>NC_141875.1:652364385-652989385 GCF_056163025.1 Triticum urartu | reverse complement strand
GGAATGGGTGGATACGTACAAAGCACTTCATAGGTAAGACAGCATGAACCGTATTGACTAAGCATCGTCACTCCTTGATTTTGCTAATGTTTGGTTTTGTACCATGCAGGTTGGACAGGAGAAGGCAGCGGAAGATAAAGGACTGGGACAAGCATCATGCTTCGTATGTTACCCGCTTCCAGCTTTGTGTGGAGGAAGCTCGTAGCAGTGCACGCGCCAAGCTTCGTGAGCATAGTCCACTTGCTTTTGATAACTACATACGATGGCTTCTTGAAAATACTCGAGTTGAGATATGCCCGCCGGCATATAATGAGGATATTCTTGAAGAACCCGTAAACTTTGAGGATCTATCAAAAGGGAAGTACAACAGAGATGTCAGGGTAGGGCACGGAGTCCCTGCTGTTCCGGTGATTAACTATGTGGTAAAGTGTTTCTTATTTACTTTCCCATTGGCCGTATTACACATGTTTGAATGGCTAACGTGTTCATTCTTTCTCATCCACAGCGCACCGAGATCAAGAAAGCAGCTGATGAGAGCCAGTCTATTCTGGAGGAAACACCGGTTGGAAAAGGCAATGATGATGGTCCACTACGAGCATTCCTCAAGGTACAAATCGCATTCACTATGAGAGGTAGTCTATGTTGCGGAGTTTCATATCTTCCACACTTGTTCATGTTACAGCGTCGGGCCAGGAAGTTAAGGCGGTTATCGAATCTTCTCGGTTGCCGTGATCCCGAAATTGATGAACCATCTGCCTCTAGGTCTGGTACACCATCAGACCCCTCATCTCACCATCAGAGGGACGATGTGAGTTCCTCATATGCTTATCAGGATGATGAGGGTGCGGTCACCCAAGAGGTATGACTAATCCTTTAGATGTGATTCTCACTTGATTACGATGTTGGTCTTCACCATATTGTTTGATTGTGTGATAGGGCGATGAGCTTGATGATGACATAACTTTGGCGGACGCTCAACTTCGGTCCCCATATGTGTTCAAGCCTAGGCAGCCCAGACGCCGGTACACGCCCAACGACTTTGACAACAGAGGCAACCCAAAGGTGGTCGTAGGGACCTCGCGGATGGCTAGCTTGGATCATGAGGCGGAGGCGGAGGCGGAGGAGGAAGTGCAGGAAGAGGAGGCTCGTCCATCCAGGAAGAAGAAGATTGCCTGCAGGCGTGGCACCAGGAACACACGCGGAAGGCATTAGTGTTTGTTACTATGGAAGTGCTCTCTTGTAGCCGTTTCGTTAGGTTGATGAACTTGTTGGGTTATGTTATATGTTGGTGAACTCTTACTATTGTGGTATTTGTGTTGTCCTAAAAGATGTGATGTTCAAATTATTAGTTGTCTTTGTTCAGTATTTGTCCTAAATGATGTTGTCTTTGTTTAGTTGAATTGTTCAGTATTTGTATTTGCCAAAATGGAATCTGTTTCTGCAGTTTGGCAGTTAACAGCACTGCAGCGCCTGACAGTCAGGCGCTGCACTGTACTATGCAGCGCCCAAAGCCTAGGCGCTGCACCTCACAGTGCAGCGCCCGTCCCATAGGCGCTGCTTAACTGGCCATGGCTGCCCATAGGGCCGCAGAAGGCTTTGAGCACTGACGATCCATGAAAATTACCAAGTTATAGTGCAGCGCCTTTGTTCTGGGCGTTGCACGGTTGTTTACTGCAAAAACAGAGTTGACAGCACATTCATTTCACCGGAACATCATAATACTTACAATGACTGCATCATCACAACAATTTGAACAAACAAAAATTTTATGCCGACGAGTTCATAACTTAAGACAATTCGAACTACGACATGGTTCACGACACATTCATTACAAATGACAAATGGCAGCTTGCCCTAGAAAATAGTTCACCAACATCTTACATGCCCTCACAAGTTCACGACGAGTGCACCGAACCGAAGTCCCTACTGAGTAGAGCGAGGCCATTTCCCCTTCTTGTCACGGGCCGAGTCCTCCTCTTGCGCCTCGCGAGCCTTTGCAAGCTTTCTTTCCCTCTCCTCCTCACGAGCAAGTTTCGCTTGGCGTGCCCTCTCCTCGTCTCGTTTCTTCCGCTCCATCCTCTCCTTCTGACGACGCTCTTCCTCCAAGCCTCTTCGAAACAATTCTTCGAACCGCCGTTGCCGCCTAAGACAATCTTGGTATTGGTCCTTTTTGACATCTTCTGGCACTTCAAGATCTATCCACGTGAAGTACTTGCATAGAGGAGGCGGTGACTGCATACAAAATTTTTGTTAGTGTTGACACACATTTCATAGTAACATTTTACTTCTTGAGCTTACCGGTGGTTGGTCATAGGCGTTAGTTGGAAGTGCATGATCATAAGCATAGTTCGGGCATACAAAATATCTCCGCCCTTCCGTCCATGATTTATTTCGGTCGGTGGATACCTTCACCTTGCAAACATCTCCACACCAACATGGCGGGATGTTGGCATCTTTCTCCTTCACCTTGTCCAAAGATGCGTCCTCCCACTTGTTCGGCATGTCTTCTTGGTTAGCACACGGTGGCCTCGTCATGGAACCGAATGAAGCCATGCCTACAAAACCGATAATTCTTGGTTAACCCTAACCCCCACTTAACAATAACACAATCCTAACCATAGCATAACCCTAACACCAACATCAAACACACATACCCCTAACCCTAGCATACCATGAAAGCCTAACCAACCCAAATTAGCAAAGAAACTTAACATCATTCAACAAATATTTGCAAATCCAAGCCAAAACTAGGGTTTCCCCAAAGTAGCAAGATTTGAGCAAATGTGACAATTCCTATGGATGAAAACGAGGGGAACGGAGGAGATTACCTTAAGGGAGGGTTTGGCTTCGAAATCCACGGTCAAATACTCCGGATCTAAGGAGGATTTGAGAAGGGGAGAGAGGAGGGCAGAGGGGAGGCACTGAGCTTCGGGTTTGTGTGGGGGTGGGGGTGTGTGGGGTGGGGATGGGTGGGAGGGGGTGAGTGCAGCAAATAGATGTCCAGCCGTGCAGCGCCTAAGGGAGAGGCGCCACACACCATAGTGCAGCGCCTACTCTTTAGGCGCTGCACTTCTGGACATCCCAGTCCAGAGAGCAACAGAAGCTTCCAGTATGTTTTCTGCCCAAAAAAATGCTAAGTGAGTGTGCAACGCCCAAGGGATAGGCGCTGCTCTGTACTGTGCAGCGCCCAGGCGTGAGGCGCTGCACATTACAGTGCAGCGCCCCTCCCTTAGGCGCTGCAGACTGACTTAGCAAATTTTTGGGTGCAAAAGCTCCTGGAACGCTTCTGTTTCTCTCTGGACTGGGATGTCCAGCAGTGCAGCGCCTAAGGGAGAGGTGCTGCACTATGGTGTGTGGCGCATCTCCCTTAGGCGCTGCACGGCTGGACATCCCAGTCCAGAGAGCAACAGAAGCATTCCAGGAGCTTTTGCACCCGAAAATTTGCTAAGTCAGTCTACAGCGCCTAAGGGAGGGGCGCTGCACTGTAATGTGCAGCGCCTCAGCCTTAGGCGCTGCACTATCTGCTGTTTTCATATACAAAGTGATTTTTATGTTTTGTGATTCACATAGATGGCACATAATCATATCCAAATCACATGTAGTAGTCCAAATCACATACTCATACACACATAGCAATAGAGTTGTCCAATCACATAGTCATACACAAACATTTAGCCAAAAAGACATAGTCATTTACGTCTCATATTACATAGTAGCACACATTTTGGTTCATAGAAAAGGTCATGGTCCTTGTCCCTTCTTCTTCCTCTCTTCTTCTTCTTCTTCTTCTTCTTCTTCTTCTTCTTCTTCTTCTCCCTCCTCCGACCACCAAGGGAGCTCACCTTTCGCCTCCGTGTCCTCCACCCCCTTCATTGTTTCCATACCTATGAAAATGTCAATATAATAGTTAGTCACACAATGCAAAATGACAACACAAGCATTGAGCCAAAAGAACAAGATCATAGTAAGTCACATACGGCAATGGTCCATTGAGCCAAGTGAACATTCCTCCACCATGGCCGCCGCCAAGGCCAAGATCACCACCACTGCCTCTACCACCACCACGGCCTCTACCGCCACCATGGCCTCTACCGCCACCACAGCCTAGACCACCACCACGGCCTCTGCCACCACCACGGCCAAGACCATCACCATGACCTAGGCCTTCACCACGGCCAAGACCATCACCACGGCCTAGGCCTTCACCACGGCCTCTACCACCACCACGGCCTAGACCATCACCACGGCCTAGGCCTTCACCACGGCCAAGACCATCCCCACGGCCTAGGCCATCACCACGGCATCTACCACCACCATGACCTCTTTGTTGCCTAGTGCCTCGTTGGCTTGTTTGACTTGGTTGGCTACTCCTTGGTTGACTTGGTTGGCTATCATTTGCTTGGCTTGTGCTTGCATCATTTTTCTTTGATCTTTTTCTTGATTTGGGACAAGTTCTTGTGTTGTGTCCCCCATGACTGCAGTCCCCACAACGGGATTGCTCACGAGGCTCTTGGAATTGGCCGGTGTTGTATTCTCCACCGCCACCAAGGCCCCATCCGTCCATGTCACCTCTAAGACGCTTTGTCTTACGTCTTCCCCGTCTAACGACCTTCAATTCCGGGTCCGGCCATAGTTGAACTCCATGATACTCTGGCCATTGTGATTGGTCCAAGTATGGCTGAAACCGGGGAGCCCATGTATTCTTTACCGTCATGATTGAGAACTCGGACTCCCTCACGGTAAGAGGGTGATTGACGTCCACATTCCTAACACGGGCTGCATTTAACAAGTGCGGGCATGGGAGATAAAGCAACGATGGCCTCATGCAGCTGCAATCACACCGTGTTAGGGAGACCTTGAAAGCGCGGCCTCTGTGTTGGTGGCCATCATTTGTGGTTCCTCCAGGCTCTTTCACCTCATACTTCCACTCGTTGTCGTCATATAGTACAGCTTCTTGGGAGTCTGCCTTCCGTGATTGAAAGTCCAACCATTCTTCAACCTTTGGTGGGAAATAGTACTTGTGCTTATCCTTGTTCTCACCAGCAATCTGCTTATCCGTCTCCATTGAATACTTCAAAAAGTATCCATTCATCTTGTCAAATGTGTATTGAACTATTGCCATCACGGGTAGTGCACGTACACCCTTGAGCAACTTATTGAAGCATTCTGCCATATTGCTTGTCATTTGACCGTACCTCCGGCCATCTTCATCGAAAGCACGTGCCCACATATTCCTTTTGACAATGTTCTTACTGAGAAATTCATGACCACCGGGGTCAAGTTTCTTGTGTCTGAGCAATGATTGAACAATGTGGCAAAGCGCTTGTTGGTGAAAGCGAGACAACAATCTTGAAGATCATCGGCCAACTCCTTGATACCACATGCCCTATAGAAGTTTGCACAAAAGTGCCTCATGCACCATCGATGGTGCAACTTTCTATGTCCGGGAATGTCAACCACCACCGCATTGAGAATTCCTGGATGGCGATCCGATATGACACAAATTTCCCTTTCAGCTGGTAATACCCTTGTTCTCAATTGACGCAAGAACCACTCCCAGTTATCATTGTTTTCCACCTCAACCAAAGCGAAAGCCAAAGGCAACACCCGGTTATTGGCATCACTTGCTATTGCAACCAATAAAGTGCCCTTGTATTGTCCGGTCAAGAACATGCCATCAATGGCGATGACGGGCCGACAATGCTCAAAAGCCCTCATGCATTGCTCAAAGGCCCAAAATGCACGACCAAATACTCGGACGGTCCTCCCGTTGTGAATCAATGTTTGGTGCCCATGAGGCTCAACCACGTGAACCATGCCTGGGTTTATAGTGGCCATAGCTAACAACAACCTAGGGAGTCAGTTGTATGCTTCCTCCCAATTGCCATACAACATCTTGAATGCGGCTTGCTTTGCCTTCCATGCCTTGCCGTACTTCACCTTGTAATGAAAGATGGCTTTCACAAGGTCAATGACACTCTTGATGCTCATTGTTGGAAGTGTGGATATTTGGTTGGAAAGCCTATAAGCGATGAACTCGGACGTGAGTTGTCTGTGTTGTTGGTACACAAGCTTGCCATCCGCATTCTTGTGCCGGCACATGTGATTTGGTAGACAACTCACTATGCGCCAAGTAGGACCTCCTTTCCATGGCCTTGCACGCACAATCCATGGACAACTTGGCACTTCACATTTGACCGTGTAACGCACATTGACGTCCGAGTTGGCCACTTTATGTGGACGATAATGCGTAACCGAGTAGTTGTCGAGCCACATCTTCAATTCCAAGAAGGATTGAAACTCACAACCGGGATATATCCCGTTCTTGCCGTCTTCCAAATCACGGTGAGAACTTGGCCTAGCTCCAAGAGATATGCATTTGCCACCATCCACAACGGCTTCATCCGTGAGACTAAGATCCTTGAATAATGGTGTCTTGTGATCCGGCCCGAATACCTTCTTGAATGCTTGGGCCTCCTTCAGTATGAACCCCTCCTCATCAACTTCTTCATCGGGACCATCGTCATCCGAGTCCGATGCATATGCACGGGAAAAAGGGATGGATTGGTCCATTGTCTCTTGCACATGATATTGGTCGATATCACCCACATTGTTGTCATGGAGATCAACTTCGTTGTCATCCTCCTTGTACTCATCATTCTCCTCTTCAAAACCTTCATTTTGGTTGTTTGGAGTCGGGCTCAATGTTGGCCAATCTTGTTGCGTGAAATGAGGTTCACTCATTTGATCTTGGTTCATGGGTGGTGGAGTGCTAGCAACCAACGGGGAGGGGTTCCGGTTCAAGTCCAAATTCAAAGTAGACTCAACCTTCTTGGAGGAAAATAACTCAAGAGCCTTGTCTAGAGATTCGGCAACCGTCTCCTTGTATGCAACCCAACGTTGCTCGGAGTTCACACGCATTGTCTTCCAACGGATGTGCATTCCAAAACTAACATTATGCCTTCCCACGAACTCAACAATGTCATTTGGGTCCATCCAATTCAAATCCTTCCTCACTTGGTCCAAGAGCTCCGCATAGCTTGGACTACTCTCAAACACCATGTCAAGCTCATCCGGGTCCGGCTCAACATTGCCTTTCAAAAAGGCCTCTTTATCCACATGATGAACATAAACACATGTTCTCCCCATCCCTACAATAATAAAAAAAAACACATATATCAAGTAAGTACTTAACAAAAAATATTTGCACAAAATACATATGCCATAACATATATATGAATTAATAACCCTAACCCCCACTTAACAATAACCACAACCCTAACCATAGCATAACCCTAACACCAACATCAAACACACATAACTCTAACCCTAGCATACTATGAAAGCCTAACCAACCCAAATTAGCAAAGAAACATAACATGATTCAATACAAATTTGCAAATCCAAGCCAAAACTAGGGTTTCCCCAAAGTAGCAATATTTGAGCAAATGTGACAATTCCTATGGATGAAAACGAGGGGATCGAAGGAGATTACCTTAAGGGAGGGGTTGGCTTCGAAATCCACGGTCAAATACTTCGGATTTGCAAGATTTGAGAAGGATTTGAGAGGGGGAGAGGGGAAGAGAGGAGGGGCGCAAGGCTAAGGGTTTGTGTGGGGTGGGGTGTGTGGGGTGGGGGTGGGATGGGAGAGAGGGTGGGGCCAGCCTAAGTGGAACACAGACTGTGCAGCGCCCAAGAGCTAGGCGCTGCACATTACAAGTGTGGCGCCTAAGTCTGAGGCGCTGGAGTGCTATCTGTGGGGCCGCAACTGGACCAGGGCTGCCACGCTGGCACGAGGTGCGACGTCCAAGATAGAGGCGCTGCATAGTAGTGTGTGGCGCCCAGCTGTCGGGCGCCACACAAAAGGGTCAGCAGAGTGATTTTTTTTTGAAACGAGGTCAGTTTGTGATTTGATTTGGACCTCAGGTCAAATATGTGATTTCCGCCCTAACCCGCGGGGCTGTTCTTGGATAAAATATAAAACCCGACATGTTCTAGATGTTTGAACCCGTTTTAGCAGTGCCCGAACCTGAAACCCGTAATACCCGTCAAAATACCTAGCATCCACTGATCCACCGATTTCCACCCATCCACTGCACTAATCAAGCCCAGCGCTCACCTCGATTACACGACCGGCCCGGATGCCCAGCTCCAGCGCCCTAGCAAACACTAGCCCGACCCCTATCACTCTCCTCGAGTCGCTCCCGCACACGGCACATCATCTAAACTTGCTTTTCTTTGAAAAGTTGTTGTTACTATATTTTTTGAAGCAAGTTGTTGTTACTATTGCTGCAATATGCTCATGTTTTCCTTTGAGAAGTTGTTGTTTGCGCTAACTACTCACAGGGACAGGTTCTCCTCGTGTTCAGAAAACCTGGCAGGCTTAAGGGACGGGCAAAAAACTGACCTCGTGCATGAGAACGAGGACGGAGACGGGTTTACGGTTTTCTCGTGAGAACGGGTTTGGCCAAGCAAAACCAAACGAGTTTCATCCGTTGCCATCTTAAGCCGTCAGTGTCTATGGATGTTCAGGAGAGACCTATGGATGTTCTTGCTTCTTTGCATGTGAGTGTACGTGCAACTGGTGCTAGCTAGCTGCTGCATCTCGCCACCGCAAAAAAAAACCTGATGCATCTCTGAGTTGATTGATATTTTAATGCCGGAGGGTAACACACGCTTTGCCACGTCGTTTTCGATTTTGTAATTAATTTTATTTTTATCCTGAGAGTTGTTATGGCAATTCACATTCCATGTAAACCGCGGAAACGGTCAAGCAAACGCGGACCCCATGGCGCTATTGGGTTGTCTATGTACGCTGGTCCTTCCGGTTCAAGAAAGGTTTCGTTGATTTCTTTTCTTTTCTTTTTCTTTACTGACTTTGGTGTTTCATTTTCTTGTTTATTTTTATATATTTTTTATTTTTAATTTATGAATATTTCTAAAATTTAGGAACATAATTTAAAATTTAGAACTTTTTTTGAATTCACAAAGGTTTTCTTAAAAGTTGTGAATTTTTTTTACATATTTGTGATTTTTTTAATTTAAAAATATGTTTAAAATTTGGTGACCAATTTTACAGAAATCATGAACAATTGTAAAACTCATGAACATTTTTTAGATTTCAAGAAAAAAATTTCATATTCATGAAGAATTTATAAATTTACGAACATTGTTTAAATTCATGAATGTTTTATAAAATTTGCGAAAAATTTGAAAATTCACACAAAAAATTCTTGAATGTCTTTAAATGTTTTGAAAAGTGTTTTAATATAATATCGGTTCTGATACTGTCATGCGGGGCCCGTGTCTCCTTTTAGTAGATCGTGATCCAACCAGACCATTACGTGTGGGGTCCAGTTCTAGGATTTTTTTAAGCTCTCCTAGGCCTCTAATTCTAGGTAGCTTAGTAATTGTAAGGATTTTTATGGCACTGCTATTTGGAATACACAATGGGAACATGGAGTATCATTTTCGTACAATGGAAGACCCAATCATCTATTATAACACCTTCCAGCACTACAACTACGACTACAACGAAAATTGAATCGCCTTGGCCAAACTAAAACCATCAATTGTGAGGGGGTGGCACACAGAGCATCAAGATCGCATCACTAGGAGGAGTCGGCAAGTGGATGACACAACCTGACCGGGCTGGGGAAGGTGTCGTCTAGGAAGCGTCGAAGATAGTGTACATTGCGCCCTAGAGGTCCACGCCTCGAGCAATGGACAACACCATTGCAACCGTCACCAAGCCTCCCATTGGTGAGACTGGTGAGGACAATGTTCCTAGATTCAACATTGAGAATATATGAATGACCCAGGTGACACCCGAGGAGGGTGCAATGCAGCATTGATGCCACTGTCTCCTGGGCCACTAAACCGGGACCTGGTGATTTCCATGGTGCTCGTGGAAGGGAAGGATTGGTCGGGGCCTTGACAACACCTCCAAGGAGAAGACGATACCGCGGACATTAGTCAACATAGCCCCAACCCATGAGCAGCAAACCCCAAAAGACCACTAGAGCAGGGGTATACCAGAGTAGTCTACCACAGGCCACACCCATTTGCCCACCATGCAACCGCCCCTACAGGCAAGAACCGAGGCCAAATCAAGATCAAGGCAAATCGGGGGAATCCTGCAGTTAGAAGGAGATCCGACGATCACCTAAGCCACCAGGCCATCCACACCATGTCACCACGTCGTAGCACATGAATACGACCCCACAGCCCCCCGACATTGCGTGGGCTTTGCTTGATGGTGCCATGCACTGGTGTCAAGAAGAGAAGAAGAGGGAGGCGTGGTTGTGGTAGTGGGCGAGGTTTCCATCTGTTCCACCATATAAAGGAGTGATGAGGGGGGTCGAGAAGGTGATACATTCTAGAAACTTTAAAAACAAATGTAGCTTTTTTAGATCAAGAGAACATCAAATATGATGGAATAATAGGGTAACTAAACTCACATACACAAAAAAGAATATAAACTAGTGCGAGATTACCACACCCTATGGCCTCAAAATTCTTACCAAAACTACAATCAAACTTGCCATCATTATGCCACCACCTGCCAGAGGTTAATCATTATGCCACCACAAGTGTGTATGTTCTTTATTACCCAAAGCGTAGACAATTTGCTACAAAGTTATCATAGTCTACCATGAGGTTGAATTTTATGTCGCGGATGTGGTTTTCATTCTTATATCTTTTCTATGTTGCATGTGTTTATCTTCCACATTGTTAGTTTTGTGAACAATTTACATCGGTTTTGATGCAAGCAATGTGGATTTGCTGCAAGCCAAGAATTTTTTGTTACCAAGGCATGTTTTAACATTGCAACATTTTTAGTTGATTTTGATGTGTCATCAAAGAAGATGTTGCAACGCTTTTGCAAACACAAGAGAGCAACGGCGTTTTTGTTGTTGCACCGATGTCATGCCCCAAGATTGTGATTTAAGTCAAATCTGACAGCCAAGGAGAAACTGGTTTTCCCTCCCTTTTAGCTGTGTGATGCCTAGCACTGGCCAAAAGATATACTTTTGCACATTACAAATACAATGGTTTCACATTTTTAAATGTCAACTCATGTATATTGGAAGTTCAACTACAAAGAAACAAAAGAGACAACTGATTTTGCCAAAAAGAAAAAAAAACAGAGTTAGATAAGTCAATCTAGTGATATCACACACACAAAAACAGTCAACTGATGGGAGAAAAAATCATCCCACTTATCCAAAGCAATTCCGTTTCCAAAGTAATACTCGTGGTCACATAGTTAGATAAGTCAAAGATGCTTTGATTCTAATCTTCAGTTGGCTGGCCCGGTGGCTACCAGACTGATAGTACTATGTGGAAAAGCTAGCAGCTACACCATTTAATTGTTAGTCCAGAGCCAGGATACACCATTTAACCTGAAATATAGGCTTATCCTCCACACCATATATAGGTTAAGGCTACTACAGGCCAGTACAGCCTCAACTCCGTAAAAAGAATCACCATATAGGTTAATCGTCCGCAATGCAACTGTGACTTGTAAAGGATTACACAGATACATGTACAGAAACCTAGAAGAACTACATGACGAGCTGATGGACGATTTCACATGGGATAGAGAGGAATCAGGAATCTGACGAGGATAACTCGAAGTCAAAGGTGTTATGAAAGCAATTTGTATTACTATGGTGCCAAAGACCAGCATATATACATGTACAAGAGAATGCCAGAAGGCTAGAATACAAAAGGCCAAAGGCCACATAAATATATCTCACTATAACTCTAATACCCTCCCTCAAACTCATGATGGATTCACAACACTGAGTTTGGAGAGATGAAATCCATGTTGCGCTCTAGTCTGGGCCTTCGTGAAGAAATCCGCTAGCTGTAACTCAGAAGGCACATACTGAAGAGCAATAACATGATCATGCATAGCAGCTCGCACATAAAAAGCATCAACACCAATATGCTTGGTAAGCTCATGCTTCACAGGGTCCCGTGCAATACTGATAGCACCTGTACTGTCGGACAAGAGGGTGGTAGGTGCATTAATAGAAACACCAAAATCCTCCAGTAACCATCGTAACCAAGTCACCTCTGTCGTCAGAAGAGCCATAGCTCGCAACTCGGCCTCTGCACTCGAACGGGAAACTACAATCTGTTTCTTCGTCTTCCAGGCAATGAGAGAACCATCAAGAAAAACACAGTAAGCAGAAAGTGAACGATGATCCGAAGGATCACTAGCCCACGTAACATCCGAGTAGGCCTGGAGTTGTAACGAACTGGAACGGGGGGAAAAGAGACGATGAGAGATCGTGCCACGAAGATATCGTAGAACACGAAGAAGGTGACTATATTGAACTGAAGTGGGAGCAGAAACAAACTGACTCAGAATATGGACAGGATAGGAGATATCAGGACGAGTAACATCAAGATAGACAGCTCACCATCAGAAGCACGAATGTGAAGATTGAGCTCCATAGGAGTCTCAATTGTGCGCTCATCACTAAGAGCCGCACGAGCAAGAAGATCCTGGGTATACTTTTCTTGGGAAATAAAAAAGGCATCAGAGGTGGAAGAAACTTCAATCCCGAGAAAGTAACAAAGAGGAACAAGATCAGACATAAGGAACTGCTCACTGAGACGGACCTTGACAAAGGCAATGTACTCAGAATCGTCGCCTGTGATGATCATGTCATCAACATATAAAAGAAGAAGAGTGCGACCACGAGCAGAAAGGTGGACAAACAGCGCTGGATCATGAGCACTAGGCGAAAAACCCGTTGTAGTGACCACCGAGGAAAAATGCTCAAACCAAGCTCGGGGCTTGCTTAAGGCCATAGAGAGAGCGACAAAGACGACAAACCATACCATCAGGAACTGAATACCCGGGTGGTGGCTGCATATAAACCTCCTCACGCAACTCACCATTAAGAAAGGCATTCTTAACATCAAGCTGAGAGACAGACCAGTGACGAACAGAGGCCACATCAAGAAGTGTGCGAACAGTGGTCATATGGGCCACAGGAGCAAAAGTCTCATCATAATCATGTCCATGCTCCTGCTGAAAGCCACGAGCCACAAGACGAGCTTTATAACGCTCAAGAAAACATCAGAGCGAGTCTTGATCTTATAGACCCGCTTACAAGTGATGGGACGAACACGAGGAGGAAGAGAAACTAGATCCCATGTGCCGTTGCGCTCAAGGGAAGCAATCACCTCTACCATCGCAAACTGCCATTCAGGGTGAACAACAGCATCCCGATAAGAAGTCGGCTCAAGAGTGGTCGAAAGACCATAGTGAGAAGGAGAATATCGGTTAGGGGGCGGACAAGGCCGAGAGCGGAGACCATAAGTCGACTGAGAGGAGGACGGCACACCAGAAGTATAGGGGACATTAGTAGACTTATCCACAACACGTGGACGATGAGTATAATGGAAAGGAAAGGAGGGAATATGTGGAATCACTGGAGGTGGAGACGGGGAATGTATCGGTGAAGAAGGTGGAGAAGAGGAAGGTATAAGTGATGAAGGTGTAGAAGGGGAAGGTATCGATGATGAAGGTGGAGAGTCATGAGATGAGGGAGGAGAAGAAACCGTAGGAGAGCACGGCGTCGGATCTGCAATAGCAGGACGAGGAGTGGGAATATTGGGCACAGATGGAGGAATGTTAATGAGATAGGTGGAAGTGGTAACAGCCTCAGCCCAGAAGTGAGGCGGAAGAGAGGCTGCGATCATCATCGCACGCGCCGTCTCAAGAAGGTGACGATGCTTGCGCTCAGCAACACCATTCTGAGCATGAGCACCAGGGCAAGAGAACTGAGAAAGAGTACCCTGCTCAGCAAGGAATCCTCGCAGCGCATGGGAGATATACTCACCAGCTGAATCTGCACGAAAAACACGAATAGGAGTGGAAAACTGTGTATGAACCATGGCAGAAAATTTTTTGTATATAGATAACACCTCACTACGAGAAGACATGAAATAGATCCAAGTGTACCGAGAAAAATTGTCTATAAAGATAATATAGTAGCGATGACCCCCTTTCGAAGCAAAGGGAGTCGGACCCCAAACATCAGAGTGAACGAGATCAAAAGGGCGTTCGGACACTGACTCACTATGAGGATAAGGTAGTTGAATCTGCTTACCAAGCCTACAACCCAGACCAAGCCTGCTCGTCACTACCGCACATGCCTACCAGCCCAGGTACCCTTCTTCCTTCAACGCGAGGTGACCGGCGACGTCGACGAAAGGGCCACGGCGTTCATACTGTCCGTCCGAGAGCGCTTCAAGAACGAACAAACGATGTTGAGTTAGTGAATATCAGTCGTGGCCGATCAGGTCAGTCATTGCATTCTTTTATTTCTTTTAGAAAAGGAGGATTGCCCTCAACCTTTACATCTCAGCGATGCATGCATCCATTTTATTAATTATTCATCAAGACCTTATAAAGTAGTGCATCAGTTAGTCTGAAGCCATTATCTTAGCAACAACTATCGTTACTCCTATTCACGTGATGAAGGGGTGGCGATAGTCCGAGCCTAATACCAAACAGACATCGCACCAAAGTCTAACATCTAAAACTGGAGGCCCCAACCAAAACACATACTGGGTTTGGGGTAAAAATCGGTGCGACACACTCTCATGTGTCGTCGCTGCCGTCTTCCACCAGTCCATCTTTAGAGCAGAAACTAACGCACCGACCTTGCCAGGCCTATCTGCCATCGACGTCACCATGACGCCAGACAACGTCCTCGTCTTGCAAGAGTCCATCTTCGTGCATCGAACGTCGAGTCTCCACTACGCCACGCTGCCGATATCCGCCATGCCTTCAAGGCCAGATCAGCCGCGCATCCTCATGTCGCGGGGCTCCGCATGGTCCCCATGGCGCAGGACAGAGGGAGGCCCCCGCCACCTCCATCGGCCGCTGGGCTGTAGGCCGTCGGCGTCCTTCAGCGGCGGCAGAGGAGGGGAGGGAAGGAAGGAGAGCCCCCGACGACTAGGGTTTTGTCTCTGCCCGTGTCGCCCGAACAGGGGCGATGCGGGAAGCGCTAGCGGAGGGCGCTCGGCCTGTTCTCTGTAGAATCTGTGATCTGTTGTCGGGTTGCTTAAGGTCAGTCATTGCATGGCCTAATCTCATTGATTTTCTTAACTTAAAATTAGTTGTGGGACCCAAATCGTGATGAATCCTAGGTCTCTAGCTCATCTTCCTAAGCACTTTCCGTATGCGTAGCTTTAGCAAAATTCGACCATAAGAGTGGAAGAAAGGGATGATATCATAATTCCCATTTTCTAAAACCATGTTGGGATGTTAATTTGACCCTCGATCTAACTGGAGTTTGTATTCATCATCGTCATTCATTCTTGTTGGCCCAATGTACACTTGATCTCTACTGTGTAAGGCATCTTCAAGGCGGACCCGTAAACCACCCGCATGCGTCCGGACCACGCTGTCCAGACCGTGAAGCCATCCAACGCGGGCCCTGTATCAGTCCGCCGCACGGTCCAGACGCGATTTCTTCCGTAAATTGGAGACAAACATGGGGGGAGGGGCTTTGCAAGAGTCCGGACTACTTCCAAACCCGCTTTTGACTGTCCTGGCCCACCAAAAAAAACCACCCGCCCCTCCAGCACTTTCCTTTCGATGCACGCGCCACATTCATGCCGGCCTATAGCACGCAGCAGCCAGCATTGATGTTGCGATGTGACCGGAGCGACTGAGGGATGGAGGTGGCGCTGACCAACGCGACCTCTTGGGAGTCGCCGCTTCAATGCGGACGCATCTTCCGAAGGAGCAGACTCCAGCCGCTGCGCCACATTGAAGCGGGCTGACCGCCCTTTGCATGGCTTGGCTGCGGCTTTATAAGTCGTGCTTCGGTGTAGGAGAGGGCCGCAATCCCCTCCCCCAACACCACCGCACGCCTCCGCCTCCCTGTCCCCCATGCCGAGCCCTTCCTCCTCTCTGATCCCAGAAGTGATGCCGACAACATGGTGCTCCACACGGGCAAGCGGCGTTCGCGGAAACTCTTCCCCTGGTGGTTCTTAGCGCTGCCGTCATCGCTCTTCGGGCCCTTCCGCATCCATAGGGCTAGCTCCTCCGCCTGGGAGGAGATCGTCTTCTCCTTCGGTGAGAAGGAGGACAAGGTGTGCACAGTAGTAGCTGGAGCAGCCGCCGCAGCAGCGGCCCCGCCTCCTCTCGGAGGCCGCGGTGGCGGACAAAGAATTTGTCTATCAGATCAAGCTACTGACGGAGCGTTCGCTCCGTCAGATGGCACGTCACCGCCATCACCCGTGTGTGTTAAGGTAGAGCCACCGTCCCTGCCACGCAACCAAAGTCGTTCTGTCCAGTGAATGACAAGCCCGTCTCGCCGCTACGCAACCGCGACGTCCAGATCAGCCACGTCAGCAAGGCCGAGCCATCGTCGCCCTCGCGCAACCGCAGCGTCCAGATCGGACGCCGCGTCATTGACGAGCTGGCGTCCCCGCCGCGGTATGCTGCACCGCCATGGCTCTAAGCCATGATATCAAGGAGGAGATGTCGCCGGCGATCGTGAAGGCGCGGAGCCACATCCTCAACTACCTCAGAGGAGGCGGATACGCGGGCGCCTCCGACTCTCGGGCGTGGTGTCTGAGGCAAAGCGCGCGGCGCGGCGGCAGGCAAGGTATCCGGCGCAATGTCGATCGCCGCGCCGCGTTCGCCAAGAGCGATGTGGCGCCAGAATGGGTCCGGAACAACCTGGACTTCGCCACCGCGTGGGCGCTCGACCGCTCTGTGACCACCGCGGAGACGGCCGTCAGGCGCCGTCGCCACCTCGACAGCGAGCTCGCCACGATAGGTGATGAGTGATTGCTTAGCGACTGCTCCACGAACGCCGATCGCGGCAAGGCCGCTGCCAGGGCTTCGAAGGCCACGTCGGCAGTTGCCGCGGTGGCCCTTCGCACGACGCAGCAGGAGCGCGGAGAGGCTCCTCCGCGAGTGGCAAACAACCGCCAGACAAGGATGTCGCGGCCCTCCGGCGACGTACCGGCGCTGGTTGGACGACAACAGCGACGGCGGCACGGAAGGTGACGACGATGTGGCAGGGTAGGGCAGCCACGCGTACGAGGTGGTCGTCTCGTATAGGCTTTAATTTTTTTAGTTTTTTCGTTAAACGATCGAAATATTGACCATTTATATATAATTATCTTCGAATTTTAATGAAATCCGTTGTGTTCGCATGAAATTCATCCAATTGGTTCAAATGCGGATTGAAATGTATGCGGTTACTGTTGGATGGCAGTCTCCCGCATCCAGGTCCGCGGACGGATGCTGAAGGAAATTTGCGGTTTGTCGTTGGAGATGCCCTAAAGTGTTTTTTTTTTCTTTTCAGTCCCCTTTTGGACGTCGAGACCACCACTTTACAAGTGTTGTTTTCAAAATAGTAAAAAACATTCTAAAACATTTCATCTTGTTTTCGCTTGAAACTGTAAAAAAAAATAGCCATATGGTTGCATCAAACTCCACCGATTTGGATGAAGCACCTCTAGTTTAACGAGGAACAAATTTATAGGGTTTCCTCCTTAAATATTAGTACTATATACTATATGTTGTCACTGTTGAAGATTTTAGTTCCTTCGCAGTTACAGAAGTATCGCAATTTGGCATAAGCTTATGCAAATATGATCAGTTCAGCTACAGTTTCTGAACTGGTGACTATTATCGCCACGTCTTGGTAAATAATAAATATGATAGCACCTGTTACCTTTTTGGTTACTTTTTTTTTTGCAGGTTACCTTGGTTACTTGTCAGAATGATTATTCTAGTTCATCAAGTTACCACTTTCCCTTCAGCTGGACTTTGAAGGAATTATGTGGAGTCCAATTTGCCAGATCTTCAACTAGTACTTTACTGCTTATTTTTTGGGGAAAAAAAAGTACGAAGAACCCAGCACAATTCCGCTAGCGAGCGTAGCTATCTTAACTATATCCTCCCAGCAAGAACAGAAGCTATGGAGGTGGTCCAAAATCCTGGATAATCTAAGTACTGTTCTTGAAAGATATCTCTGATGATGCACAACATGTGAGAAACAGGCATACGTGTTATTAGAATAGTCATTTACCTGAATATTTTAATGCTAATTCCACTGTTTAGTACAGTTAAACCCCCTGTGTACTTTATGCTGACCCTACCAAACCGAGTGCGGAGCAAAAATTAACAAACAAATTATTACAAACAGAATCGTAATTCAGTTCTCGATCATAAGTAGGACCGATTTAACATAAGTTAGGGGTATCATGAAAAGTTGCAAAATAGGCATATCTTGGGTAATCTCCACCATCCATTCTTGTTGGTCCAACGTCCACTTCATCTCTACTGTGTAAATTTTTTTATGAGCATTTTTTTTGCAGATGGTTTTTATGAGCAGTTTTAACATGGCCCCTCTTACCTCACAAGAGTTAAGAGCACACAAAAGATATGAGCTGTTGATTTTATTAAATAGTAGGCCCAAGTAATTAACATGTGCAAATATATTTCAGTCCATATGTAGTTCACACTTAAGTATGTTTATTAATATATATACTAGGATAATGACCGTGCGTTGTAACGGGATATAAATATTTAAGTATGTTATCTCATGATTTACTTGCCCATATTATTGCAATTGTATAAATAAATGTTTATCAAATAATGCATGTGATTTACCTGCTCATATCAATGCGATTGCGTTAATATATTTTTTATCAAATAATGCTCATATTAACGTGATGCAGTTTGGTAAGTAAATTAATGTGATTGTGCAGCGTACCATGAAGATACAGTCATATTTGATGTGGTGGCAAAAAACCGGCTGAATGAAAAAAATCAGTGAAGGGATGTGGTGGGAGGGGGGAACGGTTGACGAGCAGTTGTGCCTAGTAGGAAAACAAACGCTACTTATTTTTAAGTAGTACTCCCTCCATCCCTTTTTATAAGGTGCATTTGCTTTTTTTATAAAATTTCACAGTGTAGGGTGCATTTTTTTTCTAATTCCTCGTAATTATGTCTTTAGCCCTAAAGAAATAGAAAAGTATCTCTCCCCCAATTGTGTGTGTGTCTCATTGTAGAGAAAAAATATCTCTCTCCTAGTTACGTGTATCTCTTCCTTTTCAAGCCTAAATGATTTGCTTGGAGCTAATCAACAATTTAGCCAAGGTTAATTTCATTCTAAATTATGAATAATTATGTGCCTTGGTCATCGTACAGAAAATAATACGGCTTACATAAAGGAATGGAAGGCGTATATATAGAAGAGACCCCCCCCCCCCCCCCCCCCAAAAAAAAAACTCTCACCAATTCGACCAAGAAAGAGATACACAGGAAAAAAAAGATATTTGAATGTTTATAGAATAACACATTGTCACATTTTATGTGCCGATAAGAACCGAAAATATTTTGGGTTTTTGTCAAGATCTTTCAATTTCAAGTTTATTTACTACTTGCCATGAATTATAACAAATATAGAGGAAATTTCAAAGGTAGATCTTGATTTAATTTTTGGAATTTTAAAAACAATTTAGGCATAATTCATATCAAATACAGAATAAATAAAATTTGTAAAACGAGAAGTGTATTTATTTACATGCTCTTTATTCATGAAGTTCACCATTGTACATTATCATATAAGTGTTTTGTACTGTGTTTAAAAAGTTCTTTTAAAAACGTTAGTATATTATGGGAAGAATAAAAGAATTCATATTTTCTATGAACTCACAATATTCCCAGATATAAAGTGCAACATTTAATGAATTCAATCATGTTAACTAGGAATGCAATAATTTCCTTTAGTCAATCGTGCACTATATGTTATTAATATTTTTTATAACTTTTTTGCTAACATTTACCAAATATGGCCAATTACCTCATGGGTGACCTATTGATCTGTGGAAGGTAATAGGTCATCACATTCGATCGAGGTCATTGGATGAAAAATAATGAACGATTCATAATAGTTGGGATCATCTTTAAAACTTTTTTATATTTTACTTCCTTTTTGGATGTCGAAAACCTCTTTACAAGTGTCCTTTCAAAATAATAATGAGAACAGTTTGCAATCATTTCATCTTGTCTTTCTTCAGGCTGTAAATAAGTTGGCAACAACCTCCACCTGCTTGGTCAAAGCACCACTAATTTAATTTGCTCCAAATTGCAGGGTTCCCTCCTTAAATGTTACTCCCACTGTTTACAAATAGAAGATATTTTGAATATTTCAATATGAACTACATACATACTGAAATAATCAAATAAGCAACAAACATATCAAAATGCGTCGATATAGAGTCGATTCACAAAAAAAGTTAGGATATCTTATGTATATAGGTCACTGGTGAAGATTTCAGTTTCTTCACATTTACAACAATTTTTGCAATGAAGCATAAGCTTACACAAATAAGATCCGTTTAGCTTCAAAATGTTTCACATTTCTATTTTATTGTTGGATGTTGCGAACCTCTTTAAAAATTGTTGTTTCGAAATAATAATAAATATTTCAAACATTTTTTTTGTTTTATTCAGACTGTAAATGAGAAGTTGTCTAGTTGGCATCAAACTCCGCTGACTTGGTTGACACTTCAGTTTTATTTCTGGACATTGCGAACTTCTTAAAAGTTGTTTAATAATAATAATAATAATAATAATAATAATAATAATAATAATAAGTATTTCAAATAATTTCATCATATTCTGCTTTAGGCTGTAAATAAATAGTCGTCTGGTCGGCATCGAACTCGGCCACATTGGCTGAAGCACTTCTGAGTTAGCCGGCTACAATCTATATGGTTCCCTCCTAAAATTTTACTCTCTCCAATCCATATTAATTATCATTGATTTAGTACAAGTCTATATAGATCAACAACAATTAACATAGATAGGATGTACTACAACATATAGGTTACTGGTAAAGATTTCAGTATCTTTACACTTACAATAATGGGAATGTCAAAACACAGTTAATTGAGACTTAACAAAGTCTCAGTCGATGCTTTATTCATGAGATCTTACATTGAGATCTGTGCAAAATCTTCTTTTAATTTTTTCTTTCTTCCGTTTAATATATTTTGTCACTTGACCGAGACTTGAGATTTAGCCACACCCTTACAACAATTTGCGCAATGGAGCATAAGCTTACACCAATAAGATCTGTTCAGCCACAGTTTTTGAACTGATACTATTATCGTCATGCGGTATGATAAAACTACAGCTTTATTCACCCGGCAGTAGCTTTGGCTTGTTTGGTTACCTGTCAATATCGTGCCTCCTATATCCTCAAACAATCACTCTCCCTAGAACATGGAATTAAAACGAATTATGTGGACTCCCATTCGCGACATCTTCAACATGAACTTTACTGTTTAATTTTTGACAAAGAGTACTTGCAAACAAGCACAGTTCCACAAGATAGAGTGTCGCTATCTGAATTCTGAAAACATATGCGCCTAGCTAGAACCAGGCTATGGAAGTGGCCCATAATCCTGGATAATCTAACTACTGTTCCTGAACAATATCTCTTCTGATGCACAACATGTGAGAAACAGGCAGACGCGTGATTAGAATAATCAACTACCTGAATATTTTTATGCCAATTCCACTGTCGAGTACAGTTCAAACCCCCTGTACTTTCTGCTGGTGTAACCCTACCAAGCCAAGTGCACGAAGGCCAAAATGAACAAACCAACCGATACAACAAAATAGAATCGTCGTAGTCCAATTCTGAATCATAAGCAGGGGGAATTTCCATAAGTTAGGAGTATCAAGAGAAGTTGCAAAATGGACATATCTTGGGTGATTTCATGCGGATCATCAGGGCTAACACTATCATTGGACATATTTGATGATTGATAACCAACACCAACTGCCTAGGATCTGAGTCTGACTGATGAGACGACTACCATGACGAGAAGGGTAGGGCGTGCATCCCACCTGCGTCCGGGTGGTTCCCCTGATCGGCGCTCACTTGGTGTTGGTGGTGGTAGTATCCATGGTACTGCTGCTGGAGCTGGGATGCAGCCGGAGCCGCCGCTGTGCTGGTAGTGACGGCAGTGGTAGCGGTAGCAGCGGCGTGCTGTGATCTGTTAGACGCGTGCAACATGGCCGCGCCCTTGTCTCCCAGGCTCACGTAAGACAGCCCGGTGAGCGAGACGTCGCCGTTGCTGGACAGCCGCGCCACCTTGCCGCCGCCTCCACCGCCGTACTGTATCGTCACGCCGCCGCCGCCGAGATGATGCGCCTCCGCGGGGACCATGATGTGCGCCGGCGCCGGGCTGTCTGACAGAAGAGAGAGAGCACAGTTGTGGTCCGGGCCCCCGTCGTGGGCGAACATGGTGGTCTTGCCGTTGCTGTGCCGGCTGCTGTTGCTGCTGCTCTCCGAGGAAGGGGTGATGGTGAAGGCCGGCGGCTGGCAGCCGAACGCGGCCTCGCCGCCGCCGTCGGTCAGGAAGGGGAAGTGCTTCCTCTCCGGCTTGCCGTGGTGGAAGAGGGAGGCGGCGCCGCTGAAGGAGTAGTACTGCTCGTGGAACGCGTCGGCCTCCGTCTTCACGGCGATGCCGCCGGGCCACTTGGGCTCCGCCATGGACGTCGGGGAGAAGATTTGCGGGTACGACGCAAATCTAGTCACTCCTGTTCACGGAAAACGATCGGGAGCTAACAGTTAGTTCGGCCGTCAGCGTTGCAAACCTATGACAATAGCCATGTCGACCAACTGATAGAAAAAACAAAAGACCAAAATTACAAAAACAAGCTGTAAATTCCCTGTGCATCCACCCTGCTACTGAACTGTAACATGGTAAATTTCATGTAAAAATCTTCACAGGTATAGGAGTGCTACTAGTAGACTACTACTGGTCTGGTTTCATCATGTCATAGGTGTTCAATTCACTGTGACATCATTAACTGGCTTTCACATGAATACCGGCTGTATCAGGGCAGAAAGTTCAGAAGAAACTTCAGGCCTAGATATTCCCTTGCTTTGGATCCCACAGGAAGTTCCTGGAAATGATGCCAGCCAAAGACTGAAAACCTATCTTGGTCTGCTACACCAGCAAGATGTTCATACTGATAGTCAAGCCTCCTGTTCCCATCCTTTTCGGAAAGAAGAAAAGTTTGTGCTACTTACTCAGCAAGCACGTGTGAAGTGTTTTTCTGGATAGTACTAGCAGTCAACTGAAAGGGGAAACACTCTAAACGGTCTAAATAAACAAAATGAGGATAAAGTTCAGAATAAAATTATACTCCCTCCGTCCCATAATATAAAAGCGTTTTTGCCAATAGTGTGGTGTCAAAAACGCTCTTATATTATGGGACGGGGGGAGTAATTAACTAGGAGCACATGATGGATCACATTTTTCTCTTGTTTCCGACAAAATGGGAGTGCCAAAAATCTCAACTTTCCTGCTCATTGCAGCTCCTAGATCTTACAATCTACTCCCTCCGTCCCCTAATATTCATGGGACGGAAGGAGTACTCCATTTGTACCAAAATGTAAGACATTTTTTGGTTTTGCATATGGCATAAGAAATGTCTTACATTTTGTTACAGAGGCAGTACTTTCTAGGCCGCATGCATCTAGTTTCCACGTGGTGTAAAAAGGCTATTAATAGGAAATATGAATATTAGAGATTGACGGAGTACCGTGGTGATTAGCGAACAAGCCGGCAGGGTTGAGGGGATCCGGCTGCGGCTTCCGGCGGCGGCGGTTGTGGCCGTCGAGCCGCTTCCTGCAGCTCCTCTTCACCTCGTCGAACTCCCCGAGCAAATGGAACCTGCAAACAACAGTTTCCTCCGGTCAAAATGACTTCTCAAGATACAGATCGAAAATTTGCATGAAAAAAAGCAATCAACGAAGTTGTAGAAAAACAAGAACATAGATCCGGTCAAATGCTCGAACCACATGCCACAGATCCAGGCCAAATCAAGCACATGGAAATGGAGACACACGCCCCAATTTCCCAAGCTTCTCTGCACACGAGCTTAATTACACCCGTAACCTTCAAGCAAGAATCTTACTACTAAAACCTAATTACACGGCCACATCACGGCTGACCTTTGAGATCCTCGATCCCTGTCTTCTAGAAGCATACGGGAGGAATTCTCTGTTTGAAAACCACCGAGGATGTGGAAATCGTGCGGCGCGTCGCGCCAACGGGCGGCGGCGACAGGTTGCGGTGGAGGACAGGGACGCGGCCGTTGGGGAGGACGAATGGAGCAGCAGCCATGAGAACGACGACCTGAAAGGTCCAGTTCCAGCCAGCGCGAGCGCGCGCCGGGTCGTTGTAGGGCAGGGGGGCACGGGCTGGGTCGGGCCGCGCCACACCACCTTAATGGTGGCGCGTGTGCGCTTGTCTCGTTCAGACGCAGTCCGGGACCAGACGCTGCCCGGAATTTATCAGTCTCCCTCCGGGTTGGTTAAATTCTCCTCTTCTCCTTTTGTTTTCAGGTAGATGTACAGATCAGATGTTTTCCATGGTGATTATACGTACTTTTTGACATGGATTTGTGTGTTTTTCAAAGTGGGGTTTCTTTTGCTGTGAATTTTTACGGTGAGTGGGAGACAGATGGGGGCAGCAAACAGAGGTTTTTGGTGAGGTGCATGTCGGATGATTAATCGCTAGCGCCAAGCGAGCCATCATGGGGCAAAGCGACAGGGAACTGCTCCGGCTGACAGCGAATTCTTGTTCGCCCGCCGAACGAACGAACTAATCCAGCTAGCTGGGACTACAGTAACGACGGCGAGCTTTTCGCCGGAGTTCGAACAAACCACAGCAACTCTCGTCTCGTGCGACAGTAACAGTAGTAAAGATGTTGCTGCTGCCGACGCACGAAGTTAGGGAGCGTGGATCACGGATGGATGTCGGGGGGAACGAATCGGCAGGGAATGCACGGCCGAGAAATGGACAAAGGGAGCGGGTGTACCTGCTGCACTGCTGGCAGAAGCGCTGCTGCTGGCCGGCGACGGCGACGACGGGCGTCTTGGAGTGCGCCTCGCAGACCTTGTGCCGGCGGTGGTACTCGCGGCACCGGGACAGGTCGGCCGTGCACCCCTCCACGGAGCACGGCGGCACCGTCTGCTGCCCCTGCCCCGCCCTGGCCCGCTTCGCCGGCGCCGGCCCCGCGGAAGGCGGCGGCGGCTGCTGCTGCTGCTGCACCGATGCCACCGCCGCCGCCGGGACCGGCCTCCAGCTCGTCGGCGCGCCGAGCTTCAGGTCCAGCGCGCCGCCGCCTCCTCCTCCCCCGCCGCCGCTCGGCGCGACCACCGTGCCGAGGTCCCACGAAGGCATCTTGTGCTCCCAAGAATCCATGCCAAATACACACGTACGCAAGTACGTATCTCTGTGTTCAGAGAATTCCTCGCCTGCACGGCCCGGCCCGGGGAGCTTGCTTGTGCCGGCGACGATCAAGAAATGGCGGGGCTTAAAAAGGCTTTCTGGGCCGTACGCAGACAAGAACCGCCCACCCCTCTCCTCGGTCCTCGCCTAGGAAGAGGAAGAGGGAGAGAGTACAGTAAGCACCGCACCAGCAAGAGGAGTTGATTGGAAGCAAGAGCTTGGGAGGACGGGAGAGAAAAGTGAGATCGACGGATCGATGCGGCTCGCGGGACGGACGGAGAGATCAAAGCAGGAGCATGCAATTAAGTATGGCGGAGCCAGACCACCCACCACCACCACCACCACCAGGGAGAGGAGAGGAGAGGAGCTACTGGTCTAGTGCTACTGCTAGCTTGCTTGCCGGGGCGGTCTGAGCTTTAAAGCGAGGACGGAGGACGGATGGGCGGGCGGACAAGGAAGAGAACAGTGGAGAGTGAGTGAAGAAGAGGAGAGCTAGCCTCAGCGGCAGCACCAACCCCGATGAGAGAGAGTTGGAGATGGGCGGAGAGAGAGGGCGATGAGGGGGGAGGGAAGGGGGAGGACAGTGGTTGCAGACAACACAGGAGGAGACTCCTATTGGAGGACTCCAAACTCCAAAGGTGGCAATAATTGCCGAGACGGGCGGGCGGAGAGGGAACCACCTCACCTCCACCCCTGCCGCTGCCGCTGCCTCCACTGTTCACTCGCTCGCCCGCTTTAGGTTTTACCACTCCGCCACCAGAGTACCAGAGTTATTTTCGGTACGCCTGCGATGCAGAG
This sequence comes from Triticum urartu, assembly GCF_056163025.1. Lineage (NCBI taxonomy): Eukaryota > Viridiplantae > Streptophyta > Magnoliopsida > Poales > Poaceae > Triticum > Triticum urartu. The sequence continues at coordinate 652,963,264 of NC_141875.1, read as the reverse complement.
AAAGAGAGCGAGCGAGGACGGGACGGAGGGAGGAAGGAAACCGGCGCTGCTGGCTGCTGCGTCAGCGTGGTAGGGAAGAAGCGGAGTTGGTGGCGAGGGCAGAGAGAGAGAGTTGGTGCGAATGGAAGGAAGAAAGAGAGAGGAGGAGGACGAGGAGGAAAGGATTCCTTCCTTTCCGTTTGGTGCTCGGCGCTGGCCGCTCCGCGCCCCTAGCGTGGCGTTTCTTTTGCCTGTTCGGGGCTCGGTTTGCTCTTTTCTAGGGGATCGATGGACCGGACGGGGGCTTTCTTCCTTTCACCACCGCCAAGGAGGAGAGGTGCACTTCACTTGGGTTGGGTTCGGAGGACGGACATGTGAGGGAGGTAGGGAGGGGTGACTGGGCGCAGGGCCTTTCATTCACCTTTTGTAGGGGATGGATGGACGGACGGATGGACGGGCGGGCGGAGGCAGGGAAAAAAAGTACAGGGAAAGCTTGGAAAGGGATGGGTGCATGGCCGCAGGGAAAAAAGAGGGGGAGCCTAGCGGGGTAGAGAGAGGGGGAGAGAGAAAGAGCTGCTGTGCTGGATGCTTTTCTGTGTTTTGTACTTTGTTTTTCTCTCTCTGTGTGTGTGTGGAGTGTTTTGCTGCCTCGGCTCAGCTGACATGATAGGTTCACAAATCACAGCAAAGGGGGCAAGAAAAAAGCAAATCATAACCACCCCCTCGTCTCATCATGTGTATTGCTTCTTGCACGCAATATGTATTTGGGTTAATCAATGACCGGTTTATAGCCGCAGGTTTTTTAGGTTCGATCCAAGGGTTTTATGTGTGTGGATTTATAGCCACGGCTTTTAGGTTCAATCCATGGGCTTTATATGCTTGGTTTAGCCGGGCACAGATTTATAGCCGCGGCTTTTAGGTTCGATCAATGGGTTTTATACGCAAGTTGGCTATATAGGCGAGTTTAATAATACGCGCGAATTAATAAATTTGAGTGCGTGCATGAGGATCATAGAAAACAGCGACGGGTGTGGAAAACAATGCAACAGATCATGATATTATTATACAGCCAAGAAGATACGTTAAAATAACATGTCGGTACTAGTTTTTTCTTTCCAACGATGAAAGTACACCTTGTGAAATTAAATTATACGTCATCGACAAATGAGGTTTCATGAAACGAGAACAAACTGATAACTTATTCGCGGCTGCGCGACAGCTTTTCTATAAATATGTTTAAGGTGGAAGTATTCTAAAGCATCTGAAACCGCAGGGTTTTTTCATACGTTGTGCTATGTGCATGCCGTGTGGTCCCTCTAGCAAAGGTATTCCAACCGGAGTTGATTAGTGGCCTAATGGGTTTTTTTTAGCGTCATTGCCGACGCAGCTATGTGAGGTCCAAGTTCCAACCCCTAATTAGCTACACTTGCACACTGATCGACCATTGGTCAAGAGCCATTTCTTTACTCCTGTAGTGCTGTGAAGTCATATCTTTAGTTCACCAAGACCTAGATCTTGAACCGCATGCCAGCTTGTTTGTACTACTCCAAGGACGGTAGGAAATGCGTGACCTCGAGATTCGGGGGTCAAAGCTTTGGTCCATGCAGTAGAGGAGTCAAATTTGAGTAGAATGGAACTTTTCTTCGGCCTTGGCTTGGATTTTGTAGGAGTATGTATATACGGGAAATGATCTCGGTCGTGTGAAGTTCTTCTTTTTTGAACTTCGAAAAACAAAGAGGCATTCCCTAGATCCTGAGGTGACTTCTTTGCGTACAGTATTTTGGGGTTTTGGTCAGGCGCACGCAGCTGAAGACTTGTAGTACTATACTGCACTGCTAGCAAGGCAACGGAGGCATGTCAGCGATGTACATGTACCTTTTCGTACTGACCATTTTTCTTTTTGGAATTATACTGTTCATTGCGCACTATAAGGTTGGGAGTTAAACCACCGATCACATATGCAGAAATTCCTCATAAATTTCCAATCGAAATCATTGTTCCTGCAACACATAGCAATTCTTTCCCACAAGCACATCCATCCAAGGAAGTTTCTTGCGCCGGCGCCAACCAGGCCACAGGTCGCTCCTCTCTGCTATCCTCACCTCTTTCCTCATCTTTGTTACCGCCGGCGAATGCCGTGGCGGCGGGGTCCCGTGGCTGGAGAGGTGTCCATGATCCCATTGGAGCCGAAGGCTTCATCTTCGGACAACGATAGCTAGCTAGCCTAGGACGGCATGTCGGTTTTACCCCGTGGCGCGTTGCTGGCACTATCCTTCGCGGACTGCAAGAACAACATGTTGACAACGGCGGTGTCCGGATTCGCCACAAGGGGCATCTTGCCGCGCACAACATCGTTGGTGGGGCTACAGAAGACGGCGTTCCTAATACCATGACATGGGCGGGCCCCAATGGTTGTGGCGGTGTTCTATGGTGGAAAGTCATCCTACTTAACTTCTAGTGTCATTTTGGGCAGTATTGATCGGTGGCTCGATGCAACCATAGGAAGATTCGGCAACAAGATGGTGACTGGAGCACCGCTTCATGTTCGGGACGAGAATTGTCTTGGCCTTCTGGCCAAGCTCAGCAGCCACGAACTTGCATTGCTGCCTTGTTGAAGGTGTTGTCGCCTTAATCTTTTGCTAGTCTTCCTTGGTTGGTCTTGGTGGTCCGGATGAAAATCCTTATGCAGGACATTTCATTTGGATGTGGCTACGACAATACGAGGGTGGTTATTCCTCTTTGAGTAGTTGCTATGGAGGAAGTTAACCTAGCCATACGTCTTAATTTGATATCTTATAATGATTCTTTTTTTTTGGGAGGTAATGTCTCATAACGATTCACTCGTGGTTGGCCATGTTTTTCTATCTGTTTGTTGATGTTTTCGGCTTTGTCGCCCCTGTGTTCGGCGCGATGATACGGTGACAGGGGTTTCAACATTCTTTTACAAAAGTAATACAAATTATGCGAAAAAATATAAAAAATGACGGGAATGGGGATCAACAAAAACAAAGACAGAACTAACGGAAACAGCCGCTACTACGTGACAGTAGGCTTGATCGATCACGTCACGGAGATGAGCAGGTTTCTGGTGTTGGGTTCCCGTAAAGCACGATGCCCCCTGGCAGCCACAGGCAAGGCAGCAGGCAGGCAGCATAGGTAGGTCACTGCCGTGCATCATAATCACTGCATGCATGCCTGTCTGCCTCCCCTCCCGAAATGAAAATCGAGTGGTCAAGTCCGTCGTCAGATCAGAGCCTCACGTCCATCCGATTGGTCATTCGCAGATCTCAACACGACACCAAAATAATGCGTCGTGATCTCCGTCGCCTCGCCTCGGTCGCCTTTCTGCCGCCCTGCATGCGCGCCTACGTACTACGTGCCCATCTGGACGTCTCTGGAGAAGCCGACGTGAAAATGGTTAAACAATTAGTACTACTGAGTGGACGCAGACCACTCTCCGGTCTCTTCTCCGCTGCTATGCCTGCCCCCTAAAAGTCGTTTTTGTGGAGCTGAAGGTCGATAGGTGTGACTGATAATGGCACAGTGTGGATTAACTGTTAACTACTGTCGATGAGACGGGACTTGTTGTTTTGTTCCGGCATCCTGGGCTAATTGGTTGTGGTAGAAGAACTGTATTCGAACTGCTTGCATTCCGCCTGCCTGCCTCCCTGCTTTCGTTTCTGCATATAATGGTGCACCCTACCTAGATCCTCTCTAGCTAAGCTTATAATTATTTTTTCCCTGAAAATGGTAGGAGGCGTATCAATCAGAGAGGGGACGCGGCCACAACAAGACCAATTAGCTTTTGGTGTCCTGATTGATAAGAAGAGGCACCGCTCGTGTTCCGTGTGTTTTCTTTGGGCGATATGTTCATGCTCGTGTTTTATGTGGCAATAATTTTCCGCATTTGGCTGTCGGGCCATTCATAGTTTCATACGTTTCTTCTTCTTCTTCTTCTTCTTCTTCTTCTTCTTCTTCTTCTTCTTCTTCTTCTTCTTCTTCTTCTTCTCTCCATTCCAATAATAGACGTACGGGCCGGGCAGCACGACGATGAGCGACGGTTGTGGGGGAGTTTGGCCGGGGACGCCAATGTTTCTGGACACAATGGTGTGGGAGCATACAACAACATATGATATCCGTGCCACTCGAGAGTATACAACAACATATGATATCCGTGGATGACAAAGACCACCAACGTCGCAAGCAGAAACGCACGAAGAATGACGAGGGGGCGTGCGTGTCGATCGGGACCCCTGGCGCCGCCGTGGACGACGACGTCGGATTCAAAGCTTGCTACGGGTGGGCAGATGGATGCATGGATATTTTGGACGACAGGCCACGTACGTTCGGCAAGTGTGGCACACAATTTTCATGGTGCGCGACGACGGCCAGACGCGTGGACAGATTAGTAGAGTTTGATTTGTCTTCCGGGCGGGCTGTTTCGCCTGCGAAAGCCGGCATTTGCCTCCGCGGACCTCGTCGTTTTCTCGCGCTAGACGACGCTAAGTTCCACGTGAAAGAGGGGCACACTGATAGGTGCACGGTGCTCCGGGCTCGTGAAAGACGTTTGAAATTCGGCGCCTGGTGGAGCTTACAGAACGAGATCGATTGAGAACCATATAACTAACCGTGCAATTTAAGGGCAGGAATAATCGATCCTGAAAACTTGATCTTCGAAAAACCGTCTCAGAACTCAACTCCTGAAACTCCAGGGTATTGGGAGGGTGGCCTCTTCTGCTCATCGTCAAAACCCTCCTTGTGCATATATGAACATAGTATAAGAGCGTCTACAGCCGGACATGACAAATCCGGCCCCTCAAACGTCCATGGATGTGTCCGGACGCGTCCGCGGACACTGATGAGTCAAGTCTTAAATTTTGCTTGTCACAACCGGACGCCTCAATTAATAAACCTCAAATTCATATAAATTCAAGCAACTATGTAAACTATGTATTACACAAGTCGTCCGGCTACTACATCAGGACATGTCATCGGACTATCAAATTTTGGCATGTTTATCCTACATGCTAGCTATGGAGAAGATCACCCACGATTGCCCGTGCCCTTTCCGACGCCCTTGCCGTCCTTCTCGCAGAAGTAGCGGTCGAAGACACACTATGGATTGAGCCGAATCTGCTCATCATCGTCGTTGTCCTCCTTCTCTTCCTTGGGGGCAATCCGGCCATGGCACAGACCACCTGATTCTGCTCTCGAGCAAAGGCGCGCGTATTTCCCTGTTGTTGCTTCTTTACAATGCGGGAGCGGATTGCTTCCTCCTCTGCGGTCGCACGCGCCGTCGTATCAGCCGCCTCCGCCGCTGCCATGCCGGCAGCGAAGCAGGCGTCGGCCGCCCTCATCCTCCCCAACCCACGTCGGGCACACTGATCCAGGTAGGACTCATACTCGGGTGGACCAATGATGGGGAAAGGGAGATTGGAAAGCTCTCAAGAGGCCCGCGATGATCTAGTGCTGAAGGATCCGAGCGCATGCACCGACGCCATGGACTCGCGCCGGACAGATCCCGCTGTCGGTCGGGCGTTGTCCTGCCGGGAGCGGCGGAGTGCAACGCGGACGACCATTGCCTCCTCCAAACCGCACGGGATGATGATGACCCACAAGTATAGGGGATCTATAGTAGTCCTTTCGATAAGTAAGAGTGTCGAACCCAACGAGGAGCAGAACGAAATGATAAGCGGTTTTCAGTAAGGTATTCTCTGCAAGCACTGAAATTATAGATATCAGATAGTTTTGTGATAAGATAACTTGTAACGAGCAACAAGTAACAAAAGTAAATAAAGTGCAGCAAAGTGGCCCAATCCTTTTTGTAGCAAAGGACAAGCCTGGACAAATTCTTATATAGAGAAAAGCGCTCATAGGATTTTTATATGCAGTTCTATAGGCCCATAATGCATGATCAAGTTTCTTGGACCAATTCTTTCTAGATCTATTAACAATCTTTTGCAAAATTAATTTGAGTTCTCTATTACTCAATTCTACTTGACCACTAGACTGTGGGTGATAAGAAGATGCAATTCTATGATTAACATCATACTTAGCAAGCATTTTACGGAAAGCATCATGAATAAAATGTGAACCACCATCAGTCATTAGATATCTAGGGACTCCAAACCTCAGAAAAATAACTTCTTTAAGCATCTTAATAGAGGTGTTATGATCAGCACTACTAGTTGGAATAGCTTCTACCCACTTAGTAACGTAATCAACATCAACTAAAATATGTGTATATCCATTAGAGGAAGGAAACGACCCCATATAATCAAAGCCCCAAACATCAAATGGTTCCATAACAAGTGAATAATTCATAGGCATTTCTTGACGTCTACTAATATTACCAATTCTTTGACATTCATCACAAGATAAGACAAACTTACGGGCATCCTTGAAGAGAGTAGGCCAATAAAAACCGGATTGCAATACCTTATGTGCAGTTCTATCTCCAGCGTGGTGTCCTCCATAAGCTTCGGAGTGAGACTTGCATAGGATCTGTTCCTATTCATGCTCAGGTACACAACGTATAATAACACCATCTACTCCTTCTTTATAGAGATGTGGGTCATCCCAAAATTAATATCTTAAATCATAGAAAAACTTTTTCTTTTGCTGGTATGTGAAGCTAGGTGGTATAAATTTAGCAACAATGTAATTAGCATAATCAGCATAGCATGGAGCAGTATGAGAAGCATTTATGACATTTAGTTGTTCATCAGAAAAGCTATCATCAATAGGTAGTGGGTCATCAAGAACATTTTCTAACCTAGACAATTTATCTGCAACGGGGTTCTCAGCTCCCTTTCTATCAATAATGTGCAAATCAAATTCTTTTAGCAAGAGAACCCATCTAATGAGTCTAGGTTTAGCATCTTTCTTTTCCATAAGATATTTAATAGCAGCATGATCAGTGTGAATAGTTACTTTAGAATCAATAATATAAGGTCTGAACTTATCACAAGCAAATACAACTGCTAAGAATTCTTTTTCAGTAGTAGCATGATTTCTCTGGGCATTGTCTAGAGTTTTACTAGAATATTGAATAACATTTAATTTCTTATCAACTCTTTGCCCTAGAACAGCACCTATAGCATAATCACTAGCACCGCACATAATTTCAAAAGGTAAATTCCAATCAGGTGGCTGAACGATAGGTGCAGAGATTAATGCTTTCTTAAGTATTTTAAATGCTTCTACACAATCATCATCAAAGACGAACGGTATATATTTTTGTAATAAATTAGTCAGAGGCCGAGAAATTTTTGAGAAGTCCTTAATGAACCTCCTATAAAAGCCGGCATGACCAAGGAAACTTCTTATACCTTTGATGTCCTTGGGACACGACATCTTTTCAATAGCATCAACTTTCGCTTTATCAAGTTCAATGCCTCTTTCAGAAATTTTGTGCCCCAAGACAATACCTTCATTAACCATAAAGTGGCATTTCTCCCAATTCAAGACAAGGTTAGTTTCTTCACATCTTTGCAAAACTCCATCAGGGTTGCTTAAGCAATCTTCGAAAGAGGATCCATAAACGGAGAAATCATCCATGAATACCTCACATATCTTTTCACAAAAATCAGAAAATATAGCCATCATGCATCTTTGAAAGGTAGCAGGTGCATTACATAAACCAAAAGGCATACGTCTATAAGCAAAAGTACCGAAAGGGCAAGTAAAAGTGGTTTTAGACTGGTCATCAGCTGACACAGGTACTTGGGAGAAACCAGAATAACCATCTAGAAAGCAAAAATGTGTATGTTTGGATAGTCTTTCTAGCATTTGATCAATAAAAGGTAAGGGGTAATGATCTTTTTAGTAGCCTTATTTAATTTGCGGAAATCAATTACCATCCTATAACCTGTAATAATTCTTTGCGGAATCCTTTGTTGAGGAAATTGTTAACTGGTAACTGCTCGATTGGCTGGCGAGTAGGGGATTAATGGGCTAATCGGCAAGTTAATCAGCCATTTAATCAATTAATCGAACGATTTATCAGTTTATCGGCTACTCGGTGACCCTATGAGTAGGGATTAATCGGTAAGTTAACTTGTTAATCGGATGAATTCTTGAACAGGGGTAGAATCAATTCATCTTTATCATTAGGAACGACAGTAATACCTCCCTTCTTAGGAACACAATGGACAGGACTTACCCACTGACTATCAACAACGGGATAAATTATACCTTCCTCAAGGAGCTTTAGTATTTCTTTTCTTACCACTTCTTTCATCTTAGGATTCAGTCGTCGTTGGTGGTCAATAACTGGTTTGGCATCTTTTTCCAAATTTATTTTGTGTTGACATAAAGTGGGACTAATGCCCTTAAGATCATCAAGAGTATATCCAATAGCAGCACGGTGCTTCTTCAGAGTTTTAAATAATTTTTCTTCCTCATTCTCTGAAAGGTTAGCACTAATAATAACAAGATATATCTTCTTTTCATCAAGATAAGCATATTTAAGAGTATCAGGCAATGGTTTAAGCTCAAACACGGGATCACCCTTGGGTGGAGGAGGATCCCCTAAGATTTCAACAGGCAAGTTGTGTTTCAGAATAGGTCCCTGTCTAAAGAACACTTCATCTATTTCCCTTCTTTCATTCATATACATATCATTTTCATGGTCTAGCAAATATTGTTCTAAAGGATCACTAGGAGGTACGGCAATAGAAGCAAGACCAATGATTTCAGCTTTACTAAGTAATTCTTCTTCACGGTGTTGTCTATGAAATTTAGAAAAGTTGAACTCATGATACATATCACCTAAACCAATAGTAATAATATCCTTTTTGCAGTCTATCCTAGCATTAACAGTGTTTAAGAAGGTTCTACCAAATATAATGGGACAAAAGCTATCTTGTGGGGAACCAAGAACAAGAGAATCAGCAGGATATTTAGTTTTCGCACACAAGACTTCAACATCTCTAAAATTCCCATTGGTGAAATAGTATCTCTATTGGCAAGTTTAATGGTGACATCAATTTCTTCTAACTCAGCAGGTGCAATATCATGCATAATTTCTTTGTATAAGTCAATAGGTATTGCACTAGCACTAGCACCCATATCACACAAGCCATGATAACAATGATATCCTATTTTAACAGAAATAACAGGCATGCCTACCACAGGTCTATGTTTATCTTTAGCACAAGGTTTAGCAATTCTAGCAGTTTCATCATAGAAATAAATAACATGCCCATCAATATTATCAGCTAAGGGATCCTTAACAATAGCAATATTAGGTTCAACTTTAACTTGCTCAGGAGGTGTATAGGTTCTAATATTGCTTTTACGAACCACAGTTGAAGCTTTAGCATGATCTTTTATCCTAACAGGAAAAGGTGATTTCTCAACATAAGCAGTAGGAATAATAGGATCATTATAAGTGACAGTCTTTTCTTCAACTTTAATAGGTGAAATTACTTTTACTTCAATGGGAGGATGATATTTAAACCACTTCTCCTTAGAGAGATCAACATGAGTAGCAAAAGATTCATAGAAAGAAGCTACTATCTCAGAGTCAAGTCCATATTTAGTGCTAAATTTACGGAAAGCATTGGTATCCATAAAAGATTTAACACAATCAAAGTTAGGTGTCATACCTAACTCCTTACCTTCATCGAGATCCCAATCTTCAGAGTTGCATTTAATTATTTTCAATAAATCCCATTTGAATTCAATAGTCTTCATCATAAAAGAGTCAGCACAAGAAGTATCGAGCATGGTGCGCTTGTTATCAGAAAGCCGAGCATAATTTTTTTGGATAATCATTTCTCTTGAGAGCTCATGATTGGGGCATGAATATAACATTGATTTAAGCCTCCCCCAAGCTTGAGCGATGCTTTCTCCTTCGCGAGGCCAAAAATTATATATATAATTGCAATCATGATGAACAAGATGAATAGGATAAAACTTCTGATGAAATTCCAATTTCAATCGTTTGTAGTTCCATGATCCCATATCATCACATAGCCTATACCATGTCAATGCATCTCCCTCCAAAGATAAAGGGAAGACCTTCTTCTTGATAACATCATCGGGCATACCTGCAAGCTTAAATAATCCACAAACTTCATCCACATATATTAGGTGCTCATCAGGATGTAATGTTCCATCTCCTGCAAAAGGATTAGCTAGCAGTGTTTCTATCATACCCGAAGGAATTTCAAAGCAAACATTTTCATTTTCAGTAGCTTCAGTAGATTGAGGAGCAACACTTTGCTCTACTGGTCGGGGTGAAGATACCCCGAACAAGCCCCTCAGAGGATTACTTTCCATAGTAACAAGTGACAGTAAATTTCAGCATACTATATAAATTTTTCCTTACCAAATTCCACCTACCAAAGGCGCTTCACTCCCCGGCAACGACGCCAGAAAAGAGTCTTGATGACCTACTAGTATAGAGGATCTATTGTAGTCCTTTCGATAAGTAAGAGTGTCGAACCCAACGAGGACCAGAAGGAAATGATAAGCGGTTTTCAGCAAGGTATTCTCTGTAAGCACTGAAATTATAGGTAACAGATAGTTTTGTGATAAGATAATTTGTAATGAGCAACAAGTAACAAAAGTAAATAAAGTGCAGCAAGGTGGCCCAATCCTTTTTGTAGCAAAGCACAAGCCTGGACAAATTCTTATATAGATAAAAGCGCTCCCAAGGACACATGGGAATTATCGTCAAGCTAGGTTTCATCACGATCATATGATTCGCGTTCGGTACTTTGATAATCTGATATGTGGGTGGACCGGTACTTGGGTGCTGTCCTTACTTGGAAAAGCATCCCACTTATGATTAACCTCTATTGCAAGCATTCGCAACTACAACAAAAGTATTAAGGTAAATCTAACCATAGCATGAAACATGTGGATCCAAATCAGCCCCTTACGAAGCAACACATAAACTAGGGTTTAAGCTTCTGCCACTCTAGCAACCAATCATCTACTTATTACTTCCCAATGCCTTCCTCTAGGCCCAAATAATGGTGAAGTGTCATGTAGTCGACGTTCACATTACACCACTAGAGGAGAGACAACATACATCTCATCAAAATATCGAACGAATACCAAATTCACATGACTACTAATAGCAAGACTTCTCCCATGTCCTCGGGAACAAACGCAACTACTCACAAAGCATATTCATGTTCATAATCAGAGGGGTATTAATATGCATATAGGATCTGAACATAAGATCTTCCACCAAATAAACCAACTAGCATCAACTACAAGGAGTAATCAACACTACTAGCAACCCACAGGTACCAATCCCAGACTCAGACACAAGAATTGGATACAAGAGATGAACTAGGGTTTGAGAGGAGATGGTGCTAGTGAAGATGTTGATGGAGATTGACCCCCTCCCGATGAGAGGATCGTTGGTGATGACGATGGCGATGATTTTCCCCTCCCGGAGGGAAGTGTTGCCGGCAGAATAGCTCCGCCGGAGCCCTAGATTGGTTCCACCAAGGTTCCGCCCCGTGGCGGCGGAGTCTCGTCCCAAAAGCGCACTTATGATTTTTTTTCTCATCGAAAGACTCAATATAGAAGAATATGGGCATCAGAGGGCCACCAGGGGGCCCATGAGGCAGGGGGGCGTGCCCAGGGGGTTAGGGCGCGCCCCCACCCTCGTGGCCAGGGTGTGGCCCCCCTCTGGAACTTCTTGCACTCAGTATTTTTTATATATTCTGAAAATGACTTCCGTGAAGTTTCAGGACTTTTGGAGCTGTGCAGAATAGGTCTCTAATATTTGCTCCTTTTCCAGCCCAGAATCTCAGCTGCCGGCATTCTCCCTCTTTATGTAAACCTTGTAAAATAAGAGAGAATAGGCATAAGTATTGTGACATAATGTGTAATAACATCCCATAATGCAATAAATATCGATATAAAATCATGATGCAAAATGGACGTATCAGACGACACCCCAATCGACGGATCTGTACCGGTCGTCGTCGGATCCGCTGCCCGCCATGTCGGAGAAGGCCGGAGATCGTGGATGGGAGCTTGGGTGGCGGATGGGAGTGGAGTGAAGTGGCCAGGGTTTGGTTTGTAACTGGATCGAGTGGGCCAGCGTGGGCTGGGTTCAACATGACGGACGCGCCCGAGAAGCTCCATATACGCCTCATGTTTGGGCTAGATATGAGGGGTGCCGATCAGCCCGGCATTTGAGAACGGTTTAAGGCGCCCGAGTGGGTCGGTTTTTGTGACCGGTCACTGACAGCCCCACCCACCCATGCGTTTCACACGGGTTTGAAGCGATCGGCTATAGATGCTCTGATTATAGCATCGTGAACTTCACATGAAGATAGACTTCATAATCAAACAGAATAGATCGTCTGGTCGCTGGTCACTTTGCCACCGCATAGGGGCGGAGCCAGGAATTTTGTGAAGCCTGGGCAAGTTTAAACCTAAGTGTCTAATTTGATAATTGAAATCAGGTGTTCGGGTCAAATTTTTTCCTTGCTACTGGTTTTCCCGGTAGGGGTTGCAAGAATCGGTTTTCGAGAAAAATCAGAATTTTTACCTAAAAGTATTTAAATGAGGTTTGAGTCGTCCCTAAACCATTCCGGCCATATATTCTAAAATGCTAGCAACGTTGAAATCAAAATCAAGCTGGCAAGATTGGTAGTCGATCCCATGACCTCAGAAGCACTTTCACTGAGTTAGGCGCTATGTTGTATTACAATATGCATATGGGTTCTATTTGACACTACCTGAACGTGTGTAGCAAACAAAAATTATGGTCCGAGGAAATATTCTGTAACTAGTCGGTTTCCGAAAATGTCAACCAGTAAAAAGATGTTGGTTCAGATACACAACATATAAAGTAGCACCGAAATCATCTATCACAAATCTACATTAATAATAATGAAGTAAAATGATGAACATAATAGTCATAGAAATGTAATTTCAAAGTGAACTACTCCATCCGTAGATAAATATAAGATATTTTAGATCACTAATTTACATTGTTTACAGAGTAATATATAACCTAGGCTTGTCTCACCGAACATTAAAGAAGCCCATTAGCTAATTAACCAGCGATAACCGGCCCAGCTGCCCGGGTAAAACACGATTCAGTGATGATTTTTTCCGCTGTAATGGGACCATCGTAGCTGGTGGCTAGCTAGCGAGCTCGGGCAAGTGCCCAGGCACGCCGGGCGCTGGCTCCGCCACTGCTGCCGCAACTCTTGGCTTAGCACACCCTCTGCTATTTTTTCACCTTCGTTTAGCTCTGCGTTCGCTGATGCATATGTTGAAGTTCTAAAATGCGGGCATTGTCCAATGTGCAATGCTCCTTCCATCTCAATAAATAAGGTGCAATCTTCCAAAAATTCAACTTTGACCATCATGTTGCTTCCTTTATACTTTCTTCGTCCAGAAATACTTGTCATCAAAATGAGTAAAAGAGGATGTATCTAGATGTATTTTAGTTCTAGATGCACCCTTTTTTATCCATTTTGATGACAAGTATTTTTCAGACGAAGGGAGTAGCTTTCGTCTAGGATGTGGGTGCACGTGCACCCAGCGATTCTATATTTTATTTCCTTTTAATATTCTTTTTTTTGAATTATTCGGATTGCTTATCCCATGTCACATTGTTATTTCTCTTTTGAACTTATTTGTACTAGTCAACCACATAGCAGGCGTGGTCAGCTATTCCCAAGAAAAAAGTCAAATGATTGTATGCACGGCTACACATGCCGCCATATTTGCAAAAACAGAATTTAGTGACTATAGTCCCCAATGCATACAGGTGTTTAACTTGTTGTAGCTAAGCTCCCTTCATTTAATGAATTAGCAACTAAACTCTTTCATGGATTCATGAGGTTGCTTCATTTAAATGTTTTGTCTAGATTCACGTGCTTGGCATTGGTTCTTACTGGATCACCAAATCACTACAAAAAAGACACATCCGTGACATTTTGGGCCAAACGAAAAAAAATTCTGTCATACTTATGACACTTCTATGACGATAATTGTGACAAAACCCGGTATCATCATAGATGTGGTGGGGTCCTACTTCTATGACAAAAAATCATGACAGAAAATAGGCTTTTTGTCTTGGGCGGGCCGGAGACGCGGCTGCATGACATTCTTTGGGCCGCCCATGACGGAAAAAACCGTGGTAGAAGCGAGGGCGCGGAAAATATCAGAGAGTTCCCGGTTACGGTGGGTGGTCGGGGGCCGAGCGATGCGTGTTTCTCTCGTACGTACGCGTGTGTGTGCGAGGCGCTGGGCTCTAATTGAACCCGAGCAAGGCATTGGGCTCTAACTGGCGTTGGGCTCTAACTGAACCCGAGCGATTGCACTGCAGGCTACACGTTACTGAACCCGAGCGATTGATTGATCCCTTACTATTAACTGAACCCGAGTGATTCCTTTGCTACTGCTGCTAACTGAAGCCGATCGAACACTGCTGCCTCCTTCCCTTGATGAACAGTGAGCGTTGTTGAGGGGGTTTGGATGAACAGTTCCCGGTGGGGGGTTGGATGAATAGGACCCTGTGGTAGTAGAGGCCGTTGCCGTTGGATGAACAATACCCCGATCGATCAAGCCGGTGGAGGCTAGATGAACAGTAGCCGGTGGAGGCTGGATGAACAGTAGCCCGTGGAGGGGTGGTTGAACAGGACCCTATGGAGAGGGTTGGTTGAACAGTAGCCGGTGGAGGAGTGCGCGGTGGAGGCTGGATGAACAGTCGCAGGTGGAGACTGGAGGAGGTCGACGGTGGATGAACATGAGCCCGTGGAGGCTGGAGGAGGTCGACGGTGGAGATGAACAATATCCCGCGGCGTCCCATTTTGCGGTACGCCACACCCCTCCCGATGAACAGGATCCCTGTTTCGACTGTAGCGCTCCAACACAAGTCCGTTTCCTCCATTTTGCGGTACGCCACACCCATCCCGATCAACAGGACCCCGTTTCGACCATATGAGGTCCGTTTCCTCCGTTTTGCGGTACGCCAGGCCCCTCCCGATGAACAGGATCCCGTTTCGACCATGGTTGGTCGAACACAAGACTGTTTTCCTTCGGTTTGCGTTACGCCAGGCCTCGTTTCCATCGCCTGTTCCATCCAAGACGGTTGGCTCCTGATGAACACCATGTATTCCGACCTAGTCGGTTGCCTCCAGATGAACATGACGCTGTTTCTCTGTTCCGACCAGCTGGTTCGCTGCCCGATGAAGAGGACGCCGTTGCTGCCGTTCGTTGCCTCTCCATGTACACAAGCCCTGGCCGTATATATATATATATATATATATATATATATATATATATATATATATATGTATATATATATATGCGTGAGTAGGCGTTCGAGACCCTGCCCGTATGTACGTACGTGGCCGTATTTTCTTTCTTGCACCCTAGCCGCTGTACGTACGTGTACATGCTACGTGCGCGCATCTACTACGACACGTGCGCGCCTCTACTACGACATGTGCCCTTCCTTACACATCCACGGTTCATCGCTGCAGCCTGCAGACAGACCGATCGACTAGTACGTGCGTACACGTTCGCCACCAGAATGACAACGCTACGTACGCTTCGATCAGGTGGGTCCCGAATGGCAGACACTACTTTGCGTGTGAAGATGTAGCTGGTGGGTCCCAGCAGTCAGGGGGATAAATCATTTTTTTTGCCTGTAATATGGACGCACTTCCTTGCGTGCGAAGATGTAGCTGGTGGGTCCCAACAGTTAAGGGGGAAACATTTTTTTCCGCAAAATACGTTGGCCCGTCTGGTGGGTCCCTGCTGTCAGGTGGAGGAATCATTATTTTGCGTGTAATAAGGACACATTTCCTTGCTGCGGCCGTGGACCCAGCTATCAGCCTCTCCACGTACAGTACTCTTCCGATGAAAGTCGTTCGTTGACCACATTAACCACGATGCGTCGAGAGCACCAGGGCAGTGGACGACGGCGAGGCCTAGGAAGGGGACGATGCGGAGCCCGGGAAGAGGCGGCAGTGGATGCCCACGCGGAGGGGAGTACGTGAGTTGACTGCTTCGGCTGCGGTATGAGGCTGCCGTCGCCGGAGAATAACATGAGGTGTGGGTGAGTATAGAGGGAAGGCATGGCCGGCGGTGGTAGCACAGCCGGCCATGGGAGGCAGGAGCAGGCGGCACGGCCGACGCTTGTTTGGGCGGCTGGAGCAAGAAGACCAAAGGTTGAAGAAGCACTATGGCCGTTGGATGGACATCGTACGGTCACTGGAGCTAGAATCGTTCATACTGACTAAGTTGACAAAGCCCTCCATCCCCGTCAACTTAGTAGCCCCACATGTCAGCCTCCCATTATGCCGGATCCTAGCTAGCATGGGGACTATTCATTTTTTTTTGTAATAAGGAAGCACTTCCTTGAGTGCAAGATATACCTGGTGGGTCTGAGCTGTCTGTGGCTGGAACGTTTTTTTCATGAAATACAGAGGCCCTTTTGGTTGGTCCCAGATGTCAGGTGGAGAAATCATTATTTTGCACGTAATATGAAGACATTTCCTTGTGTGCGGCTGTGGACCCAGCTGTCAGCCTCTCCACGTACAGTCCACTTCCGATGGATATCGTTCGTTGACCACGCCGCACCGAGAGCACCAAGGCGGTGGACAACGACGAGGCCTACGAAGGGAACGACACGGAGCCCAGGAAGACACGACAGTGGCTGCCCACGCGATGAGGAGTACGAGGGTTGACTGGTTCGGCTGCCGTCGCCGAAAAATAACAGAAGGCGTGGGTTCATAGAGGGATAGCCAGGCCAGGGATGCGAGTATGGTGGGGCTGTGAGGCCTCCCCGGCAGCACAGCCGACCACGGGAGGCGGGAGCAGGCGGTTCCGCCGGCGCTGGTTTGGGCGGCTGGAGCAGAAAGATCAGAGACTGAAGAAGCACGATTGCCGTTAGATTGACATTGCCGCTGGATTGACACCTAACGGTCTGACGCTGTAGAGTTGATTGTTGACTAAGTTTTTTTTTGAAAAAACCTTGTGTATGCATGAACTTAGTAGGCCCACAAGTCAGCCTCCAAATCTGTGGTAGACAACATAGAGCCCATTTGCTATTTTTTTTTTAATAATTTGCAGCCCATTTGCTAATTCTTAAGTAAGTTATTACAACCCATTTTCTGCCCAGGACCATGGTCAAAAAGTTCAACCTTATTTTGTATATTTCGGTGGAGTCTGAACTGTTGTAATCCCGAATAAACATTTTTTAAGAACTTATTGATTTGTCAAAAAAATTGTTTTGTTTTTTAAGCAAATAAGACATGGGACAATTAAGTTGGTTTAAGGGAAAACCAGCGGTAAAAAAATTAGCGTTGGGAGGGAAAACAACAACAAAAATAAGGATGTAATATGAAAAGGAAACTTTATGTATTTTCAATATAATGATACGTGTATATGAACTAGTAAAACTATAGGTAGAGATTAGAAATCAGAAGTAGGACATGGCGTTTCAAGAGGAAAATAGAACTGGGCTGTGTATTTGATTCAGTAATAAAACTGCCTGCGGATGTGTTGTAAGACAAAATATAACTAATGCTGGTGGGCCAGAGGCCAGTAGATACCTGCTGGATCTTCGTGCCTCGTTGTCGTCATGGGTTAGGCCTGTTAAAAATAAAACCAAGCCTAGGCAGTCTATAACCCAGTTGAAACTTGCTTGACCTGAAAAAATAATATACCTGCTCAATAAACAAGAGAATTCTACAAGTACAGACTGATAACTGGGATGCAGCAGGTATATTGTTTTTTCATCGTGATAATAAGTGCATGCACTTGTTTCGGAAAAATTGGAGAACTGGGAATTCGAGCGGCAGGTGCTTATGCTACCCATCAAATAAAAATCAGGTGCCTAAAAATTTGTTTGAAAACAAATGATTCAGCTTTATATCCACGTCGATCCTCGGCATGATGGTTGAAAGAAAATTCCAAGTTCATACCGAAAGATCGTTAACAGCAATACCAACTTGCGGACGACGAGGCAGTACAAGTACCAATACCAAACTAACTTATAATTTTTGTAGTCCTGGCCCTAGTGTTCGTCTGGTAGAAAATCTTGCAGAAGACCAGCTTTCGCTCCTTCTCTTGCCCCAGGTCCCCGAGGTGGTACTGGTGCATCACCCAGTTGGTCCTCTGCTGGTCGAAGTTCTTTTTATATTTTTTTGCGGGAATGGTCGAAGTTCTTGTTGGTGTGCAGCACTAGAACCTTTTTGCTGCCCATCTGCTGGCCATTGACCATCACGTACAAGATATTGCCGGTCTTGTGCCACATCGCATGCATGCCGCACTCCGACTGTATCTTGCGACGCGTACATGTGCCCCTTTTGAACGTCCTGAAATTGCACTGGAAGAAATGCTTGCTTAGGCCACTCAGTGTGATACATGCAGTATTGTCGAATACCTGTTTTACTCTACGTAGTTGACATTTTCATAACATCTTTGGCATGTTGCAGTCACTTGTTTCACTTTTTATTAACTATCAAATTGTAATTGCTTCACTAGGTCCGCATCTAAAAAGAAAAATAGAGCTATAAACAAAGGAATATGTTTGTGCAAGTAGAAGGACGATCGGTGTCTTATCTGAAAGTTTCTCAGGATGGGTGTAACATATGCCGTGCTCGCTGTCGACGGTTGGTATGAACAAATCGACGAGAGGGTGAGATCTCACGCTTTCAGCACTCACTTTGGCCTCAAGGTGCTCGATCAGCTCCTGATCCGTGGGATCGAACTTGACGCCAGTCGGCAGCATTAGCCAATCCTTCTTGGAGTTGCATCGGTTAATTCCAGTTATATGGTACTCGATGTATGATCAAATCGACTATTTTAAGTGAATGATGAAAGATTTCAACAAATAAATGGTAGTAGTCCACATCTGAAGTCCACAATATCCGAACACGCCGGCGGGATTCTTGTGTCACCTCACGCGCACCGTGTTGTCATCAATTCAATGTGAAGACATGATGAATAATTTGATCGATGTATACTAGTACTGCTACTGTACTTTACTTACTAGTCGTATTTAGTGTCACATTTTAACCATAGGTTTAACTAACAAAATGTTAATGCATTTCACCGAAAGTTATTCCATTGGAAACTATGTGTTGGAAATATGCCCTAGAGGCAATAATAAAATGGTTATTATTATATTTCCTTGTTCATGATAATTGTCTATTGTTCATGCTATATTGTGTTATCCGGAAATCGTAATACAGGTGTGAATCATAGACCACAACACGTCCCTAGTGAGCCTCTAGTTGACTAGCTCGTTGATCAAAAGATAGTCATGGTTTCCTGACTATGGACATTAGATGTCATTGATAACGGGATCACATCATTAGGAGAATGATGTGATGGACAAGACTCAATCCTAAGCATAGCTCAAAGATCGTGTAGTTCATTTGCTAGAGCTTTTCCGAATGTCAAGTAGCATTTCCTTGGACCATGAGATTGTGCAACTCCCGGATACCGTAGGAGTGCTTTGGGTGTGCCAAACGTCACAACGTAACTGGGTGACTATAAAGGTGCACTACGGGTATCTCCGAAAGTGTCTGTTGGGTTGGCACGAATCGAGACTGGGATTTGTCACTCCGTCTGACGGAGAGGTATCTCTGGGCCCACTCGGTAATGCATCATCATAATGAGCTCAATGTGACCAAGTGGTTGATCACGGGATCATGCATTACTGTACGAGTAAAGTGACTTGTTGGTAACGAGATTGAACGAGGTATTGGGATACCGACGATCGAGTCTCGGGCGAGTAACGTACCGATTGACAAAGGGAATTGTATACATGATTGATTGAATCCTCGACATCGTGGTTCATTCGATGAGATCATCGAGGAGCATGTGGGAGCCAACATGGGTATCCAGATCCCGCTGTTGGTTATTGGCCGGAGAGTCGTCTCGGTCATGTCTGCGTGTCTCCCGAACCCGTAGGGTCTACACACTTAAGGTTCGGTGACGCTAGGGTTGTAGAGATATTAGTATGCGGTAACCCGAAAGTTGTTCGTAGTCCCGAATGAGATCCCGGACATCACGAGGAGTTCCGGAATGGTCCGGAGGTGAAGAATTATATATAGGAAGTCCAGTTTCGGCCATCGGGAAAGTTTCGGGGGTCACCGGTATTGTACCGGGACCACCGGAATGGTCCCGGGGGTCCACCAGGTGGGGCCACCTATCCCGGAGGGCCCCATGGGCTGAAGTGGGGAAGGGAACCAGCCCCTGGTGGCCTGGTGCGCCCCCCTTGGGCCACCCCCTGCGCCTAGGGTTGGAAACCCTAGGGGTGGGGGGTGCCCCACTTGGCTGGGGGGCAAGCCACCCCCCCTGGCCGCCGCCCCCCCTTGAGATTCAATCTCTAGGGCCGGCGCCCCTCCTAGGGGCCCTATATATAGTGGGGGGGGGGAGGGAGGGCAGCCGCACCCTAGCCCTTGGCGCCTCCCTCTCCCTCCCGTGACACCTCTCCCTCTCGCTGAGCTTGGCGAAGCCCTGCCGAGAACACCGTTGCTTCCACCACCACGCCGTCGTGCTGCTGGATCTGCATCAACCTCTCCTTCCCCCTTGCTGGATCAAGAAGGAGGAGACGTCTTCCCAACCGTACGTGTGTTGAACGCGGAGGTGCCGTCTGTTCGGCACTCGGTCATCGGTGATTTGGATCACGACGAGTACGACTCCATCAACCTCGTTCTCTTGAACGCTTCCACGCGCGATATACAAGGGTATGTAGATGCACTCCCCTTTCCCTCGTTGCTAGATAACTCCATAGATTGATCTTGGTGATGCATAGAAAATTTTAAAATTCTGCTACGTTACCCAACAGTGGCATCATGAGCTAGGTCTATGCGTAGTTTCTATGCACGAGTAGAACACAAAGCAGTTGTGGGCATCGATATTGTCAATTTACTTGCCGTTACTAGTCTTATCTTGATTCAGCGGCATCGTGGGATGAAGCGGTCCGGACCAACCTTACACGTACGCTTACGTGAGACTGGTTCCATCGACTGACATGCACTAGTTGCATAAGGTGGCTAGCGGGTGTCTGTCTCTCCCACTTTAGTCGGATCGGATTCGATGAAAAGGGTCCTTATGAAGGGTAAATAGAAATTGGCATATCACGTTGTGGTTTTGGCGTAGGTAAGAAACGTTCTTGCTAAGAAACCTATAGCAGCCACGTAAAAAACTTGCAACCAACAATTAGAGGACGTCTAACTTGTTTTTGTAGCATATGTCGTGTGATGTGATATGGCCAAAAGGATGTGATGAATGATATATGTGATGTATGAGATTTATCATGTTCTTATAATAGGAATCACGACTTGCATGTCGATGAGTATGACAACCGGCAGGAACCATAGGAGTTGTCTTAATTTATTTATGACCTGCGTGTCAACATAAACGTCATGTAATTACTTTACTTTATTGCTAAACCGTTAGCCATAGTAGTAGAAGTAATAGATGACGAGACGACTTCATGAAGACACGATGATGGGGATCATGATGATGGAGATCATGGTGTCATGCCGGTGACGATGATCATGGCGCCCCGAAGATGGAGATCAAAAGGAGCAAATGATATTGGCCATATCATGTCACTATTTGATTGCTTGTGATGTTTATCATGTTTTTACATCTTATTTACTTAGAACGACGGTAGCTTAAATAAGATGATCCCTCACATAATTTCAAGAAAGTGTTCCCCCTAACTGTGCACGGTTGCGAAGGTTCGTTGTTTCGAAGCACCACGTGATGATCGGGTGTGATAGATTCTAACGTTCGAATACAACGGGTGTAAGCCAGATTTACACACGCAATACACTTAGGTTGACTTGACGAGCCTAGCATGTACAGACATGGCCTCGGAACACGGAAGACCGAAAGGTCGAGCATGAGTCGTATAGAAGATACGATCAACATGAAGATGTTCACCGATGTTGACTAGTCCGTCTCACGTGATGATCGGACACGGCCTAGTTGACTCGGATCATGTTTCACTTAGATGACTAGAGGGATGTCTATCTGAGTGGGAGTTCATTGAATAATTTGATTAGATGAACTTAATTATCATGAACTTAGTCTGAAATCTTTACAATATGTCTTGTAGATCAAATGGCCCACGCTAATGTTTCCCTCAACTTCAACGCGTTCCTAGAGAAAACCAAGCTGAAAGATGATGGCAGTAACTATACGGAGTGGGTCCGGAACCTGAGGATCATCCTCATAGCTGCCAAGAAAGATTATGTCCTAGAAGCACCGCTAGGTGACGCACCCATCCCAAAGAACCAAGACGTTATGAACGCTTGGCAGTCACGTGCTGATGATTACTCCCTTGTTCAGTGCGGCATGCTTTACAGCTTAGAACCGAGGCTCCAAAAGCGTTTTGAGCAACACGGAGCATATGAGATGTTCGAAGAGCTGAAAATGGTTTTCCAAGCTTATGCCCGGGTCGAGAGATATGAAGTCTCCGATAATTTCTTCAGTTGTAAGATGGAGGGAAATAGTTCTGTTAGTGAGCACACATTCAAAATGTCTGGGTTGCATAACCGCTTGACTCAGCTGGGATTTAATCTCCCGGATGACGCGGTCATTGACAGAATCCTTCAGTCGCTTCCACCGAGCTACAAGAGCTTTGTGATGAACTTCAATATGCAGGGGATGGAAAAGACCATTCCTGAGGTATATTCGATGCTGAAATCAGCGGAGGTGGAGATCAAAAAGGAACATCAAGTGTTGATGGTGAATAAAACCACTAAGTTTAAGAAAGGCAAGGGTAAGAAGAACTTCAAGAAGGACGGCAACGGGGTTGCTGCGCCCGGTAAGCAAGCTGTCGGGAAGAAGCCAAAGAATGGACCCAAGCCCGAGACCGAGTGTTTTTATTGCAAGGGAAGTGGTCACTGGAAGCGGAACTGCCCCAAATACTTAGCGGACAAGAAGGCCGACAACACTAAAGGTATATGTGATATACATGTAATTGATGTGTACGTTACCAGTACTCGTAGTAGCTCCTG
This sequence comes from Triticum urartu, assembly GCF_056163025.1. Taxonomy (NCBI): domain Eukaryota; kingdom Viridiplantae; phylum Streptophyta; class Magnoliopsida; order Poales; family Poaceae; genus Triticum; species Triticum urartu. Next base: position 652,940,297 of record NC_141875.1, on the reverse strand, counting down.
GATATTTGATACCGGTGTGGTTGCTCACACTTGTAACTCAAAGCAGGAGCTGTGGAATAAGCGGAGACTGGCGAAGGACGAGGTGACGATGCGCGTCGGGAATGGTTCCAAGGTCGATGTGATCGCCGTCGGCACGCTACCTCTACATTTACCTACGGGATTAGTTTTAAACCTCAACAATTGTTATTTAGTGCCAGCTTTGAGCATGAACATTGTATCAGGATCTCGTTTAATTCGAGATGGCTACTCATTTAAATCCGAGAATAATGGTTGTTCTATTTATATGAGAGATGTGTTTTATGGTCATGCCCCGCTGGTGAATGGTTTATTCTTAATGAATCTCGAGCGTAATGTTACACATATTCATAGTGTGAATACCAAAAGATGTAAGGTTGATAATGATAGTCCCACATACTTGTGGCACTGCCGCCTTAGTCACATAGGTGTCAAACGCATGAAGAAGCTCCATGCAGATGGACTTTTGGAGTCTCTTGATTACGAATCATTTGACACGTGCGAACCATGCCTCATGGGTAAAATGACCAAGACTCCATTCTCAGGAACAATGGAGCGAGCAACCAACTTACTGGAAATCATACATACTGATGTGTGCGGTCCAATGAGTGTTGAGGCTCGTGGTGGCTATCGTTATGTTCTCACCCTCACTGATGACTTGAGTAGATATGGGTATGTCTACTTGATGAAACACAAGTCTGAGACATTTGAAAAGTTCAAGAAATTTCAGAGTGAGGTTGAGAATCAACGTGACAGGAAAATCAAGTTCTTGTGATCAGATCGTGGGGGAGAATACTTGAGTCACGAATTTGGCACACACTTAAGGAAATGTGGAATAGTTTCACAACTCACGCCGCCTGGAACACCTCAGCGTAATGGTGTGTCCGAATGTCGTAATCGCACTCTATTGGATATGGTGCGATCTATGATGTCTCTTACCGATCTACCGTTGTCATTTTGGGGCTATGCTTTAGAGACTGCCGCATTCACTTTAAATAGGGCTCCGTCGAAATCCGTTGAGACGACACCATATGAATTATGGTTTGGGAAGAAACCTAAGCTGTCGTTTCTAAAAGTTTGGGGATGCGATGCTTATGTGAAGAAACTTCAACCTGAAAAGCTCGAACCCAAATTGGAAAAATGCGTCTTCATAGGATACCCTAAAGAAACTATTGGGTATACCTTCTACCTCAGATCCGAAGGCAAGATCTTTGTTGCCAAGAATGGATCCTTTCTAGAGAAAGAGTTTCTCTCGAAAGAAGTAAGTGGGAGGAAAGTAGAACTTGGTGAAGTATTACCTCTTGAACCGGAAAGTGGTGCAACTCAAGAAAATGTTCCTGAGGTGCCTGCACCGACTTGAGAGGAAGTTAATGATGATGATCATGAAACTTCAGATCAAGTTGCTACTGAACTTCGTAGGTCCACAAGGACACGTTCCGCACCAGAGTGGTATGGCAACCCTGTCTTGGAAATCATGTTGTTAGACAACGGTGAACCTTCGAACTATGAGGAAGCGATGGCGGGCCCAGATTCCGACAAATGGCTGGAAGCCATGAAATCCGAAATAGGATCCATGTACGAAAATGAAGTATGGACTTTGACTGACTTGCCCGATGATCGGCGAGTCATAGAAAATAAATGGATCTTTAAGAAGAAGACAGACGCGGATGGTAATGTAACCATCTATAAAGATCGGCTTGTCGCTAAGGGTTATCGACAAGTTCAAGGGGTTGACTACGATGAGACTTTCTCACCCGTAGCGAAGCTGAAGTCCGTCCGAATCATGTTAGCAATTGCCGCATTCTATGATTATGAGATATGGCAAATGGACGTAAAAATGGCATTCCTTAATGGTTTCCTTAAGGAAGAATTGTATATGATGCAGCCGGATGGTTTTGTCGATCCTAAGAATGCTGACAAGGTGTGCAAGCTCCAACGCTCGATCTATGGGCTGGTGCAAGCATCTCGGAGTTGGAACATTCGTTTTGATGAGATGATCAAAGCGTTTGGGTTTACGCATACTTATGGAGAAGCCTGCATTTACAAGAAAGTTAGCGGGAGCTCTGTAGAATTTCTCATATTGTATGTGGATGACATACTGTTGATGGGAAATGATATAGAATTCTTGGAAAGCATAAAGGCCTACTTGAACAAGTGTTTTTCAATGAAGGATCTTGGAGAAGCTGCTTACATATTAGGCATCAAGATCTATAGAGATAGATCGAGACGCCTCATTGGTCTTTCACAGAGTACGTACCTTGACAAGATATTGAAGAAGCTCAATATGTATCAGTCAAAGAAGGGGTTCTTGCCTGTATTGCAAGGTACGAGATTGAGCACGGCTCAATGCCCGACCACGGCAGAAGATAGAGAAAATATGAGTGTCGTCCCCTATGCCTCAGCCATAGGGTCTATCACGTATGCTATGCTGTGTACCAGACCTGATGTGAACCTTGCCATAAGTTTGGTGGGAAGGTACCAAAGTAATCCTGGCATGGAACACTGGATAGCGGTCAAGAACATCCTGAAGTACCTGAAAAGGACAAAGGATATGTTTCTCATTTATGGAGGTGACGAAGAGCTCGTCGTAAAGGGTTACGTCGATGCTAGCTTCGACACAGATCTGGATGACTCCAAGTCACAAACCGGATACGTGTATATTTTGAATGGTGGGGCAGTCAGCTGGTGCAGTTGCAAGCAAAGCGTTGTGGCGGGATCTACATGTGAAGCGGAGTACATGGCAGCCTCGGAGGCAGCACAAGAAGCAATCTGGGTGAAGGAGTTCATTACTGACCTAGCAGTCATTCCCAATGCGTCGGGCCCGATGACTGTCTTCTGTGACAACACTGAAGCATTGCCCTTGCCAAGGAGCCCATGTTTCACAGGAAGACCAGGCATATCAAGCGTCGCTTCAACTCCATTCGTGAAAGTGTTCAAAATGGAGACATAGATATTTGTAAAGTACATACGAACCTGAATGTAGCAGATCCGTTGACTAAACCTCTCCCTAGACCAAAACATGATCAACACCAGAACTCTATGGGTGTTCGATTCATCACAATGTAACTAGATTATTGACTCTAGTGCAAGTGGTAGACTGTTGGAAATATGCCCTAGAGGCAATAATAAAATGGTTATTATTATATTTCCTTGTTCATGATAATTGTCTATTGTTCATGCTATAATTGTGTTATCCGGAAATCGTAATACATGTGTGAATCATAGACCACAACACATCCCTAGTGAGCCTCTAGTTGACTAGCTCATTGATCAAAAGATAGTCATGGTTTCCTGACTATGGACATTAGATGTCATTGATAACGGGATCACATCATTAGGAGAATGATGTGATGGACAAGACCCAATCCTAAGCATAGCTCAAAGATCGTGTAGTTCATTTGCTAGAGCTTTTCCGAATGTCAAGTATCATTTCCTTGGACCATGAGATTGTGCAACTCCCGGATACCGTAGGAGTGCTTTGGGTGTGCCAAACGTCACAACGTAATTGGGTGACTATAAAGGTGCACTACGGGTATCTCCGAAAGTGTCTGTTGGGTTGGCATGAATCGAGACTGGGATTTGTCACTCCGTATGATGGAGAGGTATCTCTGGGCCCACTCGGTAATGCATCATCATAATGAGCTCAATGTGACCAAGTGGTTGATCACGGGATCATGCATTACGGTACGAGTAAAGTTACTTGCCGGTAACGAGATTAAACGAGGTATTGGGATACCGACGATCGAGTCTCGGGCGAGTAACGTACCGATTGACAAAGGGAATTGTATACATGATTGATTGAATCCTTGACATCGTGGTTCATCCGATGAGATCATCGAGGAGCATGTGGGAGCCAACATGGGTATCCAGATCCCGCTGTTGGTTATTGGTCGGAGAGTCGTCTCAGTTATGTCTGCGTGTCTCCCGAACCCGTAGGGTCTACACACTTAAGGTTCGGTGACGCTAGGGTTGTAGAGATATTAGTATGCGGTAACCCGAAAGTTGTTCGGAGTCCCGAATGAGATCCCGGACATCACGAGGAGTTCCGGAATGGTCCGGAGGTGAAGAATTATATATAGGAAGTCCAGTTTCGGCCATCGGGAAAGTTTCAGGGGTCACCGGTATTGTACCGGGACCACCGGAAGGGTCCCGGGGGTCCACCGGGTGGGGCCACCTATCCCGGAGGGCCCCATGGGCTGAAGTGGGGAAGGGAACCAGCCCCTGGTGGGCTGGTGCGCCCCCCTTGGGCCTTCCCCTGCGCCTAGGGTTGGAAACCCTAGGGGTGGGGGGCGCCCCACTTGGCTTGGGGGGCAAGCCACCCCCCTTGAGATTCAATCTCTAGGGCCGCCCCCCCTAGGGGCCCTATATATAGTGGGGGGAGGGAGGGCAGCCGCACCCTAGCCCCTGGCGCCTCCCTCTCCCTCCCGTGACACCTCTCCCTCTCGCTGAGCTTGGCGAAGCCCTGCCGAGAACACCGTTGCTTCCACCACCGCGCGTCGTGCTGCTGGATCTCCATCAAACTCTCCTTCCCCCTTGCTGGATCAAGAAGGAGGAGACGTCTTCCCAACCGTACATGTGTTGAACGCGGAGGTGCCGTCCATTCGGCACTCGGTCATCGGTGATTTGGATCACGACGAGTACGACTCCATCAACCCCGTTCTCTTGAACGCTTCCGCGCGCGATCTACAAGGGTATGTAGATGCACTCCCATTTCCCTCGTTGCTAGATAACTCCATAGATTGATCTGGGTGATGCGTAGAAAATTTTAAAATTCTGCTATGTTACCCAACACTATGTTCAAATACGAATAAAATGACATAATTTTTTGTGACATGCATTAATATTTAGTTAGTGAAATTTATGGTCAAAATTTGACACAAATTACGAAGGGGACCAGTATACCAGGAGGGACGTAGTAGTACGAGTAGCGCAATATACGGTATAGATGACTAGTACAAATTTAGAAATGGGGTAAGAAGTTACAAGGCTGTGCGACAGACTTTGAAGGCTACTTGAGTAATAATAAAAATAATTTCCATTGGACAACACTTTCACCAACAAGTACACTGAAACCTAATTGATATATATATATATATGTATGTATGGCTTGTGCACATCATCTCCATCATCATTATCAGTACATTCTACGCAGGTGAGTTAGGATGCACTTGATCCCAGAAAGGTATCTATCCTTCAAACCATATGAGTGCTTCAAACTAACAACAGTATATAATATCCAACAAAATAGGGTCATGTTACAGCAGCAGGATACATGGCTCAGTCTAGATATCAATACGAATCAAATTGTGCATATTTGCCGTTGGCATGAACCACATCGCCGCATGTCGGGTTTGCAAAAGCCATCCATCGCATGGAAGTTCGATGCCTTTCACACATTGAATATTATCTGTCAACAAGATATGTCGACGAATCTCTAAATATGGTGATTCATGAAACCCATGGTATGATGTGTAAACATAGTCCCCCCTGGCGAATGGAAGTTGCATAGCACGGTAATCATCGCCGGTGATATGATCGATGATTGGTTGGATGATCGGATATTTGAGCCCGAGGAACATGGAGTGGTTGCCGAGGCTGTAAACCCGCCTCCAGTTGAATACGCCTGGCCCAACGGAGCTGAGATCTTTCTCGAACATGAAGTAGCCATAGCCATCAATGTCACAAACGCCCCAAGCATTGTACTGCATGTGGTTTGATGAAATGGTTTGGTCAATTTGGTACATGCAAATGAGCATCAAATTATCGCCGTCAGCTGAACGAGCGATAAACCATCACCCATCGACTGGTATTATTCCAGGTCCTGGGATCATGAAGGCCAGCGCATTTGCGTCTGCTACAACAATTCAAACTGGGGACCAAAAGGACAAAAATAAACAATCATGTACAGAGTATGTGTGGAATTAAGATTATTATAACATTGACACATATCATAGACAGAGAATTGTAATGCCGTGGTCATAATCATACCCCAAGTTAAAAAAAATAAGCCAATGACTTTCATATTCTCTACTCATATAAAAGGCTCAGTTGGTGATGATGGTGTGTCTGCCATCCGTCATTTCTGACCATCAGATCTGCATCTAACGACTATGATGTAAGTCGTGGCATTTTTGCAACAAGACCCCACTGCTCTGCTCCAATTTGCAGAAACTCCTTATTATCTTGAAACCAACCACATCCCCCCACCTCATCAAAACAGCCACAAGGAATATATTTTGAGTGAAACCTAATACGAGTATATTTTTAGTGATATATACACCAAACTATAATGTTTTTCTTTCAAGTTTGTGAACATGTATTATTCTATTTTGGATCCATTGCAACGCACGGGCACATTGCTAGTCTAGCAATATATCATGGTTCAAACATCATGTAACAATGAGAGTAAAACAGATATGACAGGGCCTATTCATATTCTACCATAACACTTACTACAGTTATCATATCAACTCTAAGCAATAACTTGCGTTGTTATAAAAATCCTGGAAATGAGAGTAACATATAGCAATCATGAGGTTATACTCATAATATCTATTCTAACAATCATTAGATGCTAATTGTTCTCATACCAACTCTAACAATAACATGTGTGGTCATAAAAATCTAGGAAATGAGAGGAACATATAGCAATGATGTGGTTATAGACATAATATATATTCTAATTTTGTAACAATGAACAGGCAGTCGTATTCTTAAGGTAAAGATGAGATAAGATAGAAAAATGACACGACGATAAATTCCATCAGTATAGCCAGCCAATCTGTGCGTCGACCGCATAAACGATGCCATCGTGCACTATAGCATCAGACAGAAATGTTTGGGTGAAGAGGATCGACGATGAGCCATAACCATGTATGGCGACTGGATTCCAGATAGACTAATCCCATATTGAACACGACAATGAGCTTGTAATCCATGTAGTCTTGTGATGATGTGGGCACTTCACAGATTACAACCTTCAGCAAACAGAGATCGAGCCAAAAGCTCGACGCGTCTCGTGCGTAGTAGGCAGGAGTGTCCGGCGGGCCGCGAGGCTCGATGGCGGCGGTATCCAACGATGGAAGGGTGATCTCTCGCTACGTGTAGATATCGACGAGACGCCACAGACTACCGGATTGGTGGATGAGGATGATCCAGTTGGCCTTCATGCCCGCCCAGTAGTGGCCGCGCATGAAGGACAGGTGGATGGGTAGTGGTAGCATGTCGAGGAGCACCACAACAACCTCCGTAGGATCGTCAAGTGATACGTCCATTTTGCATCATGCTTTTATAACGATATTTATTGCATTATGGGCTGTTATTACACATTATGTCACAATACTTATGCCTATTCTCTCTTATTTTACAAGGTTTGCACGAAGAGGGAGAATGCCGGCAGCTAGAATTCTGGGCTGGAAAAGGAGCAAATATTAGAGACCTATTTTGCACAACTCCAAAAGTCCTGAAACTCAACGGGAGTCATTTTTAGAATATATAAAAAATATTGGGCGAAGGAAGCACCAGAGGGGGGCCACCCACCATCCACGAGGGTGGGGGCGCGCCCTACCCTCCTGGGTGCGCCCCCTGTCTCATGGGCCCCTTGGCAGGTCTCCGGTGCCCATCTTTGGCTATATGAAGTCTTTCGCCCTGGAAAAAATCATAAGCAAACTTTCGGGACGAAACTCCGCCGCCACGTGGCGGAACCTTGGCGGAACCAATCTAGGGCTTCGGCGGAGCTATTCTGCCGGGGAAACATCCCTCTAGGAGGGGGAAATCGTCACCATCATCATCACCATCGATCCTCTCATTGGAAGGGGGTCAATCTCCATCAACATCTTCACCAGCACCCTCTCATCTTAAACCCTAGTTCATCTCTTGTATCCAATCTTTGTCCCAAAACCTCAGATTGGTACCTGTGGGTTGCTAGTAGTGTTGATTACTCCTTGTAGTTGATGCTAATTGGTTTACTTGGTGGAAGATCATATGTTCAGATCCTTTATGCATATTAATACCCCTCTGATTATGAACATGAATATGATCTGTGAGTAGTTACATTTGTTCCTGAGGACATGAGAGAAGTCTTGCTATAAGTAGTCATGTGAATTTGGTATTCGTTCGATATTTTGATGAGATGTATGTTATCTTTCCTCTAGTGGTGTCATGTGAACGTCGATTACATGACACTTCACCATTGTTTGGACCTAGGGGAAGGCATTGGGAAGTAATAAGTAGATGATGGGTTGGTAGAGTGACAAAAGCTTAAACCCTAGTTTATGCGTTGCTTTGTAAGAGACCAATTTGGATCCATATGTTTCATGCTATGGTTAGATTTACCTTAATACTTCTTTTGTAGTTGCGAATGCTTGCAAGAGGGGTTAATCATAAGTGAGATGCTTGTCCAAAGATCCCACTTATGATTAAGAGGGGTTAATCAAAAAGGAGTGTCATTTTTTTTTTTGGCAAGCATACACCCTCCAAAGGAGTACCATGCTGTGCCCACTAATGGTCATGGTTTTGGGAAATAAAAAAAGCATGCAGCTGGCACTGCCTTAATTAGGTACTCCTGCTCCACTACCCAGAGTAGTAATTTACCATGATCCAAAAGTGGCAACCCCCAGGTGATCCACTGGCTTGGCTCTGATCCCTGACTGTCTACTCTTAAATCTAAGCATTTGAAGATCCACTTTTGATGGATATGTGACAAAAATAACATTGACAGTTCATATTCTTGTTTAAAAAACATTTCGCAACAAGTGTTGCTTTTGTGTCACGTGAGCCATGTCGTATTCGTTCAATTTGCAGGCAAACTGAATTAAAGATTACGCAATGTACTTTACCTTGGTGTAACACCCACAATCTTACGCCCCATCAAAGGAGGCCTAAGAAATTTTCCTCTTAAATCCTTGTCCCTATTTTCTCTCTATAAATATCCTGCAAGTCGAAGGAGGCTTAAGAATCACTTTTGGTTGAATTCTAACAAAACTAACATTGACAGTTAAGATTTGTGGTATCATTTTATTGGACTGCTTTTTGTGTCAGATGAGCCTTGTCGTATTGGTTTAATTTGCTGGCAAATCTGAATTAGAGATTAAGCACTGTACCATACGAAAAAAAGGAGTAGCAGGTTTTTTTGGCTAGCATAAACCCTCCAAAGGAGTACCGCCATCCAAGGTCTTGGGAAAATAAAAAAGCATGCAGCTGGCACTGCCTTAATTAGGAACTCCTACTCCACTACCCAGAGTAGTAATTAGCCATCATCCAAAAGTGGCAACCCCTAGTGATCCACTGGCCTGGCTCTGATCAGTGATGCCTGACTGTCTACTCTCAAATCTGAGCATTTTACGATCCACTTTTGGTGGATATGTGACAAATAACATTGACAGTTCACATTCCTGTTCAAAAGCATTTTGCAGCAAGTGTTGCTTTTTTGTCACGTGAGCCATGTCGTGTTGGTCTAATTTTCGGCCAAACTAATTTAAAGATTACGCAATGTACTTCACGTTGGAGTAATCCCCGCAATCTTACGCACCATCAGGCTGGTCACAATGGGGAGGAACTTAGGAGTAACATCACACACTTCAATACAACTTTGCTTATGTGGCACATATTTAATGAAGAGAGAGGTGCTTGTGATAACTAGCTAAGTTACCGAAACATCACACACTTCAAGAAACAATGAGTCTATAACCTAATAAATACATCGTTGCATAACACTACATAGTCTAGGGAAGTGTGTAAGTTACTAGCTTATGTTCTTGCCCATTGTGACCAGCCTCAAGTTGCCATATCTCGACAAATAGTAGAAAGTAAAGCCCGCAGCTGGCACTGCACTTAATTAAGTGAAGCAAGTACTGCACTACTAAGAGTAGTAATTAGCCATCATCAAAGATCGGCATTCCAGGTGATCCACTGGCTTGGCTTTGATCTCTGACTGCCCACTCTCCACTGTCGTCCAAGTAGATTGTGTTGTATACGTAAAGGCAGAGAGAAAGGCCAGCTGCCAGCTGCCAGCCCTGAAGCTGCAGCACTCCTGGCCGGCAGGCAAAGCCAACATTTCTCCTGGAGGCAAGCGCTTGATCCACTTGAATGCATGTGACCGAAGATGTTTAAAAATATCGTTTGATTGTCAAGGCTCGGGACGTTGTGTGTTGCTCTTATCCATTTCTTCGTCTACCGAGCTTGCATCTCGTTCATCATCGAGTACGCGTCCACTCTCACAGCTGCATGCCTCTCAACGACTCTTCTTTTGGCAGAGGGCAAATGTAGTCATTTTTTTTACTAATCTTTTTGTGAAATCTGGAATTTTCTTCTACATGTTTGCCTTCATGGTGTTGTCCTGCTTAGTGGATGACTCCGACCGATGAAGTGGGTCAAGTTTTCAGAAAAAATATATCAATATCTAGAGTACCAAGTGTCTATCATTGGATCCATCATAAAAATCATTTATATATTTTATTAATTTTGTATTGTAGATGTTGATACTTTATTCTATAATCATGGTCAAACAAAAACAAGTTTAACTTGCATGGAAACCGATCCACTTTATATTCTGGAATGAAGTACTATTCAAGTTTTTTAAAGTCGTAATTATGTTTCCACCAGGAGAACTGGGAAGTAATTTCTTTGCAAAACTTTATATGTGAGTAGAACACTCGATCATGTTTGCCACATAAAGAGTTTCATATTTAGTTTTCTTAAATTTTTTAAAATGAAAATGCTTTAGCGGCTGTGCCTAGAACCATGTCCCAGAAATTGGCGGCCGACGGAGGTAATATTAGCTATAACTGCTAATCATCACTACCAGAAAAACTGGGGTTGCCGACGGCCAAATCTATGCCGACGGCCCCCGTCGGCATCTATGGACCTATGCCGACGGCCAAGGATAGGCCGTAGGCGTAGAATAGCCGACGGCATACATCCATCTATGCCGACGGGGCCGTCGGCATAGACGAGGCCGTCGGGACCGCCCGAGATACGCCTACGGGGCCCGTCGGCATAGGACAGGCCGTCAGCATAGCCCGGGCCCCCATGCCTGATCAGCGCTGACCATTTGACGGCGTTGACCCTACGCCGACGGGCGGTAACGGCGGCCGTCGGCATATCTGTGGCAGAGGTATGCCTACGGCATAGCCGTCGGCATAGGCCCCTCTGCCACGTCATCGATCCGTGTGCCACGCCACGTCATCAATCCGTGGGACAACCTCCGTGTGTGCACAGATATGCCGACGGCCTTGCTGTCGGCATACGTTTATTTTACTTCATTTTTTTATTTTTACTTTGGTTATCTGTGGCAGAGGTATGCCTACGGCACAGCCATCGGCATAGGCCCCTTCGCCATGTCATCGATCCGTGTGCCACGCCACGTCATCGATCCGTGGGACGACCTTCGTGTGTGCACAGATAAGCCGACGGCCTTGCCGTCGGCATACGTGTATTTTACTTTATTTTTTATTTTTACTTTGTTTTGTTATTTTTACTTTATTTTAGTTTTTGTTTTTGCATAAGATAATTATGCCTTATCTAAAAAAACATACCCGATGGTATATCGATTGCCCCCCGTTACGAACGTCGGTATCGACGTGTCACGGAGGGGGGAAACGGTCGACACGGAAGGAATTCTGGTTGGTGGGGGGATTCGGCGTGTAGCTGTGTCACCGAAACATCGCACGGGTCCCGATGCATATGTGAAAGTGTTCATGCATGCGTAGACGCCCGTCTTGGGGCTCCGGGGTGTGCCCCCCTCATGGACGACGCTGCCGCCAGCACTTGGAGGGGGAAACGGACGCGTCGGGTCTACACGGAGGGGATCTTGCTGTGATCCTGGCCCGGATGTTGCTCCAAAGTGTTCCTATGGGATGACCTAACACAACCGGGTGGGGAGGTCCACTGGTCAAAGCCCGTCCGTGCAAAGTCAAAGGGCTAGATCCCATTGTCAAACGCTACAGGGTTAGGCGGGACGGGGGCACTGGGGGTAGCAATGCCGCCGTAGCGTCGCACCGGGCCCTCATACATGCGGGGTGGTGTGGTGGCATGTCCGAAGAGGCGGGACGCGTCTCCGGGGCGTGGCCCCCCTCACGGACGGCGATGACACGGCAGTAGACGTTCTGCGGTAATGATGCGGCGTCAATATTACTAAATACCCGGAGCGCGATAAAATCATGAGTTTTTTTGCACGGCGTGGGCACATGTGCTACAGGAACGATGATATTTTTTCATAATTTTTGGTGATGGAGAAGTATCCGAAAAATTCCCTCTACGCGGATTGCCCTTCGCGCGTCTACGGCTATGGTCGGCGGCCTCCGGGGGCTAGCATGCCGCCAAATCTTGCGTAGGTGGCCTCTCACAAGTCTGTGAGTGTTGTGGAGGTTGCAAACGCCTGGCACACGTGTCCGGGGTGTGCCCCCCCCTCACAGACGGCGCCGCCGCCGGCACCTGGAGGGGGGAAACGGACGCGTCGGGTCTACACGGAGGGGATCTTGCTGTGGGTCTGGCCCGGATGTTGCTCCAAAGTGTTCCTATGGGCTGACCTAACACAACCGGGTGGGGAGGTCCACTGGTCAAAGCCCGTCCGTGCAAAGTCAAAGGGCTAGATCCCGTGGTCAAACGCTACAGGGTTAGGCGGGACGGGGGCACTGGGGGTAGCAATGCCACCGGAGCGTCGCACCAGGCCCTCATACATGCGTGGTGGTGTGGTGGCATGTCCGAAGAGGTGGGACGCGTCTCCGGGGCGTGGCCCCCCCTCACGAACGGCGATGACACGGTAGTAGACGTTCTGCGGTAACGATGCGGCGTCAATATTACTAAATACTCGGAGCGCGATAAAATCATGAGTTTTTTTGCACGACGTGGGCACATGTGCTATCGGAACGATGGTATTTTTTCATAATTTTTGGTGATGGAGAAGTATCCGAAAAATTCCCTCTACGCGGATTGCCCTTCGCGCGTCTACGGCTGTGGCCGGCGGCCTCCGGGGGCTAGCATGCCGCCAAATCTTGCGTAGGCGGCCTCTCACAAGTCTGTAAGTGTTGTGGCGGTTGCAAACGCCCGTCATACGTGTCCGGGGGGTGCCCCCCTCACGGACGGCGCCCCCGCCGGCACCTGGAGGGTGGAAACGGACGCGTCGGGTCTACACGGAGGGGATGTTGCTGTGGTCCTGGCCCGGATGTTGCTCCAAAGTGTTCCTATCGGCTGACCTAACACAACCGGGTGGGGAGGTCCACTGGTCAAAGCCCGTCCGTGCAAAGTCAAAGGGCTAGATCCCGTGGTCAAACGCTACAGGGTTAGGCGGGACGGGGGCACTAGGGGTAGCAATGCCACCGGAGCATAGAACTGGGCCCTATTACATGCGGGGTGGTGTGGTGGCATGTCCGAAGAGGCGGGACGCGTCTCCGGGGCGTGGCCCCCCCTCACGGACGGCGATGACACGGTAGTAGACGTTCTGCGGTAACGATGCGGCGTCAATATTACTAAATACTCGGAGCGCGATAAAGTCATGAGTTTTTTTTGCACGACGTGGGCACATGTGCTATAGGAACGATGGTATTTTTTCATAATTTTTGGTGATGGAGAAGTATCCGAAAAATTCCCTCTACGCGGATTGCCCTTCGCGTGTCTACGGCTGTGGCCGACGTCCTCCGAGGGCTAGCATGCCGCCAGATCTTGCGTAGGCGGCCTCTCACAAGTCTGGAAGAATTGTGGCGGTTGCAAACGCCCGGCACGCGTGTCTGGGGTGTGCCCCCCCTCACGGACGGCGCCGCCGCCGGCACCTGGAGGGGGAAACGGACGCTTCGGGTCTACACGGAGGGGATCTTGCTGTGGGTCTGGCCCGGATGTTGCTCCAAAGTGTTCCTATGGGCTGACCTAACACAACCGGGTGGGAAGGTCCACTGGTCAAAGCCCGTCCGTGCAAAGTCAAAGGGCTAGATCCCGTGGTCAAACGCTACAGGGTTAGGCGGGACGGGGGCACTGGGTTAGAAATGCCACCGGAGCGTCGCACCGGGCCCTCACACATGCCGGTTGGTGTGGTGGCATGTCCGAAGAGGCGGGACGCGTCTCCGGGGCGTGGCACCCCCTCACGGACGGCGATGACACGGTAGTAGATGTTCTGCGGTAACGATGCGGCGTCAATATTTCTAAATACTCGGAGCATGATAAAATCATGAGTTTTTTTGCACGATGTGGGCACATGTGCTATAGGAACGATGGTATTTTTCATAATTTTTGGTGATGGAGAAGTATCCAAAAAATTCCCTCTATGCGGATTGCCCTTCGCGCGTCTAAGGCTGTGGCCGGCGGCCTCCGGGGGCTAGCATGCCGCCAAATCTTGCGTAGGCGGCCTCTCACAAGTCTGGAAGTGTTGTGGCGGTTGCAAACGCCCGGCACGCGTGTCCGGGGTGTGCCCCCCTCACGGACGGCGCCGCCGCCGGCACCTGGAGGGGGGAAACGGACGCGTCGGGTCTACACGGAGGGGATCTTGCTGTGGGTCTGGCCCGGATGTTGCTCCAAAGTGTTCCTATGGGCTGACCTAACACAACCCGGTGGGGAGGTCCACTGGTCAAAGCCCGTCCGTGCAAAGTCAAAGGGATAGATCCCATGGTCAAACGCTACAGGGTTAGGCGGGACGGGGGCACTAGGGGGTAGCAATGCCACTGGAGCATCGCACCGGGCCCTCATACATGCGGTGTGGTGTGGTGGCATGTCCGAAGAGGCGGGACGCGTCTCCGGGGCGTGGCCCCCCCTCACGAACGGCGATGACACGGTAGTAAACGTTCTGCGGTAACGATGCAGCATCAATATTACTAAATACTCGGAGCGCGATAAAATCTTGAGTTTTTTTGCATGACGTGGGCACATGTGCTATAGGAACGATGGTATTTTATCATAATTTTTGGTGATGGAGAAGTATCCGAAAAATTCCCTCTACGCGGATTGCCCTTCGCGCGTCTACGGCTGTGGCCGACGGCCTCCGGGGGCTAGCATGCCGCCAAATCTTGCGTAGGAGGCCTCTCACAAGTCTGTGAGTATTGTGGAGGTTGCAAACGCCCGGCACACGTGTCGGGTCTACACGAAGGGGATCTTGCTGTGGGTCTGGCCCGGATGTTGCTCCAAAGTGTTCCTATGGGCTGACCTAACACAACCGGGTGGGGAGGTCCACTGGTCAAAGCCCGTCCGTGCAAAGTCAAAGGGCTAGATCCCGTGGTCAAACGCTACAGGGTTAGGCGGGACGGGGGCACTGGGGGTAGCAATGCCACCGGAGCGTCGCACCGGGCCCTCATACATGCGGGGTGGTGTGGTGGCATGTCCGAAGAGGCGGGACGCGTCTCCGGGGCGTGGCCCCCCCTCACAAATGGCGATGACACGGTAGTAGACGTTCTGCGGTAACGATGCAGCATCAATATTACTAAATACTCGGAGCGCGATAAAATCATGAGTTTTTTTGCACGACGTGGGCACATGTGCTATCGGAACGATGGTATTTTTTCATAATTTTTGGTGATGGAGAAGTATCCGAAAAATTCCCTCTACGCGGATTGCCCTTCGCGCGTCTACGGCTGTGGCTGGCGGCCTCCGGGGGCTAGCATGCCGCCAAATCTTGCGTAGGCGGCCTCTCACAAGTTTGGAAGTGTTGTGGCGGTTGCAAACGCCCGGCACGCGTGTCCGGGGTGTGCCCCCCCCTCACGGACGGCGCCGCCGCCGGCACCTGGAGGGGGGAAACGGACGCGTCGGGTCTACACGGAGGGGATCTTGCTGTGGGTCTGGCCTGGATGTTGCTCCAAAGTGTTCCTATGGGCTGACCTAACACAACCGGGTAGGGAGGTCCACTGGTCAAAGCCCGTCCGTGCAAAGTCAAAGGGCTAGATCCCGTGGTCAAACGCTACAGGGCTAGGCGGGACGGGGGCACTGGGGGGTAGCAATGCCGCCGTAGCATCGCATCGGGCCCTCATTCATGCGGGGTGGTGTGGTGGCATGTCCGAAGAGGCGGGACGCGTCTCCGGGGCGTGGCCCCCCCTCACGGACGGCGATGACACGGTAGTAGACGTTCTGCGGTAATGATGCGGCGTCAATATTACTAAATACCCGGAGCACGATAAAATCATGAGTTTTTTTGCACGGTGTGGGCACATGTGCTACAGGGACGATGGTATTTTTCATAATTTTTGGTGACGGAGAAGTATCCGAAAAATTCCCTCTACGCGGATTGCCCTTCGCGCGTCTACGGCTATGGCCGGCGGCCTCCGGGGGCTAGCATGCCGCCATATCTTGCGTAGGCGGCCTCTCACAAGTCTGTGAGTGTTGTGGAGTTTGCAAACGCCTGGCACACGTGTCCGGGGTGTGCCCCCCCTCACAGACGGCGCCGCCGCCGGCACCTGGAGGGGGGAAACGGACGCGTCGGGTCTACACGGAGGGGATCTTGCTGTGGGTCTGGCCCGGATGTTGCTCCAAAGTGTTCCTATGGGCTGACCTAACACAACCGGGTGGGGAGGTCCACTGGTCAAAGCCCGTCCGTGCAAAGTCAAAGGGCTAGATCCCGTGGTCAAACGCTACAGGGTTAGGCGGGACGGGGGCACTGGGGGTAGCAATGCCACCGGAGCGTCGCACCGGGCCCTCATACATGCGGGGTGGTGTGGTGGCATGTCCGAAGAGGCGGGACGCGTCTCCGGGGCGTGGCCCCCCCTCACGAACGGCGATGACACGGTAGTAGACGTTCTGCGGTAACGATGCGGCGTCAATATTACTAAATACTCGGAGCGCGATAAAATCATGAGTTTTTTTGCACGACGTGGGCACATGTGCTATCGGAACGATGGTATTTTTTCATAATTTTTGGTGATGGAGAAGTATCCGAAAAATTCCCTCTACGCGGATTGCCCTTCGCGCGTCTACGGCTGTGGCCGGCGGCCTCCGGGGGCTAGCATGCCGCCAAATCTTGCGTAGGCGGCCTCTCACAAGTCTGGAAGTGTTGTGGCGGTTGCAAACGCCCGTCACACGTGTCCGGGGTGTGCCCCCCTCACGGACGGCGCCCCCGCCGGAACCTGGAGGGGGGAAACGGACGCGTCGGGTCTACACGGAGGGGATCTTGCTGTGGGTCTGGCCCGGATGTTGCTCCAAAGTGTTCCTATCGGCTGACGTAACACAACCGGGTGGGGAGGTCCACTGGTCAAAGCCCGTCCGTGCAAAGTCAAAGGGCTAGATCCCGTGGTCAAACGCTACAGGGTTAGGCGGGACGGGGGCATTGGGGGTAGCAATGCCACCGGAGCGTCGCACCGGGCCCTCATACATGCGGGGTGGTGTGGTGGCATGTCCGAAGAGGCGGGACGCGTCTCCGGGGCGTGGCCCCCCCTCACGAACGGCGATGACACGGTAGTAGACGTTCTGCGGTAACGATGCGGCGTCAATATTACTAAATACTCGGAGCGCGATAAAATCATGAGTTTTTTTGCACGACGTGGGCACATGTGCTATCGGAACGATGGTATTTTTTCATAATTTTTGGTGATGGAGAAGTATCCGAAAAATTCCCTCTACGCGGATTGCCCTTCGCGCGTCTACGGCTGTGGCCGGCGGCCTCCGGGGGCTAGCATGCCGCCAAATCTTGCGTAGGCGGCCTCTCACAAGTCTGGAAGTGTTGTGGCGGTTGCAAACGCCCGTCACACGTGTCCGGGGTGTGCCCCCCTCACGGACGGCGCCCCCGCCGGAACCTGGAGGGGGGAAACGGACGCGTCGGGTCTACACGGAGGGGATCTTGCTGTGGGTCTGGCCCGGATGTTGCTCCAAAGTGTTCCTATCGGCTGACCTAACACAACCGGGTGGGGAGGTCCACTGGTCAAAGCCCGTCCGTGCAAAGTCAATGGGCTAGATCCCGTGGTCAAACGCTACAGGGTTAGGCGGGACGGGGGCACTTGGGGTAGCAATGCCACCGGAGCGTCGCACCGGGCCCTCTTACATGCGGGGTGGTGTGGTGGCATGTCCGAAGAGGCGGGACGCATCTCCGGGGCGTAGCCCCCCCTCACGGGCGGTGATGACACGGTAGTAGACGTTCTGCGGTAACGATGCGGCGTCAATATTACTAAATACTCGGAGCGCGATAAAATCATGAGTTTTTTTGCACGACGTGGGCACATGTGCTATCGGAACGATGGTATTTTTTAATAATTTTTGGTGATGGAGAAGTATCCGAAAAATTCCCTCTACGCGGATTGCCCTTCGCGCGTCTACGGCTATGGCCGGCGGCCTCCGGGGGCTAGCATGCCGCCAAATCTTGCGTAGGCGGCCTCTCACAAGTCTGGAAGTGTTGTGGCGGTTGCAAACGCCCGGCACGCGTGTCCGGGGTGTGCCCCCCCTCACGGACGACGCCGCCGCCGGCACCTGGAGGGGGGAAACGGACGCGTCGGGTCTACATGGAGGGGATCTTGCTGTGGGTCTGCCCCAGATGTTGCTCCAAAGTGTTCCTATGGGCTGGCCTAACATAACCGGGTGGGGAGGTCCACTGGTCAAAGCCCGTCCGTGCAAAGTCAAAGGGCTAGATCCCGTGGTCAAACGCTACAGGGTTAGGCGGGACGGGGGAACTAGGGGGTAGCAATGCCACCGGAGCGTCGCACCGGGCCCTCATACATGCGGGGTGGTGTGGTGGCATGTCCGAAGAGGCGGGACGCGTCTCCTGGGCGTGCCCCCCCCACACGGACGGCGATGACACGGTAGTAGAAGTTCTGCGGTAACGAAGTGGCGTCAATATTACTAAATACTCGGAGCGTGATAAAATCATGAGTTTTTTTGCACGACGTGGGCACATGTGCTATAGGAACGATGGTATTTTTCATAATTTTTGGTGATGGAGAAGTATACGAAAAATTCCCTCTACGCGGATTGCCATTCGCGCGTCTACGGCTGAGGCCGGCGGCCTCCGGGGGCTATCATGCCGCCAAATCTTGCGTAGGCGGCCTCTCACAAGTCTGGAAGTGTTGTGGCGGTTGCAAACGCCCGTCACGCGTGTCCGGGGTGTGCCCCCCTCACGGACGGCGCCGCCGCCGGCACCTGGAGGAGGGAAACGGACGCGTCGGGTCTACACGGAGGGGATCTTGCTGTGGTTCTGACCCGGATGTTGCTCCGAAGTGTTCCTATGGGCTGACCTAACACAACCGGGTGGGGAGGTCCATTGGTCAAAGCCCGTCCGTGCAAAGTTAAAGGGCTAGATCCCGTGGTCAAACACTACAGGGTTAGGCGGGACGGGGGCACTGCGGGGGTAGCAATGCCACCGGAGCGTTGCACCGGGCCCTCATACATGCGGGGTGGTGTGGTGGCATGTCCGAAGAGGCGGGACGCGTCTCTGGGGCGTGCCCCCCCCTCACGGACGGCGATGACACGGTAGTAGATGTTCTGCGGTAACGATGCGGCGTCAATATTACTAAATACTCGGAGCGCGATAAAATCATGAGTTTTTTTGCACGACGTGGGCACATGTGCTATAGGAACGATGGTATTTTTCATAATTTTTGGTGATGGAGAAGTATCCGAAAAATTCCCTCTACGCGGATTGCCCTTCGCGCGTCTACGGCTGTGGCTGGCGGCCTCCGGGGGCTAGCATGCCGCCAAATCTTGCGTAGGCGGCCTCTCACAAGTCTGGAAGTGTTGTGGCGGTTGCAAACGCCCGTGACGCGTGTCCGGGGTGTGCCCCCCCCTCACGGACGGCGCTGCCGCCGGCACCTGGAGGGGGGAAACGGACGCGTCGGGTCTACATGGAGGGGATCTTGCTGTGGCTCTGGCCCGGATGTTGCTCCAAAGTGTTCCTATGGTCTGACCTAACACAAACGGGTGGGGAGTTGCACTTGTCAAAGCCCGTCCGTAAAAAGTCAAAGGGCTAGATCCCGTGGTCAAACGCTACAGGGTTAGGCGGGACGGGGGCACTGGGGGGGGGGTAGCAATGCCACCGGAGCGTCGCACCGGGCCCTCATACATGCGGGGTTGTGTGGTGGCATGTCCGAAGAGGCGGGACGCGTCTCCGGGGCGTGGCCCCCCTCACGGACGGCGATGACACGGTAGTAGACGTTCTGCGGAAACGATGCGGCGTCAATATTACTAAATACTCGGAGCGCGATAAAATCATGAGTTTTTTTGCATGACGTGGGCACATGTGCTATAGGAACGATGGTATTTTTTCATAATTTTTGGTGATGGAGAAGTATCCGAAAAATTCCCTCTACGCGGATTGCCCTTCGCGCGTCTACGGCTGTGGCCGGCAGCCTCCGGGGGCTAGCATGCCACAAAATCTTGCGTAGGCGGCCTCTCACAAGTCTGGAAGTGTTGTGGCGGTTGCAAACGCCCGTCACGCGTGTCCGGGGTGTGCCCCCCCTCACGGACGGCGCCGCCACCGGCACCTGGAGGGGGGAAACGGACGCGTCGTGTCTACACGGAGGGGATCTTGCTGTGGTTCTGACCCGGATGTTGCTCCAAAGTGTTCCTATGGGCTGACCTAACTCAACCGGGTGGGGAGGTCCATTGGTCAAAGCCCGTCCGTGCAAAGTCAAAGGGCTAGATCCCGTGGTCAAACACTACTGGGTTAGGCGGGACGGGGGCACTGCGGGGGTAGCAATGCCACCGGAGCGTCGCACCGGGCCCTCATACATGCGGGGTGGTGTGGTGGCATGTCCGAAGAGGCGGGACGCATCTCCGGGGCGTGGCCCCCCCTCACGGACGGCGATGACACGGTAGTAGACGTTCTGCGGTAATGATGCGGCGCCAATATTACTAAATACCCGGAGCGCGATAAAATCATGAGTTTTTTTGCACGGCGTGGGCACATGTGCTACAGGAACGATGGTATTTTTTCATAATTTTTGGTGATGGAGAAGTATCCGAAAAATTCCCTCTACGTGGATTGCCCTTCGCGCGTCTACGGCTATGGCCGGCGGCCTCCGGGGGCTAGCATGCCGCCAAATCTTGCGTAGGCGGCCTCTCACAAGTCTGTGAGTGTTGTGGAGGTTGCAAACGCCCGGCACACGTGTCCGGGGTGTGCCCCCCTCACAGACGGCGCCGCCGCCAGCACCTGGAGGGGGGAAACGGACGCGTCGGGTCTACACGGAGGGGATCTTGCTGTGGGTCTGGCCCGGATGTTGCTCCAAAGTGTTCCTATGGGCTGACCTAACACAACCGGGTGGGGAGGTCCATTGGTCAAAGCCCGTCCGTGTAAAGTCAAAGGGCTAGATCCCATGGTCAAACGCTACAGGGTTAGGCGTGACGGGGGCACTGGGGGGTAGCAATGCCACCGGAGCGTCGCACCGGGCCTTCATACATGCGGGGTTGAATAAGCGGGGCCAAATCTTGCATAGGCGGACTCTCACAAGTCTGGAAGTGTTGTGGCGGTTGTTGCTCCAAAGTGTTCCTATGGGCTGACCTTACACAACCGGGTGCTTACGTGTATGAGGGTCCGGTGCGACCCTGCATGTATGAGGTCCCGGTGCGACGCTCCGGTGGCATTGCTACCCCCCTAGGGCACGCTCAGGCACCCGACACGCGGCTTCGGGTTGTGCCCCCCTCACGGGTGTCGCTGCCGCCATGTCTCGGAGGGAGGAAACGGCCACCACAACTTACACCCGGGCACCGGGCCGGTAACTGAACGTTTCACCGTAATTGTTCATTTTCTTAGCACAAGTCTAATGAATACCGGAGCTCACAAATATGCCGTAATAAAAAAAATAAAAAATATGCCGTAATAAAAAAATATGCAAAGTACATATGCCGACGGCTTAGCCGTCGGCATAGGCTGACCTTATCCACAGCCGCACCCACCCCCTCCACTCATTCTTCCTCCCCCGCACCGTCTCCCACCCGCCCGACCCCGATCCCCACCCGCGCCACCGCCGCCCTATCCTGACCCTCGCCGTTGCCCCACCCTCGCTGCCGCCGCCGCCCTATCTCGACCCTCACCGCGCCGCCACCCCCATCCCCTCCCCCAACTGCGGCGCTGCCCCGCCCCGGCCCCCATCCCATCCCCCACCGCCACCATGCCGACCCCACAGTCCGTGCCGCCCCATCCCCTCCCCCACCATCGCCGCACCGCCCCCACTGCCCGCGCCGCCCCCATCCCCTCCCCCACCACCGCCGCACCACCCCCAGTGCCCGCGCCGCCCCAAGACCGCCGTCGACGCCGCCGGGCCGGCCCGTCCCCGGCGGCCCATCCCCGGTTGCGGCCGCAACGTCCCCAACTGCGCCGGCGGCCGACGCCACTGCCCCGCCCGTCGCCGCCCTTCTCCACCCCGACCTCGTCGCCGCCCCGCCTCTGCTTTGCCGGTGAGCCCCCTGCTGCTGCTTTGCTGCTACCGCTGCCGCTTGCTGCTTGCTGCCACCGCTGCTTGCTGACGCTGGTTGCTGCTTCCTGCTGCTGCCGCTGCTTGCTACTTGCTGCTGCTATGTTAGGTTAGTTAGTTCAGGGTTTAGATGGATAGATTAGTTAGATATATAAATAGTTAGATAGATGGATTATAAGATATAAAAATTTTGTTGATAGGTTAGTTGAGAAAAAAATTGTTGTTGATATATAGATGGATAGATGAGTGGATACTACATCATGATATATAGATGGATAGATGATGATGATGAATATGTGACGAATAGATGATGAGTCCCTATAGTTTTTTTGCCTACATGATGCAAAAATAAATGAATGCATGTTTAAATGTTTTAAATATGCTCTATGAGTTGTGATGTTCTAATTATTTGTCGTGATGGAATTTGCAGGCTTTGTGGTGTTGCATTCATCGGAGTGACCGTTGTCTGACGCGTTGGTCCCCCTGAGCATCCCTCTACTGTTCGACTACTTCCTCTACAACCGAGGGTGAGCTACAAGTCCATCTCATCCATTTTTTCATATCACTAGATTTCATTCTCAAGTCAAGTGGCGTAACCTAGGCGTCTCCCGTCCGAAAGGGTTGCATCGATAAATATGCATTCAATTGCATATTTATCACCGCAACTCTTTCGGATTGTCCAGCGTTTTCCATGGACAGCCCGAGGATGTGTAGATTGGGTATGTTCTCCATGTTCTACCCCGTTTTAAGACAGGATTTCGGCGGCGCCTCCCCATTGTTCTCCGGAGCACATTCTCTCGGCTATTTGCCGAGACGTGTATCTGGAGAACAGCGGGGAGGTGCTGCCCAAATTTTGTCTCGGAACGTGGTAGAATGGAGAACGTACTCAATCTACACATCCTCGGGTGGGATTAGGACCCATCTTTACCTATTAGAGATGTATGTGGATTCAACGCGGTAGAAACTGAAAATTTGATGTGATTAATTTTAGTGAATCCTTAATTATGTTGTGTGGCTTGCAAAAAAGCAGATGATGGCAGATAATCTGTGGATGTATAGTGGTTTTATTCGTCGGAATCGAGTAACATCAGAGTGGATCGAGAAAACTGACGTGTATTTGAAGGAGATATTCCGTCATCCAATGAGAATTATCCCACCATGCCCCTGTGCGAGATGTGCCAGACGTCACCGTAGAAATCAGACGGACATGAGTGAGCACCTTCACACACACGGATATATGCCAAACTTTGACATGCCACCGATAAACATAGCCGAGCAGGACCGTGGTAGAGAGGAGGTGATGCGACAACGCATCGATGGATATGAGGACGACGGGGTCAGGGACATGCTAGATGATGTCATTGTTGCAGAAACGGCAAATGCGACACCTTCATAGAATGAACCGGAGGAGCCGGAGGCAACCGCAAAGGCCTTCTTGGAGGTCTTGGCCTCGTCGAAGAAACCTCTTTATGCGGGTGCGAAAATATCTCAGCTGGATGCCATCTCGCAACTGATTGCAGTCAAGGCTGAGTACGGTTGTAGCCAGAAATGCTTCGAAGCATTCCTGGGAGTATGGGCTAACAGCCTCCCTGAGGGTCATGAACTGCCGAAAAGCATGTACGATACAAAGAAAATCATGAAGGCACTCTCTATGGATTATGAGAAAATAGATGTTTGCCTGAAGAATTGCCTTTTGTTTAGGCACGAGTATGCGGATGAAAAGTACTGTAGGAAGTGCGGTTCGTCTCGGTACATTGAGGTGGTCGGTGAGGATGGTGAGAAAAAGCAGCTAACCATCCCCGTTAATGTTCTTCGGTATCTTGATTTTATAAAAAGACTACAACGCCTTTTCATCACGAAGGAGTCTGCCAAAATGATGAAGTGGCACAAGGAAGGTATAAGGTACAATCCAAAAAAATCATACATCCATCGGAGGGGAAGCATGAAAGTCTTTGGATGAAGAATACCCCGAGGAAGCAGCCGAGGCTGGGAATGTCAGAATAGCCATATCAGGTGATGGGTTGAATCCATATGGTATGTCGTCCAATCCATACAGCTGCTGGCCTGTGTTTGTAATTCCGCTCAATCTTCCTCCCGGTGCCCTAATGCAACAGAAGACCATGTTCTTGTCGCTCATCATTCCGGGGCCTGAATACCTGGGGAAGCAATTGGGTGTGTTTATGCAGCCGCTTGTGGATGCTTTGCACCATTCTTGGTACTTTCCGAGGTTGACATATGACCGGGATCTGCAGAGAAATTTCTTGATGAAAGTTTGGTTGCACTATTGCATGCATGACTTTCCCGGCTATGCTATATTCTCCGGATGGTGTACAAGTGGGAAGATGCCATGCCCAGTGTGCATGCAGGCTCTGCGAATGATTTGGCTGAGTAAGGGTGGCAAGTATGTAGCCTTTGACCTGCATCGACAGTTCCTCCCTCCAGACCATCTAGACAGGGAAGACAAGAAGAACTTCACAAAAGGCTGGGTTGTTCATGAAGTAACCGAGATTCCAACATTTTCGGGGGCAGATGTTCTTGCTCAGCTAAAAGCTCTCAAGCCTAAAGTCAAAGGCAAAGCCAAAGCCAAAGCCAAAGGCTTCGAGGGATATGGTGAGACGCACAACTGGACTCACATTACCCCCTTCTCGCAGCTTCCCTATTTCAAGGACCTCAAACTTCCTTACAATATTGATGTGATGCACACCGAAAAGAATGTGGCAGAGTCCCTTTTCCACACAATCCTCAACATTCCTGATAAGACGAATGATAACGTAAAAGCTAGAGCCGATCAACAGAGAATTTGTGATAGACCACGCCTGAACATGAAGCCCCCCACAGGCGGTCGAAAAAAATGGTTCAAGCCAGATGCTGACTTTGTCCTTAAACCAACAGAAAAAAAAGAAGTACTTATCTGGCTGAAACAAATTTTGAAGTTCACCGATGGTTATGCATCAATTATAAGTAAGGGAGTCAATCTTTCAACAGGCAAAGTGACCGGCCTGAAGAGTCATGACTACCATGTATGGATTGAGCGGATAATGCTGGTGATGGTTCGAGGCTATGTCCCCGAGCATGTCTGGCGAGTGCTTGCCGAGCTTAGCCATTTCTTCCGCACGCTCTGTGCTAAAGAAGTAAGTAAAGAGGTGATTGAAAATTTGCATAAGAAGGCACCGGAGTTGATAGTCAAGCTAGAGAAGATCTTTCCACCAGGCTTCTTTACTCCGATGACACATCTCATTCTGCACCTCGCGAATGAGGTATTGTTAGGGGGCCCTATGCAAAATCGCTGGCAGTACGGCCCTGAGAGGCAGAACAAGCATCTCCGACGGAAATGTGGAAACAAAGCTAAGGTTGAAGCTTCCATAGCTGAGGCAGTTATCCTAGAGGAAGTGTCAGACCTCAGGACATCATACTATCCAGACCACGTTCGAGGCCCCAGCCCAAGTATCAACCCAGGCTCGATCTATTCAACGCACAAGGTGGGAGGGCTGGGGCCTCGAAATCTTATAACATGCCACGACAAGAGTGGGAGGACCTCATGTTCTATATCTTGCACAACATCAAGGGAGTTGAGGAAGTGTGGATGAGGTAATACCACCACACCATTCCTTTATGTCTTCCACATCATCATGTTTCATGTTCACTTAGTCCCGGTCTAACACTGCTTATCTTTTTTTAGTGATTTCGTTCAAGAGGAATGGACGGGAGTGAATCCTCCTACTGAGGCGGAGGCACTTACTCTTCTCCGTCATGGAAACCCTGGACGTAAAAATTTTGTTGCTTGGTTCATGGAGAAAGTAATTTTCCACACTCCCCTATTAAATACCTACTTCAACATTTATTAGTTAACCGAACTAATGCACGCAACAATTTCCATTATAGTTGTAGGGAAAAGATCCGAACATTTCTATGGATGATGAATTGAGATGGGTTTCCATGGGTTTTGACCCTGCCGTCATGACATGTAAAAAGTATGATGTGAATGGGTATCGCTTCCATACAGAGGAGCACCAAAACAGCCGTTCCAATCCCAAAACTATAAATACTGGAGTGTACACCCCCGGTCAAAATTCAGTAGACTACTACGGAAGGGTACAAAATATATACGAGGTTAAATTCTGCCAGGGGTGTGAGACCCTAAGTCTGCCTGTGTTCAAATGCCGATGGTTCGATCCGCGGGAGGGGGTAAAACATACGCCTTCCATTGGTTTGGTGGAAGTTAAACCATCAACCGTCTATGCCGGAGCCGATCTCTTCATTGCGGCTACCCAAGCTCCAAAAGTATATTATCTGCCTTACCCATGCCAGAAAGTGTATCTAAAAGGTTGGGAAGTTGTGTTCAAGGTGTCGCCACATGGTAAGCTACCAGACCCAAATGAAGACGATTACTACAACATTAACCCCATGACATACGAGGGAGTGTTCTATCAAGAGCAACCTGATGATGATGATGATGATGATGATGATGATGTGGTTAGAAACGATGGCGCTAGACCATTGGGCGATGATGATGTGGACCCAAACATCGATGATGCACGGAATGATGGTGAGACCATTGTCAATGAAAATGACATACCTATGCTAGAAAAGTTAAACGAAGACGCTGACGACGAGGAAGAGCCTCCACCTCCGTCGGACAACGAAGATGATATGATTGATAGTGATGATGAGACGGACCAAGAAAGAGGTTACAACAGTGATGATTCATATGGGTTCTAGGAGATGTACGTTATGCATTTTTATTAATGTGTTTATTATCATGCCTTTTCCTTCATTTCATTAATTTACTAATTGCTTTTTCTCTTTTCAATGCAGGTTCGTGGAACATGGGCAAGGGGAAGGCCGACGGCGTGGGTTTCCTACGCAAGGTCGTCGGCCTGCGTAGTCGGAGTGGTCGAGCACGTAATCCTCCCCCTCGGCTACTTGATGATGACTCCTCACAGGGAGGTCGAGGGAGAGGTGCCCCTAGAGGAGGAGGGGGCGGGGGGGGGGGGGGGAGAGCCTCTAGAGGACGAGGTGCTGGGGGAGAGCAACTACA
This sequence comes from Triticum urartu, assembly GCF_056163025.1. Taxonomy (NCBI): domain Eukaryota; kingdom Viridiplantae; phylum Streptophyta; class Magnoliopsida; order Poales; family Poaceae; genus Triticum; species Triticum urartu. The sequence goes on along the minus strand of NC_141875.1, from coordinate 652,912,943 downwards.
GGGGGTCGTGGCCAGAAAGAGCGCACCCTCACCGACTTAGGGGTGTTGTCTTCGAGGCCCTCCTCTAGTGAGGTACACTCTAGGGAGGAGGAGGAGGAGGAGGTGGAGGAGGAGGCAGGCGAGGAGGAGGAGGAGGAGGACGAGGAGGTTGGGGAGGGGGAGGCAGGCGAGGAGGAGGGTGGTGGCGGGGATGATGGTGGTGACGGGAAGGGGGTTGACAGCAAGGGGTGGCTGCATGGCAACGCAAAGCTACCAAAGCAGTTTCCTGCTACTCAGGAGCAGAAGTGGCTCATTGAGCCCACGGGAAAAGAGTAAGTGGTTCATTATTTTGCTTGTCACATGCTTATTCCGGTTGTTATTTATTTTGCTTGTCACATGCTAATAGTTCATTCTTTTGCAGCAACTGGATATATTCTAAAGGGGTCCGTATTCCCAATGGCCTCATCACCGTCTTGCTGAAGTTATATTGGCCGAGGTTGTACTGTCCGGATCCAGTCAGGCAGCCGGACCGTCGGGTTTTGGCCACGAGCTGGGACCACTGGGAAGCGGCCCGCCACGCGGAGCATGAGACCCATGCCAAGGCCGTGATCACTACTTTCTGGGTGAGTTCTCTTCAGAAGCACAAGTCCATTCTAGTTTCATGAATGATTTAACTCATGGCTTCTTCCATTCTTGTTTCATGCATGATTGTAGAAATTCTATCGAGTTCTTCTGGAGCACAGGGCTAGAGCGGACCAGATCGTGTTGCGCCAATGCAAGAAGAAGGCCCGCCAGATGCAGTACGAGGTGCGCTATGTGGCCATCTCCACATACTACCACGACGTTCTTGGTGTGAAGATGACCAAGGAAGAAGCGCGGAGGATGGGCATTACCTTGGAGAGGCCCGAGTTCTTGGCGGTAAGTATAAAAGATTTTTCATTATGCTTTCATATATTATGCTTTCATTATGCTTTCATTACCTTGTGGTACATTATGCTTTATGCTTTATGCTTCCATAACACCAATTTGGACACACCTACATGCCATTATGCTTTTATTATGTAGGTGTGTCCAAATTGGTGTTATGGAAAAGACGAGTCTTGGGCGGCATTGGTGGATCTTTGGTGTGATGAGGATGGAGCCTGGGCAGCTATGAGAACCAAAAATAAGGCTAACCGAGGGACGGAGGGAGTACATGCTCAGGGAAACCGAAACCACTATCTCCACAAGGCAGTTAATGTATGACTAACCCCATTAAACATTCTTCTTCTTCTATTTACCATCACTTTCTTATGTATGACTAACCTCTGTTTGGTGGTGCAGGAGGAGAAACTGAAGCGGCCGCTCTCACACATGCAGGCGTGGGAGATCGCCCATACGCGAAAGGACCCCAAGCCTGGCGAGCCCAAGTACTACGGCAAGAAGACCGCGAGGAGGAAGAAGGCCTACTCCCAAGCGTATCTGAAGTTACATCCTGACACACCTGACCCCATTGCGGCGCCTCTGGACGACATGGCGGTGGTGAGGATGGGGCCCAAGGAGCACGGTCGGGAGGCGGTTCTCGATGCTGTGATCACTCCTAGTATCTCCTACACACAGCTTCGTCGGAAAGACCCGAGCCTGAGCCAGCGCACGAGCCAACCAGTGACCAGTGCACAGTCCCTCTTTCAGGAGCAACAATCTGTAAGTATTTTCCCTCTTATCTTCATTACTCACTTTATTTTCCACATTTAGTAGTTTTATGAGTTCCATCATGTCATACCGTAGGCCTACCTGGAGTACACACGCCAGGAGACCATGGCGTGGCATCAGAGGCTTTATGAACACCAAGTGCAGAGGGATATCCAGATGCAGCAGGCTTTTCAGGAAATGGCGGCCGGCAGGTGTCCTCAGTTCCCTTCAGCACAATGCCCTCCAGCACAACCAGTGCTGCTGAGCTTTGAGGAGTTTGTGGCACAGAACGCTGGCCCCTCGCTGGTTAGTTGATCCCCAATCTATTCACCCAAAGCATGTCATGCCTTTCAACACAGTCATATATCCCATGCATATGTCTTTTCAACATCCAGGGAACAGGTGGATCTACCGTTGGCGATGGTCTTTGCAGCACTCTGGAGACAAGGAGCCCGACCACTCCGATCCACGGAGGCGGAGGCGGAGGTGGAGGCGGAGGCGGTCTTGGCGGTAGCGCTGCCGGTAGCAGTGATGACCTGGGCTTCGGTGGTCTTGGCGGTGACGACCTCCGCGGTGCTCGATGATCCTTGTGTGTGGTGATGATGCTTGAGATGACTTGTGTGTGGTGATGATCATTTAGATAACTTGTGTGCTTCTCTATATGCTTATGCTTATGTTGGTTGTGATGATGATCATTTAGAGACTTGTGTGTGATGATGCTTATGCATATATTGTTGTGATGGTGCCGGATGATATCCCGTTGTGTTTTATATGTCTATTCCATCATATATATCTGCTGATATGTGCTGTTATTTGAATTGAATTTATTTGAAAACAAACAGAAAAAAGAAAAAAAAAGCAAAAGCAAACTATGCCGACGGCTAGGCCATCGGCATAGGGCTGGCGTGAGCTCCCAGTAGCTGACACATGGCACCTATGCCGACGGCGTAGCCGTCGGCTTAGTTTAAAAACTATGCCGACGGCTAGGCCGTCGGCATAGGCGCCCACGTGTCAGCTACTGGGAGCTCTGTATGAAGGAATATGCCGACGGCTTGGCCATCGGCTTAGTTTCAAACTATGCCGACGGCCCAGCCGTCGGCATATCCCTGGTCCACGAGCAGCGACTGGTCGCCACGTGGCACACCTATGCCGACGGTCTAGCCGTCGGCATAGTTTTTGACTAACCCGACGGCTAGGTCGTCGGCATAGGGGTGCCACGTGGCGACCAGTCGTTGGGCAGACTTGACGGCGGCCGCCGTTAGGCGTGATTGTTGCCGACGGCAAGGGCCGTCGGCATAGATGTACGACCCCCGTCAGGAAAGCATCTATGCCGACGGCCTCCCTGGCTATGCCGACGTATATGTTGCTGACGGCCCTATGCCGACGGGGGCCGTCGGCATAGGTCTGTCCCGACGGGACTCAGGGCTATGCCGACGGCCCTGGCGGTCGGCATAGGGGGCGATTTTGGTAGTGCATTTCCTTGATTACTTTTGTGTTAATTGATGTTATAATTTTTTCCTCTTTTTTATAGAAGTGTAAAGTTGATACTTGCCTTACATAATCATTTGTAGCACCTTAGAGCAACTCCAACGCGCTGACCCAAATGAACGGCGATTTTATTCGTTTTTTGTTTGTTTGGGTCGGCCGCCCGCTCGATGTCCGCCCTCTTTTTGATTTGGATTGGCAGTGCGCCCAACACGTCGACCCATATTTTCCGGCATGGTCGGCTGGCCGCCCTTTTTCAACAAATATGCACACATTTTTCATTATTTCACAAGCAAACATATAAAAAAATAGCATAGTTTCACAACCAAATAAAGCATAGTTTCAAAACCAACTAAATTAAGCATCGTTTTACAAGCCGAATAAAAATTAAATTGTCTCAAATACATGTGAAAAGAAGATACATCTATTGGTTGCCAACATGAGCCTATATATACTCAACCAAATCATTTGCAACTACATGTGAGTTTCTCAATCACGTATTTTTTCATGATGAAATTGGGTGACCTGTTCAAACATTGCCGCTCCACCATGCTCAGGCACAACATTCTCACCCTGAAACTGAAACCCTTGATCGTAGATACGTTTCGGACACTCATCTTCTACGATCATATTGTGCATGATCACACAAATTGTCATCACCTACCACAGTTTCTTGGTGCTCCAAGTCCTACCAGGATACCGGACGATGCCCCATCGAGATTTCAAAACACCAAAGGCACGCTCGACGTCCTTCCTAGCACTCTCTTGCTCTTGGACAAATATTTTTCCCTTCTCTCCGACAGTGTTGGGGATTGTCTTCAATAAAGTGGTCCACCGAGAATATAGAGAATACATACGGTCACCTAGGTAGTATCCTTTTTATAGTTGTGGCCGTTGATGGTAACATTCACCGGCGGGCTGCTGTCTTCGGCAAGCCTTGCAAAGACCGGCGAGCATTAAAGCACGTTGATATCATTAGGCGATTGGCCATACTGAAGAAAGAGTGCCAGATCCAAAGATCTTGTGAGGCCACGGCCTCAAGTATGATAGTGCAGACCCTGACATGGACCTTATACTGCCCTTGCCAAGTAGTAGGCGATTCTTCCACTCCCAGTGCATGCAGTTTATGCTGCCAAGCATCCCTGGGAAGCCCCTGCTAGTATTCATCGCCAACAAGCGGGCTGTATCTTGAGGAGTCGGCTCTCTCAAGTACTCAGGGCCGAACATAGCAATCACAGGCTTGCAGAACTTGTACATGGAGTCTAGGCATTTAGACTCACCCATACGGACATACTCATCAATGAGATCATCGGGCACTCCGTATGCAAGCATCCGAATGGCTGCAGTACATTCCTGATAAGATGAGAAGCCAATGTTTCCAAGGGCATCCTCTTTGCACTCAAAATAGTTGACCTATCCGACCACCCCTCTCTAATACGGTTGAAAAGATGCCTACACATATATGTGTTGCCGGAATTTCTGATGTTTGAACAACGGATTGGTTAAGTTAAAGTAGTCCTTCCAAAGAAGGAAATGGCCGCTCTCTCAGTTGCGATTCAATGCCGGAAGTTGCCCCGGGATCGAGCCACGGAACAACGGCCGCTGGCTATTAAGGTAGTGGTGGACCAACATGGCAGCCAAGAACTCCTTCTCATCATGGGACGAGGAATCGTTGGAGTCGCAAAGGAAATTGTGAAAAAAGAACTCATCGACGGAGTCCATTTTGTACCTTGGCAAACTGTCGAACAGCTTGCGACCATCGACGAAGGAGCTGGCTGGCGAAGAGACGCGCACCTCCCTTGGACCAGGTGGCTGCCCTGGAGGCGTCCTACGAGCCTGGTGGTGTCCAACGAGCGTGTCGGCATCAGGATGAAGGAGCTAGCCAGGGCGGCGACGCGGCTTCCTGTTCGTGGTGGCGTCGAGAGGTGGGGTGAGGGTGGGAAGCTCCGATGCCCCGATGGCAGGATGGTGGTGGTGGCGACGTGGGAGGTAGCGGCGTTGGGGGGAGGTGTGTTGGCACCGGCTAATGTCAGAGGCACCGGAAATGGGCGGCAGCGGCGCGATGGAGGCGGGCGAGGGTTTGCTGTCGATATGGGGTGGGAGAGGATGGCAAATATGCCACCGACTAGCGAGGCAGGGGGAGGAGTAGGCGGGCACTGCGCGCGTCCATTTCATGTCTGCACCGACGGAAATGAGGCTTAAAATTGGGCCGGGAATGGGTCGACAGGCGGACGAAAAGCGGATGAGTGTCCGTTTAAGACAGCGCGTTGGGCTGACTTTTCTGTCCGTGCCGACCCAAACGGACGCGTGTGCATGAAATGGGTCGGCGCATTGGAGTTGCTCTTACGATTGTTTTACATTGTATCTTATGAGGTAAATAATTGATAAGGCCAACTCCAACACACGACCCCAAATGGACGTCCGCTCTATCCGGATTTCGTCCGTTTGTGGGTGGTAATGGGGCCGTGTCCGCCCGGATTCGTGGATGTGTCGGCCATCTGCCCAACGCGCGGCCACATGCCGGCCGCATATTGTCCCCATGCATGCAAAAGTGAGAAACAAAGGATTTAAAGCCACGGTCACGGTTCGCACTAGTTCACGCCGGCCGGTAAGACAGCCGGTGGCCTACACTCTGACGCCGGCAACAAAGTCAGTGGCCGGCATAGGATCCAGCCTCCAAAAAGACATGCTTCACGCCGGCAACAAAGCCAGCGGCCGGCACAAGAGCCAGCCTTCAGAATGGACAAGTTTTGTTGCTGTCAACAAAGCTAGCGGCCGGCACAGTAGCCAGCCTTCAAAAGAGACAAGTTTTCTCGCCGACAACAAAGCCAGCGGTCAGCACAGGAGCCAGCCTTCAAAAAGGACTGCCATCACGGTCGTCGTCTCACCTAGATCATTCCGTCGCAGGCGAACATCTCCTTCTGCCGGTTCGTGGACCAAGCCTTCCTCTCCAGTCACATGTTGTTCTTGTCAACGATTATGATCGCTAGTGCCACCTCCATGGCTTTTGTGTCGGCATTGGTGGCCTCGATCTCTATCTTCTTGAGTTGATCGGCCTCCTCGATGTCAAGGTTCATCTTCTTCATAGCCTCCTCCATGTCAAGCTTCTTCGTTTGAAGATCTATGTATATCTTCATTTTCTCCTCCTTTCCATTGCTCTTCCTCTCCTCCCGCATTTCCTTTTGGCTCATCATATCCTCCAAAGTTCCTTGCAAGGCAATAGAAGACAAATCACGCTTCTCGTCAGACTTCGAGCTTGTCTTGCCCCTTGGCCTCTTGAGCACTGATGACCCACAAGTATAAGGGATCAATCGTAGTCCTTTCGACAAGTAAGAGTGTCGAACCCAACGAGGAGTAAAAGGAAATGACAAGTGATTTTCAGCAAGGTAATGTCTGCAAGCGCTTAAATTGTAAGTAACAGATAATTTGGTAGCAAGATAATTTGTAACGAGCATGTAATGGTAACGACAAATAATATAGAGCAAGGTAGCCCAATCCTTTTGTGGCAAAGGACAGGCCAAAAAGATTTCTTATAATAAGCAAAGTGTTCTTGAGGGCACACGAGAATTTCATCTAGTCACTTTCACCATGTTGGCTTGATTTGTGTTCACTACTATGATAATATGATATGTGGGTGGATTGGTGCTTAGGTGTTGTTCTTACTTGAACAAACCTCCTACTTATGATTAACCCCCTCACAAGCATCCGCAACTACGAGAAAAGTATTAAGATAGAATCTAACCATAGCACTAAACTTTCGGATCCAAATCAGCCCCTTACGAAGTAGTGCATAAACTAGGGTTTAAGATTCTGTCACTCTAGAAACCCATCATCTAATAACTACTCCATAATGCATTCCCTTAGGCCCAAATATGGTGAAGTGTCATGTATTCGACGTTCACATGACACCACTAAGGGAATCACAACATACATTATCAAAATATCAAACACATATCAAGTTCACATGATATCTTGCAACATGATTTCTCCCGTGATCTCCAGAACAAAAGTAACTGCTCAGAAGTGATAAACATGTTCATGATCAGAGGGGTATTAAATAGCATAATGGATCTGAACATATAATCTTCCACCAATCAACACTACTAGTCACCCACAGGTACCAATCTAAGTTTCCGGTGCAAAGATTGAACACAAGAGATGAAATAGGATTTGAGAGAAGATGGTGCTAATGAAGATGTTGATGAATATTTGCCTCCCCAAGATGAGATCTGACCGTTGGAAATCTGACCGTTGGAACACGTGTCAGTTCCTTAGTGACCAAGGGTCATTTCGGACAAACCAGGTCGGGTTGCCCAGTGGCTATAAATAGCCCACCCCCTACAACCATAAATGGTTGGCTGCTCAGAGTTAGTACACGGCTTTTGTCGTTTGAGAGCAACCCACCTCGAAGCCTTTGAGAGAGAATTCCTTGCGAGGATAAAGCCCTAAACACCCAGAGCCAAAGAGTGTTAGGCATCACTTAAGTCTTCCTGTCTGTGTGATCTGAAGACTTATTACACTTGAGGAGTGTGAATCCTCCAGCCGGTTAGGCGTCGCATTCTGAGCATCCAAGAGTCATTGTGGATCCCCGGTGAATGAAGTTTGTGAAGGTTTGGAAGTCTACCTTGAAGACTTACCAGAGTGATTGGGCGAGGACTGGGTGTCCTTAGCTCAAGGGGAATAAGGTGAAGACGAGGTCTTCTGAGTTGAATCTCAGCCTCCCTAACCAGATGTACAGTTGCCACAGCAACTGGAACTGGTCCAACAAATCACTGTCTTCAACGAGTCATTGGTATCATCCTTCCCTTCCCTTTACTTACTGTTGGTCCTCGTGAAGTCATTGTATGATTGCATTATCTTTTGTCTTCAGTAAGTGACTGCTTGTTCTGATTGGCTTCCCAATATCTTCCTACCTGATCTTTACTGCCTAGCTGCTATTAGTCATTGCGCTTTCACTTCATTGAATACTTGACTATGGTTTGCCTAGTGTAGTCTACCTTCCCCTGCATGGTAATAGGTTTATTTCTATCGTTTGTCTTCAAAACTTTCGTGTTTTGAATACTTTCATAAAAATCGCCTATTCACCCCCCTCTAGTCGATCACTAGCACTTTCAGAATCGAGTTTGACTACGGCCGGTCCTTGTTGAAGGTTAAAACAACACACTTGACGAAAAATCGTTGTGGTCTTTATGCGTAGTTAAGAACGGTTCTTGCTAGAAGCCCATAACAGCCACATAAAACTTGCAACAACAAAGTAGAGGACGTCTAACTTGTTTTTGCAGGGCATGTTGTGATGTGATATGGTCAAGACGTGATGAGATATAAATTGTTGTATGAGATGATCATGTTTTGTAACAGTTATCGGCAACTGGCAGGAGCCTTATGGTTGTCGCTTTATTGTATGAAATGCAATCGCCATGTAATTGCTTTACTTTATCACTAAGCGGTAGCGATAGTCGTAGAAGCAATAGTTGGTGAGACGACAACGATGCTACGATCGAGATCAAGGTATCAAGACGGTGACAATGGAGACCATGACGGTGCTTTGGAGATGGAGATCAAAGGCACAAGATGATGATGGCCATATCATGTCACATATTTTGATTGCATGTGATGTTTATCTTTTATGCATCTTATTTTTCTTAGTACGGCGTTAGCATTATAGATGATCCCTCACTAAATTTCAAGGTACAAGTGTTCTCCCTGAGTATGCACCGTTGCTACAGTTCGTCGTGCCGAGACACCACGTGATGATCGAGTGTGATAAGCTCTACGTTCACATACAACAGGTGCAAGCCAGTTTTGCACGTGCCGAATACTCGGGTTAAACTTGACGAGCCTAGCATATGCAGATATGGCCTCGGAACACTAAGACAGAAAGGTCGAACGTGAATCATATAGTAGATATGATCAACATAGTGATGTTCACCATTGAAAACTACTCCATCTCAAGTGATGATCGGACATGGTGAAAGATCTTGGATGTCGCCTAGAGGGGGGTGAATAGGCATTTTAAAATAATTATGGTTTAGGCTTGAACAAATGCGGAATAAACCTAGCGGTTAATTTGTCAAGAACAAAACCTAAAACAACTAGGCTCACCTATGTGCATCAACAACTTATGCTAAGCAAGATAATCAACTATGTGATAGCAAGATATATGACAAGAAACAATATGGCTATCACAAAGTAAAGTGCATAAGTAAAGGGGCTCGGGTAAGAGATAACCGAGGCACGTGGAGACGATGATGTATCCCAAAGTTCACACCCTTGCGGATGCTAATCTCCGTTTGGAGCGGTGTGGAGGCACAATGCTCCCCAAGAAGCCACTAGGGCCACCGTAATCTCTTCACGCACTCGCACAATGCACGATCCCGTGATTCCACTAAGGGACCCTTGAGGGCGGTCACCAAACCCGTACAAATGGAAACCCTTGGGGGCGGTCACCGAACCCATAAACATTGGCAACCCTTGGGGGCAGTCACTGGTACCCGTCAAATTGCTCGGGGCGATCTCCACAACCTAATTGGAGACCCCGACGCTTGCCCAGAGCTTTACACCATAATGATTGAGCTCCATTTTCGATGAACTCGAGCTTGTCATCTAGATAACCATAAGCTCTAAGACTCACAAAGAGAACCAAACAAGAACCAAAAAAGATGATGCAAGCATGCAATGGTTTGAGCTCTCTACGAACGATACGATCAAGCTACTCACTTGAGAGCCCCCCTTGATAGTACGGCAAACAATCCTATAACCCGGTCTCCAAACTACCACCATGAGACTGGTAGAATAGAGAACCTATCAAGGCCAAACCTTTGCCTTGCACAAAGTCCACTTGAGCTAGATGTAGACGATCTTGACTTCCTCAAGTAGGACCACCTTTCTTGATTGCGTTGGCTCGGTGAAGACTAGTAGATTGCTCCCCATACTCCATTATGGGTGAGCCACTTTTCGGCGCATTTTCACAAGTCCATTGTCACCACAATGGACGGCAATATTCAAGCACTTGATCTCTTCGTGATGCATCACTCAAACGTGCACACCGCAACCTAACCCCACAAAGAACTCTCACAAAGACTATGGGTTAGTACACAAAGCGTAATGGTCAATGCTTACCATACCATGGGATCACTTGATCCCTCTCGGTACTTCTTATACGCTTTGTGATTTGATCAACTTGATTCACTCTTGACTTAGCCTTGATCAACCTTGAACCTTTCCAACTCTCTTCATTTGGATGATGCCTTGAAGGTAAGCATGAATGATCACACAATCTTCTTCTTCAAGACATGCTTGTAATAAGCTCAACTCTCACATGACCAATATTTAGGTAATTCCTTGAATAGCACCTTGGTCGACACAAACTCTCCTTGAAACCAACACATGTACTCCAAGAAAAGCCTATGGACAAAACCTTCAAATATAACTCAAGGCAACCATTAGTCTATAGAGATTGTCATCAATTACCAAAACCAAACATGGGGGCACCGCATGTTCTTTCAATCTCCCCCATTTTGGTAATTGATGACAATCACTTTCAAGAGAGTTTATACAAGGAATTATGCATCACCATGCAATACAACAACCAATGATGCATGAGTATGAGATGCAAATGCTTAGGAAGAAAACCAAAGTAAGAAGAAAACTCTGAAGATTTCTCCATGAAACTCTCTGAAACTTCTCCCCCATTGGCATCGATTGCCAAAATGGGCGAAAAGCTTAGAAGACCAATATAAAAGGTGTTCCTCCAAAAAATTGTGTATTTGTCAACAATAGAGTGGAACGCCATACACATATCCAAAGGTAATACTTGGAGGAAGACCAACTATATTGAGTCACAAAGATTGCTAAAGGAAGATATGCCACAAAGACATAACAGAGAGAGACACAAGCAATCAAGCAATCAAAATATACGAATTGAAGCAAGCAATCAATGGATATCAATTGAACCAACTAGACCAAAGATCCTGTGAGCCACATGAGTAAAGGATATTATGATATGAGCAGAGGAGTGTTCTAAAGAAACTAGAGAAGCTCCCCATGATTTGTGCACAAAAAGAGAATTTTTGTATTTGGATAGAAAGTGCACAAAATAGGATCATAGCTCCCCCAAAATCAATAGAAACTTACAACAAGTGCAAGTGAGCATATAGGAAACTAAGCCTAGCACTTGCAATAAACACATGCTTGAGCAACATGTAAAAGAAGCAACTTAAGAATAGGCTCAACCAAAACTGATGTGTGTGAGTCAAGGCAATGCATTTGAGAAGACTAATGTACTGATGAGCATTAAGCATCAATATAGTCTTGAATGAATAAGATACACAGTGCAAGGCATGTAATTTCCACACACAACTAGCAAACAGGTTCACAAGCTCACTAATAAGCATATAAACAACCTATCCTTGTGACAACCCATGGTAAAGATATAAAAGGAAGCTCCGTTAAGAGGAGGTATACCAATTAAATTGGCAAAAGCCTCATCATAACAAGAAAGAGATAAATAATCTTCACCACAAAAGAGTGCAACAAGAGCAAAGATATAAGATCCGCACTCAAGACAAATCCTTTCACAGAGCCACCTAGGAATACAAAGGGAAGTAAGGTGGATGTGAAAGAATAAGGATATCCACTAAAGATGTAACTTCTCTCAAGTGTATAAGATTCTAGGTAGATGAAAATCATCATGATATCAATCCACAAAGAAGGATGCACACAAGAAATGGTTACTCAAGGAAAGAATAGGATACCCAAACAGAAGTCATAAAATATACTGATAAGATCTTTGCTTGAAAAGCATATAGCGCATGGCTTAATATTATCTTACAGTATATAAATGATCTTCAACCAAACGAACATCAAAGACATAACAACTATCAAAAAGTGATCATTGTTGAAATGCTTTGAGAAGGGGAACAAGTAAACAAGAACTAATCAAGAAATTCATGCCATGATGGAACCTACACAAGGTTGTATGTAAGAAATGTATGCATGAGTAGATACTTGTTACCGAGATAGCATTGGAAGGATGTAGTAGATACCAATTGAATGTAAATGATAGTAGTTAATTGAGCGTCCTAGCTTGACTCCAATAAGCACATGGTGACACCACCTCCCTTTTGAATGAGCCGAGCATCTAATGCATCTCTAGTTGTTCCTAGAACAACACCACAAACAAAATGGTACCCAAACTCATTGGGACCAAAGAGTTAGCAAACCAACAATACATATGACAAACTCCACATAAATATGTTCATATAGATATGAAATAGAATTTCATGCACATCTTAGCCAATTAGAGAATTGGTGGAGTTTCCCTTATATATTGGGTCAAAGAAAGAAAGCATGCCAAAGAAACTACATGAAGTTAAAATGCATGCTCAAGACTTTCAAGAACCGATACCAATTGACAAAGAAAAACCAAGTGAAGAAAAGATACCAAAAGAATAAATCATCACTTGGAGGAAAACAACTGAACGATACATCAAGGAACAAGATATCCATTGATACACTCAAAATAAAAGATATCAAACTCACAAAAGAGAGGATGGTTCCAAACAAACCAAGCCCTCTACAAAGTTTCATGATGGCACAAAGTACCAAAATGAAAATGGCTTGCCTTCCACCAACACACACTTGATAAGGATCACAAGATGAGTGTTTTATAGAAAATAGGATAGCTCCCCCAAGACTAGTGCATTATAGAGAAATTGCATTTGAATACAAAATGCACAAGGTGGGATCACCACTTTCACTATATCTAGAAAACACTAGACAAGATCAAGAAATAAACAAGATTCACAAGTGGTATGGAAGACAAAGGGATTTGATACATTCCTTGGCAAGAGAAAAGGCAAATAAAAGCAAAAGCCAATGTAAAGATGATCAATAAATTCTACCACGCAAGTGAGTACCAATTGTCAAAAGACAAGAAGTAAATGGAAATAATTCCTGGTGGCAAATAGCAAGGATATCCGACATCATCTTCACACCAAACAAAAAGCAAATTGCAACTTGTAGAGCTAACATGCCACCTAGGAACAAGATAATTTACAATATCAACTCTAGGTGACAATATCTCAAATGTACACATTTTCTATGCTAGTAATATACACATAGCATATTACTCCCCCATAATGTGATACCAATTAAGGATAAACAAGAGGCAAATAAAAGGATCCAACAAGAGATAACTAATGGACTATTTAGAATTTGAATTTCTCATGAGAAGGCATACCACATAGCGACTAGATAATCTTGAAATATCAATACTAGATGGTATTACTCATGTACACACATTTATAGGATTGTGAGTTGCACAAAGCACATCACTCCCCCATAATGGGATAATCCATTAATCTCTCACAAGAGCCAACTAAGAAATAAATAAGATGCAAAAGGCTCAACGCATGACACACACGTACATGATGTGCAAACCAACACACACATACTTGATTGCTCAAGATAATCAAGTTGGAAGCACATCATATACAAACACATGCAAGGAACGAAACCAAACATGCAAAGGGGCAAGTAACTATCAATGTAGACACATTAAGAACGAGTTACCGCAAGGTGGAACATTGGATATATGATAGAAACTTGATAATCCAAATGACTTGGCTTGAGACAATAAGAATGATGAAGTCCCCTTAATTCTTCATAATGAAGCCAAGTCTCCAATGACCTCCACCAACACCTATTGATCAAGTATGAGCTAGTTGGTCCCCAACCAAGTTGGTTCCTAAGAGGTTAGTCACAGTACGCTTGGCTACCCAAATGGTTCTTTTCTTGACACCACTTTGAGCACCAACAAATTTGGCAAACACATTGCCAACCTTATCCTTCCCAAGAGAATAGATATTATCAATTAGAATAGTGTTGGATAAGGTACCATTTGTGCATGAAGAAGCGACGTGACCTTTTTCACGACATAGGTAGAAACGTCTACTCTTTACTTTCTTCTCACTTGATTTCTCAACTTGAGAAGAATTAGCTTGGGTTTTCTTGGGAAGAGGCCTTTCTTCAACTTGAGGTTGAGAATGAGAGTGAACTTGTGGCCGCTTCCCTTGTTGCTTATCACTAATGGCCTTCTTCTTCAAAGGGCAAGATTTAACATGATGCCCTTCAATTTTGCACTTGAAGCAAATGATATTGGCCGAATTCTTGACTTGTTTTTGGCCCTTCTTCTTGTTGCTATTGGACTTCTTCTTATTATTGGAGTTGAATCCAAGTCCACCTTTGTCATTGGGGGATTTTTGTACACTCAAGATATTGTTGAGTGTGAATTTCCCTTCATGACACTTTTCCAAGTCTTTCTTCAAAGAAGTGACTTGGGCATTGAGCTCTTTGATTTCCGCTACATGGTTAGTCTCAACACAAGTACTAGAGGAAGTATAAGATTCATAGTTAGAGCAACAAGGCAAGGAAAGCAATTCATCACAAGATCTACCAACATTGTGAGTAGATGAATTACAAGGACTAGCACATGGCAACATAGCATTTTGACTAGAAGTAGTGCTAGTATCCACATGAGGCTCACTAGATGTTACCTTAGCAATCATGGCCTCATGAGCTATCTTTAGCACATTATGGGATACTAGAAGATCATGATGAGATCTTGAGAGCTTTTCATGGCTTTCTTCCAATTTCCCATAGTTGCTAGATAGCAACTCAAGTTGAGCCCATAGCTCAACGTTCTCATTCAAAATGGATGCTTCACAAGTAATATAGTTAGTAGCACAAGCATCATCATTAACAACAATAGGAGAGGACAAATTGGCAGGCTCTTTTAGATAAGAAGCTTCAAGTTGATCATGAGACTCGGTGAGTTTGATGAGCTCACCCTTGATGACCATTGAGCCATTTTCGAGGTGCTCAAAATCCTCAAGGAGTCTAGCATGAGAAACTTCAAGCTTAGCATTTTTAGTTTCAAAAACATTGGCCACATCAAGAGCTCTATCATGAGATTCCTTCAATCTAGATAATTCTAGAGCAAAAGTCTCCTCAAGAGATTCCTTGGTGGTTTGTTCAAGATCAAGAGCTTGAGAGAGGTCCGCAATCTCATTAGCATAATCACGCTCATGACCTTCCATTTTATCAATGGTGACCTCATGCTCCTCAAGACCAGATTCCAACTCATCAATATAATTCTTGCCCTCAATAGCAATAGACATGATTTCCATGAAGTTGGAACGAGCATTTTTATTCTTATGAAGAGCTTTAAAAATTATTTCCCCCTTAATTTTTAAGGAGGCAACATTATCATTCTCTTCATCATTATCCTCATCATTATTAGCATCAACATCATCATCAAGAGACATATTGGGGTTCAAGGTAGGAGATACCTTAGAAGTCTTGGCCACAAGGCAAACCGCAATAGATGATGATGTAGGATCTGTTGAAGCACCATTTAAGACCAAATCTTGTTCCATGGGGTGTTGGGTTTCCTCTACATTGTTAGCACAACAATTCGAAGAAATATATGCATTTTTATCATGGCAACAAGACATAGTAAACATATCATCATGAGATTTAGTCAAACAATTTCTACATGATATGCAAGGACTATCAACACAAGCATGTGAAACATTTGGTGTGCTCGAAGTGTTAAAGCCCAAAGAAGGAGCATTGCAATAATATAGTGATGAAGGATCATCCACAATAAGCATACTATCATCATTGCAATGACCAACACTACTCACCATATCATTACCTTGTGGCAAACCACATGTAGGTGAAGTAGAAGAAGTTGAGAAGACTATACGACCGGAGGTGGAGGGAGAAGAATCATCCCCACAAATCTTGGACACACCATATTTATCTTGAAGCTTCGTCCACAACTCATGAGCATCTCGGAACGACATGAGTTGAAATATAACTACATTTCTCAAAGCATCGAAAAGCACATTAGAAGCTTGAGCATTGAGATAAGAGTTTTTATCATCCTCTAAAGATAATCTTTGGGGATCCTTTGGAGGAGAAAAACCCATATCTACAATTCGCTCTTAATTTGGGTCCATGACCCTAAAGAGATTAAGCAAGCGAATTACCCAAACATCAAAATTTGTGCCATTGAAACTAAGAGTGTCAGAGAATCATAATCCCCTAGTCGACATCTTTACTCTCTAGGCGGTAAAGCCTAATAAAGAGAGACGAGGCTTTGATATCAATTGAAAGATCGTGGATGTCGCCTAGAGGGGGGTCAATAGGCATTTTAAAATAATTACGGTTTAGGCTTGAACAGATGCGGAATAAACCTAGCGGTTAATTTGTCAAGCACAAAACCTAAAACAACTAGGCTCACCTATGTGCACCAACAACTTATGCTAAGCAAGATAAGCAACTATGTGATAGAAAGATATATGAAAAGAAACAATATGGCTATCACAAAGTAAAGTGCATAAGTAAAGGGGCTCGGGTAAGAGATAACCGAGGTATGCGGAGACGACAATGTATCCCGAAGTTCACACCCTTGCGCATGCTAATCTCCGTTTGGAGCGGTGTGGAGGCACAATGCTCCCCAAGAAGCCACTAGGGCCACCATAAGCTCCTCACGCCCTCGCACAATGCAAGATGACGTGATTCCACTAAGGGACCCTTGAGGGCGGTCACCGAACCCGTACAAATGGCAACCCTTGGGGGCGGGTACCGAACCCGTACACTTTGGCAACCCTTCGGGCGGTCACCGGAACCCGTCAAATTGCTCGGGGCGATCTCCACAACCTAATTGGAGACCCCGATGCTTGCCCGGAGCTTTACACCACAATGATTGAGCTCCGAACACCACAAAGGTTGGGGTTAACTCGCAAACGACACCATGAAACTTCACCACAATGGAATATGGCTCCGAGGTGACCTCAACCGTCTAGGGCGCCCAAGCTCCCAAGAGGAACAAACTCATGGGTACCAAGCACCCAAGAGTAATAAGCTTCTCAACTTGTAACTTCCACGTATCATCGTGGAGAACTCAAATCGATGCACCAAATGCAATGGCAAGGGCACACGGAGTGCCCAAGTCCTTCTCTCCCAAATCCCACCGAAGCAGCAAATCCTAGGGAGGAAAATGAGAGGAAGAACGAAGAATAGAACACGAAGAACTCCAAGATCTAGATCCAAGGGGTTCCCCTCACATAGAGGAGAAAGTGATTGGTCGAAACCTGGATCTAGATCTCCTCTCTCTTTTCCCTCAAGAACTAGCAAGAATCATTGGAGGGATTGAGAGTTAGCAAGCTCGAAGAAGGTCAACAATGGGGGAAGAACACGAGCTAAAGAGATAAGGTTGGTTGGGGAAGAATACCCCCTTTTATAGGTGGGGAAAAATCCAACCGTTATGCTCAAAGCCCGCACAGAGCGGTACTACCGCTCGTCCTCACGGTACTACCGCTAGGGGTAGCGGTACTAAAAAATTACATCCGTGCCTACCACCGAAGGACTTGTGATGAGTTTTTGGTCTGGAGCGGAAGTAGCCACGGTAGTACCGCACCCACGAGCGGTAGTACTGCTGCAACTTTTAAGAGGACACCAAAACTGACACAACTTCTGCAAACGGACTCCGAATTCAACGAAACCAAGTTTGTTAGAAAGCTAGTGACAAGGGCTAACACAATATTGGTAGAAATAATTATACGAAGCAAATTAGAAAAGTCCCATAAGAAAATTGTGAGAACCCTTCCTTGAATAAGACCGGTAAAACCTCCAACACCGAAAACGCAATAGAACAAGCATGTGAACTCCGTTTTCGATGAACTTGAGCTTGTCACCTAGATGACCATAATCTCTAAGACTCACAAAGAGAACCAAACAAGAACCAAGAAAGATGATGCAAGCATGCAATGGTTTGAGCTCTCGACGAATGATACGATCAAGCTACTCACTTGAGAGCCCCCTTGATAGTACAACAAACGATCCTATAACCCGGTCTCCAAACTACCACCATGAGACCGGTAGAATAGAGAACCTATCAAGGACAAACCTTTGCCTTGAACAAAGTCCACTTGAGCTAGATGTAGACGATCTTGACTTCCTCAAGTAGGACCACCTTTCTTGATTGCGTTGGCTCGGTGAAGACTAGTAGATTGCTCCCCCATACTCCATTATGGGTGAGCCACTTTTCGGCACATCTTCACAAGTCCATTCTCACCACAATGGATGGCAATATTCAAGCACTTGGTCTCTTCGTGATGCATCACTCGAACGTGCACACTGCAACCTAACCCCACAAAGAACTCTCACGAAGACTATGGGTTAGTACACAAAGCGTAATGGTCAATGCTTACCATACCATGGGATCACTTGATCCCTCTCGGTACTTCTTATACGCTTTGTGATTTGATCAACTTGATTCACTCTTGACTTAGCCTTGATCAACCTTGAACCTTTCCAACTCTCTTCATTTGGATGATGCCTTGAAGGTAAGCATGAATGATCACACAATCTTCTTCTTCAAGACATGCTTGTAATAAGCTCAACTCTCACATGACCAATATTTAGGTAATTCCTTGAATAGCACCTTGGTCGACACAAACTCTCCTTGAAACCAACACATGTACTCCAAGAAAAGCCTATGGACAAAACCTTCAAATATAACTCAAGGCAACCATTAGTCCATAGAGATTGTCATCAATTACCAAAACCAAACATGGGGGCACCACATGTTCTTTCACATGGTTTAGTTGATATGGATCATGTTTTCATTTAGATGACTAGAGGGATGTCTATCTAAGTGGGAGTTCTTTAGTAATATGTTTAACTGAACTTTAATTTATCATGAACTTAGTACCTGATAGATTTTGCATATCTATGTTGTTTTAGATCAATGGCCCGTGCTATCGTTCCCTTGAATTTTAATGTGTTCCTAGAGAAAGCTAAGTTAAAAGATGATGGTAGAAACTACACGGACTGGGTCCATCACTTAAGGATTATCCTCATTGTTGCACAGAAAAATTACGTCCTGAAAGCACCGCTAGGTGCAAGACCCGCTGCAGGAGCACCTCCAGACGTTATGAACGTCTGGCAGAGCAAAGCTGATGACTACTCGATAGTTCAGTGTGCCATGATTTACTCCTTAGAATCGGGACTTCAATGATGTTTTGAACGTCATGGAGCATATGATATGTGCCAGGAGTTGAAGTTAATATTTCAAGCAAATGCCCGAGCTGGGAGATATGAAGTCTCCAACAAGTTCTATAGCTGCAAGATGGAGGAGAATAGTTCTATCAGTGAACACATACTCAGAATGTCTGGGTACCATAACCACTTGACTCAGTTGGGCGTTAATCTTCCTGATGATAGTGTCATTGACAGAGTTTTTCAATCACTGCCACCAAGCTATAAAGGCTTCATGATGAACTATAATATGCAAGGGATGGAAAAGAAAATTCTCGAGCTCTTTGCGATGCTAAAGGCTGCGGAGGTAGATATCAAGAAGGAGAATCAAGTGTTGATGGTGAACAAGACCACTAATTTCAAGAAAAAGGGCAAAGGTAAGGAAGGGAACTTCAAGAAGAACAGCAAGAAAGTTGCTGCTCAAGGGAAGAAGCCCAAGTCTGGACCTAAGCTTGAAACTGAGTGCTTCTACTGCAAAGGGACTGGTCACTGGAAGCGGAACTGCCCCAAGTATTTGGCGGATAATAAGGATGACAAAGTTAAAGGTATATTTGATATACATGTTATTGATGTGTACCTTACTAATGCTCGTAGTAGCACCTGGGTATTTGATACTGGTTCTGTTGCTCATATTTGCAACTCGAAACAGAGGCTATGAATTAAACGAAGATTGGCTAAGGACGAGGTGACGATGCGCGTGGGAAATGGTTCCAAATTTGATGTGATCGTCGTCGGCACGCTACCTCTACATCTACCATCGGGATTAGTTTTAGACCTAAATAATTGTTATTTGGTGCCAGCACTGAGCATGAACATTATATCTAGATCCTGTTTGACGCGAGACAATTATTGATACGTCTCCAACGTATCTATAATTTTTGATTGCTCCATGCTATATTATGTACTTTTTTGGACATTATTGGGCTTTATTATCCACTTTTATATTATTTCTGGGACTAACCTATTAACCGGAGGCCCAGCCCAGAATTGCTGTTTTTTTGCCTATTTTAGGGTTTCGAAGAAAAGGAATATCAAACGGAGTCCAAACGGAATGAAACCTTCAGGGACGTGATTTTCTCACCGAACATGATCCAGGAGACTTGGACCCGACGTCAAGAAACAAAGGAGGAGGCCACGATGTAGGGGGCACGCCTACCCCCAGGCACGCCCTCCACCGTCGTGGGCCCCATGTTGCTCCACCGACGTACTCCTTCATCCTATATATACCTACGTACCCCCAAACGATCAGATACGGAGCCAAAACCCTAATTCCACCGCCGTAACTTCCTGTATCCACGAGATCCCATCTTGGGGCCTGTTCCGGAGCTCCACCGGAGGGGGCATCCATCACGGAGGGCTTGTACATCAACACCATAGCATCTCCGATGAAGTGTGAGTAGTTTACCTCAGACCTTCGGGTCCATAGTTATTAGCTAGATGGCTTCTTCTCTCTTTTTGGATCTCAATACAATGTTCTCCCCCTCTCTTGTGGAGATCTATTCGATGTAATCTTCTTTTTGCGGTGTGTTTGTTGAGACCGATGAATTGTGGGTTTATGATCAAGATTATCTATGAACAATACTTGAATATTCTCTAAATTCTTTTATGTATGATTGGTTATCTTTGCATGTCTCTTCGAATTATCAGTTTGGTTTGGCCTACTAGATTGATCTTTCTTGCAATGGGAGAAGTGTTTAGCTTTGGGTTCAATCTTGCGGTGTCCTTACCCAGTGACAGTAGGGGCAGCAAGGCACGTATTGTATTGTTGCCATCAAGGATAACAAGATGGGTTTTTTTATCATATTGCATGAATTTATCCCTCTACATCATGTCATCTTGCTTAAGGCGTTACTCTATTTTCATGAACTTAATACTCTAGATGCATGCAGGATAGCGGTCGATGAGTTGAGTACTAGTAGTAGATGCAGGCAGGAGTCGGTCTACTTCTCTCGGACGTGATGCCTATATACATGATCATACCTAGATATTCTCATAACTATGCTCAATTCTGTCAATTGCTCAACAGTAATTCGTTCACCCACCGTAAAATACTTATGCTCTTGAGAGAAGCCACTAGTGAAACCTATGGCCCCCGGGTCTATCTTCATCATATTAATCTTCCAATACTTAGTTATTTCCTTTGCTTTTTTACTTTGCCTTTATTTTACTTTGCATCTTTATCACAAAAATACCAAAAACATTATCTTATCATATCTATCAGATCTCACTCTCGTAAGTGACCGTGAAGGGATTGACAACCCCTTATCGCGTTGTTTGCGAGGAGTTATTTGTTTTGTGCATGTACTAGGGACGCACGTGCAACCTCCTACTGGATTGATACCTTGGTTCTCAAAAACTGAGGGAAATACTTATGCTACTTTGCTGCATCATCCTTTCCTCTTCAGGGAAATCCAATGCAGTGCTCAAGAGGTAGCAAGAAGAATTTCTGGCGCCATTGCCGGGGAGGTTCGCGCAAGTCAAGATTCGATTCCCGACACCAAGCCATTTTTAGCGCCGTTGCCGGGGAGTCTACGCAAAAGTCAACATACCAAGTACCCATCACAATCCTTATCTCCCGCATTACATTATTTGCCATTTGCCTCTCGTTTTCCTCTCCCCCCACTTCACCCTTTCCGTTTTATTCGCCCTCTCTCTCTATCCTCCCTCTCTTTCTCTATTCGCCTCTTTTTGCCCGCTTGCTTTTTGTTTGCTTGTGTGTTGGATTGCTTGCTTGTCACGATGGCTCAAGATAACACTAAATTGTGTGACTTTACCAATACCAACAACAATGACTTTATTAGCACTCCGATTGCTCCTCTTGCCGATGCTGAATCTTGTGAAATTAATGCTGCTTTGCTGAATCTTATCATGAAAGATCCGTTTTCCGGCCTGCCTAGTGAAGACGCCGCTACCCATCTAAATAGCTTCGTTGATTTGTGTGATATGCAAAAGAAGAAAGATGTGGATAATGATATTGTTAAATTGAAGCTATTTCATTTTTCGCTTAGAGATCGTGCTAAAGCTTGGTTTTCGTCTTTGCCTAAAAATAGTATTGATTCTTGGAACAAGTGCAAAGATGCTTTTATCTCTAAGTATTTTCCTCCCGCTAAGATCATCTCCCTTAGAAACAATATTATGAATTTTAAGAAACTTGATCATGAACATGTTGCACAAGCTTGGGAGAGGATGAAATTAATGATATGTAATTGCCCTACTCATGGTTTGAATTTGTGGATGATTACACAAATTTTTTATGCTGGATTGAATTTTGCTTCTAGAAATCTTTTAGATTCGGCCGCGGGAGGCACTTTTATGGAAATCACTTTAGGAGAAGCTACTAAACTCCTAGATAATATTATGGTTAATTATTCTTGATGGCATACTGAAAGATCTACTAATAAAAAGGTGCATGCGATAGAAGAAATTAATGTTTTGAGTGGAAAGATGGATGAACTTATGAAATTATTTGCTAGTAAGAGTGTTTCTTCTGATCCTAATGTTATGCCCTTATATACTTTGATTGAGAATAATAATGAATCTATGGATGTGAATTTTGTTGGTAGGAATAATTTTGGTAACAACGCGTATAGAGGAAACTTTAATCCTAGGTGTCGGTGTCAAAACCGGCGGATCTCGGGTAGGGGGTCCCGAACTGTGCGTCTAAGGCGGATGGTAACAGGAGGCAGCGGACACGATGTTTTACCCAGGTTCGGGCCCTCTTGATGGAGGTAAAACCCTACGTCCTGCTTGATTTATTCTTGATGATATGAGTATTACAAGAGTTGATCTACCACGAGATTGAAGAGGCTAAACCCTAGAAGCTAGCCTATGGTATGATTGTCTGTTGTCCTACGGACTAAAACCCTCCGGTTTATGTAGACACCGGAAAGGGCTAGGGTTACACAAGGTCGGTTACAAAGGAGGTGATATACATATCCGTATTGCCTAAGCTTGCCTTCCACGCCAAGTAGAGTCCCATCCGGACACGAGACGAAGTCTTCAATCTTGTATCTTCATAGTCTAACAGTCCGGCCAAAGGATATAATCCGGCTGTCCGGAGACCCCCTAATCCAGGACTCCCTCAGTAGCCCCTGAACCAGGCTTTCAATGACGATGAGTCCGGCGCGCAGTATTGTCTTCGGCATTGCAAGGCGGGTTCCTCCTCCGAATACACCACGGAAGAATTTGAATACAAGGATAGTGTCCAACCCTGCAAAATAAGTTCCACATTCCACCGTAGAGAGAATAATATTTCCATGAATTATTCGAAAAGTTTCCTTTAACTAGCCCCGCAAATAACGCGAGGCAGTTTTTCGACACATCTTGTCAAAGCAGAGATCGTGTTCCCCTTATTACGGGATTCTCATCAATACGGGTGTCGTGTGTCAAAACCGGCGAATCTCGGGTAGGGGGTCCCGAACTGTGCGTCTAAGGCGGATGGTAACAGGAGGCAGGGGACACAATGTTTTACCCAGGTTCGGGCCCTCTTGATGGAGGTAAAACCCTACGTCCTGCTTGATTTATTCTTGATGATATGAGTATTACAAGAGTTGATCTACCACGAGATTGAAGAGGCTAAACCCTAGAAGCTAGCCTATGGTATGATTGTCTGTTGTCCTACGGACTAAAACCCTCCGGTTTATGTAGACACCGGAAAGGGCTAGGGTTACACAAGGTCGGTTACAAAGGAGGTGATATCCATATCCGTATTGCCTAGCTTGCCTTCCACGCCAAGTAGAGTCCCATCCGGACACGAGACGAAGTCTTCAATCTTGTATCTTCATAGTCCAACAGTCCGGCCAAAGGATATAATCCGTCTGTCCAGAGACCCCCTAATCCAGGACTCCCTCAGTAGCCCCTGAACCAGGCTTCAATGATGATGAGTCCGGCGCGCAGTATTGTCTTCGGCATTGCAAGGCGGGTTCCTTCTCCGAATACGTCATAGAAGAATTTGAATACAAGGATAGTGTCCGACCCTACAAAATAAGTTCCACATACCATCATAGAGAGAATAATATTTTCACAAATCTAATTTGCTGACTTGTTTTGGCAACACGACATTATGCCATGGCCCGGTGATTATTCGAACCGTTTCCTTTAACTAGCCCCGCACATAACACGAGGCAGTTTTTCGACACGTCTTGTCAAAGCAAAGATCGTGTCCCCTTATCACGGGATTCTCATCAATACGGGCGTGGGTAACCCAACCGCGCCATCGATTACGGCGCTTGGGGGATAAGCGAGTTTTACCAGGCTAGTGGGGACACTTAGTTTCGTCCGCCCATATAAAGGGATAAGGATTCACCTTTTCATCCACGCCTTCTTCCTCCTTTGCTCATCCGTTTTCACACACTCGAGCTCTAGCGCCCAAGTCCGCACTTCCCACCTCAACCTTCTCCAACCATGTCCGGACCAGGAGGCAGGTGGATGGTTTCCTCCGTCATGGAGGGAGATATCAAGAAGCTGAGGAGAGCCGGATACCTGCCCGACGACATTGCGCACCGGCTCCGAGATGAGGGGCAGCTCATCCCCACCCCTGGGCCCCAAGAGAGGGTAGTGTTCCTTACCCATTTCCTCCTCGAACTGGGATTCCCTCTCCACCCATTCGTCCAGGGGCTCATGTTCTACTATGGCCTGGATTTCCATGATCTGGCCCCGAACTTCATCCTCAACATCTTGACGTTTATCATCATGTGCGAGGCCTTCCTCCGCATCAAGCCCCACTTCGGCTTATGGCTGAAGACCTTCAATGTCAAGCCGAAGGTTGTGGGCGGCCGCCAGGCGGAGTGCGGAGGCGCAATGGTGGGCAAGATGCCCAACGTTACATGGCTCGAGGGCTCCTTTGTGGAAACCATAAAGGGGTGGCAATCGGGGTAGTTCTACATCACCGAGCCGCGTGACCCTGCATGGGCAGCAGCCCCCGAGTTCTGATTTGGCATCCCCATGTGACTCACCTCCTGGAAAGAGAAGGGCCTGTCCCGGGGCAGTTCAGAAGAGCTGACCGGACTCCAAACATGTATTCAAAACATGGTGAATAAGAAGCTCAAACTCGTCAACGTAGTCCAGGTCATGCTCGTCTTCCGGATCCTCCCGTGTCAACAACGGGCCTTCAACTTGTGGGAGTTCGACCCGGCCCAGCACCAAACTCTGAACAGGCTCTTCGTCACAACACACGAGGATGCCTGGAAAGTGCTTTTCAAGGGCGCCGAGGTTCCCCCACCCATTACTGAGGATCGCGGATTCAGCGTGAAGCGCCAAGCTAGTGCGGTAAGCTGCTGTACCTCTTATAGGATACTTGTGTTTCATAGTTTGACTCTATGCGGGATCTAAGCTCCCGTTCCTTTGACAGGACTGGCAGAAAATGGCCAGACAGATCGACTGTCTCGCTCCCTTGCTCGAAGGCCCAGCAACCGCTCTTCTGGCGAAGATGCTGACTCCGGCTCCTTATAGGTGCCGGAGAAGACCAAGAAGGCCAGGGGAACCCGAAAGAGTTCCCGACGCCAGGCGTCGTCGGACTCAGCATCCGATGACTCTGCGGTGCACTCCTCCCCCAAAGACGAGGAAGAAGAAGAAGATGCTCCCCCTCCAGTTGGGGGAGATAATAAAAGGAAGGCCGCCCCGATTGGGGGGGCGAAGGGTCCAAGAAGGAGAGAACTCTCCTTCCGGACTACTCTACAACCGCCGCCGACGGCGAAGACGAGTGGCTGCCCAGGGCCAAGCTATGGGGAAGTCGTAAGTATTCGGATACCAGAGTAAGTCATAGTATTCCTTTGCCGCACTACTTCGCCTAACGCCGAAATATGATTACGTAGGCCGCCTCGAGCCTGTATCGATGTATCATCGGACGGCTCCCTAGGCTCGTCGGACATGGATAGCGATCCAGTTCCGACCGCCACCTCCCCCTATCCTGCGGACGACACCGAGGTGCTGTCTCACGAGGCACCGGATCGAGGGGAGACAGTCCCGAAGGCGCCTTAAGGCGGCCTCTCGGACTCCGGGAGTCGAGGGGACAAGGCCCCTGAGAGCTCCGAGTTCGGCCCTCATCCGGACACCGCGCTGGAACCTCCAGTGGTTCCGGGCTCGGGCAGGCGGCCTCCTTCTAAGAGGGGCAAGATGCCTGTGCCGATGACCTCTGTCCATCCAGAGGTGCCGGACAATCTGCTGGAAGCGCTCCGCAGCGCTTCCATCGACGAGGAGCACCGTACTATTATGAGTGCGGTGGTCCAGAAGGTTCAGTCCGCCAAGAGCAGATTGACTGAAGCCTGTGTCAGCCTTCTAACAGGCTTTGAGGTAAGTGTTTTAAAATATAGGAAAAATATTACCGCATAGATAGTAGCCCCTGATGCTTTGTTCGGTGTTCACAAAGAAAAGCCGAACAGAGGATCAAATAATATCGCAGGAGTCTAATATAAGTATGTCAATATGTGTATGCAGGCCTCGCTGCTGGCGTCCGCCGAACTGACTGCGGAGGTCGCCGTACTGAAGCAGGACCTCGAGGGGTCCAACAAAGAGCTCGGCCTTGCCAAGAGGCAGCTCGAGGAGAACAAGGGTAAGTAATGCCTTGTCTGTAGATATGTATATATATAAAAGAAGGCGCGATTGCAAAATGACAGGATCATCATATATTTGCCAGGGGTCACGACCGAGGTGGCCACCCTAAAGCAAGCGCTAACCAAGGCCGAAGATAAAGCGGCCAAGGAGCGTACCGAGCAGGAAAAGCAAGAGGCTCGGGTGGGAGAGGTGCAGCATGAGCTCCAGGCTCTCGTGACGAAGCACGAGGTGTTCGAGCTTGACTCGAAGACGCGAGAGTCTGAGCTTGCCGTGGCCCTTGAGAGCACAAAAAGTGCCAAGGCTGAAGCCCAAAAGGCCCTCTAGGAGATTGATGCGATGAATAAAATAGTGGCGGGTAAGGCATTCTATATGCAAAGCAAGCATGTAAAAGTAAATTACCGATTACTTATCCGAATTCGGAGCTCTCCAGGAACGTTCGCAGATTTTCCCCGCAGCATGTCAGATGTCGCACAGTTTTATCAGGCCGAGGAGGGGAGCTCAACGGAGAAGCTGTTCTGGTCTTAGTATACTGGGACCGAACACCCGATGCCTCTGAGCGACCAGCTAAAGCAGTTGGTCGAGCTGCACAAGGCGGCCGAACAGGCCATGAAGGGCCTCATAGTCCGGCTGTGGCCTGGCGACGCCCTTCCAAACATCTACTTCGGCCTGGTGAGGTGGCTTGTGGATGCCTGCCCACGGCTGGAGGTTGTCAAGCGGTCCGTCTGCATCGAAGGTGCATGCCGGGCTTTCGCCCGTGTGAAGGTGCAGTGGGCCAAGCTAGACGCTATGAAGCTGATCAAGGAAGGGCCGCCCCAGGGCAAGGAGCATCGCACCCCCGAAATTTATTATGAGGGTGTCCTGAAGGGTGCCCGTCTTATAGCGGACGAATGTTCCAAGGATGTAATATTTGAGTAAACTTGCTCGTGTGATCCTGTATGATGAAAACTTGTTTCATATGCGCTATGCAACGCTTGTGTGAATTTAAAATATTACCTTATGTTTGGCTGTTTATCCAATCTGAGAGATGGCTACTCCTCGGCTTCTGCCCCCATGCCACGAGTGCTAGGGTGTTCGGGATAAATCTGAGCACTCTTGTTCCCATGTTTGGGTCCTTCGAGGGAGGTGCTCAGCACAACGAACAAGGCAACCGGACTAATAATGCTTTATCACTCTCACTTAGCCATGGAATTCTATAATTTTAAATTTCAGCAAAGCCCCTAGCATTTGGAAGGCCGAATTCGGGGCGCGATACACGCCTTTAAGCCGGACAGGGCTGGCCCCTCGCCCTAAGTGGCATAAGTCTTTAGGGACTCGAAAACCTCGCCGAATAGCGACCAGTCTCTCGCCTTATCATGACAGTCAGTTTTAGCTTTCTCTACTGAGGTGCTAAGCCCGGCAGAACCGGGGCACAATCACAGTAGTTCTCCTAGCGCTACCTTAGCCGATAGAGCGGAACGAAAGGTACCAAAACATAGGAGCCGGGAAAACCCAACATTTGACCAAAGACATGATTCGGAGTCGATGCATATAATGCTATAAGTTCGGGGTGCCGCACTTGTGAAAGTGTTCGGACTTTTCACACCATATTGTGGGGTACGTAAGACCCTGGTGTATTGGCCATACCAAAGTGTACGGTTGCAAGGTGTCGTTAATGAACATATATATATATGACAAGAATGCAATAATAGTCGTGATGTTATGCATTGTTTATTCAAAAAGGTGCGTTAAAGCAGAGTGATACTGATGGTGCGATAAGCAAAGAGTGGGACTATGTCCCTTCCAAGGGCAAGCTGAGGAATAGTATTAAATCAAATATTTCGCTCGTTGTTATAATCCACCTGGGAATTCCGTGGTGTGACGTAGCTTTCTGCCTCCTTGGTTGCTGCATCATGTGTTCGGCAATAGTGCTGCCAGACAGGATTTCCAGAGATTAAGGTCCTGAAAAAAGAGAGAAAAATAACCAAACGGGAAGCCGCTAGTGTGGTTTAAGCCGCGTCTTGGGGCGTGCCGCAATGTGCCCCCCTCCCCACCTGTGCCCATGGTATTTTTAATGCGTAATTATGTACGCGTGGCATGAGCTTCGCCGTTTGGCTGGGACTGTGGGGTGGGGGCCGCATTGCTACGCGAGCTCAGATCGCGCCAGGCGGTCTATTTGCTGATTGCTCTGAGCGCGCTTGAAGGTGTCCGGGTCTTGAAACGCCGAACTGGTGAATTGCCATGAGAGGTTGTTTTGCGCTTCTGCTGCGAGGGCCACAGTGTGGTCCTCTGTTCGGAGAGAGCGCTCTGTGTTTCCATTGACTGTGATAACCCCGCAAGGTCCTGGCATCTTGATGTTGAGGTATGCATAATGCGGTACCGCATTGAATCTCGCAAATGCGGTTCGCCCGAGCAGTGCATGATAACCACTGCAGAACGGGACTATATCGAAGATTAACTCTTTGCTTTGTAAGTTATCCGGGGATCCGAAGACCACTTCCAGTGTAATTGAGCCAGTGCAATGGGCCTCTACGCCTGGAATGACGCCCTTAAAGGTCATTTTTGTGGGTTTGATCCTTGAGGGGTCTATACCCATTTTGCGCACTGTGTCCTGATAAAGCAGGTTCAGGCTGCTGCCGCCATCCATAAGGACTCGAGTGAGGTGAAATCCGTCAATGATTGGGTCCAGAACCAGTGCGGCGAATCCGCCATGACGGATACTAGTGGGATGGTCCCTGCGATCGAAAGTGGTCGGCTAGGAGGACCACGGGTTGAACTTTGGGGCGACTGGCTCCAACGCATATACGTCCCTGAGCGCACGCTTCCGCTCCCTCTTGGGGATGTGGGTTGCGTATATCATGTTCACCGTCCGCACTTGTGGGGGAAACCCCTTCTGTCCTCCGGTGTGTGGCTGCCGGGGCTCCTCCTCGTCATCACTATGTGCCCCTTGTCCTTGTTTTCGGCAATTAACTTGCCGGCCTGCTTGAACACCCAACAATCCCTGTTGGTGTGATTGGCTGGCTTTTCTGGGGTGCCGTGTATTTGACACGAGCGATCGAGTATACGGTCCAAGCTGGACGGTCCCGGCATACTTTGTTTGAATGCCTTTTTTCGTTGACCGGGTTTAGAGCCTTTGGATCCGGCATTGACTGTCGTATCCTCGTTATTATCGCTATTAATGCGGCGCTTATGTTTGTTGCGACGTGACCTGCTATTGCCGTCCTTGGTATCCGAATTACCATGGTTCTTTGATATGTTATTACTATGAGCCAGCCAGCTGTCTTCTCCCGCACAAAAGTGGGTCATGAGTGTCGTGGGGGCTTCCATATATTTCGGCTTTTCCTGACCAAGGTGTTGGGCTAACTATTCGTCTCGGATGTTGTGTTTGAAAGCCGCTAGGGCCTCTGCATCCGGACAGTCAAAAATTTGATTTTTCTTTGTTTGGAACTGAGTCCAGAATTTCCTGGTCGATTCTTCTGGCTGCTGAATTATGTGGCTCAAGTCATCGGCATCTAGTGGCCGCACATAAGTGCCTTGAAAGTTGTCGAGGAATGCGGCTTCCAGATCTTCCCAACAGCTGATGGACTCGGCTGGCAAGCTGTTAAGCCAATGCCGCGCTAGTCCCTTGAGCTTTAGTGGGAGGTATTTGATGGCTTGTAAGTTGTCACCGCGGGCCATGTGGATGTGGAGGAGGAACGGGATCTGTTGTGCCGTCGTATGATTCAATATTTACAGGTTTGAAACCTTCTGGGATTTGATGATCCATTACTTCGTCTGTGAAGCATAAGGGATGTGCGGTGCCTCTGTATTGGGCTATATCGCGACACAGCTCGAATGGGTCTTGCCCACTGTGTTCGGCCCGGCCGGATTTGCTTTTACTTTATCCGGCGTGACGTTTATCATCTCGTAGAGTGGCGCGCCCTCGTGATCCGTAGATCGATCTTGCATGCTTTGCTTTGTCCTCCAATATGTCTTGCAGGTCTGGCGTATCTCCCCATGCCTTTTTATTTGAATGGCATCGGGGTGGAGGCTGAGTTTTTGGCTGGAATGCCTCTCTATCGCGGCCACGAGGTGGCCGATCAGCCGTATCATACGCTTCTTCCTCCAGTCGAGGTAGCAACCTGCACTTTGGGTAACTCTTGGAGGGGCGCTCGAGTTTATATTCCTCGGCCGCAAGGACATCAGTCCATCTGTCAGCTAGCAGATCCTGATCATCTTGAAGCTGCTACTACTTTTTCTTAAGGCTATTTTCCGTGGCTATAAGCCATCGTTTGAAGCGCTCTTGTTCGACGGGATCCTCTGGCATAGCGAATTCATCGTCGCCGAGGCTTGCCTCATCTTCAGAGGGGGGCATGTAATTATCATCCTCCTCTTCTCCATATGCCGCTCTCTCAGGAGGGCTGGCTCCTCCATCCTCCTGCTCTAAAACTTGCTGGAGGGGATTGTTGTTGTCTTCGTCACTATCCGGAGTATTATTATCTCCTGTGCCGATATCACCACTTTTGCTTTGGCGGGACTTAGAGCGGCGCCGCTGACGTCGGCGCTTGGGTTGCTTCTTGGAGGGGTCATCCTCCGCTATCTCATCGCCATTGCCTTCTTTGGGTGTATCCACCATGTATATATCATATGATGAGGTGGCTGTCCAGTGCCCTGTGGGCGGTGGTTCCTCTTCGCCTCCCGCATCGTCGTCCATACTGTCGATGTCTTCATAGTCAAAGTCGAGCATGTCGGTTAAGTCATCGACAGTGGCTACTAAGTGGGTCGTGGGTGGGCCTCGAATTTCTTCATCGTCCGCATCCCAGTCCTGTCAGACATAGTTCGGCCAGGATCCTCCTGACAAGGAGAGAGACCTTAATGAGTTCAGTATGTCGCCAAAGGGCGAGTGCTGAAAAATATCCGCGGAGGTAAACTCCATGATCGGTGCCCAATCGGATTCGATAGGAATGGGCGCAGGTGGTTCGGAGTCCGTGGCCGAAGAAGGATCCGACAGTTTAACAGCACGGCTCTCGTGCAAGGTAAGGTCGATGTTTGGCTCGATCGCCGCTAAGGGTAAGGCCTTCGTGGCGGGGTCCATCCACCCGTCCGCGGAAGGCGCACCTGGCTCCGAATTGAGGGTCGAAGCGGCTGCCTGTGCGATCTCTTGAACACTATCCGATGGTAGCGCTAAACCGCACTCATCGTGACCGCGTGACGCACAAGACAGAGGCTCGAATCCATCGAAGATCAAGTCTCCACGGATATCGGCCGTGTAGTTTAAGCTTCCAAACCTGACCTGGTGGCCAGGGGCGTAACTTTCAATCTGCTCCAGATGGCCAAGCGAATTGGCCCGCAGTGCAAAGCCGCCGAATACGAAGATCTGTCCGGGGAGAAAAGTCTCACCCTGGACTGCATCGCCATCGATGATAGTAGGAGCCATCAAGCCTAACAGCGACGACACAGATGAACTCTCAATGAAAGCACCAATGTCGGTGTCAAAACCGGTGGATCTCGGGTAGGGTTTTACCTCCATCAAGAGGGCCCGAACCTGGGTAAAACATTGTGTCCCCTACCTCCTGTTACCATCCTCCTTAGACGCACAGTTCGGGACCCCCTACCCGAGATCCGCCAGTTTTGACACCGACAACGGGCGTGGGTAACCCAACCGCGCCATCGATTACGGTGCTTAGGGGATAAGCGAGTTTTACCAGGCTAGTGGGGGCGCATAGTTTCGACCGCCCATATAAAGGGATAAGGATTCACCTTTTCATACACGCCTTCTTCCTCCTTTGCTCATCCATTTTCGCACACTCGAGCTCCAGCACCCAAGTCCGCATTTCCCACCTCGACCTTCTCCAACCATGTCCGGAGCGGGAGGCAGGTGGATGGTCTCCTCCGTCACGGAGGGACACATCAAGAAGCTGAGGAGAGCCGGATACCTGCCCGATGACATCGCGCACCGGCTCCCAGATGAGGGGCAGCTCATCCCCACCCCCAGGCCCCATGAGAGGGTAGTGTTCCTT
Source organism: Triticum urartu (assembly GCF_056163025.1). Taxonomy (NCBI): domain Eukaryota; kingdom Viridiplantae; phylum Streptophyta; class Magnoliopsida; order Poales; family Poaceae; genus Triticum; species Triticum urartu. Next base: position 652,880,172 of record NC_141875.1, on the reverse strand, counting down.
ACCCATTTCCTCCGTGGACTGGGATTCCCTCTCCACCCATTCGTCCGGGGGCTCATGTTCTACTACAGCCTGGATTTCCATGATCTGGCCCCAAACTTCATCCTCAACATCTCAGCGTTTATCATCGTGTGCGAGGCCTTCCTCCGCATCAAGCCCCACTTCGGCTTATGGCTGAAGACCTTCAATATCAAGCCGAAGGTAGTGAGTGGCCGCCAGGCGGAGTGCAGAGGCACCATGGTGGGCAAGATGCCCAACATCACATGGCTCGAGAGTTCCTTCGTGGAGACCATAAAGGGGTGGCAATCGAGGTGGTTCTACATCACCGAGCCGCGTGACCCTAAATGGGCAGCGGCCCCCGAGTTCCGATCTGGCATCCCCGCGCGGCTCACCTCCTGGAAAGAGAAGGGCCTGTCCTGGGATAGTTCGGGAGAGCTGATCGGACTCCAAACATGTATTCAAAACATGGTGAACAAGAAGATCAAACTCGTCAACATAGTCCAGGTCATGCTCATCCGCCGGATCCTCCCGTGCCAACAACGGGCTTTCAACTTGTGGGAGTTCGACCCGGCCGAGCACCGAACTCTGAACAGGCTCTTCGACACAACTGACGAGGATGCCTGGAGCGTGCTATTCAAGGGTGCTGAGGTTCCCCCTCCCACTACTGAGGATCGCGGATTCTGCGCGAAGCGCCAAGGCAGCGCGGTAAGTTGTTTTACCTCTCATAGGATACTTGTTTTTCGTAGTTTGACTCTATGGCCGGACAGATCGACTGTCCGGCTCCTTTGCCCGAAGGCCCAGCAGACGCTCTCCTGACGAAGATGCTGACTCCGGCTCCTTACAAGGTGCCGGAGAAGACCAAGAAGGCCAAGGGAACCCGAAAGAGTTCCCGACGCCAGGCGTCATCGGACTCATCGTCCGATAACTCTGTGACACACTCCTCCCCCAAAGACGAGGAGGGAGAAGAAGATGCTCCCCCTTCAGTTGGGGAGACAAGAAAAGGAAAGCCGCCCCAACTGGGGAGGCGGAAGGGTCCTAGAAGGGAAGGACTCTCCTTCCGGACAGTTCCACCACCGCTGCCGAAGGCGAAGATGAGTGGCTGCTCAGGGCCAAGCCCCTGGCAAATTCGTAAGTATTCGGATACCAGAGTAACTCATAGCATTCCTTTGTCGCACTGCTTCTCCTAACGCCGAATATGATTATGCAGGCCGCCACGAGCCCGTATCGATGTATCGTCGGACGGATCCCTGGGCTCATCGGATATGGATAGCGACCCACTTCCGACCGCCACCTCCCCTTGCCCTGCGGACAACGCCGAGGTAGTGTCTCAAGAGGCACCGGGTCGAGGGGAGATAGTCCCGGAGGCACCTCAAGGCGACCTTCCGGACTCCAGGAGCAGAGGGAACAAGGCCCCTGAGGGCTCCGAGTTCGGCCCTCAGCCGAACACCACGCCGGAACCTCCAGTGGTTCCGGACTCGGGCAGTCGGCCTCCTTCCAAGAGGGGAAAGACGCATGTGCCGGTGACCTCTGTCAATCTAGAGGCGCCGGACAATCTGCTGAGAGCGCTTCGCAGTGCTTCCATCAACGAGGAGCACCCTACTATTATGAGTGCGGTGGTCCAGAAGGTTCAGTCCTCCAAGAGCGGATTGACTGAAGCCTGTGCCAGCCTTCTAACAGGCTTTGAGGTAAGTGTTTAAAATATAGGAAAAATATGTTGGCGTTCTGGGAACGGGGGTCCCCAGACTTGCCTGGCTGCGGCCTGCGGCGTGGCTCAAAGGGGGCCCAGCACGGCCCATCTTCATCAACACAAGACTCAAGACCCTCGCGAGGGGCCAAGCCTCGCGGGGCAGACGACGTGGAGCTTCCTCAAGCGCGGCCTCATCAGGTTGGCTCACGAGGAGGCGGAGAGATCAAGGCGGGGTACCTCACGAGGAGCCCGTGACGCAAGCCATGACGACTCAGGGCGCCAGGCGGGTGCCAGCCCGCGCAGCGTCCTCCTTTCCTCTTTGGTGCAAAGGGAGCAAGCGCAGCCGTGGAGTATCGAGGCATCAGGCAAAGGTTGCCATTTTGGTGCAACGAGACCAAGACCAGGAGGACTACGAGATGGAGGTCACCGTGGAGCCCAAGACGGCGTCATCACCAGAGCTTTGCGCAGGCGAAGACTGCTTTTGTCAGGATAGTTGATACTTGCTGTCCCCCTTCAAATTAGCCAGCCATTGTTGGCTCCCTTCCCGCTCGATATTTGGGAAGAGGACCAGGGCCTCTATAAATAGGACCAGCCACCCACATAACAAGGGGGCAGAGGGGGAGCAAGAGTGAGCAAGAGGGAGCAAGAGGGAGCAAGAGTGAGCAAGAGTGAGCGAGAGTGAGTGAGAATTAGAAGCGGTTAGAGAGAGAGGAAGAAAAGGGCGACTGAACTCCTCCTAACAGTTCATCGCCCCAGCCAAGAGCAGACCCTCGCGAGGCTGTTCTTCCTTGTATTGTCCATCATCATCAGCCCCAAGAGGCAATCCACCCACCACACGCTGGAGTAGGGTATTACACCGCAACGGTGGCCCGAACCAGTATAAACCTTGTGTCTCTTGTGCAGTTCTTTCAGTAGTCTAGATCTTTGCGAGACGGAGAGGTAGAAGGCGTAATCTCCGCGCGCACCCCAGAGTTCGAACCTTAAGGGTCTGCCGAAACCCGAAATCCGACATTTGGCGCGCCAGGTAGGGGTGCGCCGGAGTTCGTCTTCCACCGCCCCGTTCTCCTCTGACCGTCGCGTCCATGTCCGATGCTCGTCGGGCCCGCGCCGAGCGCCGGGCCGCCATCGCTTCCCGCGTCGCCCGGATGGCGCCCGTCGGTGGACGTCCTCGTCGTTCCCCGTCACCCGCCATCAACGCCGCCACCGGCCCGGCGGGGGGCGAGCAGCAAGCGTCGTCTCAGCATCCATCCGTGCGGCAAGACGGCCGCACCGCTATTCCATCACTCACACCAGCTGGTTCTTCGTCCAGCGCGCTCTGCGCACCCTTGGAGGCTCGAGCTGCGCTCATCGCGGCAAACGAGCTCCTGCGCTACCGTCTCATCGACGACGTCTACGAAGAGTGGCTCGACCGCGTCGCCGAGCTCGTCCGCGCCGCAGGGGGCTCTCCCGCGCCGTCCGTTCCACTGCACCGCACCCCGCCCCGCGCGGGCAACGAAGCTCTGGGGGCGTACCAGCCGCCTCCTCTCCAAGAAGATGCCATGGCTCCAAGGCGCATGGCCCCTGGGCGGAACCCGCTCCGTCAGGTACCAGCGCAGCAAGAACGGAGCTGCCAAGAAGTCCCTCGCCCGCAAGGAGCTGCCCGGGCGCTCCCTGCTCCAGCACGCCGCGACCCTGCTCCAGCTCCGGCATGCCAAGACCCCGCGCTGCTCCTGGCTGCAGCGCGTGGGGACCCGCAAGACCAAGCTCTCCACTAGCCGAAGCCTTTCGTGGCCACCGCAGGCTGCCGTGCCTACACCACCGAGCTGCGTAGCGTTGCGTGGCCCGGCAAGTTCAAGCCAGACCTGCCTCCTCGTTACGACGGCACGAATGACCCTGCAGAGTTCCTCCAGCTCTATGAGCTGGGCATCGAAGCTGCCAGCGGGGACGAGAAGGTCATGGCGAACTGGTTCCCCATGGCGCTCAAGGAAGGAGCTCGCACCTGGCCCCTGAATCTGGCTCCAGGCACGATCTCTTCCTGGGACCAGATGCGCACCCGCTTCATCGCCAACTTCCAAGGTACTCGCGACCAGCCACCCGCCGTGGGCGACATGCGCCGCATCAAGAAACAACCCGGAGAGACCCTGCAAAAGTACATCCAGCGCTTCAACAGCGCGTGCCTCAAGATCCCCAAGGTGTCCGAGGAGGCCATCATCTCGGCCTTCTCTGATGGTGTGCGTGACGTCAAGATGAAGGAGGAGCTGGCGATGCATGAAGACCTGTGCACCTCCCTGGAGCTGTTCAACTTGGCGACCAAGTGCGCCAGGGCTGAGGAGGGACGCCTCTCCCTCCTCGAGCTGCCTGCCGCAGACCTAGAAGAGAAGAAGCCCAAGGCCAAGGACGTGAAGCGCAAGGGGGCTGCCATGCTCGCGGCAGAACCAGACACCAAGCGGGGCAAAGATCTGCCTGAGTCCTCCAGGGGCAGCCGGTACTGTGTGTACCATGACCTCCACACCCACAACACCAACGAATGCCAAGAACTCCGCGCCGTGCGAGAAGGAAGGATCGGCCGTCGTCCCGACCGCGCCGATCGGGGCTATGACCGAGGAGGAGGGAGAAACGCAGGACGCTAGGAAGACCGCGGCCTGCGCCAGGGGTGGCGTGATCAACCTCGCGAGGATCGCTGGCGAGACCTGCCTCGCGAGGGGGACTGGAGGGATCAGCCTCATGAGGATCGCCCACAGGGCAACGCAGCCTCCCTCCACTGCCGCCTCAGCCAAGGAGGAACGAGGACCGCCATCAAGACGAAGGGGCTGAGGGCTTCCAGGAGCCACGTGCAATCGCCTGCATCCTGGGCGGAGCTCAAGCCCCAACCTCCCAACGCATCTTCAATCAGTTTACCCGCAAAGTGAATGCAGTCCTCCCCAGGCTTGAAGCAACGCGCCCTCTCAGGTGGTCGGCATGCGCCATCACATTCAGCTCAGCGGATCAACTCAAGTGTGCGGCCACAGCCGGAGTCCTCCCGATGCTTTGCTCCCCAGTCATCAGCAATGTACTCGTCACCAGGACCCTCATTGATGGTGGGGCAGGGCTCAACGTCCTATCCGTGGAAACGTTCAACAATCTCCAAGTGCCCTACGACCAGCTTCAGCCAACCAAGCCCTTCTCCGGAGTCACCGACGGCTCCACGGTCCCGATTGGGAAGGTCTGCCTCCCTGTCACCTTCGGGGCACGCAACAACTACCGCACCGAGCTCATCGACTTTGACGTCGCCCACATCCGCCTGTCGTACAACGCCATCCTCGGGTACCCAGCGCTGGCCAAGTTCATGGCCGTAACTCACCATGGCTACAACGTCCTCAAGATGCCAGGAAGTGGCGGAGTCATCACGGTGCCCTGTGAAGAGAAGGACGCAGTGTGTTCCCTGGAGCGAGCCTTTCAGGCCGCGTCACTGGAAGACCTGGATCGCAGAGGCAGGAGGCTTCCCGAGACCACCCCCAAGAAGAAGAAGACATCGTCCGGACCGGCCCCTCGGGAGGCAGGCCCCTCAGGGCCCGCGTTTGCCCAGGGGGAACCTCCTTCCATCGCATAGGAAAGCGCGCCCGGCGCCCTCCTCAGGCAGGGCTCGGGAGCTCTCCCCTAGAGGGCCACCGACCTGGCCAGAGTCACGAGGGAGGCGCTTGGGCACCACATGGAGGCGTGTTTCGAAGCATGTTTCCCTCAAGAAGGAGCAAGGCAAGGAAGGTCAGACCCGCAGGAGTTCGTCGACAAGGCCATTCAAGAACTACATGAATCAAGAATCATGAGGGGTTGCCGCCGTTTACCGGCTGTGGCTCCCCATCCAGGCGAGGATGGTGGGCTGCGCGTCTGCATCGACGTACCAGGGCTCAACCAAGTCGCTACGATGGAGCGCCTCTGGCCCTCGCGAGTGGGGCGCTGCGGGGGTCCACCCCACAGCTACGTTCGCATGCCTTACGGCTTGCCGAGCGCGGTTGCTACGTGCCAGCGCCTCATGAGGGGCATCATGGAGGCTCAAGAAGACAGGCGTTCCGCAGCCTTGGCGGAGATGGAGATGATTCGCGAAGAGCTACCAGTGCCTCCGGAGCCTCCCGAGGCCCCTGGGCCTGGGGCTCGTGAGGATCGGCTTCCGCAGCCCACCGAGTCTGCTGCACCAACACCCCTTCGCCCTCGACACCTTCAGGTGACATCTTACAAGTTTCATTTCCAGCTGGGAGCGCCCTCCCAGGGCTGCATCGTTCCCAGGCCGCGTGGGTCCGTCCCTGTGGTGTGTGTCCCTTTTATTTCATGTCGTTAGCTTGCTTTGTTGGGGGCGCCCCTCGGGCTGCATCATCCCCAAGTCGCTCGGGCCAGGCCCAGCGGCATGTATCTCCCTTGCGTTTATTTCCGGCTACGCATTCGCCCATTATGCTTGATTACTTGATGCATGTCCACGGCACCTCTTCTTCTCCATGTCGACCACTTGCACATTAAAGGGGGGGTACCTGAGCATCGCGACTCAGGGCTCTTACTGGCTCTCCAGCCCTCACCCTCTGGCCATGTCCACGGCATCACGACCTGGCATACCAGCGACGGTTGAGACAAACTCGAGGGCCGGGACCCGAGAACGTAGAGTGTCGGCATCTAAACAAATTTGCAGGAACACAGCACAAGATAAGGCCCGGTGCCAGGCGCAACCCGCCTAGAGGTAGGGCCCCGTGAGTCCCGCGCTGGCTCACGGGTGCCCAGATACACCTCACCCAGCCCTACCGTGCCGGCCACGTGTCAGGACGGGGCTGTACATGCCCCGGGGGCTCCTACGGAGGGGAGCCCCCTCCCACGTAAAAGTGGAAGCACCATGCTCCGCGCTGGCTAACGACACTACCGAGGAGCGGCTATGCCCATACACATGCGGAAGCGCTATGCTCCGCGCTGGTGATAAACAACTGAGGATGGCCCCCGGGCCGCATCAACCTCAGGGAGCCCAGAGCTCAATGTCTAGCCTCATCGCAACGCCTCCCCTCGGGAGCGCCGCGCGAGGGGGCTGGGCACGGGGGCTGCGCCTGGGTCACGCCCGGACGTACGCCGCCCAGCCAGGCCCCTCGGGCCTGGTTCGTCGCGCGTCTCTCCCCGAGCAGAGCCAAGGTATGAAGGCCATTTGAGCGTCAAGGGGGACCCCTGAGCATCGCGACTCAGGGACCTAACTGGTCCCGTAGCCCCTCACTCCTTAGTTCCGAAAGGCTAATGCTGGGTGAGGCACGCGTGGGGCCGGGCTCTGCAGACGTAGAACGGTGGTCCCACTTGCATCTCACCTCATCACTCGCTGTTTGCGCGTCAAGGGGGACTCCTGAGCATCGCGACTCAGGAGCCTAACTGGCTCCGTAGCCCCTCACTCCTTTGGTCCCGTCCTGGTTTCCGGTCGGGGCTAATGCTGGGTGAGGTACGCGCGGAGTCGGGCTCTGCAGACGTAAAACGGAAGATCCACCTACATCACACCTCCCTACTTGTTGTTCGTGCGCCAAGGGGGACTCCTGAGCATCGCGACTCAGGAGCCTAACTGGCTCCGTAGCCCCTCACTCCTTTGGTCCCGTCCTGGTTTCCGGTCGGGGCTAATGCTGGGTGAGGTACGCGCGGGGCCGGGCTCTGCCGGCGTAGAACACAAGCAAGTAGGAAAGAAAAGCATAAAATTCAAGGAATTTAAAAGAAAATATTACAGTCCATACTGTCGTCTCAATACCAGACGCGAGTTTAAACGCCTCCCCGAGGCATGATGCATGTGCAGGAATTAAAAGCTGGACAGGAGCAGTAGCGGAGTAGGGTATTACACCGCAACGGTGGCCCAAACCAGTATAAACCTTGTGTCTCTTGTGCAGTTCTTTCAGTAGTCTAGATCTTTGCGAGACGGAGAGGTAGAAGGCGTAATCTCCGTGCGCACCCCAGAGTTCGAACCTTAAGGGTCTGCCGGAACCCGAAATCCGACAAAATATTACCGCACAGACAGTAGCCCCTGATTCTCTGTTCGGTGTTCACAAAGAAAAGCCGAACAGAGGATCAAACAATATCGCAGGAGTCTAATATAAGTATGTCAATAAGCGTACGCAGGCTTCGCTGCTGGCATCTACTGCACTGACTACGGAGGTCGCCACGCTGAAGCAGGACCTTAAAGGGTCCAAGGACGAGCTCGACCTTGCCAAGAGGCAGCTCGAGGAGAATAAAGGTAAGTAGTACCTAGTCTATGGATATGTATAAAAAGAATGCGATTGCAAAATAACAGGATCATCATGAATTTGCCAAGGGCCATGACTGAAGTGGCGACCCTAAAGCAAGCGTTGTCCGAGGCCGAAGATAAAGCGGCCAAGGAGCGCTCCGAGCGGGAAAGGCAAGAGGCTCGGGTGGGCGAGGTGCAGCAAGAGCTCCAGGCTCTCGTGACGAAGCACGAGGCGTTGGAGCTTGACTCAAAGACGCGAGAGTCTGAGCTTGCCGCGGCCCTCGAGAGCGCAAAGAGTGCCAAGGCCGAAGCCCAAAAGTCCCTCCAGGAGATTGACGCGATGAAGAAATTAGCGGAGGGTAAGGCATTCTATATGCAAAGCAAGCATGTGAAAGTAAATTATGTATTACTTACCCGAATCCGGAGCTCTCTAGGAGCATTCGCAGATTTCCCCCGCAGCGTGTCGAATGCCGCACAGTTTTACTAAGCCGAGGAGGGAAGCTCAACGGAGAAGCTGTTCTGGTCTCAGTATACTGGGACCGAACACCCGGTGCCTATGAGCGACTAGCTGATGCAGCTGGTCGAGCTACACAAGGCGGCCAAATAGGCCATCAAGGGCTTTATAGTCTGGCTGTGGCTTGGCGATGCCCTTCCGAACAGCTAATTTGGCCTGGTGAGGCAGCTTGTGGATGCCTGCCCACGGCTGGAAGTCGTCAAGCGGTCCGTCTGCATCAAAGGTGCACGCCGGGCTTTCGCCCGTGTGAAGGTGCAATGGGCCAAGCTAGACGCCGTGAAGCTGATCAAGGAAGGACCGCCGCAGGGCAAGGAGCATCGCACCCCCGAAATTTATTATGAGGGTGTCCTGAAGGGTGCCCGTCTTGTAGTTGGCGAATGTCCAAAGGATGTAATATTTGAGTAAACTTGCTCGTGTGATCCTGTATGATGAAAAGTTGTTTCATATCCGCTATGCAACGCTTGTTTGAATTTAAAATATTACCTTCTGTTTGGTTGTTTATCCAATCTGAGAGATGGCTAGTCCTCGGCTTCTGCCCCCATGCCGCGAGTGCTGGGGTGTTCGGGATAAACCTGAGCACTCTTGTTCCCATTTTTGGGTCCTTCGAGGGAGGTGCTCAACACGGCGAACAAGGCAACCAGACTAATAATGCTTTATCACTCTCACTTAGCCATAGAATTCTATAATTTTAAATTTCGGCGAAGCCCCTGGTATTCGGAAGGCTGAATTCGGGGCGCGATACACGCCTTTAAGCCGGACAGGACCGGCTCCTCGCTCTAAGCGGCATAAGTCTTTAGGGACTCGAAACCTCGCCGAACAGCGACCAGTCTCTCGCCTTATCATGACAGTCAGTTTTAGCTTTCTCTACTGAGGTGCTTAGCCCAGCAGAACCGAGGCACAATCGCAGTAGTTCTCCTAGTGCTACCTTAGCCGATAGAGCGGAACGTAAGGTACCAAAACATAGGAGTCGGGCAAACCCAACATTTGACCAAAGACATGATTCGGAGCTGATGCATATAATGCTATAAGTTCGGGGTGCCGCACTTGTGAAAGTGTTCGGACTTCTCACACCATATTGTGGGGTACTTAAGCCCCTGGTGTATTGGCCGTACCAAAGTGTACGGTTGCAAGGCGTCATTAATGAACATATATATATATATAAAGAAGAATGCAATAATAGTCTTAATGCTATGCATTGTTTATTCAAAAACGTGCGTTAAAGCAGAATGATACAGATAGTGCGATAAGCGAAAAGTAGGACTATGTCCCTTCCAAGGGCAAGCTGAGGAATAGTATTAAAGCAAATATTTCACTCGTTATCGTAATCCACCTGGGAGTTCCGTGGTGTGATGTAGCTTTCTGCCTCCTTGGTTGTTGCATCATGTGTTCGGCAATCATGCTGCCGGACAGGGTTTCCTGAGATTAAGGTCCTGAAAGAGAAAAATAACAAAGCGGGAAGCCCCTAGTGCAGTTTAAGCCGCGTAGTGGGGCGTGTCGTAGTTGTGCCCCCCTCCCCGCCTGTGCCCATGGTATTTTTAATGCGTAATTATGTACGTGTGGCACGAATTTCGCCGTTTGGCTTGGGCCGGGGTGGGGCCGCATTGCTATGCGAGCTCGGGACGTGCCAGGCGGCCCAGTTGCCGATTACTCTGGGCGCGCTTGAAGGTGTCCGGGTCCTTGAACGCCGAACTAGTGGATTGCCTTAAGAGGCTTCTTTGCGCTTCCGCTGCGAGGGCCGCAGTGTGCTCCTCCGTTCGGAGAGAGCGCTCTGTGTTTCCATTAACTGTAATGACCCCCTGAGGTCCTGGCATCTTGAGCTTGAGGTATGCATAATGCGGTACCGCATTGAATCTCGCAAATGCGGTTCGCCCAAGCAGTGCATGATAACCACTGCGGAACGGGACTATATCGAAGATAACTCTTCGCTTCGGAAGTTATCCGGGGATCCGAAGACCACTTCGAGTGTGACTGAGCCTGTGCAATGGGCCTCTACACCTGGTATGACGCCCTTAAAGGTCGTTTTTATGGGTTTGATCCTTGAGGGGTCTATACCCATTTTGCGCACCGTGTCCTGGAAAAGCAGGTTCAGGCTGCTGCCGCCATCCATAAGGACTCGAGTGAGGTGAAATCCGTCAATAATTGGGTCTAAGACCAGTGCAGCGAATCCGCCATGACGGATACTAGTGGGGTGGTCCCTGCGATCGAAGGTGATCGGACAGGAGGACCATGGGTTGAACTTTGGGGCGACTGGCTCCAACGCATATACATCCCTGAGCGCACGCTTCCGCTCCCTCTTGGGGATGTGGGTTGCGTATATCATGTTCACCGTCTGCACTTGTGGCGGGAACCTCTTTTGTCCTCCGGTATTCGGCTGCCGGGGCTCCTCCTCGTCATCGCTATGTGGCCCCTTATCTTTGTTTTTGGCAATTAACTTGCCGGCATGCTTGAACACCCAACAATCCCTATTGGTGTGGTTGGCTGGCTTGTCGGGGGTGCCGTGTATTTGACACGAGCGATCGAGTATACGGTCCAAACTGGACGGCCCCGGAGTGCTTCTTTTAAATGGCTTTTTCCGCTGACCGGGTTTAGAGCCTTTGAATCTGGCATTGACTGCCGTATCCTCGGGATTGTCGCTGTTAATGTGGCGCTTATGTTTGTTGCGACGTGACCTGCCATTGCCATCCTTGGTATCCGAAGTACCATGGTTCTTTGATATGTTATTACTGCGAGCCAGCCAGCTGTCTTCTCCCGCACAAAAGCGGGTCATGAGTGTCGTGAGGGCTGCCATAGATTTTGGCTTTTCCTGACCAAGGTGCCGGGCTAGCCACTCATCGTGGATGTTGTGCTTGAAAGCTGCTAGAGCCTCTGCATCCGGACAGTCGACAATTTGATTTTTCTTTGTTAGGAACCGTGTCCAGAATTGCCTGGCCGATTCCTCTGGCTGCTGAATTATGTGGCTCAAGTCATCGGCATCTGGTGGTCGCACATAAGTGCCCTGAAAGTTGTCAAGGAATGCGGCTTCTAGATCCTCCCAACAACCAATGGACTCTGCTGGCAAGCTATTGAGCCAATGCCGAGCTGGTCCTTTGAGTTTGAGTGGGAGATATTTAATGGCGTGTAGATCATCACCGCGTGCCATGTGGATATCCAGGAGGAAATCCTCAATCCATACCGCAGGATCTGTTGTGTCGTCGTATGATTCTATATTTACGGGTTTGAAACCCTCTGGAATTTGATGATCCATTACTTTGTCAGTGAAGCATAAGGGGTGTGCGGCGCCTCTGTACTGGGCTAGATCGCGACGCAGCTCCAATGAGTCTTGCCCGTTGTCTTTGGCCCGGCCGGATTTACTTTTACTGTATCCGGCGTGACGTTTATCGTCTCGCATAGTGGTGCGCCCTCGTGATCCGTAGATTGATCTTGCATGTTTTTCTATGTCCTCCAATATGTCTCGCAGGTCTGGCGTATTTCCCCATGCCTTTTTATTTGAATGCGTCGGGGTGCAGGCTCAGCTTTTGGCTGGAATGCCTCTCTATCGCGGCCACGAGGTGGCCGATTAGCCGCGTCATACGCTTCTTCCTCCAGTTGGGGTAGCAACCTGCATTTTGGGTAACTCTTGGAGGGCGTTCGAGTTTATATTCCTCGGCCACGAGGACTTCAGTCCATCTGTCAGCTAGTAGATCTTGATCAGCTTGAAGCCGCTGCTGCTTTTTCTTAAGGCTACTTGCTGTGGCTATAAGCCGGCGCTTGAAGCGCTCTTGTTCGATGGGATCCTTTGGCACGACGAATTCGTCATCGTTGAGGCTTGCCTCGTCTTCGGAGGGAGGTATGTAATTATTATCCTCTTCCTCTCTATCTGCCGCTCTCTCATGAGGGCTGGCTTCTCCATCCTCCTGTGCTGAATCTTGTTGGAGGCGGTTGTCTTCGGCACTGTCCGTGGTGTTGTTATCTCCTGTGCCGGAATCACCGTTTTTGCTTTGGCGGGACTTAGAGCGGCGCCGCTGACGCCAGCGCTTAGGTTGCTTCCTGGATGGGTCATCCTCCGATGTCTCGTCGCCATTGCCTTCTTTGGGTGTGTCCACCATGTATATATCGTATGATGAGGTGGCTGTCCAGTGCCCTGTGGGCAGTGGTTCCTCTTTGTCTCCTGCATCGTCGTCCATACCGTCGATGTCTTCGGAGTCGAAGTCGAGCATGTCGGTTAAGTCATCGACAGTGGCTACTAAGTGGGTGGTGGGTGGGCAGTGAATTTCGTCGTCATCCGCATCCCAATCCTGTCGGACATAGTTCGGCCAGGATCCTCCTGACAAGGAGAGAGACCTTAATGAGTTCAGTATGTCGCCAAAGGGCGAGTGCTGAAAAATATCCGCAGAGGTAAACTCCATGATCAGCGCCCAATCGGATTCGCTAGGAACGGGCGCAGGCGGTTCGGAGTCTGTGGCCGGAGAAGGATCCGGCAGTCTGACAACACGGCTCTCGTGCAGGGTAAGGTCGATGTTCGGCTCGATCGCCACTGAGGGTAAGGCCTCCGTGGCGGGGTCCATCCACCAGTCCATGGACGGCGCAACTGGCTCCGAATTGTTGGTCGGAGCAGCTGCCGGTGCAATCTTCTGAACACTGTCTGATGGTAGAGCTAAATCGTACTCATCGTGACCGCCTGACGCACAAGGCAGAGGCTCGAATCCATCGAAGATCAAGTCTCCACGGATATCGGCCATGTAGTTTAAGCTTCCAAATCTGACCTGGCGGCCAGGGGCGTAACTTTCGATCTGCTCTAGATGGCCAAGCGAGTTGGCCCGCAGTGCGAAGCCGTCGAATACAAAAATCTGTCCGGGGAGAAAAGTCTTACCCTGGACTACATCGCTAACGATGATCGAAGGAGCCATCAAGCCTAACGGCGATGACACAGAGGAACTCTCAATGAAAGCACCAATGTCGGTGTCAAAACCGGCGGATGGTAATAGGAGGCAGGGGACACGATGTTTTACCCAGGTTCGGGCCCTCTTGATGGAGGTAAAACCCTACGTCCTGCTTGAATTATTCTTGATGATATGAGTATTACAAGAGTTGATCTACCATGAGATCGAAGAGGCTAAAACCTAGAAGCTAGGCTATGGTATGATTGTCTGTTGTCCTACGGACTAAAACCCTCTGGTTTATGTAGACACCGGAAAGGGCTAGGGTTACACAAGGTCGGTTACAAAGGAGGAGATATACATATCCGTATTGCCTAAGCTTGCCTTCCACGCCAAGTAGAGTCCCATCCGGACACGAGACGAAGTCTTCAATCTTGTATCTTCATAGTCTAACAGTCCGGCCAAAGGATATAATCCGGCTGTCCGGAGACCCCCTAATCCAGGACTCCCTCACTAGGCCTTATCCTAGTAATCCCTCTAATAGTTATGGAAATTCCTACAACAATTCTTACGGAAATTATAATAAGATGCCCTCTGATTTTGAATCTAATATTAAAGAATTTATTACTTCACAAAATAATTTCAATGCTTTGATTCAAGAAAAATTGCTTAAGATTGATGAGTTGGCTAGGAACGTTGATAGAATTTCTCTTGATGTTGATTATTTAAAGCTTAGATCTATTCCTCCTAAGCATGATATCAATGAGTCTCTCAAAGCCATGAGATTTTCCATTGATGAGTGCAAAGAAAGAACCGCTGGGATGCGTGCTAAGAAAGATGCCTTTATAAGAATGTGTTCTTCTAGTTCCTATGAAAATAAAGATGAAGATCTAAAAGTTATTGATGTGTCCCCTTTTAAATCTTTGTTTTGCAATATGAATCTTGATAATGATGGGACTGAATATGATCCACCTCTACCTAGAAGGCGTTCCAAAAATTCAGAGTTTTTAGATCTTGATGCTAAATTTGATGAAAGTGGGATTGAAGAAATTTAAACCCCAGGTGTTGCTAAACCCACTATTTTGGATTTCAAGGAATTTAATTATGAAAATTGCACTTTTATTGATTGTATTTCCTTGTTGCAATCCATGATAAATTCTCCTCATGCTTATAGTCAAAATAAAGCGTTTACTAAACATATCGTTGATGCCTTGATGCAATCTCATGAAGAAAAACTTGAGTTGGAAGTTTCTATCCCTAGAAAACTTTATGATGAGTGGGAACCAACTATTAAAATTAAGATTAAGGATCATGAGTTCTATGCTTTATGTGATTTGGGTGCTAGTGTTTCCACGATTCCAAAGACTTTGTGTGATTTGTTAGGTTTCCGTGATTTTGATGATTGCTCTCTAAACTTGCATCTTGCGGATTCCACTATTAAGAAACATATGGGAAGAATTAATGATGTTATTATTGTTGCAAATAGGAATTATGTGACCTTAGGTTTTATCGTTCTTGACATAGATTGCAATCCTTCATGTCCTATTATTCTTGGTAGACCTTTCCTTAGAACGATTGGTGCAATTATTGATATGGAGGAAGGAAATATTAGATTCCAATTTCTGTTAGGGAAAGGCATGGAACACTTTACTAGAAATAAAATTAAATTACCTTATGAATCTATTATGAGAGCCACTTATGGATTGCCTACCAAAGATGGCAATACCTAAATCTATCCTTGCTTTTTATGCCTAGCTAGGGGCGTTAAACGATAGCACTTGTTGGGAGGCAACCCAATTTTATTTTTATTCCTTACTTTTACCTCCTCTTTAGTAATAAATAATTTACCTAGCCTCTGTTTTGGTTGTGTTTTTTGTGTTTAATTAGTGTTTGTGCCAAGTAGAACCATTGGGAAGACTTGGGGAAAGTCTTGATATCTTGCTGTAAAAAACAGAAACTTTAGCGCTCACGAGAACTGCTACCATTTTTATTTGGAAAGTGATATTTAGTTAATTATTTTTGAAGATTATTAATAGATAAATTCCTCACGTCCAGAAATTTATTTTAGAATTTTTTTGGGTTCCAGATCTTGCTCTAGCTAAAGATTACTACAGACTGTTCTGTTTTTGACAGATTCTGTTTTGCGTTTGTTGTTTGCTTATTTTGATGAATATATGGATAGTAAAATAGTTTATAAACCATAGAGAAGTTGGAATACAATAGGTTTAACACAAATATAAATAAATAATGAGTTCATTACAGTACCTTGAAGTGGTCTTTTGTTTTCTTTCGCTAACGGAGCTCACGAGATTTCCAACTTTAAGTTTTGTGTTGTGAAGTTTTCAAGTTTTGGGTAAAGATTTGATGGAATATGGAACAAGGAGTTGCAAGAGCCTAAGATTGTGGATGCTCATGACACCCCCAAGATAATCTAAGGACACCTAAAAGCCAAATCTTGGGGATACCCCGGAAGGCATCCCCTCTTTCGTCTACTTCTATCGGTAACTTTACTTGGAGCTATATTTTTATTCACCACATGATATGTGTTTTGCTTGGAGCGTCTTGTATTATTTGAGTCTTTATTTGCTAGTTTACCACAATCATCCTTATTGTACACACCTTTTGAGAGAGCCATACATGATTTGGAAATTATTAGAATACTCTATGTGCTTCACTTATATCATTTGAGTTATATAGTATTGCTCTAGTACTTCACTTATATCTTTTAGAGCACGGTGGTGGATTTGTTTTATATAAACTATTGATCTCTCATGCTTCACTTAGATTATTTTGAGAAGTCTTTAATAGCATGGTAATTTGCTTAAAAATCCTTATATGCTAGGTATACAAGATTAATAATAAAATTCTCTTATGAGTGTATTGAATGCTATGAGAAGTTTGATGCTTGATAATTGTTTTGAGATATGAAGATGGTGATATTAAAGTTGTGCTAGTTGAGTAGTTGTTAATTTGAGAAATACTTGTGTTAAAGTTTGTGATTCCCGTAGCATGAACGTATGGTGAACCGTTATGTGATGAAGTCGGAGCATGATTTATTTATTTATTGTCTTCCTTATGAGTGGCGGTCGGGGGCGAGCGATGGTCTTTTCCTACCAATCTATACCCCTAGGAGCATGCGCGTAATACTTTGCTTTGATAACTTGTAGATTTTTGCAATAAGTATATGAGTTCTTTATGACTAATGTTGAGTCCATGGATTATACGCGTTTTCCTTCCTTCCACCATTGCTAGCCTCTCTAATACCGCGCACCTTTCGCCGGTATCATACACCCACCATATACCTTCCTCAAAATAGCCACCATACCTACTTATTATGGCATTTCCATAGCCATTCTGAGATATATTGCCATGCAACTTTCCACCGTTCCGTTTATTATGACACACTCCATCATTGTCATATTGCTTTGCATGATCATGTAGTTGACATTGTATTTGTGGCAAAGCCACCATTCATAATTCTTTCATACATGTAACTCATGAGTCATTGCATATCCCGGTACACCGCCGGAGGCATTCATATAGAGTCATATTTTGTTCTAAGTATTGAGTTGTAATTGTTGAGTTGTAAGAAAATAAAAGTGTGATGATCATCATTATTAGAGCATTGTCCCAGTGAGGAAAGGATGATGGAGACTATGATTCGCCCACAAGTCGGGATGAGCCTCCGGACGAAAAAAAGAGGCCATAAAAAGAGAGAAAAAGCCCAAATAAAAAATGAGAGAAAAAGAGAGAAGGGGCAATGCTACTATCCTTTTACCACACTTGTGCTTCAAAGTAGCACCATGATCTTCATAGTAGAGAGTCTCTCATTTCGTCACTTTCATATATTAGTGGCAAATTTTCATTATAGAACTTGGCTTGTATATTCCAACGATGGGCTTCCTCAAAATGCCCTAGGTCTTCATGAGCAAGCAAGTTGGATGCACACCCACTTAGTTTCTTTTTGAGCTTTCATATACTTATAGCTCTAGTGCATCCGTTGCATGGCAATCCCTACTCACTCACATTGATATCTATTGATGGGCATCTCCATAGCCCGTTGATACGCCTAGTTGATGTGAGACTATCTTCTCATTTTTGTCTTATCCACAAGCACCATTCTATTCCACCTATAGTGCTATATCCATGGCTCACGCTCATGTATTGCGTGAAGATTGAAAAAGTTTGAGAATGTCAAAAGTATGAAACAATTGCTTGGCTTGTCATCGGGGTTGTGCATGATTTAAATACATTGTGTGGTGAAGATAGAGCATAGCCAGACTATATGATTTTGTAGGGATAACTTTCTTTGGCCATGTTATTTTGAGAAGACATGTTTTCTTTGTTAGTATGCTTGAAGTATTATTATTTTTATGGCAATATGAACTTTTATCTTGAATCTTTCGGATCTGAATATTCGTACCACAATTAAGAAGAATTACATTAAAATTATGCCAAGTAGCATTCCACATCAAAAATTCTGTTTTTATAATTTACCTACTCGAGGACGAGCGAGAATTAAGCTTGGGGATGCTTGATACGTCTCCAACGTATCTATAATTTTTGATTGCTCCATGCTATATTATCTACTGTTTTGGACATTATTGGGCTTTATTATCCACTTTTATATTATTTCTGGGACTAACCTATTAACCGGAGGCCCAGCCCAGAATTGCTGTTTTTTTTTGCCTATTTTAGGGTTTCGAAGAAAAGTAATATCAAACGGAGTCCAAACGGAATGAAACCTTCGGGAACGTGATTTTCTCACCGAACATGATCTAGGAGACTTGGACCCGACGTCAAGAAACAAAGGAGGTGGCCACGAGGTAGGGGGCGCGCCTACCCCCCCAGGCGCGCCCTCCACCCTCGTGGTCCCCCTGTTGCTCCACCGACGTACTCCTTCCTCCTATATATACCTACGTACCCTCAAATGATCAGATACAGAGCCAAAACCCTAATTCCACCGCCGTAACTTCCTGTATCCACGAGATCCCATCTTGGGGCCTGTTCCGGAGCTCCGTCGGAGGGGCCATCCATCACGGAGGGCTTCTACATCAACACCATAGCCTCTCCGATGAAGTGTGAGTAGTTTACCTGAGACCTTCGGGTCCATAGTTATTAGCTAGATGGCTTCTTCTCTCTTTTTGGATCTCAATACAATGTTCTCCCCCTCTCTTGTGGAGATCTATTCGATGTAATCTTCTTTTTGCGGTGTGTTTGTTGAGACCGATGAATTGTGGGTTTATGATCAAGATTATCTATGAACAATATTTGAATCTTCTTTGAATTCTTTTATGTATGATTGGTTATCTTTGCAAGTCTCTTCGAATTATCAGTTTGGTTTGGCCTACTAGATTGATCTTTCTTGCAATGGGAGAAGTGCTTAGCTTTGGTTCAATGTTGCGGTGTCCTTTCCCAGTGACAGTACGGGCAGCAAGGCATGTATTGTATTGTTTCCATCGAGGATAACAAGATGGTTTTTTTATCATATTGCATGAATTTATCCCTCTACATCATGTCATCTTGCTTAAGGCGTTACTCTGTTTTCATGAACTTAATACTCTAGATGCATGCTGGATAGCGGTCGATGAGTGGAGTAATAGTAGTAGATGCAGGCAGGAGTCGGTCTACTTGTCTCGGACGTGATGCCTATATAAATGATCATACCTAGATATTCTCATAACTATGCTCAATTCTGTCAATTGCTCAACAGTAATTCGTTCACGCACCGTAAAATACTTATGCTCTTGAGAGAAGCCACTAGTGAAACCTATGCCCCCGGGGTCTATCTTCTTCATATTAATCTTCCAATACTTAGTTATTTCCTTTGCTTTTTACTTTGCCTTTATTTTACTTTGCATATTTATCACAAAAATACCAAAAATATTATCTTATCATATCTATCAGATCTCACTCTCGTAAGTGACCTTGAAGGGATTGACAACCCCTTATCGCGTTGGTTGCGAGGAGTTATTTTTTGTGTGCAGGTACTAGGGACGCGCGCGCAACCTCCTACTGGATTGATACCTTGGTTCCCAAAAACTGAGGGAAATACTTACGCTACTTTGCTGCATCATCCTTTCCTCTTCGGGGAAATCCAACGCAGTGCTCAAGAGGTAGCAGTTATTCATTTAAATCAGAGAATAATGGTTGTTCTATTTATATGAGTAATATCTTTTATGGTCAAGCACCCTTGATGAGTGGTCTATTTTTGTTGAATCTCGATTGTAGTAATACACGTAATCATAATATTAAAGCCAAAAAGGTGCAAAGTTAATAATGATAGTACAACTTATTTGTGGCACTGCCGTTTAGGTCATATTGGTATAAAGCACATGAAGAAACTCCATGCTCATGGGCTTTTGGAATCACTTGATTATGGATCACTTGGTTCTTGTGAACCATGCCTCATGGGTAAGCTGACTAAGACTCCGTTCTCCGGAACAATGGAGCGAGCAACTGACTTGTTGGAAATAATACATACTGATGTATGCGGTCCGATGAGTGTTGAGGCTCGCGGCGGGTATCCTTATTTTCTAACCTTCACAGATGATTTGAGAAGATATGGGTATGTATGAAACATAAGTCTAAAACATTTGAAAAGTTCAAAGAATTTCAGAGTGAAGTGGAAAATCATCGTAACAAGAAAATAAAGTTTCTACGATCTAATCGTGGAGGTGAATATTTGAGTTATGAGTTTCGTCTTCATTTGAAACAGCATAATGGTGCGTCTGAATGTTGTAACCGTACTTTCTTAGATATGGTGCGATCTATGATGTCTCTTACCGATTTACCGCTATCGTTTTGGGGTTATGCTTTAGAGACGGCTGCATTCACGTTAAATAGGGCACCATCTAAATACGTTGAGACGACACCATATGAACCGTGGTTTGGCAAGAAACCAAAGCTGTTGTTTCTTAAAGTTTGGGGCCGTGATGCTTATGTGAAAAAGCTTCAATGTGATAAGCTCGAACCCAAATAGGAGAAATGTGTCTTCATAGGGTACCCAAAGGAGACTGTTGCGTACACCTTCTATCACAAATCCGAAGGCAAGATATTCATTGCTAAGAATGGATCCTTTCTAGAGAAGGAGTTTGTCTCGAAAGAAGTGAGTGGGAGAAAAGTAGAACTTGATGAGGTAATTGTACCTTCTCCCGAATTGGAAAGTAGTTCATCACAAAAATCAGTTCCAGTGATTCCTACACCAATTAGTGAGGAAGTTAATGATGATGATCATGAAACTTCAGATCAAGTTACTACCGAACCTCGTAGGTCAACC
The DNA here is from genome assembly GCF_056163025.1 of Triticum urartu. Taxonomy (NCBI): domain Eukaryota; kingdom Viridiplantae; phylum Streptophyta; class Magnoliopsida; order Poales; family Poaceae; genus Triticum; species Triticum urartu. The sequence goes on along the minus strand of NC_141875.1, from coordinate 652,859,658 downwards.
AGAGTACGATCCGTTCCAGAATGGTACGTTAATCCTGTTCTGGAGGTCATGTTACTTGACCATGACGAACCTATGAACTATGAGGAAGTGATGATGAGCCCAGATTCTGTGAAATGGCTTGAGGCCATGAAATCTGATATGGGGTCCATGTATGAGAACAAAGTGTGGACTTTGGTTGACTTGCCTGATGATCGGCAAGCCATAGAGAATAAATGGATCTTCAAGAAGAAGACTGACGCTGACGGTAATGTTACTGTCTACAAAGCTCGACTTGTTGCGGAAGGTTTTCGACAAGTTCAAGGAGTTGACTACGATGAGACTTTCTCACCCATAGCGATGCTTAAGCATGTTCGAATCATGTTAGCAATTGCCGCATTTTATGATTATGAAATTTGTTAAGTGGATGTCAAAACTGCATTCCTTAATGGATATCTCAAAGAGTTGTATATGATGCAACTAGAAGGTTTTGTTGATCCTAAAGGTGCTAACAAAGTGTGCAAGCTCCAGCGATCCATTTATGGACTGGTGCAAGCCTCTCGGAGTTGGAATATACGCTTTGATAGTGTGATTAAAGCATACGGTTTTATACAGACTTTTGGAGAAGCCTGTATTTACAAAAGGTGAGTGGGAGCTCTGTAGCATTTCTAATATTCTATGTGGATGACATATTGTTGATTGGAAATAATACAAATTTTTTGGATAGCATAAAAGGATACTTGAATAAGAATTTTTCAATGAAAGACCTCGGTGAAGCTGCTTATATGTTGGGCATCAAGATCTAAAGAGATAGATCAAGACGCTTAATTGGACTTTCACAAAGCACATACCTTGATAAAGTTTTGAAGACGTTCAAAATGGGTCAGTCAAAGAAAGGGTTATTGCATGTGTTACAATGTGTGAAGTTGAGTCAGACTCAATGCCCGGCCACTGCAGAAGATAGAGAGAAAATGAAAGTCATTCCCTATGCCTCAGCCATAGGTTCTATCATGTATGCAATATTGTGTACCAGACCTGATGTGTGCCTTGCTATAAGTTTAGCAGGGAGGTACCAATGTAATCCAGGAGTGGATCACTGGACAGCAGTCAAGAACATCCTGAAATGCCTGAAAAGGACTAAGGATATGTTTCTCATTTATGGAGGTGACAAAGAGCTTATCGTAAATGGTTACGTCGATGCAAGCCTTGACACTGATCTGGGTGACTCTAAGTCACAAACCGGATACGTATTTATATTGAATGGTGGAGCTGTCAGTTGGTGCAGTTCCAACCAGAGCGTCGTTGCGGGATCTACGTGTGAAGCGGAGTACATAGCTGCTTCGGAAGCAGCAAATGAAGGAGTCTGGATGAAGGAGTTCATATTCGATCTAGGTGTAATACCTAGTGCATCGGGTCCAATGAAAATCTTTTGTGACAATACTGGTGCAATTGCCTTGGCGAAGGAATCCAGATTTCATAAGAGAACCAAACACATCAAGAGACGCTTCAATTCCATCCGCGGTCAAGTCAAGGAGGGAGACATAGAGATTTGCAAGATACATACAGATCTGAATGTTGCAGACCCGTTGACTAAGCCTCTCTCACGAGCAAAACATAATCAGCACCAAGACTCCATGGGTGTTAGAATCATTACTATGTAGTCTAGATTATTGACTCTAGTGCAAGTAGGAGACTTAAGGAAATATGCCCTAAAGGCAATAATAAAGTTGTTGTTTCCTTATATCATGATAAAATTTTATTATTCATGCTAGAATTGTATTAACCGAAAACTTAGTACATGTGTTTATCTCTAAGTTTTTCACTTTGAGATAGATACACCTCCCAAAATGTTTTTATCTCTAAGTTTTTCGCTTTGAGCTCTGGCACCTCTACAAATCCCTACTTCCATCTGCGAAAGGGCCTATCTTTTACTTTATGCAATTTTTATTTTGAATTTGAGTCTCCATCTTCTCTTATAAATGCACCAACTAGGAGGCAATATGATCGTACTTGAGTATTGGACATAGCTAATATGCGAGTGTGTTTCATGAATGGATCAATGGTTGAGCATGATGGGCTAGGGATAGCTTATTTTAGCATTGATATTTTGAAAGACATGGTTGCTTGTTGATATGCTTGAGTATTTAAATTATCATGTGAAGACTAGACTATTGCTTTGAACAATATAAAATTCCAAATGTCCATGATATAAAGAAAGAAATATGATATGACATGTTAGGCAACATTCCACATCAAAAATTCTATTTTTATCACTTCCTACTCGAGGACGAGTAGGAGTTAAGCTTGCGGATGCTGATACGTCTCCAACGTATCTATAATTTTTTATTGTTCCATGCTGTTATATTATCAATCTTGGATGTTTTACAATCATTTTATAGTCATTTTATATCATTTTTTGGTACTAACCTATTGACATAGTGCCAAAGTGCCAGTTGTTGTTTTTTCCATGTTTTTTACATTGCAGAAAATCAATATCAAACGGAGTCCAAATGCCACGAAACTCTATGGAGAATTTTTATGGGCCAGAAGGAACGCAACGGGCCCTGGTTGCGCCTGGGGGTGCCCCGAGGGAGGCATAACCCACCAGGGCGCGCCAGGAGGCCCAGGCGTGCCCTGGTGGGTTGTGCCCACCTCGGGTGCCCCCCGGACCGCCTCTTTGCTCTATAAGTAGCCCAATATTCCAAAAACCCTAGAGGAGTCGACGAAATATTCATCCAGCCGTCGTAGAGTCCATAATCACCAAATCCAATCTAGACACCATCTCGGATGGGGTTCACCACCTCCATTAGTGCCTCTCCGATGATGCGTGAGTAGTTCTTTGTAGACCTTCGGGTCCGTAGTTAGTTGCTAGATGGCTTCATCTCTCTCTCTCTTGATTCTCAATACAATGGTCTCTTGGAGATCCATATGATGTAACTCTTTTGCAGTGTGTTTGTTGGGATCGATGAACTTTGAGTTTATGATCAGATCTATGTTTTTATATCCATGAAAGTATTTGGGTTTCTTTGATCTCTTTTATGCATGATTGCTTATAGACTTTTATTTCTTCTCCGATATTTGGGTTTTGTTTGGCCAACTTGATCTATTTATCTTGCAATGGGAAGAGGTGCTATGTAGTGGGTTCGATCTTACGGTGCTTGATCCCAGTGACAGAAGGGGAACTGACACGTATGTATCGTTGCTACTAAGAATAAAATGATGGGGTCTATCTCTACATAGATAGATCTTGTCTACATCATGTCATCGTTCTCATTGCATTACTCCGTTTCTCCATGAACTTAATACACTAGATGCATGCTGGATAGCGGTCGATGTGTGGAGTAATAGTAGTAGATGCAGGTAGGAGTCGGTCTACTAATCTTGAACATGATGCCTATATAATGATCATTGCCTGGATATCGTCATGAGTATTTGAAGTTCTATCAATTTACCAATAGTAATTTTTTCACCCACCGCTTTGCTATTTTTCTCGAGAGAAGCCACTAGTGAAACATACGGCCCCCGGGTCTCTTTCTCATATTATTTTCCTTTGTGGTATACTTTTATTTGCTTTTATTTTCAGATCTATTAATCCAAAAATCCAAAAATACTTTGCTGCACTTTATTTTATTTGTGATCGATTTATCCAATTTATTACAACCTTTTTACTGTCACGCACCAATTTCTGGCACCGTTACCCGAAAGGGGTTGACAAACCCTTTAACACGTCGGGTTGCGAGGATTTGTTATCTGTGTACAGGGGCTGTTTACATTGTGTTGCTTGGTTCTCCTACTGGTTCGATAACCTTGGTTTCATATCTGAGGGAAATACCTACCGCCGATGTGCTGCATCATCCCTTCCTCTTTGGGGAAATACCGACGTAGCTTCAAGAGACATCAAAAGGAATTTCTGGCGCCGTTGCCGGGAAGGATCTTCAACATATACCAGGTTCCTAATCACAATATCATCTCCTCTCAATTTACATTATTTTCCATTTGCCTCTCGTTTTTCTCTCCCCCACTTCACAAAAATTTGCCATTTTATTCGCCTCTCTTTTCAGTTCGTCGTTTTCTTGCCAGATCTATTTTTGAGTGCAATATTGTTGTGTGGTCATCTTGACTCAAGAGAACACCAAGTTATGTGATTTCTCAAATACCAACAACAATGATTTTATCAACACTCCGCTTGCTCCTCGCACCACTAGTGCAGAGACCTGTGATATTAATACTGCTTTGCTGAATCTTGTTATGAAAGACCAATTTTCCGGTACTCCTAATGAGGATGTCGCATCCCATCTTAATACCTTCATGGAATTATGTGATATGCAAAAGAAAAAAGATGTGGACAATGATGTGGTCAAGATGAAATTATTTCCGTTTTCTTTGTGTGATTCTACAAAAAAATTGATTCTCTTCTTTGCCTTGCAATAGTATTGATTCTTGGAATAAGTGCAAATATGCTTTTATCACTAAGTATTTTCCGTCCGCAAAAATTATTTCCCTTAGAACCCAGATCATGAATTTCAAGTAACTTGAACATGAGCATGTTGCACAATCTTGGGAAAGGATGAAAATGATGCTAAGTAATTTCCCAACTCATGGGTTAAATCTTTGGATGATCATACAAAAATTTTATGCGGGGTTGAATTTTTTTTCTCGTAATCTTTTAGATTCCGCCGCGGGTTGTACTTTTATGGAAATTACTTTGGGTGAAGCCACCAAATTGCTTTATAATATTATGGCAAATTATTCGCAATGGCATACTGAAAGGGCTCCTACTAGTAAAAAAAGTTAATTCTGTTGAAGAAATTTCTTCTTTGAGTGAAAAAGTTGAAGCTCTTGTGAAATTGGTTGCTAGTAGAAGTTCTCCTATTGATCTTAATTATATGCCTTTGTCTACTTTGATTGAGCAAAAGAGTGATGCCATAGATGTGAATTTTATCTCTCGAGATAATTTCAACAACAATGCTTATGGAGGTAATTTTAATCCTAGGCCTTTTCCAGCTAATTCCTATGGAAATCAATCTTATAATAATAATAGGAACACATGTGATCTTGAGAACAATATTAAAGAATTTATCAATACACAAAAAGTTTTCAACACTTCCATAGAAGAAAAGTTGAGTAAGATTGATGATTTGTCTAGAAGTGTTGATAGAATTGCTCATGATGTGGAAAATCTCAAGATGAAATTTTTTGTGCCTAAGGTTGATGAATCAATTAAAGCTCTTTATGTTTCTATGGATGAAAGTAAGAAAAGAACCGCTATGCTTAGAGCTAAAAGAGAATTTTTAGAAAAGGCGCTTTCTAGTGATTTCTTTCGAAAAAGTGAAGAAGATCTTAAAATGATTGGTGTTTCATCTATTGATTCCTTGTTTAGTAAAGTTAATATTGATGAAAAAGGGACTGGAGAAGAGTCAACTTTAGGTAGAAGGCGTCCCAATATTTCGGAGGGTGAAAATCTTGTTGAGAAAATTGATAAAAGTGGGTTTGAAGAGGTCAAAACTTTAGCTAGTGATGTACCCACTCTTTTGGATTACAAAGACTTTAATTATTATAGTTGCTCTTTGATTGATTGTATTTGTTTGTTGCAATCCATGATAAATTCACCCCATGCTTATGAACAAAATAAAGCTTTTACTAAACATATTGTTGATGCTATGATGAAAGCTTTTGAAGAAAAACTGGAATTAGAAGTTTCAATTCCTAGAAAATTTCATGATGAATGGGAACCTACTATCAAAGTCAATATTAAAAATTATGAGTGTTTTGCTTTGTGTGATTTGGGTGCTAGTGTTTCTACTATTCAGAAATCTTTATGTGATGTGCTTGGTCTTACCGATCTTGAATCATGCACTTTAAATTTGCACTTGGAGGATTCTACTATTAAAAAGCCTATGTGAAGACTTAATGATGTTCTTATTCTTGCACATAGAAATTTTTTGCCCATAGATTTTATTGTTCTTGATATTGATTGCAACCCGTCTTTGTCCAATTATTTTTGGTAGACAATTTTTACGCACTATCAGTGTCGTGATTGATATGAAAGAAGGCAATATCAAGTTCCAATTTCCTTTGAGGAAGGGTATGGAACACTTTCCTAGAACAAGAATTAGGCCACCATATGAATCAATCATGAGGGCATCTTATGGATCTCGAACCAAAGATGACAAAACTTAGATCCTTGCTTTATGCCTAGCTAAGGGCGTAAAACAATAGCGCTTGTTGGGAGGCAACCCAATGAATAAAATTTATTTTTGTTTTTGCTTCCTGTTTTTGGGTGTTAGCACAATTATTCTATTGTTATGTTTGTGTTTTTTATGTTTTAATTAGTGTTTGTGCCAAGTAAAGCCATTAGGATTTTCTTGGGTGATAGTTGTTTCATCTTGCTGAAAAAAACAGAAACTTTTACGCTTACAACAATAATTATCATTTTTGATGAGAGAGCGATAAAATAACCATTACACTTGCAGTAGATCAATATACAAATGTCGCAGGTCTTCCTAATTTTTCAGAATTTTTGGAGTTACAGAAGTATTCTAAATAGTCAGATTTCTACAGACTGTTCTGTTTTGACAAATTCTGTTTTCTTTGTGTTGTGTGCTTATTTTGATGGCTCTATGGTTTTCTTTGATGAGTTTTTGTCATAGAAAAGTTGGAATACATTAGATATAATACAAGAACAAAATATGAATTGGTTTTATACAACACTTATAGTAGTGATTTATTATTCTTATACTAACGGATCTCACGAATGTTTTGTTGAGTTTTGTGTGATTTAAGTTTTCAAGTTTTGGGTTATCTTACGATGGATGAAGGAATAAGGAGTAGAAGAGACTAAGCTTCGAGATGCCTCGACATCCCAAGCTATTATCCAAAAATGAGCAACCAACTAAGCTTGGGGCTGCCCCCGAGTGGCATGGCCTCTTTCTTCTAACGACCATCGGTATTTTACTCGAAACTATATTTTTATTCATCACATACTATGTGCTTTGCTTGGAGCGTATTGTATTATATGAGTCTTTGCTTGTTTTATTTTGTGTTTTAAGTCTTGATCCCTTGCTGGACACACCTATTTGAGAGAGCCAAAATTATGTCATGACTTGTTAGAATTGCTCTCTTTGCTTCACTTAATTTTTTTATGAGCTATGGACTTGCTCTAGTGCTTCACTTATATCTTTTTGAGCACGGTGTGCTTTAGTATTTTTGAAGAAATGCTCTCATGCTTCACTTGGATTTATTTGAGAGTTAGTAAAATTTTCAAAAATTCTCTCTTGCTTCACTTAAATTAATTTGAGATAAAGAAATATTATGCTCATGATCTTCACTTATATTTGTTTGAGCTTGTCAAAAGCAGCACATAAAAATTAGTCCCAAAGTGATAAATATCCAAGAAGGATATAATAAAAACTTTCATGAAGATCATTGGACAAAATAAACTTGATTCTTAGTAATAGTTTTGAGATATGATGATGTGATATGTGAGTCATCTTGATGAGTAATTATGCTTTAGTAAGAATATTGGTGTTAAGGTTTGTGATTCCCTATGCAAGCATGAAAGTCAATAGTTATGCAATGAAATTATATCCTACTTATGGTGCATTATTCGGTGTTAGTTATGCTTAATGCTCGCTTATGAGATTATTCGTTTCTTGGTTTGTCGCTTCCCAATCTTTTGCTAGCCTTCATTTTGCACTAAGTATGATCCCTACTTGTGCATCCGAAAACATTTAACCCAGTTTTGCCACATGAGTCCACTATATCTACCTATATGCGGTATTCTTTTGCCGTTATAAGCAAATTTGCATATGCCATCTCTAATTTTCAAAATAAACTTCACTTTTGTGCGTTTGTTTCGCTCGAGGAGCGGTGAGGGGTGGCTAATATTTTCCATGCTAGATGGGTTATTCTCAAGATGAGTGTTTATTCACTTGTCATTACACGAGAGTAAGGTAAAGGTATTATGAATGCCCAGTCCCTAAATGCAAAAAATTGTATTTACTTTATGTTTTCAAATAATAAATTCCTTGGAAAGTGTTGGTATGGAGGGAACCTGTGGATACGATTAGCCATGGAAAGTGAAAGTATGGTGGAAAAATGAATAAACTTTATTTTCTGTTTGGGAACCACCTATGATATATCTAAGCATGGAAAGTATTGGGAACTCTAAGTCGTTTTCATTGGTGGGATGGATACACCTCCCAAAATGTTTTTATCTCTAAGTTTTTCGCTTTGAGCTCTGGCACCTCTACAAATCCCTACTTCCCTCTGCGAAAGGGCCTATCTTTTACTTTATGCAATTTTTATTTTTGAATTTGAGTCTCCATCTTCCCTTATAAAAGCACCAACTAGGAGGCAATATTATCATACTTGAGTATTGGACATAGCTAATATGCGAGTGTGTTTCATGAATGGATCAATGGTTGAGCATGATGGGCTAGGGATAGCTTATTTTAGTGTTGTTATTTTGAAAGACATGGTTGCTTGTTGATATGCTTGAGTATTTAAATTATCATGTCAAAACTAGACTATTGCTTTGAACAATATAGAAGTACAAATGTCCATGCTATAAAGAAAGAAATATGATATGACATGTTAGGCAGCATTCCATATCAAAAATTCTGTTTTTATCACTTCCCTACTCGAGGACGAGTAGGAGTTAAGCTTGGGGATGCTGATACGGCTCGGACATATCTATAATTTTAATTGTTTCATGTTGTTATATTATCAATCTTGGATGTTTTATAATCATTTTATATCGTTTTTTGATACTAACCTATTGACATAGTGCCAGGTGCCAGTTGCTATTTTTCCATGTTTTTTACATCGCGGAAAATCAATATCAAACGGAGTCCAAATGCCGCAAAACTTTACGGAGAATTTTTATGGGCCAGAAGGAACACAACGGGCCCTGGCTACGCTTGGGGGTGCCCCGAGGGAGGTACAACCCACCGGGCTGCGCCAGGAGGCCGAGGCGCGCCCTGGTGGGTTGTGCCCACCTCGGGTGCCCCCCGGACCGCCTCTTTGCTCTATAAATAGCCCAATATTCCCAAAGCCCTAGGGGAGTTGACGGAATATTCATCCAGCCGCCGCAGAGTCCAAAACCACCAGATCCAATTGAGACACCATCTCAGATGGGGTTCACCACCTCCATTGGTGCCTCTCCGATGATGCGTGAGTAGTTCTTTGTAGACCTTCAGGTCCATAGTTAGTAGCTAGATGGCTTCATCTCCCTATCTTGATTCTCAATACAATGGTCTCTTGGAGATCCATGTGATGTAACTCTTTTGCGGTGTGTTTGTTGGGATCGATGAACTTTGAGTTTATGATCAGATCTATGTTTTTATATCCATGAAAGTATTTGACTTTCTTTGATATCTTTTATGCATGATTGCTTATAGCCTCGTATTTCTTCTCCGTTATTTGGGTTTTGTTTGGCCAACTTTATCTATTTGTCTTGCAATGGGAAGAGGTGCTTTGTAGTGGGTTCGATCTTACGGTGCTTGATCCCAGTGACAGAAGGGGGACCGACACGTATGTATCATTGCTAATAAGGGTAAAACGATGGGGTCTATCTCTACATAGATAGATCTTGTCTACATCATGTCATCATTCTTATTGCATTACTCCGTTTCTCCATGAACTTAATACACTAGATGCATGTTGGATAGCGGTCGATGTGTGGAGTAATAGTAGTAGATGCAGGCAGGAGTCGGTCTACTAATCTTGGACGTGATGCCTATATAATGATCATTGCCTGGATATCGTCATGAGTATTTGAAGTTCTATCAATTGCCCAACAGTAATTTTTTCACCCACCGCTTTGCTATTTTTCTCGAGAGAAGCCACTAGTGAAACCTACGACCCCCTGGTCTCTTTCTCATATAATTTGCCTTTGCGATCTACTTTTATTTTCTTTTATTTTCAGATTTATTAATCCAAAAATCCAAAAATACTTTGTTGCACTTTATTTTATTTGCGATCTATTTATCCAATTTATTACAACCTTTTTACCGTCACGCACCAATTTCTGGCACAGTTACCCGAAAGGGATTGACAACCCCTTTAACACGTTGGGTTGCGAGGATTTGTTATCTGTGTGCAAGGGTTGTTTATGTTGTGTTGCTTGGTTCTCCTACTGGTTCGATAACCTTGGTTTCATATCTAAGGGAAATACCTACCGCCGTTGTGCTGCATCATCCCTTCCTCTTTGGGGAAATACCGACGTAGCTTCAAGGGACATCAAATCCTACTTGGACTAGGAGTCCAAGTTGGACTCCCCCCTTGGCGCGCCCCCCTTGGGCCGGCCACCTCCTCGTCCTCTTTATATACGGGGGCGGGGGGCACCCCAAAGGCACACCAAGATTTTCCTTAGCCGTGTGCGGAGCCCCCTCCACAGTTTGCTCCTCCGGTCATATTGTCGTACTTCTTAGGTGAAGCCGTGCGCGGATCACATCACCATCACTATCACCACATCGTCGTGCTGTCGGAACTCTCCCTCGACCCTCTACTGGATCAAGAGCTCGCGGGACGTCATTGACCTGAACGTGTGCTGAACACGGAGGTGCCGTACGTTCGGTACTTGGATCGGTTGGATTGTGAAGACTTTCGACTACATCAACCATGTTAACCTAACGCTTCCGCTTTCGGTCTATGATGGTACATGGACACACTCCCCCTCTCTTTGCTATGCATCTCCTAGATAGATCTTGCGTGATCGTAGGAATTTTTTTGAAATTGCATGCTACGTTCCCAATAAAGAGAGGGGTTCGTACCAGGTCACCAAGGCCTAGGCCGCTCACGGGACAGGCTTTGACGCTCTCAAGCTCGGCACACTATTTGTTGCATTCTTGTTGGATAAATCCCCACCTTTTTTGGAATAAATTGATGCTGCAAGTGCTTGTGAATTGGTAGGGGGCAAACTTTCTACGCGCATGAAAGTTCTTATGAACTCTTGTCCAAAAGACCACTCCTTTTAGCTCGGCACCTTTGATTGGATCTTGGCCGATTTCCTTCCAACTCTCGCAAATCAAAGTGTCCTCGGCTTGGCTATATGATCCCGTGCGAATGTTCTTCCTCCTCTTTTGTGCTTCGGCCTTTTGGGTGAGATCGTCAATGAAGCACAATGGCTTCGCAGAAATGTCGACCTCATCTTCTTCATCTTCACAATACAAGTCATCATCTTCAAGCCACGAGTTTCCATGGTCGTCCTCATCGGCATCATCATGGCCGCCGAACTGAGAGTAATCATAGGTACCACGGCCATCCTGGCTTTGGGTCGCATCGGCATCAAAAGGTTGCTGGTGGCCGTCGACGAGGAATGCCTTACCACGGCCCTCGAAGATGACGTTCTGCATGAACGAGGAGTAGTACAGGTCATCCACCGTCGACATCTATGTTGGCAGTGGCATATCGCTGAACAGCTTGCGGGCGCCGGCAATGTTATCTGACTCGAATGACCGGGGCTGCTTCCTTTGTGTACCCCCAACGTGATGTTTAGTTCGACGACGCATGTGGGCGTGGTCAGATTGACCACCACGCGGTCCGGTGACGTAGAGAATCGCATCTGCCCATGGCCATGCGGTTGCGGAGCACGAAAATCCGGCATGACGTGTGAGACGGACGAGCTAGGGGAACAGTGATGCGGCGGTCGATGGCCCGACAAGCCTGTGCTGTCCGAGGCAATGGCAGCGGCCGAGAGATTGGTCAGTGTGGGGCGGGCCATACCACCCATCATGAGGAGGGTGTGTGCCTTGAGAAGATGGACTCCTTGTCGTCGATCTCGGCCTGGTGCTACATCACACGCCATAGGGCACACTCGGATGCGTACTGCGCGGCTCGCCGGTCCCTCCTCTTGGCCGATTCCCTGTCGAGCTTGGTGGCCGACACCGGCGAGAGCTCCGACCGCGACTTCTTTGCCACGAGCTTCTTCGCGGCAAGTGGTGGGTCGCCGGGATTCACATTGTCGTCCATGGTGGACGGAGAGAGGGGGAAGGCCGGCGGCGCGGGAGAGTGGAGGGTGGGGCGCAGGAGGTTTTGGAGGGAAATGAGGGAATGTGGACGTTTGTGCCACCGACGGGCAGGCTAGGGGAGGACAAGGGTGCGCGTCCCGCCCGTCTGTGTGTTGTCCGCTCGACCGCAAACTTGGCTCTAACTTGGGCTGGGAATGGGTCGAAAGCAGACGGAAAACGGACAATGATCTGCTTGCGGCCGCGCGTTGGGAGGCATGCTTTGTTCGTTTACCCCAAACGGACGCGGGCGGACAGGATGGGGTTGCGCGCTGGGGCAAAATGGACAGACCCCATGGCCCCACCCCGTCTGTCCCCGTCCGTTTGGGGCAAAACGGACAGACCCCACGGCCCAGCGCGCGACAGCCTAGACCCATCTTGTCCGTTTTGTGTCTGACCCGACCCATTTTGAGTGCAAACATGCGCCCGGTTTGGGTCCATGCGGACAATGAACGAACGCGTCGCTTGTCCGCATCGAGGTCGCGTGGCAGGCGGCCACCTACCTCCCACCGCCCAACTTAACTGCGCACGCGCGGTCGGCCCCACCTGTCATCTGCCCAGGCGACCGGTCGCCGTCCTTCTTAAATGGGAAGGCGTGGACCGGTCACAGTCCACGCTCCCACTCCAGTCCCTGCTGCCTCCTCGAAACCCGACCGCAAACCGTACTTCTCCCCTCCCCTTCCTCCCTCGAGCTCACCAGCCGCTGACAGCCATGGTGTGGTGGAGCACCGGCCGCAAGGGGGCGCACGACCACGAGGCTGGTTCGTCCTCGGGCCGTCGCCGCGCCGTCAAATCAGAGCCTGCACCACCCCCACAGAGAGCCCCCGCGCCTCCCCCATTCACCATCACCGTACGGCCGCCGGCGAGCGCGACCGACACTACATCCACGCGGATGTTTGCCGTCGTTATTGGGAGATCAGGACGCCACTCCCCTAGAGCGAGGTTCAGCTGCCCAATAACAGGCATCTGTCCGCGAATCGGGTGCCGATCCCGACGAGCGGCCGTGCCCGCCGCCTCCTGCCAGACAACCTGTACTACGACCCCAGGTACGCCATCGACTCTGCTCTCTGGGACACCTAGTTTCGGGACGAGCACGACATGCGGCGCACGTCCTACTTTGCCGGTAGCTCGTCTGGCCCGTGGCGGCCATGTCCAGAGCGCCGAGCGCGTGCTCCGAGCCCTCCCCAGGTGCGCGGGCGTAGGCGGGTGCGCGGCATCATGCCGACGCCATCGCCTTCGCCCTCGCTGTCGCCACCACCACCTCCTCGCATGACAGAGAAGGAGGAGGCCCGGCTCATTCAACGTGTCATGGAAGACTCCATGAACACGCACGATGAGCGCCAACGGGAGGCCTGGACAACATGATGGCCCTTTCTGCGGCAGGCGATGTGGCCGTACCGGAGCTGGAGATGCTGGACGTGGTGAGGGAGGAGGTGCTGGAGGAGCAGCCGGTCGCCGCGTTCCACCCGCACCTGGTGGGCCAGCGATGGAGCTGGTCATGCACGGCGACGGACATGGGCGACGCCATGGGGGCCGTGAACTAGTGCCCCACGCCGCCATGGTCACCGGAGCGCGAGATGTCGCCACGGGGTGAGGTGGTGCAGGCGCCTCCCACCTTCCAGGGACTACCGCCCCACCTCTGGACTGCCGCCCTACATCGACCTCACTGGCGATGTCGACGACAACGGCGACCCGTGAGGAGATGGCGATGGTCACGAAATCGACAGGCACGACAACAACGCGCGAGCGGCGCTTTTCTTTTGTTTTATTTTATGTTAATTATGTTTATAGTGAGAACTATGGACCGGGGCATTGACGGGCCATGAAGAGTGTTTAATTATGTTTTATGTTTGCATTTATTTGATTTTTTTCGGCATTTCTTTGAGTTTTTATGATTTTTCTATATCACATCCACCCCGAACATGATATGGGGTGCGGCTGCGCGTTGGGCGTATCAACACGGCAACGGCCCCAAATAGATATGGGCGATCCATTGTCGCCCAAACGAACGAAAATAGGACAAAACGGACGTCCGTTTGGGGCCATGCGCTGGAGTTGGCCTAACCACCGAATGGAACAAATGGCGCATGCGGGCGCAGGATCTCCAGCATTCTCCGTGGCAAATCTAGCACGGTCGACCTCCGCAAAGAACAAACTAGAGTCTTGGCTCTAGGACAACGCCCCCCCTCCCTCGTGTCGCCCCGCTCGGGCGACCCGAGGGGCGAAACCCTACCCCCGCCGCCTCCCTCCCCTGCTCGCCCTCCCCTCGCCGCCGCCGGAGACTGCTGACGCCGAGCAAGCTTGGCGCGCAGTCGATGAAGGTGGCGGCGGGGCCCTCGCCGCCTCGCCTCGTCCGTGGGGGGCTTCCGGATCTGGGGCGGCGGCCCCGGCTGGTGAGGCGTTGCCGGCTTCGGCATCCGGTGGCGCGGGCGCAGGTCGGCGGTTCTCGGCCGTGTGGACGGCAAGATCCCCGAAGAATGCGGGCCAGCGCGTGGCGGCTGCGTGTGCTCCGGCTGCGTCAGATCTGGCCGTCCCCACTGCCCTCCCTCTCCAGCAAGCTCCTCCCCTCCCCAGATCCGGCCTGCCTCGTCGAGGGGCCTCGGTCTGCTCGGGTGGGAGTGGGTGTCCGGATGCAGGACCGGGGGAAACCCCAGCCAGCCTTGCCGGCGGCGACGGCGGCGACGCCCGCGGGCGCCGTGCACCTTCCCGGAGGCACCGTTTCAGGTCTTGCTCCCCATCCCCCTCCCCTTTGTCTCCCGGGAGAAATCCTCAATCTTGTTGGGCAGCGGCGATGCCCTTGGCGCCGTAACCTTCTTGAAGGCGCTGTTTTGGGAATAAAGATGGGTTGTGGGCTTCGCTGTGGTGTAGGTGGAGTGTGTCGGCGGCGGCAGCATGCGTCCAACGGTGGCGGTGTCTTCCTTGGTGCTGGGTCAAGGTGTTAAGGTGCTCTTCGCCGGGCTGCAGTTTATTCCTCCGGTGCCCTTTCCTGGACGGGAGGGGATAGGGTTCCCCTCCTACGGTGGCTGAACTTCAGCTCGTCGAGCGAGCCGAAGCTCCCAATTTGGTCTTGGCCCTAGCTGTTGCCCTTTTGTGCATTCTGACCGCTCGCCCTCTTCCAAGTCAAAACTTTAGCATTCGGTGTTGCTCTGCTCTAGGTGAGTTCGTCGTCGGCATGTCGGGAACGCCTGGTTCCGCACAAGTGGTTTCTTCGAGGCCATCCATCTAGGCTCTAGGGTGAGCATGTCCATCGCTCAACGGCGCGGCGCCTTCGAGCCAGGCGAGGAGGCAGGGGCCTTCTTTGACGATGGATCTGGATGGATGTGTCTTTCTTCAAGCCTAGGTTTTGGCAATGGCGTGCCTTGCATCGTCGTCGGTGCACTCTCCTGACCAGGTCTTTGCTTTCGCCTTGGTTTTCGGCGTGCAAGAGGATAGTGGCATCTCCAAGCTATATGCTTTTCGCCAATCTTTCTAACTAGCTTGGTGTATGTGCATTGTGAGCTGTTCCCTGGCGCCCCTGTATCTTTGCTGTTTGTTTTATTTTTCTTTAGTTGGTGCATGGTGTTATTTGGAGTTGTAATCCTGGCCGGTTGATGGCTTTGTTAATTCAAAGCCGGGCTCCTCTTGAGCCTTTGTTCTAAAAAAAAATCTAGCACAGTCGACAGGCGCCAACACGACGCCCTGGCGCTGCCGGATGCATGCACCGGCCCGCGCGTCCTGCCGGCAAGATCACAGCTCGGCCAGGCGCCGCGCGTGCGTCCCTCCGTTCATGCATTTTTCCCTTCGACGAGATTCAAACGGCCCGGCCACCACTTTGCCATGTGATTGTGATGGACCAGCCACCGGTGCGCGCGTGTCCATCTTGACGCCGGACACGTCCGTCATGGCGTCGTCAGATTCCCTCGTTAATTTGAACGCGCGATGACCAGATCTGAACTGACATGGCCGGCCGTTCGTTTGAGCCGCCGATGGCTAGCCTCTAGCGGACGACTGGACTCCTCGATCAAGGATAGCTTGGGGACGGTGGGAACCAGTGTGCATGCAGCGGATACCGACCGATCTGGACCAAACCGGAGACTAGCAATTAGTCACGGCATGCAGTCAGCGGTAGCAATTAGTAAATCTAGCCCATCCCGTCCAGGAACAGGAGTCACGTAGCGCTGCGTACACACAGACAGCCACGGCTACAAAGTGGGGCCCGCCGAGCACCAACCAAAAGCCCGCCCAGCAGCATGCCACTGTTCACGACCCGACGGACGTCTCTCCCCGGGCGAGCCGTGCACGCAGCGGCCGCTGCCGACCGGCATGCACGCGCGCACGTGCTCGCCCCGCCAGTCCCCACACGCACGCACAGGCACGTAGTACTCCTGCTCCTGCCAGCCCTACCGGGAGGCGCGTCTGTCTGGTGCCACCTAGTGTGGGCGGCCGGACGCCGTGCACCGCAACGACTTGCCAAGTCGGTCGTGCTGCACCGACCACGGACTGACCAGAGTACCAGACACATGCATGCAGGCACGCACGCACGCACGCAACGCGGCCCGGCCCGGCCCGGCCCGAGCCCCCGGCGACACGACACGCGCGCCGGCGAGGCGACGACGACGACCACCGCCACAGTGCTCGGTGCTCGGTAGCTCGGGCCCCGCCGCCGTGCATGCACGCGTCTCTGCTCCTCCAAGGCGCCACGGCCGTCAGCGCTCGCACTGTTGCTGGCGCGCACTCGGAGTCGTGGGTCGTGGACACCGCCGTCTGCCACGGCAAGGCATCTCATGCAGCAGTCATGCTGCTACTACTGCTCATGCTCGACCGCCGGTCCGCCACCGTCCCCGGTCACGCGATGGCTTCTGCGTGGGGAGGGTCGATCTACAGTTATGAAGAGAAGACGGAGTTGACGGCACAGAGTTCACGCAGCGATTTCGTGGTGAAGAAAGGAGTACAACTATTGTGCATGGCGAAACGATAGGTCTGTGACCCTGCGCGGCACTGTGGCTCCGTGGCCACAGCAAGAAGGAGAAGAACAAAATGAGCGGACGAGCGCCCAGCACGTGTGGCACTGTTACTACCAGAGCAGAAGATAGTAGACATGATCACAGTCGATCAGCGCTGTTGGGTCGCGTCGTGCGTCTCAGTCCATCCGTCAATCCTATGCACGTACGTGCACCTAAACTTTCAGCCTCTCAGGAATACTCACTCAGCAGTCAATATGTATAAAACATAAAATAAGACTGCATATCAGTAAATATATGCATGATCCATTCCCTTAGACGTGATTTTCGTTACCAAACGTGTGTACTTTGCACTGCTCTAATTAGTTCGCCCTCTGCGTATACTTCTCCGATTCGGAATGTCGGATTAGGTCAAGTGGCGTTCTGTCTGTCACCACAGAGCGTGTGGCACTGTTAATACCAGAGCAGAAGATAGTAGACAAGATCACAGTCGATCAGCGCTGTTGGGTCGCGTCGTGCGTCTCAGTCCATCCGTCAATCCTACGAACGTACGTGCACTTAAACTTTCAGCCTTTCAGGAAAACTCTTGCAGCTATCGATATGTACTCCATTCCGTTAGACGTGATTCTTGTTGCCAAACGCGTGTACTTTGCACTGCCCTAATTAGTTCGCTCTCTGCGTATTACTTCTCCGATTCGGAATGTCGGATTAGGTCAAGTGGTGTTCAGTCTAGACCAGGATTAGTTAAGCCCTAGTACCGGCTACAGATCCAGCGATCGATCTGCCTGTCGTACTCCCCATGCGTCTTCGCCTTACTGGATATGGTAGATCTGGGACTCCGACGCGCATGTGCTACCGCTCGTAGACGCCAACAATAACTATATGTAGCCACTGTATCGGTACTTGGTGGAGTATAGAAAACGAGAAAGCAGCGCGCCAATTATTACCAACCCACAGCCCCATGCATGTTTCGAAAAAGCACGGCAAGGGAATCCATCCTGCCACCACATTTGAAAACGGAGAGGGCGGGCGCACGTAAGCACACCGCGTAATAATTTCATTAACAAACGTGTGGCCATGCAGCCCCGACACCATTATTGGCCAAGTGACTTGTTTGAGCTAATCTAGGCGCGCAAATGGGCGTGGTGGCGCCTTGTATATTGCCGCTTTGCGAAAAGTGGGCTTGCATTTGTCAAAAGGAGCTGGATCTGCATCCATATTTGATCAGCTCTCTCCTCCTCAATTCAGGCATCTGCGGGCGGTTCGAGGGTGGTTAAAGCCTAGCTTAAAGCTGGTTTAGTGAGTGATGCCTGCACTCGAGAAAGAATGTGTCAAGGCTTGGCGATCATTGGTTAGGAACTTGAGATGCTTTTGCATGCTGCTGCTTGTTTGTTGATGGGTTCTTTGCACTCTAGCTTCCTCGCCATCAAAGTGGTCCTTGATCCACGGGAGCAAAGAGAGACACACATGCATAAACTAATTAGGCTTTAATCTTTGAGAGTTGTTTGATTAGCTTGATCCTATCTAGCTAGCTAGGGCTAGGACCTCAAAGCACAAGCTAGGGTGCGTACGTGACTAGAAGGGGCAGAGTAAAGCGACCATATACGAACGCCCATATGGCTTCTTTGGCACGAGAGGGACAACACTACAGTATGATAGACATGTGGTAGTGGTATAGTATCTGCGAGCTTAATTAGTGAGCTTTCTGTTTGTTAATACGGTTTGTTAATACGCTTAACTAAGACCCATGCAACGTGCAAACTGGCCACGCCAACAGCTGCATCTGGAAGGGACCACAACGTTAATTGCCTTTGAGTAGTACATGTCTCCCATTTTTCTATTTCCAACTTTGAAATCAATTGTACTTTCCCTTCTTTTTTTCCCTTTTTTTTGAGGGGAGTACTTTTCCTTTCTTGGAACTGAACATGTATAGAGAATTGAAGAGCAAAAACATATTAAAAAAAAGGGAGAGCAACCAAAGAGCATATAAATTGTACTCCTATGCACGAATGACTCCAATCCGGAAGCAGTGAAAAATTTAGAGATGCGAGGGTACTGTTTTGAACAAATAAAAAAAAGCAAAAAATTCAGATTTTTTTAATAAAAATTGATGAATGTTTTGACTACATGCCCATATCGTGATGAAATGACATTCACAGTGGTCTGGGCAAAAAATAGAATAAATTGATGCTTCAAAATGCTTTCAACAATAGTGTTTTTGGAGCATCACTTATTATTATTCGCCCAGACCTCCACAAATGTCATGTCATCACAAAATTTTGCACCTAGTTGAAACATTCATCAATGTTTATCACAAGAAAAACAGAAGTTTTTTATTTTTGTTTTACTATTTTATTTGATTTTACTCCTATTTATCAGGGAGCGCGTGAGCCTGGGGTTAAAAAAAACTCCACGTCCAGAGATGGAGGTTATGTGCTTGGTTTCAAAATGACCAATTCAGCTCAGGTGCAGGCACGGTTGAGTTTGCGTGCAGAGTTTGCCGCGTGCCGTCGGAGTCCGGCCAACTTTTCCGCACACAGTACTAGTTACTGATGTCGCTGAACTACCAATGCCGGCTTAGTTTAGTGGCTCAGTGCTGTACCATACTGTATGTGTGGTCCAATTAACGTACGTTGCTGATTAATGAACCTTGATAACTTGATCTACTCCTCCTATAGTATCTGTCTCTACTACCACCTTCCTGTGGTCCGCCCTGCCCGTAACCTAGTACGCGTGCACTCACTAACACGAGATTATTGAAGGGACCAGTAGCCCTGGCACATATGCTCGCTCCATGGACCATGGACCAGGCATGCCACCATGCATGTTGTAGTACTATACTGTTAATCAACTTGGCGAAACATATTAGATACTTGTAGCAGTCAGCACGTATACTTATCTAACTAATTTTGTTGACGATATGTTTATGCTAGCCCTAGTGTAGCAGCACCATGCGACGGCAAAATTTCGTGTTTTGACCCTTTTCTCAAACTTAATCGAGATCTAACCCTAGTTTCTAAAAAATTCGAGATCTGACCTTTTTGCTATCGCCAGGGTCCATGACGGTAGGGTGTAACAGCCTACCGCCAGGGACCTTGGCGGTAGGAAACACCCCTACCGTCAACCAGGTTGGCGGTAGCTTGTACAACCCTACCGCCAAGGTGCCCGACGATAGGTGTGAGCATGCAGTGTTCCATACTTAAGAAATCTTTCCGGTAGGATGTGCAACCCTACCGCTAAAGACCTTGGTGGTAGGCTGTGATACCCTATCGTCATGGACCCTGACGGTAAGAAAAAGATCAGCTCCTGAAATTTTTGCAAGATAAGATCAGATCGTGATCAAGTTTAAGAAAAGGGTCAAAATACGAAATTTAGCCACGTCCGACCGAGTCCCGTAGTACAGCTGCAGTTTCCCCTAAAAAAAGTACAGCGGCTGTTTTGTTTTGTTTAACTCCTGGGTCCTGGCGCACCTTGGTTCGCACATGATCTTGTTTATACGCATTGCTTACGAATCAAGGCTATCTTGCTGGATTACTATATAAGACACGCGTAATTGCCCGTCGACCAGGGACCATGCAACGCATGCATATTTTACTGCAAAACCATAGTAGTACCAGTGTACCACCAGGAGACATGCAGCTGTAAACGATACGTACGCACATGCCCTGCACTGTATATTTATTTGGGTTGATGTACACATGCCCTGCACTGCACATTGGACCTCAGGAGCGGATGTAGATTGTGGTATGGATCGATGTCATCTGGAAGACGAAGCATGTGCTGGGCTCGTGGTTTGTGAATGGCAGATATGATTTCCTCATTCGGCGTTTTAGTCGTGGTGGGGTGACAGATCTAGAGTTCGATGGTGTGTTCGGGGTGTTGCCTCCGATCCGATTCGTTCAACGGCAAGGACTTCACTTTTGACACTAGTAGAAAACAGGGCTATGGTCCAGGCCGGCTCAACCCATTAGTCCCGGTTCAGTCTAGAACCGGAACCAATGTGGGCATTGGTCCCGGTTCGTGAGCCCAGGGGGCCGGCCGGGCCACGTGGGCCATTGGTCCCGGTTCGTCTGGACCTTTTGGTCCCGATTGGTGGGACGAACCGGGACCAATGGACCTCGCTCCTGACCCACCACCATTGGTCCCGGTTGGTGGCTTGAACCGGGACCAAAGGCTTCTCTTTAGTCCCGGTTCATGTCATCAACCGGGACCAATGAGGTGTCTATATATACCCCCTCGCGCAAGAGCAGAGCACAGTGCTCTGTTTTTTCTGGCCGAGGGGAGAGGGCTTTGTGGTGCTCTAGCTCACCTCCTATGCACATGAGGTGTTCGATGGAATGCCCGAGCCACACTACTTAAGCTTTCTCCTCTCGAAGATCGACCTCCAAACTCCATTTTCCTCGAGATTTGTCTAGATTTAGCGGTCCGTCACGCCCCGTCCCCGTCTTCACCGCCGTCGATCACCCGCGCCGATCTCATCACCGACACCACCGTGGTTAGCCTCTTGTTCTTATCTTCTTTCTGAAAGGAAAAATATTCTTACTTGTATGTTTAGATAGATACTTGTATCATTTTCTTACATTTATTATTGCATCTTATATAGTGCGATGGTTTTGGTATCCGCCCCCGTCGGCCCTCGTCCTGTCTATGATTCGGATTTGGTATGTATATTATCTTTATAACTATTGGTTCATTTATTGTTTATGAAAATTATGCCGACCAACGTGACATAGATTTTATTTATCTAGGATGTATGTGAATCGGAAATGCCAACCGACCCTATTGTCGAGAGGTTAAATTTAGTTGAAGAAGAAAACAATTTGCTGAAGGAAAAAATAAAAAAATTGAGGAGGAGAAGATGATATTGGAGTTGCATGTTGCGGATGTCGTCGATGATCACAAGATCAAGATGGATGCAATGCGCTTGAAGATTAGAAAGATTAGAAAATATGCCATTCATACCGAGGCTTGATATCATTATGCCGTTGGATCAATTGTTACCTTGGTTGCGATTATGATCGCATTTGTTTTCGCATTGAAATGTTTTACATAGTTTCAATGTATGGTTTAATTAATTAGATGCTCTAGAGAGCAATATGTTGTTAGATGAGAACTATGTATGCACTTTGGTTTTAATGTGATGATGAACTTCTATTAATTTGGACACTTAATTATATATAATGCACACAGATGAACCGGCAATGGATGTACGGTGACAGACACACCCGCGAGTACATTAAAGGCGTGCATGAGTTTCTCGATGCGGCTGAGGCAAACAAGCAGAATGGTTTTATGTGTTGTCCATGCACTGAATGTGGAATACGAGGTCTTACTCTAACCGGAAAGTCCTTCACTCCCACCTGCTTTACAAGGGTTTCATGCCACACTATAATGTTTGGACGAGGCACGGAGAAATAGGGGTTATGATGGAAGACGCGAAGAAAAAGAGTACGATGACAACTATGTGCCCCCTGAATACGGTGATGCTGCAACGGGGGGAGCTGGCGAAGATCAAGAGGAACCAGACGATGTGCCCAATGATGTTGCCACGGGTGAAGTTGCTGAAGATCAAGAGGAACCAGACGATGTGCCCGATGATGATGATCTCCGCCGGGTCATTATCGATGCAAGGACGCAATGCATTAGTCAAAAGGAGAAGCTGAAGTTCGATCGCATGTTAGAGGATCACAAAAAAGGGTTATACCCCAATTGCGAAGATGGCAACACAAAGCTCGGTACCGTACTGGAATTGCTGCAGTGGAAGGCAGAGAATGCTGTGGCTGACAAATGATTTGAGAAGCTACTGAAAATATTGAAGAAGAAGCTTCCAAACAATAACGAATTGCCCGACAGTACATACGCAGCAAAGAAGGTCATATGCCCTCTAGGATTGGAGGTGGAGAAGATACATGCATGCCCTAATGACTGCATCCTCTACCGCAGTGCATACAAGGATCTGAACGCATGCCCGGTATGCGGTGCGTTGCGGTATAAGATCAGACGAGATGACCCTGGTGATGTTGACGGCGTGCCCCTCAGGAAGAGGGTTCCTGCGAAGGTGATGTGGTATGCTCCTATAATACCACGGTTGAAACATCTGTTCAGAAACGAAGAGCATGCCAAGTTGATGCGATGGCACAGTGAGAACCGAAAGAAAGATGGGAAGTTGAGAGCACCCGCTGACGGGTCACAGTGGAGAAAAATCGAGAGAAAGTATTGGGATGAGTTTGCAAAGGACCCAAGGAATGTATGGTTTGCTTTAAGCGCGGATGGCATTAATCCTTTCGGGGAGCAGAGAAGCAATCACAGCACCTGGCCCGTGACTCTATGTATGTATAACCTTCCTCCTTGGATGTGCATGAAGCGGAAGTTCATTATGATGCCAGTTCTCATCCAAGGCCCTAAGCAACCCGGCAACGAAATTGATGTGTACCTAAGGCCATTAGTTGAAGAACTTTTACAACTGTGGAATGAAAACGGTGTACGTACGTGGGATGAGCACAGACAGGAGGAATTTAACCTTAAGGCGTTGCTGTTCGTGACCATCAACGATTGGCCCGCTCTCAGTAACCTTTCAGGACAGACAAACAAAGGATACCACGCATGCACACACTGTTTAGATGACACTGAAAGTATATACCTGGACAAATGCAGGAAGAATGTGTACCTGGGCCATCGTCGATTTCTTCCGACCAACCATCAATGTCGAAAGAAAGGCAAGCATTTCAAAGGCGAGGCAGATCACTGGAAGAAGCCCGCCATGCGCACCGGTGATCACGTGCTTGCTATGGTCAATGATTTACACTACGTAATCTTTGGAAAGGGTCCCGGTGGACTAGCTGTTCCGAATGACGCTGAGGGACACGCACCCATGTGGAAGAAGAAATCTATATTTTGGGACCTACCCTACTGGAAAGACCTAGAGGTCCGCTCCTCAATCGACGTGATGCACGTGACGAAGAACCTTTGCGTGAACCTGCTAGGCTTCTTGGGCGTGTATGGGAAGACAAAAGATACACCTGAGGCACGAGAGGACCTGCAACGTTTGCACGAAAAAGACGGCATGCCTCCGAAGCAGTATAAAGGTCCTGCCAGCTACGCTCTTACAAAAGAAGAGAAAGAAATCTTCTTTGAATGCCTGCTCAGTATGAAGGTCACGACTGGCTTCTCGTCGAATATAAAGGGAATAATAAATATGCCAGAGAAAAAGTTTCAGAACCTAAAGTCTCATGACTGCCACGTGATTATGACACAACTGCTTCCGGTTGCATTGAGGGGGCTTCTACCGGAAAACGTTCGATTAGCCATTGTGAAGCTATGTGCATTCCTCAATGCAATCTCTCAGAAGGTGATCGATCCAGAAATCGTACCAAGGCTAAGGAGTGATGTGGCGCAATGTCTTGTCAGTTTCGAGCTGGTGTTCCCACCATCCTTCTTCAATATCATGACGCACGTCCTAGTTCATCTAGTCGACGAGATTGTCATCCTGGGGCCCGTATTTTTACACAATATGTTCCCCTTTAAGAGGTTCATGGGAGTCCTAAAGAAATATGTCCGTAACCGCGCTAGGCCAGAAGGAAGCATCTCCATGGGCCATCAAACAGAGGATGTTATCGGGTTTTGTGTTGACTTCATTCCTGGCCTTAACAAGATAGGTCTCCCTAAATCGCGGTACGAGGGGAGACTGACTGGAAAAGGCACTCTGGGAAGAGACTCAATAATATGCAGGGACGGATATTCTTGGTCTCAAGCACACTACATAGTTCTACAGAACTCTACCTTGGTGACCCCGTATGTCGATGAACACAAGAACAGTCTGCGCTCCAAACACCCGGAGCAGTGCGATGACTGGATTACATGTGAACACATCAGGACTTTCAGCAGTTGGTTGGAAACACGTCTCAGAGGTGACAACACTGTTTGTGATGAGTTGTACTTGTTGTCCAGGGGACCATCTTTGACTGTATTGACTTACAAAGGATACGAGATAAATGGGAATACATTTTACACGATCGCCCAAGATCAAAAGAGCACCAACCAAAACAGCGGTGTCCGCTTTGATGCGGCAACCGAGAGCGGAAAGGACACATATTATGGTTACATAGTGGACATATGGGAACTTGACTACGGACCTGATTTTAAGGTCCCTTTGTTTAAGTGCAAATGGGTCAATCTGTTAGGCGGCGGGGTACAGGTAGACCCACAGTACGGAATGACAACAGTGGATCTGAAAAATCTTGGGTACACTGACGAACCGTTCGTCCTAGCCAATGATGTGGCACAGGTTATCTATGTGAAGGACATGTCTACCAAACCGAGAAAAAGAAAAGATAAGGAAGCGAATACATCATACGATGAGCCAAAGCGCCACATAGTTCTTTCAGGAAAAAGGGACATCCTGGGAGTGGACGGCAAGACAGACATGTCTGAAGATTATGAAAAGTTTCATGAAATTCCTCCCTTTAATGTCAAGGTTGACCCAAGCATCCTGATAAACAATGAAGATTATCCATGGTTACGACGCAATAAGCAAATGACACAAGCGAAGAAAAAGTGAAGACTTTCTCCCGCAATAAGCAAATGCTATGTGGGTGAAATTATGATACCATCCCAACTTTCAACTTTCTCAGAGTTCATTTGAAATGCTTTCATGTCTTTTGGTTCGAAACTTTGATACTTCGAAAGTGATTGTCCATTTTGTACACGAAGTGCATCAAGTTTTTGTCGTAACCCTCTCTACTTTTTGGAACATGCTATGTGGGTGAAATGATGATACCATGCCAACTTTCAACCTTTTCAGAGTTCATTTTGAAATGCTTTCCAATTTCAGAGTCATTTAGCTCAAAGAATGAATTAATAGCAAACAGAATGAACTACAAAACTTTTATGAAAATAAAAACAATCAATTAAAATATCATGTTATGATCAACTAAAATAAAACTATAATATTCTTCAATAGCAAAAAGAATATAATTTTTGTGACCTAAAATCAAACTATAAGTATTTAATTGTAAGTATTAATAAAAATAAATAGCAAAGAAGAAAAAAAATTCTATTTTTATAGTAAAGTTATTCATAAACTAGTGATTCACACAAATTTTATAAAATTCCAATTTAAACTATTCAAAATTTTAAAACTAATGGCACTAACAGAAAGTTTATAATTTTTGTGACCTAAAAGCAAAAAGAAATCACTAAAAAACTATAAGTATTTAGTTGTAAGTATAAATAAAAAATAAATAGAAAAAAAATTCTATTTTTATAGTAAAGTTATTCATAAACCAGTGATTCACGCAAATTTTTAAAAATTCAAATTTAAACTATTCAAAATTTAAAACTAATGGCACTAACAGAAAGTTTATAATTTTTGTGACCTAAAAGCAAAAAGAAATCACTAAAAAACTATAAGTATTTAGTTTTAAGTAGAAATAAAAAAAATAAAAAACCAAAAAAATGTAGAAATAAAAAAGAAAAAACCAAAAAAAATGCCTCCTACTGGGCCTCCACGGCCTGAATACGACTAGAAACCCTACATGGGCCAGGATTCAGGCCCGCAGAGGCCCAATAGGCCCATAGGCAGTAGCAAGTTTAGGCCCGAAAGCCTGCATTAGAGAGGAGCTCGAATGGGGAGGCACAGCAGGGCTTATAAACCAGTGCCGGCGCCCTTCAGCTAGCGATGTGGGACTAAACTTTTGGGCGCTGGCAGCACAAGGGCATTGGTCCCGGTTGGTGGCACCAACCGGGACTAAAGGGGGCATTGGTCACGGTTCGTGGCACCAACCGTGACCAATGCCCCCCTTTAGTCCCGGTTGGTGCCACCAACCGGGACCAAAGGCCGCCGCTTCCCGCCCTTTGGGCTGCTGAAAATTGGCCTTTGGTCCCGGTTGGTGGCACCAACCGGGACCAAAGGGGGGCATTGGTCACGGTTTGTGCCACAAACCGGGACCATTGCTCTGGCTATATATACAACCCTTGCGAAATTTTCGCCAACTGCTCCATTCCCCATCGCCGAAGCCGCCAGGCTGCTCGTCCTCCTCGTCGCCGTCGCTGCGCCCTGCCCCATCACCGTCGCCGTCGCCGTCGCCGTGCCCCGAGCCCCGCCTCCTCGATCGTCCTCCTCGTCGCCGTCGTCCGCCCTGCCCCGAGCCCCGCCTCCTCGATCGTCCCCGTCGCCGCCGTGTGCCGCCCCGAGCCCGCGGCCGTCCCCGTCGCCGTGTGCCACCCCGCCCCGAGCTCGCTGCCATCCGCCCTGCCCCGAGCCCCGCCTCCTCGATCGTCCCCGTTGCCGTGTGCCGCCCCGAGCCCGCGGCCGTCCCCGTCTCCCCATCGCCCCGCGCATGCCGTCCCCGTCGCCGGCATCCCCGAGCCCGCCGTAGCTCCTTTCCCGTCGCTGGCCTCCTCTCCCCGTCACCGCCCGCCCCCAGTGAGCTCCCTCCGTTCCCATCCCCGTCGCCGACGATGCCACCCATTGCCGCCGCTGCTCTCTGTTCATATATGCAAAAGTTACTTTTTTAGAAAATCATCTATATATGTTCAGAAAAGTTCTATATGAATGTGGCTATATATATATGTTCAGAAAAGTTCTATATGTATGTGGCTATGTATGTGTATGTGGCTATGTGAATATGCAAAGAAGAGGAGATGAAGAAGATGATATATTTTCTTATTCGTGGGTGTGTCGAGAGGGTCATCGATAACTTTAGTGAATTTTAGGTTATTTTCATTTTAGGTCATTTTAGGCGGGGAAGAAGGGGAAGAAGAGGGAGAAGAAGAGGGGGTCGAGAGGGGGTCTAGGGTCGCCGAGGGGTCGAGGGTCGTCGAACATGAGAGGAGGAAGAGGATAAAAAAAGAAGAGGAATAAGAAAAGAAAAAAGAGGAGAAGAAAGAATAGAGGAGAAGATCTCCTCTATTCTTTCTTCTCCTCTTTTTTTTCTTCTTCTTCCTCTTTTTTTTATCGGGAACGAGGGTCGTCGAGGGTCGCCGAGCGGTAGAGGAAGAAGAGGATAAAAAAGAAGAGGAAGAAAAAAAGAGAGGGGTCGACGGTCGCCTAGGGGTCGAGGGTCGAGAGGGGGTCTAGGGTCGCCGAGAGGGGAGAGGAAGACGGGGAGAAATAAATAAGAAGAAGAAAAAAGAAGAAAAAGAAGAGGAGAAGAAGAAAGGAATAGAATATATATTCTATTTTTCTCTTCTTCTTCTCCTCTATTCCTTTCTTCTTCTCCTATTTTTTTTCTTCTTTTTTTTCTTCGACACGTGGGGGGGGGGTCGAGAACGTCGGACATTCATGAGAGAGGCGAAGAAGAAGGGGAAGAAGAGGGAGAAGAAGAGGAGAGGAAGAAGAGGAAGTCTTCTCCTCTATTCTTTCTTCTCTTCTTTTTTCTTCTTCTTCTTCCTCTTTATTTTATCGGGAACGAGGGTCGTCGAGAGGGTCGCCGAGCGGTAGAGGAGAAACCCTAAATAGAAAGTATCGTCGATGTGAGATACATGTACCGTCGGTGTCGGACACTACACCCACATCCCACAAGTGGCGCGGGCTTCGACGCCCACGTCACTTGTGGGACGTGGATGTAGTGTCCGACACCAAAGGCCACATGTATCTCACACCCACGATACTTGCTAGCTATTTAGGGTTTCCTCTACCGAAAAGAAGAGGAGAAATAAATAAGAAGAATAAAAAAGAAGAAAAAGAAGAGGAGAAGAAGAAAGGAATAGTGGAGAAGAAGAGAAAATAGAATATATTCTATTTTCTCTTTTCTCCACTATTCCTTTCTTCTTCTCCTCTTTTTTTTTCTTCTTTTCTTCTTCTTCTTCTTATTCTTCTTCTTCTTATTCTTATTAGCTGGAAGTAGAGAGAGGTTTCCTAGTGTCAAAGTATTGAAGAAATCCATGCCTTCATCATTAGCCGGAAGTAACCAGGGCATGTTGGTACGAAGTTCTGCAAAGTTGTTTTGGAATGAAGTCCCGGATAGAATAATCCGCTTTTTGGTACGAATTCAGCAAAGGCCTTCCAAATAGCGATATTCGGAAGGCTCTTGCTGAACTTTGTACCAAAAAGCGAATTATCCTATCTGGGACTCCGTTCCAGAACAACTTTGAAGAGCTTCGTACCATCATGCACATGTTACTTGCGCCTAATGATGAAGACATGGTTTTGTTGAATCCCTTGACACTAGGCAACCTCCCGACCCCTCGGCGATCCTATCGAACATGAGAGGAAGAAGAGGATAAAAAAAGAAGAGGAAGAAGAAAAAAAAAGAGGAGAAGAAAGAATAGAGGAGATCTTCTCCTCTATTCTTTCTTCTCCTCTTATTTTTCTTCTTCTTCCTCTTTTTTTTATCGGGAACGAGGGTCGTCGAGGGACATAGATGTAGTGTCGTCGTTGTCGATATATACCCCCTCCCGATAGCTTACTATGATTAGGTAGCTAGTTCTACGTTTGGCACTAATATATCCATCTGTCATGTTTGAATAATAATTGCCATGTTGTAAATATTTGTAGAAACTATGGACACCGCCCTAGACGAAGTAACAAAAGAAGCGTTGTTGAGGGACATAATCGCAGAAGGAAGTGATGCCATCTCGTTGTTTCCCAACGAAACCGATGGTCTGGAAGGAGAGGGTGAACAAGCTGGCTACGGTGACCTAATGCCAGTGCAAGAAGAAGAACATGAGGACAGCTCCGGTGACCCAATGCCGGTGCAAGAAGGAGACCGTGATGACGGCTCCGGTGACCGAACCGAGTCCGGCCAGGTATATATATTAGTTAAGCCTATACTGACTAGCTGATTGATGCATTCATTGTTTTGGTATGTACACATATTAATTAAGTCTTTGTTCTTTTTTCTAGCCCTCCGGATCGAGCACAACTTCGGTAAAGAGACGAGGCCCGAAGAAAAAGTTGAGCTCGGATGAAAAGTTTGAGATCATAGCAATCGCGCCCGATGGCCAACCTATTGAACCCCTCCGGACAAAGAGCGCATTTGTTGCTCAGTGCGGGGTTCTGGTTAGGGACAAGATCCCGATAAGCATCCAACAATGGTTTAAGCCGGCTACAGAAGACCCTGAGGTCTCTTATGTCAATGATATGCAGAAAATGATCTTTGGACTGAGCTGAAGTCAAATTTCACCCTACCGCCTGAGGATAATCCAGAGAACCCAGTTAAAGAGAAATTAATCAAGTCTTTTGCTCTGAAGAGGATGGTAGAACTATTCAGGAGGTGGAAGAAAGAGCTGAATAAGTTTGTCGAAAATAATGAGACACCAGAATTCAAGGGCAGATATGAGAAGATCAGAGATCACTGGCCCGCATTTGTGGCCCACAAGACATCGAAAAAGAGTAAGAATATGTCGGCGACAAACAAGCAAAATGCTGCGAACAAGAAGCTTCACCATCGCATGGGGTCAGGTGGCTACCTCGTAGCCCGGCCTAAGTGGTCCAAGACTGAGAATGATCTGGTTCATAAAGGGATCGAACCAGAGACAATTAACTGGCCAGACCGTTGCCGGACTTGGTTCTTCGGGGCTGGCGGAACACTGGACCCTATAACAGGGAAGTGCATTTGGACGAACGATCAAATGGACATACCAGTCAGTAAGCTTAAGCAGTATATCGAAGCAGCGCAGGAAGGGACGTTCTTTCCAGACAGAGAGAACGACGAGCTCACAATGGCCCTCGGGAATCCTGAGCACCCTGGACGGACACGAGGCACGCCAGGCTCCATTCCGTGGAAGGTTGGGTTTCCGGACGCAGGCGGTTACAAATCCCATGAGAGGAGGAAAAAAGTGCAGCAGACCCAAATGCAGGCGCTGAAAGCAAGGGTAGACGCGATAGAGGAACGAGAAGCAAATCGCAGCAAACGTACTGCCGAAGCCTCCCCCGAAGCTACCCCGCCATCTCAGCACAGAAGCAGCGTGGCTTCCACCGAGCTGCTTCAGCCGGAGCATGCCTTGACGGCTCCTGCCAGCTATCCCGTGGATGCTATAACGGAGTCTCAAAATTGCCACCTTATGATGCAATGGATGAATTTGAAGGTCAAGGCGGCTGTTGGCTCTGTTTTTCCTACTGAACCCGGCGCAACTTTTCACTGCCGGCCGATTCCAGAAGGATATGCTAGGATGATGGTGGATGAGATAACGGAGGGATTTGAGGACCTCCAGCTTGACCACCCTACCGGTGAAGGGGAGACTCGGCTGGGGTCTGCTCTGAAGACTCCATGCCTATGGCGGAAGGAGCTCATCAACCTTCCGAACTGGACGCCACCGCCTCCTCCTCCTCCTCCGGCGAGTCAGGGCACTCCGCCTCCACCGCCTCCTCCTCCGGCGAGTGACGATCAGGGCCCTCGGCCGGCTCCTTCTCCGGCGCGTGGCGGCACTCCGCCTCCTTCTCCGCCTGCGCCGATGCGCCCGAGCAGCCAGCCTCCTCCTTCTCCGCCTTGTCAGCAAGGGCGGAAGAGACCTGCCGCCGCTCCAGCTGCTCCGACGCGTCGTAGTCCTTCTCCTCCGCCTCTTAAGCAAGTAAAGAATACAACCGCTACGTCTGCTCGGTCGGTGTCTAGCAGTACAACCAGAGGCGGGAGGACATACAGATTCGGTCCTTCTCTGAAGACTCCAGAGAAGTTACCATACGAGAGGACCCAGGAGGAGAACGCCGAGATCGCGCGAGAAGAAGTGAAGAAATTCTTTGAAGGGGTGAAGGCAAAGAAACATCCACCTCCGGAGGAGAAGGTAGATCGGGTGAAAGTGAAGCGCACTCTGGCTGCCCTGACAAAACCACCGAAGTCTGATCCGCCGAAAGGAAACTATGACCGCATTATTGGAAAGGAATTTGCCGAAGCGGAGCGGTCGGGAAGTACTGTCAGTGATCAAAGGCTGAAAGAACGATGAGCTGGGAAACAAATTGCCCAGCTCGGCGAACAAGCGAAGCAATCGTGCCCCCCGCTCAAGGTGCCTAGCCACAACGTCGATAATGATCCGAGGATGGTGCCCGATTATAGCAATCTTGCAGATTACCTGCCCGACGAAGTACATTATGAACCCATGGAGATGCAGATACAAAGATACGAGTACGGGAAGCCTCTCGTCAAAGATGAAAGATCTCTATCAACGATGATGCGAAGATTGCATGATTGGTACTTGAAAATCTGCAGAGACTCTGGGGGGAGGAGTACTTTGTATGTGAAAGTTAAAAAGGAGCATGACCTCGTTGGAATTGATCTGTTGCCTGTTCCATTTGAGGAGTTCTATCAGTTTTTCAATCAATTGGCCCTCGATAAAACAACGGTCGCCTGCTACTGTCTGTAAGTAGTACTACTTATGTCATTAAGTTTCTCTATATAGCTTAGCTCTTTCATTGCATGTATTTATAATCATCCTCACTATATTATGCAGATTGAAGATCGTCGAATTGAAGAAAAGACAAGTCGGTGATATTGGGTTCATTAACACATATCTCATAGATGCAACTCAGGTTAAATTTCATGCCGCAGAAACCGAGGCCAGCATGCTAGAATCGTTGATAATAAATCAAAACAAAGATATAATACTCTTTCCTTACAACTTCAAGTGAGTGTTACTGTCTTGTGCGTATTCGGTTTCCCTTATATATTAGTCAAGGTTATAGTAATGTAATTGATGAGTTATGCATGTGTGTGCAGTTTCCACTATATTCTCCTACATATTAAGCTTGAGCACGAACTAGTAACCGTCTTAGACTCAAGACGAAAAGATCCCAAGGACTATGCAGACATGACTCAAATACTCGAGAAGTAAGTTAAATCGATCATTATCCACCATATCAGCAACTTTGTTCATTTTCTGATATATCAAGTAATTGTTTTCTTTGTCCGGCAGGGTTTGGAGAAAATTCACCAGAAAAGCTCCGGGACTGCCGAAGGATCTGCAATTTAGACACCCGAAAGTAAGTACTAGCTATAGTAGCATTTTAAGCGCATCTACTAGTCATTCAAGCGCTAGTTTCATCAATACCATTTGGCATTCTTGCTTATCAGTTTGATTAACCTATATTTCTCGTAAAGTGGTTGTGGCAGGAACAAGGGAATGATTTCTGTGGATACTATGTTTGCGAGTCCATCCGCCACACGACCTGTGAGCGGGGCTACACTGACGAACAATATGAAGTACGTAAATAACAACATTCACAATTTTATTTTATTACCATCATTTGTGTTGAGTTTCATTCATTCATATATATATGTATTGACCCCCTTCTTTAAATTAGATGTTTCGGAAGCGGGATGAACTCCTAGCACCAGCTCGCATGCGAGGAATTCAAGAGGAATTGGCGGCATTCTTTCTTGACCACGTGATCCCTGAAGACGGAGAATTCTATGTGGACCCTGAGTCCGTATGATTATATTTGTAAGAGATAATTATTATATATATGTAGCCGGCAGTGTCAGATAGATATACGAGAACTTGTTGTTCGACCAATCTCTCGGAGAAGGAGAGGTGGTCGATATCACTTCTCTCTGTATATATGCATATATGTTCATGACGATCTTCTGTTTCCTTCGTTTGCTTACTAGCTAGCTAGCGTGTCTAGTCCTCTCTGTATACGTATGTATAGTACGTAGCGTCGACCAAGCACGGACATAACAGAGGACACTTCTCTCTATTAATTATAACTAGCTAACACAATATATGAAACACCTAAATTAACCCCCCAAAACCCCCAACACCCCCCCTTTTAAAAAAAAACAAAAACCCCAGCCACAGAAGTGCTGACGCGTGGATGCCTATTGGTCCCGGTTGGTGCCACCAACCGAGACCAAAGGGTCTCCTGACTGGGCTCTGCGCACTGCCCACGTGGAGGGCCTTTAGTCCCGGTTCTGGATTGAACCGGGTCTAAAGGGGGGGAGGTATTAGTACCGACACTTTAGTCCCGGTTCCGGAACCGGGACTAAAGGCCCTTACGAACCGGGACTATAGGCCCTTTTTCTACCAGTGTGATGAGCCACATTGGAGGTCCGCAAAGCGCTTATCAGCGATGGAGCCGCGTCGAGCTCGGGTGAGGAGGTGATTCGTCATTCATTTCTTCGATGGTTGCTGTGGTGGTGGCGGAGGCAGATGACGGGCGTTGATGTCAAGTTCAGAGATATTCTGTTATCTTTTCAGTTTTATCATGTCGGTCTTTATATGACTTGTACTTTATTCTTTATAATATAAATGAGACACGTATTATTTTGAAAAAAAATCACATTAAGGTTATATACGTAGAACTGCACCCGCCAACGATCTGAAACGTAAACAAGGTGGGACTGGCTATGTGCCAATCGACTGAAATTCCAAATTGGGTCAGTCGATCGTTCTTCACCTTGATCTATGATCTAACGTCCTCAAACCCTTTCTCATATGTTAGCGGATGCGCTCAGTCAGTAACTGAACAGGAAAGAGAGGAAAAAAATGATTCAACAGGACCTCACATATCATCCCTATACATCCGAGCTGTCTGCAAACTTTCATATTAAGGACAAATGTAGCAAGGATATGAGAGCGAAACCCAGACAGTCCACCACGTAGGACGGGCCCACCCCGGATCACAATTTTTCTTTTTGATTATTCTTTCTTTTTTTATCTTTCTTCTTTCTACCAATCACATACAAGTGACCGGATATACAACGGAAAAAACGGAAGTGTTGTGCGGACGACACACCATGCACGATAGCGGAACAATGGCGAATCCAGCAGCCGACTGCACTTTATTCATATGCATGGATGGACTGATATATATTATCCTTCAAAAATCGTTCGCACACCATCATATGCATAGCATCGCTGGGGAGAAAATGAGAAGTGTGGATGCATTAACCGAAAAATAAGGGCTTAAAATGGATACGCCCAATCACTAACCGGGCGTGCCCGCCGGCAGTGGATTTGCTAAGTCCGGCTATAAACGCTCTAATTAACTAGCTAAGGATCCCGGCCTGAATTATCCGATCGCTGTAACTGAATTACTCTGCACAGATTTTGCATGTGCTGTCATCCTCACTCGTCA
Source organism: Triticum urartu (assembly GCF_056163025.1). Taxonomy (NCBI): domain Eukaryota; kingdom Viridiplantae; phylum Streptophyta; class Magnoliopsida; order Poales; family Poaceae; genus Triticum; species Triticum urartu. The sequence goes on along the minus strand of NC_141875.1, from coordinate 652,824,724 downwards.
GCTTAGGCCAACTCCATCGTACGACCTTATCTTGTCCGTCCTCTTTCGTTTGAAGTAAAAGGGACAAACAAGACGGCCCAGCGCACGGCCTTAAATGGACAAATGTCCGGATTCCATCCACTTTCGACTCATCCCCGGCCTGAACTTGCGCTCGGTTTGGGGTGAAACGGACGCGCGCGGACGGCCTCGACGGACGCCCTTGTCCCCCCATGGCCCTCCTGTCGGGGACACTAGCAGTCCCTTCGCTCCCAACGCTTCACCCTCTCTTCCCGCCCGCCCCACCGCCGGCGCCGCCGCTATTCTCCGGCCGCCTCCTCATCGCGCAGCCCCCCGCCGTCCATACCAAACCACGTCTCGACATGGCCGCCACCACGCCCGCGCTTCCGCCGTAGTTTTGGCCGTCGATCGGAGGAGGTTTGGCCGTCGCCGTCCTTGCCGGTGGCAGAGGGGACACGACTGCCGGCGACGTACCACGGCGGCCGACGCAGATTCCGACGAGAGCTCCAGAGCGGCCAGTAGCCGGCCGGCAACCACCCCTGCTGCGTCGAGGTGATCATCGCGGCCTCTTCGCCACCACGACCGCAAGGTGCTCGACCTTTTGACAACAAAGGTATGGACAATGGAGACGAGTTTTTCTTCCATCACTTCCTTTGTTCAACAGACGATTCGTTGTCGGATAATGAAAATCTTGTGGTGGCTGCACTGGTCGTTCACGACCATATTCAACGGCAGCTTCCTCGGTACAGGGGGTCACTCCCTGGCCGTGCTCCCAACTTGAACTGCAACATGGAGAGAGGCCACGCCGTGCTCTATGTCGATTACTTTGCCAACACCCCGCTCTTCAAGCCGGATAAATTTCGTCGCCGTTTTCGTATGGCAAGGCATGTGTTCAATCGTATCCAAGAGGGAGTGGTTGCTCATGACCCATACTTCGAGTGCAAGACGGATGCCCTTGGCAAGCTTGGATTCTCCTCCTACCAGAAATGCACCGCGGCCATCCACATGCTTGCATATGGAATTCCAGGCAATCTGGTGGATGAGTATGTGCGTATGAATGAGACAACATGTCTGATGTCAATGTACAAGTTTTGCCAGGCTGTGATCGAGGTGTATGGCCCAGAGTACTTGAGGCAGCCAACTGCCGCTGATACAGAGAGATTGTTGGCGACCAACGCAGCTAGAGGCTTTCCAGGTATGCTTGGCAGCATAGATTGTATGCACTGGGAGTGGAAGAACTGTCAATTCGCTTGGCAGGGCCAGTACAAGGGGCATGTTAACGGGTGCACTGTCATATTAGAAGCGGTGGCATCACAAGATCTTTGGATATGTCATTCTTTCTTCGGCATGGCAGCTTCTCACAATGATATCAACGTGCTGCAGCGTTCTCCAGTCTTCGCGAGGCTTGCAGAAGGCCACTTCCCACCTGTCAACTTTGAGATCAACGGCCACCATTACAACAAGGGATACTATCTAGCAGATGGTATATATCCTCAGTGGTCAACTTTTATGAAGACAATCTCGAAATTCCAAGGTGAGAAGAGAAAGAGATTTGCCCAAATGCAAGAGAGTGTTAGAAAGGATGTGGAACGTGTTTTTGGTGTACTTCAATCCCGATGGTGTATCGTTCAAAACCCTGCACTGTCATGGGATAAAAGGAAGCTTTGGAAGGTGATGACTGCTTGTGTGATCATGCACAACATGATCGTTAAGGACGAGCGTGATGAGAGTATCTTCGACCAATGATTTGATTATTAAGGTGAAAATATTGAGCCCCTGCACCAAGACCCGACCACATTTGAACAGTTTGCCCAATTCCACAGTTTGCCCAATTCCACCGTGAGACACTCATTTGAATCTTCAAAATGACTTGGTTGAGCACGTGTGGGATCACATTGGCAATCAATAGATGTATTGGTCCATTTTATGTCCAGTCAAACAATTTCGATTTGGTTGTAAAACTATTTTATTAAAGACAATTTTAATTGGGTTGTAAAACTATTTTAATTTTTAGACAAATATTTGGATTGGAAACTAGTTTTGATGCAAATTTGGGCATTTTTGGTTTCGACGGACAGGATGGGGCAAAAGGATGCGGCCGCACGCTAGGCGCACGACCACCGCATCTCAGGACAGGCCTGGACACGACCTCAAATCCCTATCCAAACAAACAAAAACCGGACAAAACGAATATCTGTTTGAGGTCGCGCTATAGAGTTGGCCTTAGCCGCCTACAGCACTGTCTTCCGAGCATCAGAAGCGACCGTGCTATGCTACTACGTTCGGTCGTTCGCAGCACACGGCCGGATGCTGCTGAAGCTGCCGGGAAGTGCAAGCACAACAAACATCGGTCGCGATTCAGATTGCAGAATGTGAATGCCATGCTCGAGCCTTAGGGCCTCTTTGATTTATAGGATTTTAAAAATGTAGGAATATAAAAAATATAAGATTGCAGTGGCATGTCAACTTGAATTCTATAGGATTAGCAAAGAGTGTTTGATGCCACATGAAAAATAAAGGAAATGTAAAAAAAGGTTGAAGTGGATGTTAGATTTTCTATGAAATGTAATATAAAAGATTTCATAGAATAAATTCGTATGGGATCCAATCTTATGAATTAAAGGACCGACATAGGAAAAATTCCTAAGGATTTCAATCCTTCAAAAATCCTAAAAATATCCTTTGAATCAAAGAAGCCCTTAGCGTTGAACCATAACTGTTCCTCCTCCCTTCTCCGAGGTTCAGGATGACCTGTAATATCATAAGGTGCGCTCCGGGGTGGCAAGAATATCACCGACCGACCGATCGATACTGGAATATGCTCTTGTTGTGCGCCAGGCTGTCTGTCAGTGACGCATCTACTGCTACTGGCCCAACGTTCTTCAACACTCGGATAAAGTGCAGCTCTACCCGAATATGTAATGTGATGTATACACGACATGACAGTGGATCCCTATTGGAAACAGCAGCAGAGTTTCCCATCCATCCCGTTCGCCCAATCGATACCAGCTGCCAACTCTGGCTGACGCGCAAATTCAGCGATTTCCAATCCTAAAAAAATAATCAGCGATTCCCCTATGCGTGACTGACCATCAAAGACATCGGAAAAGAATTATATGAGACATATCCTGATGTATGACACGTGACATTCACAAATTATAAAGCATCTACCCCTCTCCTCGATTTCAAGTGAGGTGGGGTAGATGCTTTGTGATTTGTAAATGACATGTGTCATCCATTAGGGTGGGTCTCACATGCTAACCCGTAAGACCTGGTCTCATATAATTTTTTTCTCACGCATCTCGGTGAAAATAGTCAACAAAGAGTGCATCCGAAGCAAAGTAGTCGGCCATTATTAAACCCATTAAGCGTCGCATGAATGGCGGCCAACTAGCTATGCCACGTGGCGTAAGCTGGTTGGCCGCGGTGAGAAAATTTTGATAATATTTTATAGATGGGGTTGAGGATTTTTTTTTGAAATGTTTCTTTAGATGGTGGTCAGAACCTAACGTATTTTTTTAAATGGAGGGTTACGGAAAGTGGCGCTCATAGATAGGCTACACTGGTAAAAAAAAAATTCTTTTTTAGATGAGGTGAGATTTTTTTAGATGTTTTTAGATAGAGGCGAGGACCACATGGTTTTTCCATAAATGAAAACGTGCACATAACTTCCTCTCAAGCAGCGCCACAAGTGGCACTCCAACCACTAGTCAGTGTCAAATGGATGCACGCCCTATTGTGTTGGAGCACTCGATGAGCCTTAATTGAGCCCTTGAAATTGAGAACATACTCCTCCGCACATGCCGCGTCTTCAAGGACTGCCTGCATCATCGCCGTCTCATTTGAGTATGCCTCCTCGTTGGATGAGCTGTCGGACGACTCAACATAGTGCTCGTATATGTACTACAAATCGAAATCCAGTGCTAGAAAGAAGAAATGAAAACTGTTTTTAGCTCCGGCAATTTATCGAACAGTTGTCGGGCATGATGGGTATAGCAGTAGCAGATGGTACCTGACAGGGCGGTCGGAGGACAGGGGTTGGAAGGAGACGGATGAGAAGCGGGGTGGAGCCTGGCTCAAACGCTGGAGGTGACGAAGACGTAGAGTTTCGGCAGGGTTGTGGCTTGGTAGCTAGGGTCGTGGAGCGGCGGCGAAGGCAAGGAGGAAAGGAGAGAAAATGAAGAGGATAAAGGCGCGGGGTCCTTGAAGGGTTTTGGGTGAATCGGGGGTGTCGGGGTCCTACGTGTCCGGTGTCTAGACTCCCGCAAAGCTCCGATTTACGGGAGAAAGGACGTCTGAACCGTCTTAGAAACTGATACAAGCCCGCGTTGAATGACTTCCACTGTCCAAACAACGTGATCCGGATTTATGCGGGCGTTTTGCAGGTCCACCTTAAAGATGTCCTGACTAGCTAAAATGAGTATATCTTTTTCTGGTGTTGTGGCTGGTTTGTATTAGTTGGAATGAATGTTGTGTGCAATTCATCGTCTTGCACGTGATGAGTGATCACCTTAATTTTTGGACTGGAGTATTGTGTCATTAAATAAACTAGAAGATATCCTTCTCCAGATTGTTGTTGCCGCCTTTTTTAGTTTTTTTAGGGTTGCCTCTTTTGGTTAAAAAGTACAATATAATTTTGGTGGAACCCATATATGCAACATGTAGGTGAACCACTTGATGTGCTTTGACATGACACGATTAGAAGGCTTATCATGAACTAAATACATAATTGCCGGGCGGCATAATCTGATGGAATGGTTAATTAGTTGTTTTTTAAATAGTTTGGTTTGCTTACCACATGTGTCACATGGTGAATGGATAATTACTTTGCTATAGCTACTTGACCCTATTGGAAAAAGAAAATCACGATCCAACTTAGCAACTTCGCTTAACAAAACTAGCTACTTGACAACCATCGTCCATCATCTAAGAGATCTCTATCAGACACCTCAAAAGCTATGTTTGACGATTATTTTTTTGGTACTAGAAAACATACCGGTGCATTGCTACAGGCTGATTTAACTGTAGTTTCTCGGCCATGGAGAATTTAGTCGAAGCCCAATCTTCACTTTTGTTCAATTATTCCATTTAGAATTGTCATTATCAGAACCATGAGGCAACTATGTGAAGAATCGTATTCATTTCCTCTAGCAGTGCCTCCTTGAACTCCCCGGTACCCTAGGGTTGAAGATGAGTTGTGCTTGAAATAGTTTTTGAGTGGGAGAAAGAGATGGTGGAAGGGCTGTGGTTGAAGAGGAAAGGGCGCACGGACTTCAATCGGGTGCTTATTTTCTTATTTTTGAGCATATTTTTCGAGATTTTAATTACTAATTCAAAGGATTTTCATATATTATGCAAACTAAGTATTGGTATATATACGCTGCTTTTTGTCTGACTTAAGTATAACATTGTAGATTGGATCATCGATTCTATTGACAAAGCATATCATGCCGGCACATTAACCACCATACTCACAATAAAAATGTTGTACTCGCATCACTTCTATTGAGTTACTGACATTATACCATAAAAATGTTGTATACTTCGTTGGGCATCCATTCATATATACTCGTGTTGTGTGTGTGCTAACTTGGAGTCCTCGTTGTATAGGTTTCCTCTTATGTTGCGATATATGTAGGGTTAATCATAGAAATTGAATCTTTGCATGGTGTGTTGCGCTGCAATTTATGATTAGCTACAATTTGGTCTATTCTATATTCCTTTTGTTTTGGCTGCATATTTGCATTTTTTCATGTTATATTTTTTTTCCTTTTGTGTTAACTCCCTATTATCATATTTCTTCCTCCCTTGTGTCCATTTTCTTTTGCTAGGTTGAAACTTTAATTGTTTTGTTTTGCTCATTGGCTTCATTACCTTTTTAATGTTTCCTGTTTTTCTTTATTGGTCATCCGTGCATATCGCTCTCTGTCGTTTTCCCTCTGTTACTACTTGGCATCCATGACTGGAGATTGTGACCCCAATTGCTTGCCTGCATTAGAATTTTATTATGCATATGTTGTTCATTAAAATAACCTAATTAGATTTTGCATCATAAATAAAACATAGGAGCTACTTATAAGTTACTTTAATTACGATGAACATTAGCATTAGAATATATGTGTTTATATAGTGTCATGTTTTCCATATACGCAATTTAGGAAATGGAAAAATGGTATTGAAGTAAGGACATTGGTATACACACGACACTTTTCGTCCAACTTCAGTATGGCTAGGCATATGCTTCCCTTGTGTGCACTATGTATATAGGTTAGTCCAGCATCATCTTAATATTTATCTTAATTGAACTATGGAGAGTGTTCATCACGGACAAACACCAAATTCAACTTCAGTTGAAACCTTCATGTTTTTCTTCTTCTTAAGACTTACAAGCGGAAAACATGTAGTAACATGAAGTTTGAATTATTCCTGACGTGTATGTCTCCTTAAATTATGGAGGACACATGCATGGTCCGTTTAGTAGCCCATCATAGACTATATTTTCTTCCTTTTTTGCATGGTAATATGTGTCTCATTTATATCTAACGGATCATAGTATAAGCCACGTGCAAACCAACCTGGCAAAACTGAAAAGATAGCGGAACGCTAGCCTTTGCACAAAGGAACAACAGCCAAGAAGGAAAAATACAATCTAGACCAAAGAATTCCCTAAGCTTGACACCAACGCCCGTCACCTGCCTCCGGCACCACCACAACAACCACCAAAGGAAAAAAAATAATGGATCACATTCTCACCCGAGTTCGACACGGCTCAGTCGCTGATATGCAGCTTCGTGGAACTCCAAGGTGGCTCACCCAAGGCGAAGCCATTGCCGTTGAACGAATCAGGCCGGGGAACACCCCGCATCGAACTCCAAATTTGGCACCCCACATGACTAAGGCTTCGAAGGAGGAAACCATACCTGCGAGCCACGAGCCACGGACCCAGCACACGATCCACCATCTTTCAGTTGTCGTAGATGCAGACCACAGTCTGCATCCGCTCCTGGACTACCTCCCAAGCTCCGCGCCGATGCTGGAGCAGACATCGTCGCAATGACGGAGCCCGAGGACACAAGTCCACCACAAGGATGACGTCATTACCACACCATCCTTGCTTGAACTGATTCGTTTCCAAATCCATCCCCAGCCTTAGGACCAATCGCCTCGTTGGGGAAGGATCTGAAGCTTCTTTATTTAACACCGCCATCGCCTCCACTGAAGCAAAGACGATGAACAACAAAAAAACTAAGCTAAAAGGGCCTAATCTAAAGCTACATGATCTACACGTGTGAAACAGGCACCCCCCCCTCACCATCAGCGGCCGAGGTCGTCGGTGGAGGGGAGCCGCCAGAGGAAGGCGGCGTAGGAACTCGCTAGCAGCGGCTAGGGTTTTCTAGTCTCCTCCCCATTTCCTTCCTTGTTCCTATTCCGTCACCTCGCGTCCTCTTAGACTACTCCTTATATTATGCATAATGCATGCATGTTTCGTTCAGTAGCCCAACAGAGACTCTAGTGCTTATTTTTGCTTGCGCCTCTTGTATCTATTTAATAAGACAACCACACACACACACACGCACATATCTATTTAATAAGACAACCACACACACACACACACACACACATATATATAGAAGGTTAATTAGCCCTGCTTTCCTTCCTTATTGTTCTGTCAAGATGATCTCTGACCCGCCTTCCTGATTCCAAGAAAACTCAAAGCCGTATATAAATTAAGTAGATTGGATATAAGGAAGTGATGTGGGAAATTAGAATCAATCTTTTCTTTCAACAGATGACACAAGTTAGCTCGGTTGGTCAAGCACGTTATGTGCTGGGCATTCCAGTCTTCTCACATGCATGTATTTTTTTACCTCAAGTGAGATTGGTGGGCTGGATTCACTGGTTCACCATACACGGGCCTTTTTGTTCGGTTGGCCTGTCTTGGACGAACAAAACTTATGGGCCAAGGAAAGACGGACGAAAAAAACCAACATAGAAATGTCGGCCGGACGAAAATTAGAAAGGAACGGGCGAAATTAGGGAGGAAGAAGTGTTTATCTCTTTATTGGTAGGTATAGATATAGATTGAGGGACTAGACCCCGGCTAGCATACCGCCTAAACCATTACTGCATCAATTTTTTTTACTTCTATCACTCAAGAATCTCTTCCACTCAACTAAATTTAGGGAGATGGGAGACAATCGTGTAGCCCGTGGCCACTGCCATTGCCATTGGCCATGTTGGGGAATGCAGTATTTCAAAAAAAATTCCTATGATCATGCAAGATCTATCTAGGAGATTCATAGCAACGAGAAGAGAGAGTTTGTCTATGTACCCTTGTAGACCGAAAGCGGAAGCGTTTAGTAACGCGGTTGATGTAGTCGAACGTCTTCACGATCCAAGTACCGAACGCACGACACCTCCGTGATCCGCACACGTTCAGCTTGATGGCGTCCCTCGAACTCTTGATCCAGTTGAGGCCGAGGCAGAGTTCCGTCAACACGACGGCATGGTGACGGTGATGATGAAGTTACCGACGCAGGGCTTCGCCTAAGCACTACAACGATATGACCGGTGTGTAACTGTGGAGGGGGGCACCGCACACGGATAAAAGATCAACTTGTGTGTCCATGGGGGTGCCCCCTGTCGTGGTTCTAAGTTTGACAGTAGAATGAGGGGTAGAAATGTAGAGGCAAGATCCTAGCTATCGAGGAGTTGTACACGCGAGTTTTACGAGTTCAGGCCCTTCTCGGAGGAAGTAACAACCCTACATCTCGGAGCCCGGAGGCGGTCGACTGGATATATGCGTGTGAGTTACAGGGGGTGCGAACCCCTGTCCCGGAGGAGGGGGCGGCTTATATAGAGTGCGCCAGGACCCCAACTCCCCTCCGTTACACAGGGTTCAATGTTCATAAGGAAGGAGCGTTACTGGTAACCTCCGAAGTAAAGTGCTATAAATGACTATTAAAGCTATGACTTAATCCCGACCATTGCAGAGTGAGAGGTTCTCCATCTTCTGGTAGTCGAGTGGTTGTTCGCATGGTCGAGTGTCCTCAAGAATGTCGAGTGGAACATGGCTTTATGGTCGAGTGGATGATGATTTCTCTTCGACTGCTTCTTGTTCTTTTAGAGATGTCCTTGGGGAGGGTATCTTGAATAGATCCATGACGCTACCCTAGGTACATAGCTTCGTCATTAGCCCCCGAATGGATCAGGGTTTGAGTGGGGAAGGAGTTGGGAACACTTCTGACTCATTCTTCGCGTTGTGAGTATAACTTGTTCTGGAGCCATGAACTGAGGAGACAATGTCAACTTCTTTTTCAGTCGCCTTGGTCCATTCTTGGTTTTTGTCGAGTGAATTTTCACGGTAGAATTCCGAATGATAATGTGGAGGACGTTTTCAGTCTGACAAGTTGCTTTGCTCTCCGCGGATTTCACGGGATTCGAATTTTGGGAAGTGCGCCGGACGGGTGAGGCCATGGTAATCGGGACGGATTAGGCAAGTTGCCTCGATCTCCGCGCCACCTTTTTCGCCACGTATTGCGCGTGCGACTGTTGCGGGATTTGTTTAGATCGTCTGGGCCTACCAGTCACTCACTCGGGGAATGACCTTATAAAAGGTACCGGACCGGGTCTTTGCACCGCGCGCTCCCATTCTCTTTCTTCTTCCTCAGACCTCTCCGCCACGCACGCTTCCGCTCTCTGCGTTGAAACCTCACTCGAGCTCGATCTGCCGCCATGGGAAAAGAGAAGACGGTGGCGCTGGAGCGCGCGAAGAAGGCGACCGCGAAGGCAAAGGGCAAGAGGACCAGTCGGGGCGGATCCTCGTCAAGATCCGGCCTGCCGCCGGGCTGGATCCAGGGCGATTGGATCCGCTCGACGATTAGCCAAGACGACCTCGACGACCTGGTGGAGGGGGGACTGATCCCCCACAAATCGGCGCGGCTCCCGGGGAACGAGACCGAGCCGCAGCCGCGGGAGGGTGAGTGCGTTCTCCTCTCCACCCACGTCGATCGCGGGTTTTCCCTGCCTCCCCATCCTTTCTTTTGTGGCTTTCTGAACTTCTTCGGGGCTCAACTTCACCACTTCACTCCAAACACCATAGTTTATTCTGGCTGCCTTTGTGTCGATGTGTGAAAATTTCTTGGGCTGTCGACCGCACTGGGGTCTCTTCAAACACATCTTCACCTGCCGCTCCCAGTCGGTCAAAAAGGCCAATCCGAGTGATGAGAGGACGCACGTGATTCAGATGTGCGGGGGTCTGGGGATCCAGATGAGGAACAAGAGCACCTTCCCAGCGATGATCCTTCCCGACTCGGTCCGGGGCTGGCAATCGACTTGGTTTTACTGTAAGGACCAACCGACTCCGGGCCAGTCGACTAGACTTCCTCCCTTTTCCCTAGCTCGAGTGGAGAAGCCCTCCTCCTTGAAGGTGGTCCCAGAAGAGAAGGCACAGGTCAAGGTGTTGGTCGAGCGGGTCGTCCAACTTGTCCGCGACGGGGTGACTGGGATGGACCTGCTGGAGGTCTTTCTCAGTCGACGCATCCAACCGCTTTAGGCCCGTGACCATCCGATGTGGATGTACTCGGGGCTTGAGGACTCCACTCGGATCCACCCGGAGGACGTCAGCGAAGACACCTTGGAGAAGTGGCTGAAGGGAATCACCAGCAACAAAGACAATCCTCGGGGGTCTAGGAGGGTGATTCCATTCGACCACTCGCGCCAGCCGGAACATGTATGACTCTGCTTTGTCGAGTATCTTCTTGATTCTTTGTGTGACACCTTGTTGATGGTCGACTGAATTTCTTTCGACCGTTGTCCTTTTAGGCCCTCGTCGACATGTACTCAATGCCCAATGGAATGCAGGGGCAAGACGTCGAGGAAGGAGCGAGCGGGGGCGAGAGCAGCGAGTGGCACTCGGATGCCGAGGAGGACGAGGAGAGCGACGACTCGACTGATGACGAAAAGGTCGACTCGCCTCCTCGCAGAGAGAGGAGATCCAAGAACGCTCACGACCCGGCGAGTACCCCGGACCTGGCGACCGCGCCGACTGGGCAGTCTTCGAAGCGCCCCCGGACATCTTCTCCAGCGCTGATTGAGAAGGCCCCGAAGCAGCCCAAGGTTGTGCCGCCTCCAGCGCCAAAAGCACCGAAAGCCACCTCCTCCAAACTGCCAAAGGCTTTGCCCAGGATCAAAGTGACCGTCCCTACCATCTCCGGGTAACCATCTGACTTGTTCTTTTCGTCGACTCGAGCAACAGAACGTAACCGACTGGGTGCGCGCCTTTGCAGTGCTGCTACATTAGGAACCTCTTCTTACCAGTAAGGAGACGAGGAGATGGAAGATGCGGTCACCTCCAACCCAGTTAAAAACTCTTATGATCTTGCTCTTGACTACTCGGTCGATTGGATTCTAGCGGTTCACTTTGGAGTCGACTGATCTTCTCCGCAGCTCCACCCAACGTCATCGATCTCCCAGATGACGATGAAGATGTGGCTCCTAGGCCCAGGAAGAATAAAAAGGCGGCGCCTGGTAAGGCGTCTTAGCAGGGAGCAACAACAACACCAACCGTCCATCAATCTGAAGACGCGGGCGGGGCCTCTGTAACCTTCGTTGTACCCTTGTCGAGTGAGCGCCCCGCACCGTCGAATGTATCGATGATTCCTTCAATCGTCCCATCTCATGCCTCGGAGGTCCAAGCTGCTGCACCTGGGTCGTCTACCCTCTTCTTCACCAGCTACCCTGTCCCGGAAAACCAGTTGAATGCGGCTGCGGAAGCCATCCGTCAGGCTAACGTGATGATGGAGCGGATGAAGACGGTGCACGAGAATAGCCAGGCCGCTTACGACGCCAGCGCTGCTCTCCGGGCCAATGTCCTAAACTTTCAACTGACCTTGTTCTATCAGGATATGCTACCCGAAAATTTTTCTTCTATACAATCTCCTGTTGTTTGCGTCGAATCAGTGCACCCACTGGGTGTTTTGTTGTCTTTGGTAGTTGCGTTCTTCCACTCGGTCTGGGCGAGTAGGATCTGAACCAGTGGGGGCACGCTAAGTGCACCCACTGGGTGTAGTCTCTGAGATCGCAGTCGATTGCTGGCAGTCGACTGGGGTCTGAGTTCTTCCTTCCTTTCTTTTCTTCCACTCGACCCGCGCGGACCGGTCGAATGAGATCTGAACCGGTGGGGGCACGCTAAGTGCACCCACTGGGTGTAGTCCCCGAGACCGCAGTCAACTGCTGGCAGTCGACTGGGGTCTGAACAGTTTTTTTTGACTTGACCCGGGCGGACTGGTCGAATTGGGTCTTAATCAGCGTAGGCATGCCAAGTGCACCTGCTGGGTGTAGCCCCCGAGACCGCAGTCGACTGTGTGCAGTCGACTGGGGTCTAAGCGAACTTCTTTAAGTTTTATCCACTCGGAAGTGAATAACCTTTGATCTTGTCGATTGACACGTCTGTTGCCTTCTGCAGAAGTCTTGTATTCTCATTTCCAAGTTTGCTGAACTTGAGGAGAAGCAGAGGCAACTCAACCTTGACTTAGAGTTGGCCCAGCAGAATCTGAAGAAAGCTCAAGATGAAGCTGCCGATATGGAAGGTAACTACCTGTCGACTATCTTTTTAAAACATTTCTTCGAGCTCTTGTCTGATCCGATTGCTTCTTTTGCAGAGAAAATGAAGTTGGCTCTGGAGAAGAAGGACTCGGACCTTGCCGCTCCACAGAAGGAAGCCTAAGATAAAACTGCCCTTGCAGACCAGAAGCTGGCTTCAGTCGAAGCAGTGGAAGGGGAGGTGACCAAGCTGAAATCCTGTCTCAACGAGTCTAACTGAGAGGTGAGTCGTCTGAAGAAGGACAAAATTACCTTGAATGAAAAGCTGGAGTCTGCGGTCCACAAGAGGAATGACACAGAGGCTTATCTGAGAACTCTTGCCAAGAAGCTTTATCTTATGCTGGAAGGTATTTCTTTTAAACCGACTGTGTTGATGCTTGCGAACAGATCCTGTCCGGTCGACTCACTAATTTTTGGCTGCAGAATTCTGCCAAGACTTTGACAAGGAAACTGGAAAGGTCGAGACGGGTCTGGACCCTATCGCTTCTCCAGTTTGCGACGAAACTGCAATGAACGTGCTCCGACTGGAGTCTCGTGTCGCCAGCGTCATAAGCTACCTCGCGCGCCTGAAGGAGGCAGTCTCACGAGTCGACTCATTGCTCTGGCCAAGGGCGACGCTTCAAAATGACCTGGAATCCCTGATGGCTCGACTCAACGAGATCCATGACCGAGTGCAAGAATGGAAGAAGTCCTCCGCCCGGTGTGGTGCTGACGTGGCGCTGTCCTTGGTGCGAGTCCACTGCAAGGAAGCTCATGAAGACAAGCTGGCAGCGATCAAGGTTGCTAACACCAAAAGGCATGACTTCCAGTCCTTCATGGAGACTTTCATCGCTGCTGCCACTCGGATCGCGGATGGGATCGACCTGGACGAATTCGTCGAGCCTGCCAGCCCTCCTCCTACCGAGTGAACAAACTTATGAGACTTGAATCTGCTTTAAATTTGCCTCGGAATGCCGAGTGCTTGCTGTAACCGTTAAACTCCTTCGGGCTTGATGCTCGAATACTTTTGGTTTGCTGCTTGGAACTTTGGGATTTATCCGAATTTGGTTTATTTCCGAATATGCTTGCGTTTTGCCTTCAAGTGGACTTTGTTCTCTGCTCGGAATAGTCTTTGCGCTGGAGATGTAGCTCTGAGGTAGCGACTCCAGTCGACCTGCGCTTCGTCGTCCTTGCGGATAGGGATGGAGCGCACATTGTACTTGTGGCGTAGTCCCGAAGGAGAAGGTTGCAGTCGACTTGCACCTCATCGTCCTTGCGGATAGGGATGGAGCACACGTTGTACTTATGGCGTAGCTCCGAAGGAGAAGGTTGCAGTCGACCTGCACCTCATCGTCCTTGCAGATAGGGATGGAGCGCACGTTGTACTTGTGGCGTAGCTCCGAAGGAGAAGGTTGTAGTCGACCTGCACCTCGTCGTCCTTGCGGATAGGGATGGAGCACACGTTATACTTGTGGCGTAGCTCCGAAGAGGAAGGTTGCAGTCGACCTGCATCTCGTCGTCCTTGCGGATAGGGATGGAGCGCACATTGTACTTGTGGCGTAGCTCTGAACTTAGGCGAGTAATAGACTGCAACTAAGCCTCCGAGTGGGAGACCTTAGGCGAGTACTGTCCTGCAGCTAAGCCCCCGAGTGGGAGGGTTGCTCTCCACTCGGTAGGATTTTTTAAACTTAGGCGAGTACTGTCCTGCAGCTAAGCCCCCGAGTGGGAGGGTTGCTCTCCACTCGGTAGGATTTTACGAACTTAGGCGAGTACTGAACTGCAGCTAAGTCTCCGAGTGGGAGACCTTAGGCGAGTACTAGACTGGAGCTAAGCCCCCGAGTGGGAGGATTGCTCTCCGCTCGGTAGGATTTTACAAACTTAGACGAGTACTGGACTCCAGTTAAGCCCCCGAGTGGGAGGGTTTCTCTCCACTCGGTAGGATTTTACGAACTTAGGCGAGTACTGGACTGCAGCTATGTCTCCGAGTGGGAGAACTTAGGCGAGTACTAGACTGCAGCTAAGCCCCCGAGTGGGAGGATTGCTCTCCGCTCGGTAGGATTTTACAAACTTAGGCGAGTACTGGACTGTAGCTAAGCCTCCAAGTGGGAGAACTTAGGCGAGTACTAGACTATAGCTAAGCCCCCGAGTGGGAGGATTGCTCTCCACTCGGTAGGATTTGACAAACTTAGGCGAGTACTGGACTACAGCTAAGCCTCCGAGTGGGAGAACTTAGGCGAGTACTAGACTGCAGCTAAGCCCCCGAGTGGGAGGATTGCTCTCCACTCGGTAGGATTTTACACACTTAGGCCAATGCTGGACTGCAGCTAATCCTCCGAGTGGGAGGATTGTTCTCGGCTCGGTAGGATTTTACAAACTTAGGCGAGTGCTGGACTGCAGCTAAGCCTCCGAGTGGGAGGATTGCTCTCCGCTCGGTAGGATTTTACAAACTTAGGCGAGTACTGGACTGCAGCTGAGCCTCCGAGTGGGAGAACTTAGGCGAGTACTAGACTGCAGCTAAGCCCCCGAGTAGGAGGATTGCTCTCCACTCGGTAGGATTTTACAAACTTAGGCGAGTAATGGACTGCAGCTAAGCCTCCGAGTGGGAGAACTTAGGCGAGTACTAGACTGCAGCTAAGCCCCCGAGTGGAAGGATTCCTCTTCACTCGGTAGGATTTTACAAACTTAGGCGAGTACTAGACTGCAGCTAAGCCTCCGAGTGGGAGAACTTAGGCGAGTACTAGACTGCAGCTAAGCCCCCGAGTGGGAGGATTGCTCTCCACTCGGTAGGATTTTACAAACTTAGGCGAGTACTGGACTGCAACTAAGCCTTCGAGTGGGAGAACTTAGGCGAGTACTAGACTGCAGCTAAGCCCCCGAGTGGGAGGATTACTCTCCACTTGGTAGGATTTTACAAACTTAGGCGAGTACTGGACTGCAACTAAGCCTCCGAGTGGGAGAACTTAGGCGAGTTCTAGACTGCAGCTAAGCTCCCGAGTGGGAGGATTGCTCTCCACTCGGTAGGATTTTGCAAACTTAGGCGAAACGGATTCGCGGCTAAGCCTCCCGAGTGAGAGGCTTACCCATCACTCGGTAGGATTTTCTTTCAAACTTAGGCGGAACGGATTCGCGGCTAAGCCCACCCACTGGGGGATTTCAAAGGTAAATAAAAGCAACAACAATCATGCGAGAAGACTGAAAAGCTCTTGTCTTTGACGAACAAATTACAAAGGTACTTCTTATTACATTTTATTCGAATGAGTGCTTAAGTATAAAAGGGGCGGAGCAGCTCCGCGTTCTAAGCCCGTGGCTCGACTTTCTGATGCTCAACACTGTAAAGATGGTATGCTCCATTGTGGAGAACTTTGGTGATGATGAAGGGGCCTTCCCAAGCCGGGGCGAGCTTGTGTGGTTTCTGTTGATCCACTCGAAGAACCAGGTCCCCCTCTTGAAAGGTTCGGCCCCTCACATTCCTGGCGTGGAATCGACGCAAGTCTTGCTGATAAAT
Source organism: Triticum urartu (assembly GCF_056163025.1). Taxonomy (NCBI): domain Eukaryota; kingdom Viridiplantae; phylum Streptophyta; class Magnoliopsida; order Poales; family Poaceae; genus Triticum; species Triticum urartu. Next base: position 652,808,640 of record NC_141875.1, on the reverse strand, counting down.
GGCCGACCGAATCAAGGCCATCTCTCTTTCCTCCTCTAAGATCTCGACTGAATCCTGCCGGCCTTGCTCTGCTTCTTCTTCGGAGAAGAGCTCGACTCGGGGCGCATTGTGGATCAGGTCACTCGGCAGAACAGCATCGGCTCCATAGACCAAGAAGAAAGGAGTTCGTCCAGTCGACCGATTGGGAGTTGTCCTCAAACCCCACAGAAATGATGGAAGTTCATCGACCCAAGCGCCTGCTGCGTGTTTGAGGTCACACATCAGTCGGGGTTTTAATCCTTTGAGAATCAGGCTGTCGGTGTCAAAACCGGCGGATCTCGGGTAGGGGGTCCCGAACTATGCGTCTAGGCCGGATGGTAATAGGAGGCAAGGGACACGAAGTTTTACCCAGGTTCGGGCCCTCTCGATGGAGGTAAAACCCTACGTCCTGCTTGATTAATATTGATGATATGGGTAGTACAAGAGTAGATCTACCACGAGATCGGAGAGGCTAAACCCTAGAAGCTAGCCTATGGTATGATTGTTGATGTGTATGTTGCCCTACGGACTAAAACCCTCCGGTTTATATAGACACCAGATAGGGTTAGGGTTACATAGAGGCGGTTACAATGGTAGGAGATCTTCATATCCGTATCGCCAAGCTTGCCTTCCACGCCAAGGAAAGTCCCTTCCGGACACGGGACGGAGTCTTCAATCTTGTATCTTCATAGTCCAGGAGTCCGGCTGAAGGTATAGTCCGGCTATCCGAACATTCCCTAATCCAGGACTCCCTCAGTAGCCCCTGAACCAGGCTTCAATGACGACAAGTCCGACACGCAGATTGTCTTCAGCATTGCAAGGCGGGTTCCTTCTCCAAGTACTTTGTAGAAGATTTTGAACACAAAGATAGTGTCCGGCTCTGCAAAATAAGTTTCCACATATTGCCATAGAGAGAATAATATTTACACCAATCTAATCTGCTGACGTATTCCATAGCGTGACACCCCACGGCCAAGCCTTTATCCGAGTCGTTTCATTATCCCACCTCAGCGCGTTATGCGAGGTGGTTTCCTTGGCATGTCTTGTGAAAGCAGAGATCGTGTCCCCTTATCCCGGGATTCACATCAATACAGGCGTGGGTAACCCAACCGCGCCATTGATTACGGTGCTTGGAGATAAGCGAGTTTTACCAGGCTGGTGGGGACATGTAGTTGCGTCCACCCATATAAGGGGATAAGGATCCAACTTTTCACCTACGCCTTCTTCCTCCTTCGCCTATCCATTCTTGCGCACTCGAGCTCCAGCGCCCAAGTCCGCACTCCCCACCTCAACCTTCTCCAGCCATGTCCGGAGCGGGAGGCAAGTGGATGGTCTCCTCCGTCATGGAGGGACATATCAAAAAGCTGAGGAAGGCCGGATACCTGTCTAACGACATCGCGTACCGGCTCCCCGAAAAGGGGCAGCTCATCCCCACCCTAGGCCCCATGAGAGGGTGGTGTTGCTCCCCCATTTCCTCCGCGGACTGGGCTTCCCTCTCCACCCATTTGTCCGGGGGCTCATGTTCTACTACGGCCTGGATTTCCACGATCTGGCCCCGAACTTCGTCCTCAACATCTTGGCGTTTATCGTCATGTGCGAGGCCTTCCTCCGCATCCGCCCCCATTTCGGCCTATGGCTCAAGACTTTCAACGTCAAGCCGAAGGTGGTGCGCGGCAACCACGCGGAGTGCGGAGGCGCCATGTTGGGCAAGATGGCCAACGTCCTATGGCTCGAGGGCTCCTTTGTGGAGACCCTGAAGGGGTGGCAATCGGGGTGGTTTTACATCACCGAGCCGCGCGACGACGAATGGGTCGCACCCCCTGTGTTTCGATCCGGACCCCCTACGCGGTCACCTCCTGGAAGGAGACGGGCCTGTCGTGGGGCAAGAAGGGAGAGCTGTCCGGACTCCAAACATGCGTCCAAACCCTGGTGGACAAGAAGCTCAAACTTGTCAATGTAGTCCAGGTTATGCTCATCCGCTTGATCCTCCCGTGTCAACAATGGGCTTTCAACCTGTGGGAGTTCGACCCGGCACGACACCAAACTCTGAACAGGCTATTCGACACAACGTACGAAGATGCCTAGAAGGTGCTTTTCAAGGGCGCCGAGGCTCCCGCATCCGCTACCGAGGATCGCAGATTCAGTGCTCAGCGTCACGCTCTCGTGGTAAGCCGTTTTTTCCTTTTACAGGGTATCAGTTTTTCATAGTTTGACTCTATGCGGGATCTAAGCTCCCTTACCTTTGACAGGATTGGCGGGTGACGTCCGGACAGATCAACTATCCGGCTCCTTTGCCCGAAGGCCCAGCGGACACTCGCTTGGCGAAGATGCTAGTTCCGGCACCCTATGTGGTGCCGGAGAAGAAGGCCGCAAAAAAGGCCGCGAGGACTCGAAAGAGTGCCCGGCTCCAGGAGGTGTCGGATCCATCGTCCGATGGTTCCGAGGCACATTCCTCCCGTGAAGACGAGGAGGAAGAAGAAGAAACCTCTCCCCCTCTAGCGGGAGGAGAGAAGAAAAGGAAGGCCGCCCTCTCTGGGGAGGCCGGAGGGTCCAAGAAGGGGAAAACCCTTCCTCCGGACTACTCCACCGACGCCGATGACGGTGGAGAGGAGTGGCAGCCCAGGGCCAAGCCCCTGGCAAAATCGTAAGTATCCGGATACCAGAGTAATTCATAGTATTCGTTTATTGCACAGCTTTCCCTTACGTCGAATATGTTTATGCAGCCCACCCAAAGACCAGCTCGACGCATCGTCGAGCGGCTCACTGGACTCGTCGGATGTAAACTCGCTTCCGACGGCTTCCTCCCCCCGCCCTACGGACGACACCGAAGTGTTGTCCCAACAGGTTCCAAGCCGGGAGGAGGTGGTCCTGGAGGCGCCGCAAGGCGACCTCCCGAACTCCAGGAGTAAAGGGGATGAAACCCCCCAGGGCTCCAAGTCTGGCTCTAGGCCGGACACCGCTCCGGAACCTTCAAAGGTTCCAGAGTCCGGTGGGGGACCTCCTTCCAAGAGGAGTAAGTCCACCGTGCCGGTGGCCCCCGTCCAACCGGAGGCGCCGGACAATATGTTGGAGGCGCTCCAAGGCGCCTCCATCGACGAGGAGCACTGCACTATTATGAGTGCGGTGTTCCAGAAGGTTCAGTCCGCCAAGAGCGGACTGACTGAAGCTTGTACTAGCCTTTTGACAGGCTTTGAGGTAAGTAAAGAATGTGTGAATAATAGTACCACATAGACAGTAGCCCCTGATGCTCTGTTTGGCATTCGGGAAGAAAAGCCGAATAGAGGATCAAATAGAATTCGCAGGAGTCTAACAAAAATGAGTCAATATGCATATGCATGCTTCCCTGCTTGCGTCCGCCGCACTGACTGCGGAAGTGGACACGCTGAAGCAGAGCCTCGAGCGGTCCGAGCAAGAGCTCGGGCGTGCCAAGAAGCAGCTCGAGGACAATGAAGGTAAGAAATACCTTGTTTTTTTAATATATATATATAAAAAGGTGCAATTGCAAAGAATGACAGGATTATCGTGGCTATTGTAGGGGCCACGTCTGAAGTGGCGACCCTTAAGCAAGCGCTGGTCGAGGCCGAGAAGAGGGCGGCCTCGGAGCGCACCGAGCGGGAGAAGTATGAGGCCGAGGTTGGCAAGGTGCGGCAAGAGCTCCAGGCTTTCATGGAGAAACATGAGAGTTTGGAGCTTGACTCAAAGACGCGAGCGTCCGAGCTCGCGGTGGCTATTGAAAATGCCAAGCCTGCCAAGGCCGAGTCCCAGAAGACCCTCCAGGAGTTGGATGAGGTGAAGAAGATAGCGGCGGGTAAGGCATTCTTTATGCAAGGCAAACACATAAACGTGAGTTACTTGTTACTTACCCGAATCCGGAGCTCTCCAGGAGCGTCCACAGATCTTCCCCGGAGTGTGTCCCATGCCGCCGCATTCTATCGAGCCGAGGAGGGCAGCTTCGACAGAGAAGGTGTTCTGGTCTTAGTATGCTGAGGCCGGACACCCCGTGCCCCTGAGCGACCAGCTGAAGCAACTGGTCGAGCTCCACAAGGCAGCCGAACAGGCCATGAAGGGCCTCATTGTTCGGCTGTGGCCTGGAGGGGCTCTTCCTGGGAGCTATTTCGGGCTGGTGCAGCGGCTGGTGGAGGCCTGTCCAAGGCTCAAAGTCATCAAGCGCTCCGTCTGCATTGAAGGTGCCCGTAGGGCCCTTGCCCGTGCTAAGGTGCACTGGGGCAAGCTGGATGCTGAGAAGCTTGTGAAGGACGGGCCACCGCCGGGGAAAGAGCATCGCAAGCCCGAGAATTACTATAAGGTTGTTCTGAAGGGTCCCGCCTTGTGGCGGATGAATGTTCTAGGGATGTAATTTTTGAGTGAAACTTGCTCGTTTTGTCCTGTGCGCTGAAAACTTGTTCATATGCGCTAAGCAATTTTATTGGAATTTAAAATATTACCTTCTGTGTGGCTGTTTATCAATTCTGAGAGATGGTGAGTCGTCGGCTTCTGCCCCCGTGCCGCTAGTGCTGGGGTGTTCGGGGATAAACCTGAGCGCTCTTTTTCTCATGTTTGGGTCCTTCGAGGGAGGCGCTCAGCCCAACGAACAAGGAAATCGTACTATAATGCGTAAACACTCTCACTTAGCCATAGAATTCTATAATTTTAAATTTCAGCGAAGCCCCTGGTATTCGAAAGACCGAGTTCGGGCGCTATCCACGCCTTGGCCGGACAGAGCCAGCTCCTCGCCCTAAGCGGCATAAGTCTTTAGGGAGTCGAAAAACCTCTCGAACAGCGACCAGCTCTCGCTTCATCATGACAGTCAGTTTTAGCTTTCTCCACTGAGGTGCTCGACCCAGCTCAACTGGGGCACAATCGCAGTGGTTCTCCTAGTGCTACCTTAGCTGATATAGAGGAACGTAAGGCACCAAAACATAGGAGCCGGGCAAACCCAACTATTGACCCAAGACATGATTCGGAGCCGATGCATATAATGCTATAAGTTCGGGGTGCCGCACTTGTTAAAGTGTTCGGACTTCTCACACCATATTGAGGGGTACTAAAGCCCCTGGCGTATTTTGGCCGTACCAACGTGTACGGGTGCAACATGTCGTTAAGGAACATATATAAAGAGAAAAAAAGGTAATGCAAAAATAGACGAAAGCTATGCATTGTTTATTAAAAATGGCTGCGATCAAAGCAGAACGATACAAATAATGTGATAAGTGGAAGGTTGGACTAGTTAACATGTCCGTTCCAGGGGCAAGCTGCGGAATAGTATGCGGAGCAGGTATACTGCTCGTGATAGAGACCACCTGGGAGTTCCGTACTGCGGCATGGCTTGTCTGCTTCCCTGGTTCTTGCATCATTTGTGCGGCAATTGAACTGCCGAACAGGCCTTCCGAAGGATGAAGTCCTGAAAGTAAGAGAAAATTAAAAAAAAAATTGGCAGCCCCTGGTATGGTTTAAGCCGTATTTTTGGGCGTGCCGTGATGGTGCCCCTCCCCCTGTACCCATGGTATCTCTAGAGCATAGTTATGTAGGCGAAGTACTGGCATCGCCTTTTTGCGAGGATTGGGGTTGGGGCCGCGTTGCTATGCCTGCTCGGATCGTGCCAGGCGGTCTTGTTGTAGGTTACTCCGGGCGCGCTTGACGGTGTCCGGTCGTTTAGTGGCCGGACTGGAGAACTGCCTGGAGAGGCTGCTTTGTACTTCCGCTGCAAGGGCCGCCGTGTGCTCCTCCGTTCAGAGGGAGCGTTCGGTGTTTCCATTGACCGTAATTACTCCTCGGGGGCCTGGCATCTTGAGCTTAAGGTATGCGTAGTGCGGTACCGCATTGAACTTAGCGAATGCGGTTCGCCCGAGCAGTGCGTGATAACCACTGCGAAATGGGACTATGTCGAAGATTAACTCCTCGCTTCGGAAATTATCCGGAGATCCGAAGACCACTTCAAGTGTGACTGAGCCTGGACAGTTGGCCTCTACACCTGGTATTACGCCTTTAAAGGTCGTTTTGGTGGGCTTAATCCTCGAGGGATCTATGCCCATTTTCCGCACTGTATCCTGGTAAAGCAGGTTCAGGCTGCTGCCGCCGTCCATAAGGACTCTAGTGAGATGAAATCCGTCAATAATTGGGTCTAGGACCAATGCGGCGAATCCGCCATGACGGATGCTAGTGGGATGGTCCCTTCGATCAAAGGTGATCGGGCAGGAGGACCATGGGTTGAACTTTGGGGCGACTAGCTCTACCACGTATATGTCCCTTAACGCGCACTTCCGCTCCCTTTTGGGGACGTGGGTTGCGTATATCATGTTCACCGTCCGCACTTGTGGGGGAAAACCCTTCTGTCCATTGTTGTTCGGCGGCCGGGGCTCCTCGTCGTCATCGCTATGCAACCCCTTGTCTTCATTTTCGGCGTGTAACTTGCCTGCCTGCTTGAACACCCAACAATCCCTGTTGGTGTGATTGGCCGGCTTTTCGGGGGTGCCATGTTTCTGGCACAAGCGGTCGAGTATTCGGTCCAAACTGGACGGGCCCCTAGGATTCCTTTTGAATGGATTTTTCCGCTGACCGGATTTAGAGCCTCTGAATCCGGCATTAACTGCTGTATCCTCAGCATTGTCGTCGTTAATGCGGCGCTTCTACTTGTTGCGACGCGACCTGCCACTACTGTCCCTGGTGTCCGAATTACTAGGATTCTTGGTCATATTGTTGCTACGAGCAAGCCAGCTGTCTTCTCCCGCGCAAAAGCGGGTCATGAGTGTCGTGAGTGCTGCCATAGATTTCGGCTTTTCCTGTCCAAGGTGCCGGGCCAGCCACTCGTCGGGGATATTGTGCTTGAAGGCTGCTAGGGCCTCAGCGTCCGGACAGTCGACTATTTGATTTTTCTTTGTTAGGAACCGTGTCCAGAATTGCCTGGCCGATTCCTCTGGCTGCTGAATTACGTGACTTAGGTCATCGGTGCCTGGGGGTCGCACATAAGTGCCCTGGAAATTGTCGAGGAATGCGGCTTCCAGGTCCTCCCAACAACTGATTGATCCTGTTGGCAAGCTGTTAAGCCAATGCCGAGCTGGTCCTTTAAGCTTGAGTGGGAGGTATTTGATGGCGTGGAAATCGTCTCCGCGGGCCATGTGGATATGAAGGAGATAATCCTCGATCCATACCGCAGGATCTGTTGTGCCATCATATGATTCGATGTTTACGGGTTTGAAACCCTCGGGGATTTGATGATCCATTATTTCGTCTGTAAAGCATAGTGGGTGTGCGGCGCCTCTGTACTGGGCGATATCATGACGTAGCTCCAATGAGCTTTGTCTACTATGTTCGGCCCTGCCGAATTTGTGGCCGGCGTGACGGTTACCGTCTCGAGCCGTGGGGCGCCCACGCGATCCGTATATCGATCGTGTTTGCCTTGCCTTGTCCTCCAACATGTCTCGTAAGTCCGGCGCATATTCCCATGCCTTGGTACGGGGTACGGCTTGAGTGGAGGGCCGGGAGGCCTCTTTGTCGCGGCCACGAGGTGGCCGGTCGGCCGCATCAAGTTCTTCCTCCTCTAATCGGGGTAGCAACCTGCGCTTTGGGTAGCTCTTGGAGGGGCGTTCGAGTTTATGCTCTTCGGCCACAAGGACTTCAGTCCATCTGTCGACCAGCAAATCTTGATCAGCTCTAAGCTGTTGCTGTTTTTTCTTGAGGCTTCTTGCCGTGGCCATAAACCTGCGTTGAAAACGCTCTTGCTCGACGGGATCCTCTGGCACGACGAATTCGTCGTCGTCGAGGCTTGCCTCGTCTTCGGAGGGAGGCATATAATCATCATCCTCGACCTCTCTATCTGCCGCTCTCTCATGAGGGCTGGTTTCTCCATCCTCCTGTGCTAAGTCTTGCTGGAGGGGGTTTTCTTCGGCACTTTCCGGAGTATTATTATCTCCCGTGCTGGAATCACCATATTTGTTTTGGCGGGATTTTGAGCGGCCCCGCTGATGCCGGCGCTTAGGCTGTTTCTTGGAGGGGTCATCCTCCGCTGTTCCATCGCCATATCCCTCTTTTGGGGTGTCCACCATGTATATGTCATATGACGATGTGGCTTTCCAGGGCCTAGTAGGCGCTGGTTCATCATCTCCTTCATCGGCGTCCATACCGTCGATGTCTTCGGAGTCGAAGTCGAGCATGTCGGTTAAGTCGTCGACAATGGCTACAAAGTGGGTGATGGGTGGGCTTTGAATTTCTTCACCGTCCGTACCCCAACCTTGCTGACCATAGTCCGGCCAGGGCTCTCCTGATAAAGAGAGAGACTTCAGTGACTTCAGGATATCGCCGAAAGGCGAGTGCTGAAAGATGTCCGCGGCAGTGAACTCCATGATCGGCGCCCAATCGGATTCGATCGGCAGGGGCGCGGAGGGTTCGGAGTCCGAAGAAGAGTCTGGCTCCTTGGAGTCACGAGTCTCGCAGAGTACGGGGCTGGTGTTCGGCTCAATCGCCATTGGGGTCGTAGCCCCTGAGGTGGCGTCCAACCGCCCATCCTCGATCGGCGCAGTTGGCTCCGAATTGAGGATCGGAGCCGATGCGGGTGCGGCCTCCAGGGCACTGTTCGGCGGCAGAGCTAGATCATGCTCGTCGTGATAGTGCGGCGCGCTCGGCAGTGGCTCGAATCCGTTGAAGATCAAGTCCCCGCGGATGTTAGCCGTGTAGTTTAAACTTCCAAATCTGACCTGACGGCCAGGGGCGTAGCTTTCGATCTGCTCCAGACGGCCGAGCGAATCGGTCCGCAGTGTGAAGCCGCCGAAGATGAAGATCTGTCCGGGGAGGAAGGTCTCACCCTGGACTGCATCACTATTGATGATCGTAGGAGCCATCGAGCCTGACGGTGACGACACAGAGGAACTCTCAATGAAAGCACCAATGTCGGTGTCAAAACCGGCGGATCTCGGGTATGGGGTCCCGAACTGTGCGTCTAGGCCGGATGGTAACAGGAGGCAAGGGACACGAAGTTTTACCCAGGTTCGGGCCCTTTCGATGGAGGTAAAACCCTATGTCCTGCTTGATTAATATTGATGATATGGGTAGTACAAGAGTAGATCTACCACGAGATCGGAGAGGCTAAGCCCTAGAAGCTAGCCTATGGTATGATTGTTGATGTGTGTGTTGTCCTATAGACTAAAACCCTCCGGTTTATATAGACACCGGATAGGTTTAGGGTTACATAGAGGCGGTTACAATGGTAGGAGATCTTCATATCCGTATCGCCAAGCTTGCCTTCCACGCCAAGGAAAGTCCCTTCCGGACACGGGACGGAGTCTTCAATCTTGTATCTTCATAGTTCAGGAGTCCGGCTGAAGGTATAGTCCGGCTATCCGAACACCCCCTAATCCAGGACTCCCTCACAGGCCATTAGCTCTTCCTGCTTGTCCGTTCGACTGCGGGTGAGCGACTGAAGCATAGTCGACTCGTGTGCCTTGAGAAGCGCAGAAAGCTCTAAACTCGTCAGAATCGAAGTTCGACCCATTGTCCATGATGATGTGTGGAACTCCATATCTGAATGTCAATTCTCTGATAAAACTGACAGCGGTGCTGGCTTCAAGACTCTTGATAGGTTTAGCTTCGATCCATTTGGTAAAGTTGTCGATTGCCACGAGCACATGAGTGAAGCCGCTCCTACCAGTTCTCAGTGGTCCAACCATACCAAACCCCAAACAGCAAAGGGCCAGACGAGAGGAATGGTCTTCAGGGCTGACGCTGGCTTGTGAGACATGTCCGAGTAAAACTGGCAGCCTTCACATCTGTCGACTATATCTTTCGCCATTTCATTTGCTCACGACCAATAGAATCCGGCTCGGTATGCTTTAGCCACGATGGCCTGAGAGGACGCATGGTGGCCACAGGTTCCCAAGTGGATGTCGTTGAGGATCATTCGACCTTCTTCTGGCATTATGCATCTCTGACCGACTCCAGTCATGCTTTCCCTGAACAATTGTCCTCTTATCACAGTAAAGGCCTTGGATCGATGGACGATCTACCGAGCCTCTTCTTCGTCTTCTGGGAGTTCTTTTCTGAGGATGTACGCAATGTATGGCACTGTCCAGTCGGGTGTGATGACCAGAACCTCCATGATTAGGTCGACCACTGCTGGGACCTCGACTACAGTCGGATCTGTGGCGCTCTTAGGCTGCGGGGGCTCTTCAGTAAAAGGATCATCTTGAACGGTCGGTGTGTGAATATGCTCCAGAAACACATTGCTGGGAATGGCTTCTCTCTTGGAACCTATCTTTGCCAAGTCATCGGCTACTTGATTTTTCAGTCGGGGCATGTGATGGAGCTCTAACCCCTCAAACTTCTTTTCCAACTTCCTCACCGCGTTGCAGTAACCAGTCATGGCTGGGCTTCTGACGTCCCACTCCTTCATCACTTGATTGACTACCAAATCCGAGTCGCCGTAGACCATGAGGCGACGGACGCCGAGTGAGATGGCCATACGCAACCTATACAGGAGTGCTTCATATTCAGCTTCATTATTGGAGGAATCAAAGTGAATCTGGAGGACATATCTGAGCTTGTCTCCTCGGGGGATACCAGAACCACCCAAGCACCGGAACCATTCAGCATTTTGGATCCATCAAAGAACATGGTCCAGTGCTCCGAGTGAACTTGAGTTGGCAGTTGTTGTTCAATCCACTCGGCGAGGAAATCTGCTATTGCTTGGGACTTAATAGCTTTCTTTGCCTCGAACTTGATATCTAAGGGAAGGAGTTCAATCGCCCATTTTGCCACTTGAGCAGTTACATCTCTATTGTGCAGAATCTCTAACAATGGAGCGTCGCTGACGACTGTAACAGAGTGATCAGAGAAATAGTGTGCAACCTTCTTCGTGGTCATTTAAATCCCATAAACGAACTTCTAATAGTGCGAATATCTCTGCTTTGACGAAGTTAGAACTTTAGAAATATAATAAACTGGGCGCTGAACTTTATAGGCTTTTCCCTCTTCTTCCTGCTCGACCGTAAGTACTGTACTGATAACTTGTCCAGTGGCTGCTATATAAAGCAGTAAAGGCTCTTTGCTGATTGGGGAGCAGGGCTTTTAGCTCTACAAATGTTGCATCAGCTTCATGAGTCCACTCGAACTTATCTGATTTCTTCATCAGTCGGTAAAGAGGCAGTGCCTTTTCACCGAGGCGAGAAATGAATCGACTTAGGGCGGCCAAGCAACCAGTAAGCTTCTGGACATCATGCACACGCACAGGGCGTTTCATCCGGAGTATAGCACCCACTTTCTCTGGGTTAGCATCGATCCCTCGTTCGGAAACGAGAAAACCGAGTAATTTTCCGCCCGAAACTCCAAACGTGCACTTTGATGGATTAAGCTTGATATCATACCTTTTGAGGTTGGAAAAGGTTTCAGCAAGGTCAGTCAATAGGTCGGAACCTTTACTTGACTTGACCACAATGTCATCCATGTATGCTTCCACATTCCGACTGATCTGAGTGAGCAAGCACTTTTGAATCATCCGCATGAATGTGGCTCCAGCGTTTTTCAAACCGAATGGCATAGTGACATAACAGAAGCACCCAAATGGGGTGATGAAGGCTGTTTTTATCTCGTCGGGTCCGTACAGAAGGATCTGGTGGTACCCGGAGTAGGCGTCCAAAAAGGACAAACGCTCGCACCCCGCAGTCGAGTCGACTATCTGGTCGATGCGAGGGAGAGGAAAGTGATCTCTCGGGAAGGCCCATTGATATGTTTGAAGTCGATGCACATGCGAAGTGAGTCGTCCTTCTTTGGGACCATGACAATATTGGCTAACCACTCGGAGTGGTAAATCTCACGGATAAACTCAGCTGCCAAAAGCCGAGCGACCTCTTCACCGATTGCCTTCCTCTTCTGTACGGCGGACCGTCGAAGATGCTCTTTGACTGGTTTCACTTTTGGGTCGACCCACAAACAGTGCTCAGCTAGTCCCCTGGGAACACCTGGCATGTCAGAAGGTTTCCATGCAAAGATGTCCCAGTTCTCATGGAGGAACTGGATGAGTGCTTCTTCCTATTTGGAGTCGAGTGTGGTTGAAATGTGAGTCGGAGCAGCATTGGGATCTGTCGGGTGAATGTGAACCGACTTTGTCTCGCCAGACGACTGGAATGCTGAATCTGTGGCGGGCTTCTTGGCTCGCAACAAATCACTCGGATCTGCATTTTTCTGATATTCTTGCAATTCTACTACGGCCATCTGTGCATCGGTGATCTTTGAACCCTTCTGGAAGCACTCTTCCGTCTTCTTCCGATTACCAGTGATAGTGATCAACCTTTGGGACTAGGCATCTTCAATTTGAGGTACACGTAACATGGTTGACCCATAAAATGTGCATAAGCTGGCCTGCCCAGAATAGCATGATATGCACTCTGAAAATCCACAACTTCAAATGTAAACTTTTCTTTGCGGTAATTCTTGGAATCACCGAAAACTACGTCGAGAGCAATCTGGCCGAGTGATGTAGCCTTCTTGCCTGGGTTGACCCCATGGAAACTCATATTACTCTCACTAAGTCTGGACATCGGAATGCCCATTCCTTTCAATGTCTCTGCATACAGTATATTCAGGCCACTGCCACCATCCATCAGAACCTTTGTCAGTCGGGTGCCTTCGACTACTGGGTCGACCACCAACACTTGCCTCCCAGGGGTGGCTATGTGCACTGGGTGATCGGACTGGTCGAATGTAATGGCATTCGGGGACCACTTCAAATAACTGGGTGTCACCAGAGCGACCATGTTCACTTCTCTGTTGATGACTTTCAATCGACTTTTACTCTCAACGTCAGCGAAAATCATCAAGGTGGAATTCACGTGGGGATAACCATCATCATCCTCTTCCCCATCCTCAACCTTGTCTGCTTCCTTCTCCTTTTCCTTGGGTTGTTTCTCTCGAAACTGTTGGATTAGGAGTCGACACTGTCGAGTGGTATGCTTTGGGTAAATGAAATTACCCTCTTCATCTTTTTTAGTGTGGATGTGACATGGCAAATCCAGCACATCATTTCCATCTTGATCTTTTACTTTCTTGGGGTTCCACGGCCCCTTGGGCTTCCCCTTGAAATTTCCTTGAGTCACAGCTAAGGCTTCAGCAGGGGCGGCTGGCTCGGCCTTGCGCTTCTGTTTCTGACTGGAGTTACCTCCTCCGGCTTCATGGGCAACTGTTTTGTGCTTGCCACTCCGGAGTCGGTCTTCTTCTTCACCATTGGCGTACTTGGTGGCAATTTCCATCATCCGAGTTAGAGTCATATCTCCTGTCCGACCGAACTTCATATTCAATTACCAATACTTGACGCCTTCTTTAAAGGCACAAATTGCCTGGTGATCAGGCACATTCTCCACCGTGTGATGCAATGTGATCCATCTCTGGATATAATCCCTCAAAGACTCATTCGGTTTCTGCACGCAACACTGTAATTCGGTCAGCCCTGCCGGCCGTTTGCAAGTCCCTTCGAACGTTCTGACAAATACTCGGGAAAGATCTTCCCAAGTATAAATACTGCTTGGTGCTAACTGATTCAGCCATGCTCTAGCCGAGCCCTCCAGCATCAGAGGAAGGTGTTTCATGGCCACTTCATCATTGCCGCCACCAATCTGGACAACCACTCGGTAGTCTTCAAGCCAAGTATCAGGCTTGGACTCACCAGTGAACTTAATGACTCCAGTCGCCAACCTGAAGTTGGGAGGAATCACTGCAGCCCTGATGGCCCTGCTGAAGCACTCCGGACCTGAGACATGCACCTTGCTGCTGGTTGGTACATCTCTGTCACAACCCTCTCGGTGAGCTCTATTTCTGTCGACCAAGCCCTGAACGAGAATAGATCTCGCATCAAAGCCCGGCTCTCTGGGGTCGACTGGAACCCCTCGCTCCATACTGTGAGGGCGTATGTCATCATGTTGCCGAGGCAGGTATGACGCACTCCTTGGGGGACGTGTGGGCACTCGACGATGATCATCGCGATCAACTCGGTGATCATACTGCTCACAGTTTCTATACTGATCTCGTCGGTCTCCATGTCCCTCATGCCTCGGGGCCGATCTTGGGCTGTGAGCCTACTGAACTGTGTCTGCAACCACAGACCTGCTATGGATCCTATTCCGCGACTGAGATACTGCTGTATTCTGCTCTCCTGCTGCACAGAACAAAGCTTGAATCTGCACCAGACCTCGACCAGCATCTGATTGGGAAGGTTGGATCGACTCCGCTATCCGGGCTGCAGCTGCGAGATTCTAGATCGGAGTTCAGTATACCTGAGTTGGGGGCGGAAAGAGTTGACGTCGACTAGATTCAGGAGCACGCTGTCGAGCATGCTCGTCGAGTGCGCGTTGGAGATTCTCCAGTCGAGTGCGCTCAGCCAAGTTGGCCAGGCGCGCCTCCTCCAAGGCCTGGGCCTCAGGGGTTTCTCCAACGGTAGGAGTGTGAAGTGCATCCATGTTCCGGCGGCGAAGTTCTTCTCTCCGCTGCGAGGAGAGGGGTTCGGGGTGGTACTCTTCATGAACGCGCGACGGATCGCCGTTCCCATCGCCTCCGTCTTCACGGGTGAAGCCAGGAGGACTGCATGGTCCATTGACCATCAAAACTTTTGCCACGGGGTCGCTGCTATCGCACTCGGATGCGGTCTCTACGGAGCCAGTCGACAGATCGAACAAGCCGTAGAGGGTTTCGTCGGGCTCAATTGCCGCGACTTGAGGGGTGGCCGACTGACGAGCCATCGCATGCTTCACCCACCGCTGAAGCCTCGACCGACCGGAATGTTTGCTTCGGCGGGCCGCAGGGAGGGGGAAGCCATAGGAGCCGATTGATACTCGGTCGACGGCTGCCGCAGGAGGACGCCGCGGACGCACGCGCGAAAGTGCGTCGCCCCGCGGACGGGGAGTGCGTCGATGTCGAGTGGAGCCTCCTAAAGCCAAGCGGAGTCGTCGGCGACAAACACGAGCGCGCCGAGACGGATCTCGCGGCCCTCAGCCAAACCTCCGCCTGGAACCATGATGAAGGGGACCGGAAAAATTGCAACTTCTCCAAAAAGTCGCTAAGACACCTGCCCCACGGTGGGCGCCAACTGTCGTGGTTCTAAGTCTGACAGTAGAATGGGGGGTAGGAATGTAGAGGCAAGATCCTAGCTATCGAGGAGTTGTGCACGCGAGTTTTACGAGTTCAGGCCCTTCTCGGAGGAAGTAATAGCCCTACGTCTCGGAGCCCGGAGGCGGTCGACTGGATATATGCGTGTGAGTTACAGGGGGTGCGAACCCCTGTCCCGGAGGATGGGGGTGGCTTATATAGAGTGCGCCAGGACCCCAGCTCCCCTCCGTTACACAGGGTTCAATGTTCATAAAGAAGGAGCGTTACTGGTAACGTCCGAAGTAAAGTGCTATAAATGACTATTAAAGCTATGACTTAATCCCGACCGTTGCAGAGTGAGAGGTTCTCCATCTTCTGGTAGTCGAGTGGTTGTTCGCATGGTCGAGTGTCCTCAAGAATTTCGAGTGGAACATGGCTTTATGGTCGAGTTGCCGGGGTACTGATCCACGGGCACCTATGGGACCGGCGGACCGGGACCCTTTCGGTTCTGCGGGGGCGGAGGTCGCACAAAGAGCGGATCGAGGCGATGCACGCGAGCGATTTACCCAGGTTCGGGCCGCACGGATGCGTAAAACCCTACTCCTGCTTTGTGGTTTGTATAGATTTCTTACTCGGGAGCGCGGAGTGCTACAGTACACACCATCAGCTAGCGAGACCGAGCGTGAGTGTTCGAACCCCCCTACGTTGCACACGGGCCTCCTTTTATATGCTCAAGGGGTTACCGACAGGTGGCAACGGAGGTAAAGGGCAAAAATGGAAAGGTGTTATGGTAGGCACAGCTACCCGCTACAGTGTATCATACCTAACCCTGACGGCAGGAGACAAGGGCCTTAAATGCCCGTCTTTGTCACCTAAACAGTGCGAAAAGGGACCGCCAGGGACGCCACCGTTCGCCACGATGGCGATCTTGTCAGCGCCGCTTGCCACCGCACGCCCCTGGCTGCACAGCCTTCCGCCACATACGCCTGGAGGGGCCCCAGAGCGACACCTTGGTGGATGTGCTGGAGCGCGGGCACGGAGAGGTGGCTTGCCGCGGCAAGCAGCTTGCCGCGGTTGTTGTCTTGTCGCGTCCGGGAGCTTGTCGCTCGCCGGGCCTTGCCGGGACGCGCGGTGCGCCGCGGTAAGTTCCTTGAAATGCCTTGGATGGCCTTCCCGGCAAGCTCCTCTTGCCGGGGTCTCGAGATGATTTTGCTAGCCTTCCCGGCAAGCTCCTCTTGCCAGGGTCTTGTCTTCTTAGCTTGGACACTTTGTTCTTGAATGGCTCCAGAGGAACCACGGAGGATCTTGGCGGTCACCCGGCAAGCCTTGCCGCGGGATGCTGCGACTGCTCGTGCACAAGTTCGGGATACTAGGGTACCCCTACTCTAGTACACCGACAGGAGCCCCCGGGCCTGGGCCATACACGGTGCCGAGCGCTGTTGGGCTAGACCCAAAACAGGGCACGGGCACGCGCGGCCTAGGTTACGCCATATCTTACTCCGTACCCGCCGCGCCCTCCCCGAACGGCACGCGTCGAATGCGGCGTCGTGGGAGAGATCGTGGGGGTTTCTTTATTCGGAAATGCGGAACGTCCCCCCACCCCTCCTTATAAGCAGGGGAAACAGGGGCAATTCGCCCATTCGCCCGTTACTGCTTCCAATCTCAGAAACCTCCGCCGCTCCCTCGCCTTCCCAGAGCTGAGAGAGAGAGAGCAGCGCTCCGCCCCCCATCGCCACTAGCACCACCAACGCCGTTGACCTCCTCCACTGCTTCCGCCATGGCTCCAAAAGCTGACAAGGGGAAGACCATGAAGACGACCGAGGCGCAGCGGCTCGCGGCGCTGCGGAAGGAGCGGTCCGTTCCCCCCCCCCCCCAAGCTTGGCGCGAAGGAGCTGAGGGAAAACTATTACCTTTTCTGGTCGGTGGAGACGCGCGCGCATCCACGCACAAAGGTACTCCCCGCCGCCGCTTGGAAGAAAGCCCCAAACGGATACCCATTCTTTGCTCTGTTCTTCTACTGCGGGCTCTGCCCACCTTTCTCTGATTTCTTCTGCGACATCATGAACACCTATGGATTCCACCTCCTCGACTTCACCCCCAACGCCGTCCTGACAATGGCTGTTTCCGCACATCTCTGCGAAAACTTTGTCGGAGTCCTTCCCAACGTAGCCCTCTTCCGCCACTTCTTCATACCCCGAGTAGAGAGAGGAGAGCCTCTATCCGGCGGGATTGCCTGGATCTCAAGGCCCGGCAAGAAAGAGACCTATCTGGAGGGAGAATTCCGCGGCAAGTGGGAGGAGTGGAGAGCTGATTGGTGCTGGATTGACGAGGAGAGCCCGCAGCCATTTACCATCCAGCGCCGAACCCCAGTAGCACGCGGCAGCGATTGGAGTGACATGGCCCCGGAGGACGCTAGGCTGAAGATTGCCGTCACCAGGATCCTGCGCCTGAGGCTTGCCGGGCTTACTGTTGGCGCTGTTGGCGCAGACTTCCTTCGCCGCCGCATCGCCCCCCTGCAGGAACGGGGGAGGCCCACTTGGGAGTTCAAGAACGCGGCAGACATCATGAGGCTGCGGCCAGGCCTCAATTACAACTTCACAGTCTTGGAGCTCAACGCAATGCTGCAGGAGCTGTTCAAATATGACCCCCAGCATCCCGAGGTCTTCAGGTTGTCGGGGGGCGTCGTGCCGTTGTGCAACAATTCTGCGCTCGACCGCATCCGTGCAATGATGCCGGAGTGCGACTCGCCCGGGATTGTGCCAACTTGGCAGGAGCCTGCAGACGAGGTCGTGCAGCAGTTCTTCGACGACTTGGTGGAAGTGGCAATCCGCCCCGACGAGAAGGACGGCCTCACCCGCGACACCACGGATGCGGAGATGGCGCTTATCGCCACTAGGCTGGAGGAGGCAGCGGCAGCCGCAGCCGCGGGCGAGTTTGGGTTCACTATGGAGGAAGCAGATGCAGCGGAGGCGGCAAGCCGCGCCGAGCGAGGGGAGCCTGCCGGCAAGAAGGAGCTTGCCGGGCGTCACACCGAGCCGAGCGAGCCCGCCAAGGACACAAGCGGCTCGTTGGAAATCAACTCTTCTTCCACCTCGTCTTCAGACAGCCCACCGCGAGCAGAGCCTCCATCCCCACCAAGAAGGCGTCTCCGCAAGGTCGGTGACGTGGCGGAGCGGCAAGCGGGTCAACAGTCGCCGCGCCGCGTGACACGCTCCACCGCGGCAAACACCATTGCCGCGGGAGCGCCTCATGCTGCGATGGCAACTGGAGCGGAGTCTAGCCGGACCACCGCTTCAGTTCCTGCCGCTGCTCACGCCGCGCCGACAGCCGGAGCGGGGTCGTCTCAGACCGCCGCCACTGCTCCCGCCAAGCGGCCAAGGGAAGCTTCTCCTCCGCCTCCTCCC
Source organism: Triticum urartu (assembly GCF_056163025.1). Classification (NCBI taxonomy): domain Eukaryota; kingdom Viridiplantae; phylum Streptophyta; class Magnoliopsida; order Poales; family Poaceae; genus Triticum; species Triticum urartu. The sequence goes on along the minus strand of NC_141875.1, from coordinate 652,790,158 downwards.
GCCGGGCGCGCGCAGGGCTTCGACTTCTCCGCGTTAAGCTCCGACGAGGAAGAAGAAGAAGAGTAAGCTTCTCTTGCTGTACTTGTAGTTCTTCAATTCTTGTTGTTGATCTTGTTTCTCACTTGCTTTTCTCTGAGCTTGTTCCTCTTTAGGACTCTGGCCCAGAGAGCGGCAAAGAGGGCTAAGGCCCCGGTGATCGTCATCGAGGACGAGCCCACTGCGACGGCGGGTGGCGCGCTTGAGACAACCTTGCCGGACCCGACGACTTTCCTCCAGGGCAGCCCCCAGCGTAAGTGTGATTTACTTCCTGCTGCGAGGCGCGCTTGAGTACTTGTTTTTGCTGATATCTGCTTGTTGACTTGTATAGGAGCCGAGCAGCCCCACCAGGAGCCAAGGGAGAATCCCCCGACAAGGGAGAGCTCTCCGGCAAGGAATGGCTTCCCGGTAAGGGAGAAGTCTCCGGCAAGGGAGGGTTCTCCGGCGAGGAACAACACCAGTGGCCCCCCGACAGCGGAGACCACGACTGCAGAGCCTGGTGCAGGTACTCCTCTTGCCTCAAAACTTCTCTTGGGTTCTTCTTCTTTTGATCTTCTTGAGTTTTTGCTGGATTTTACTTGACTCTTCTCCCCTTGCCGGCTGTCAGACCCATCTGCTGCCGAGCGGATGGAGACCGAGGTCGCCGCCGAGGACGTAGCCGGCGCGGGTGATCCCGCCGGCGCCGAGGCCGCCAAGGCTGGCGCCGCGGCGACTGGCGAGGGATCCGGCGATCGTACTGACGGCCCAGAGGCCGCAGGAGCGCCAGGCGCTACACCGACCGCCGACCCGTCCGCCGAAGCCGCAGCGCCAAGCACCGAGGAGCCCCAGCCGGGCGTTTACTTGAAGGCCGGCGAAGGCGTCTTCTTCAACCTTCCCTGGGCGTCAAGCTCCAGGGCACCGGTCGAGGGGGAGATCTTCGACGGAGAAGTGCTTGCCTCCGCGGGGTTGAAGCTGGTCGACGCGCCAAGCAGCAGCAGCAACGAGCCCGAAGAAGAGCGGCTGCTGCGGAAGTTGATGTCGCTCTACCGCGCGCGGCAAGCCAAGCTGGAGTCCCGCGAGGCGCTTGTCACGAAGGCGGGAGCTGACATCGAAAAGCGCGCAGAAGAGCTCGGCGGTTTCCACCGGGAAGCCCTCCGGTCCTTGGCGGAGGAGCGGGAGCAGCTTGGTGAAGCGCAGAAGGCCTTCCTTCTTGAGAAGGCCGAAGTGGAAGAGCGGCAGCGACTTGCCGCTGTGAAGCTAGCCGCGGAGGAGGGCGAGCTGGCGCAGCGGAAGGTCAATCTCGACTCCCACGAGGAGGAGCTTGCCGCGCGCGAGGGAAAGCTCGGCGAAGCCCTCAAACAAGCAGAGGACGCCGCCGCCGCCGCCGAAGCCGCCAAGGAGGAGTTGAAGACGAAGGTGGCGCAGCTAGAAGCCGATCTCGCCGAGAAGGGCAGAGAGCTTAGCGCCGCCAAGGTCTCCAACGTGGATCTTGAGTTGAAGCTAACCACTTTGACCAAGACTCTGGACAGCGCCAAGAAGCGGGAGGCGGCCTTGAGGGAGGAGATCAAGGCCGACAAGGCGCTGTTGGAGAGCGCTGCCGCCGCCCAGAACGCCTTCAGGGAGACTGTGACGCACTGGACGGAGAGTCTGGTGAACGCCGCCATAGATATCGACAAGGAGCTGGCGCAGCTGGGAATGGTGGATCTTGGGTATCCCTCCGACGACAACCTCCAGCCCAGTGCCAAGCTCGTCCTGTTCTTCAAGGGCGTGGCAACAGCCCTCCAGCGACTCTGGGAGAGGATCCCCAAGCAGTTGGCCGACGAATCGCGCAAGATCTGCGCAGGAGCCCTCGAGAAAGTGTTGATGAAGGTGGCCTTCCGCAATCCGGGCCTCCGCCTCACCAACATCCTCAGGACCTTGCCGCCGGAGGCCGATCTGGAGGAGCTCAAGGCCCTTGTCGCACCCATTGTGGACAAGGTGAGCGGGATCAAGAGGGTCGAAGGCGATCGCGTAGATTAGGCCGCCCATTTCTTCTTTCCTTGTCGCTGTTTGGCATGTTATGAAAACAAACTATTAAAGCCGCGACAAGCTATCCTTGTAATATAACTTTTATTCTGGGCAATTATTGCAACCTTATTCCCTTCACTTGATCCCTCCCTTTGTATGTCTTTTTACCCTACGCTTTTAGGGAACTTGCCGGTGCAGGCACCTTAGCCGCGAGCGCTGAGTGCGGGACGTCAGCAGCCTGCTGGCGGTGCCGCTACCGACAAGAAACCTTGTCGCAACTAGTTGCAGCTCACTTAAGTTGCTGAGCGAACTCGAAACAAAGTAAGGGTGCTAGCGGCTCACTTAAGTTGCTGAGCGGACTCGAAGCAAAGTAAGGGCGCTAGCAGCTCGCTTAAGTTGTTGAGCGGACTCGAAACAAAGTAAAGGCGCAACTAGCTACGAGTTGGTTCCTCCGCGCACAGGTTTTCCATACAAAGTGCAGTCGTTCCAGGGAGATAACTTAGAAATTTTAAAAAATCTGATTGCTCAAACTTTGGCAACTTAGCTTTTCTGTTGCTTGCTTCCCGGCAAGGCGAAACTTTCCTGAACGATGCCTGGTCCATACCATCGTCTTCTCCTTTCCCCCCGGCAAACTTGTGGGCGAGGGGAACCTTGCTTTCAGAAGAAAGAAGAGACAATACAGATATGGAGCTTTACGGCTCGTTATTGCTTACCGTGGAGTAGGTGCTGCACAAGGTGTCAGATCATATATGCCAAAAAAAAGAAAGCATAAAATCGACAAAATGTGCGGAGCACATGAGCTTTACTTATGCACGGGGTCTGCGCCCGGCTTTGTACAAAGGATTACATGCAACAGCGGCAAGACTTGTACAAAAGGTGGTTGCCGGAACAGGTTCCGGCAACCGCGCCTTACGGGTAAAACTTACGAAGATGCTCAATATTCCAGGAGTTGCTCACCGGAATGGCATCTTCGGTCTCAAGGCGGACAGCGCCAGGCCTAGTGACTCGTTTCACCCGGTAAGGGCCTTCCCACTTCGGCGTCAACTTGTTGGAATTCTTGGCGGACTGAACGCGCCGAAGAACAAGGTCGCCTTCCTCGAGACTTCTGGCGTTAACTTTGCGGCTATGGTAGCGGCGCAAAGCTGCCTGGTAGCGAGCAGCTCGCACAGCAGCTTGAAGACGGTCTTCCTCAAGGAGCAGCGCGTCATCTTGTCGCAGCTGCTCTTGCTCGAGCTCATCATAAGCGAGCACTCGAGGTGACCCATATACGAGTTCCGTGGGGATAACTGCCTCTGCTCCATAGACTAGAGCAAAAGGTGTCTGGCCAGTGGCTCGATTTGGCGTCGTTCTGATCGACCCAAGAACCACCGGTAGCTCCTCGATCCAGTTTCTTCCGCACTTGTGCAGCCTGTCGAAAGTTCTGGTCTTGAGCCCGCGCAGCACTTCAGCATTTGCCCTCTCCGCTTGACCGTTGCTTCTCGGGTGAGCAACAGAAGCGAAGCATACCTTGGCGCCAAGATCTTGGACGTACTGCATGAAGGTGCAGCTCGTGAATTGTGTACCGTTGTCGGTGATTATCCTGTTAGGGATCCCGAAGCGGCAAACAATCGACCTGAAGAACTTGACTGCTGACTGTGCTGTCACCTTCCTCACTGGTTCCACTTCCGGCCACTTTGTGAACTTGTCGATTGCGACGTACAAGTACTCAAAGCCCCCGACGGCTCGGGGGAAGGGGCCGAGGATGTCGAGCCCCCAGACCAAAAATGGCCAGGATAAAGGGATCGTCTGGAGAGCTTGAGCTGGTTGGTGTATCTGCTTGGAATGGAACTGGCACGCTTCACACTTAGTTACTTGTGCAGTTGCATCCTGGAGGGCTGTTGGCCAGAAGAAACCTTGCCGGAATGCTTTGCCGACAAGTGCTCTTGCGCCAATGTGGTGACCACATATGCCTCCATGTATCTCTGCCAACAGCTTTTGTCCATCTTCCCGGTGAATACACTTCAATTTCACACCGTTCAGTCTTGTTCTGTATAGTGTCTTGTCGACAAACTGGTACATACTTGACTGCCGTGCTACTCTTTCCGCTTCTTCTTGCTCTTCGGGAAGTTCTCCTGTCTGAAGGAAACGGACAATCTGCTGCGCCCATGCTGGAGCTTGTGGCTCGACAACAAGGACTAAAGGCAATTCTGCGGCTGCGGGAACGTCCGCTTCTACGGCGAGAACCTAGGCCTCTGCCGGAGCTTGACGCTCCCCGGCAAGCTTGCCGGAGCAAAACTTGCCGGGAGCTTCTGCTTCAACGGAACAAACCCTGGGGTTTGCCGGAGCAGACTGCTCCTCAGCGCTCTTGGCGTTGATCTTGGGGACTGCTGCAGGAACATCCGCTTCTACGGCAAGAACCTGCGGCTCTGCCGGAGTGTGACGTTCCCCGGCAAGCCTGCCGGAGCAAAACTTGTCGGGAGCTTCTGCTTCAATGGAACAAACCCTAGGGCTTGTCGGAGCAGACTGCTCCTCAGCGTTCTTGGCGTTGATCTTGGGGACTGCTGCGGGAACATCCGCTTCTACGGCAAGAACCTGCGGCTCTGGCGGAGCGTGACGTTCCCCGGCAAGCCTGCCGGAGCAAAACTTGTCGGGAGCTTCTGCTTCAACGGAACAAACCCTAGGGCTTGTCGGAGCAGACTGCTCCTCAGCGTTCTTGGTGTTGATCTTAGAGACTTTCTTGGCGGCGGCTTCGGGAAGCTCTGCCGGCAAATCGTCACCAGAAATCCACTTCCTCTTCTTGCTCTGTCCAGTTGATGGCGTAACGGACGGCTGAGTCAGCTTGAGCACAAAGATCCCTGGTTCCACAGGTAACTTAAGTGCGGCGCACTTTGACAGGCCATCTGCAATGGCGTTCTGAGCTCTTGGAACGTGTTCCATTTGTAGGCCGTCAAAGTGTTCTTCTAGCTTTCTCACTTCATCGACGTAAGCTTCCATCAACGGACTCTGGTAGCTCTTGTTTACTTGGCGGACGACAAGCTGTGAGTCACCCCTAATAATGAGCTTCTTGATCTCAAGGTCTGCCGCGATCCTGAGACCGGCAAGCAAGCCTTCATACTCTGCAGTATTGTTTGTTGCTTGCTCCTTGGGAAAGTGCATCTGGACTATGTACTTGAGGTGCTCTCTAGTGGGTGCGACAAGCAGCACGCCAGCGCCTTGCAGCGAAAAGGCACCATCAAAGTACATCAGCCACTCTTTGTTTACTTCCTTGTCGGGGATGCTCGTTTCTGGAATTTCTTCATCTGGTGTTGGCGTCCATTCTGCTATGAATTCTACCAATGCTCTGCTCTGGATAGTTGAAGTACTTTCAAACTTGAGACCAAAGCTCGACAGTTCCAGTGCCCACTCAACAATCCTGCCTGTCGCTTCTGGATTCTGCAGTATCCTCTTCAGCGGAAAGCGAGTGACAACTGTGATATCATGTGCTTGGAAGTAATGGCGCAGCTTTCTCGAGGCCATGAGAAGGCCGAAAAGCAATTTCTGCACGCCAGAGTACCTTGACCTAGCCCCCTGCAGAAGGGAGCTGACAAAGTAAACTGGGCGCTGCACCATTTTCTTCTGTATCTCCTCTCGCATCTGCGCAGATTCATCTTTGTCAGGGCCAGAGCTTGCCGGGGAAGCCCCTTGCTTGTCGCTGGATGTGTTTGCCGTGGTTGCAGGCTCATCATCTGCCTCCCTCTCCGCTACTAACGCAGCACTAACCACTTGATTGGTTGCCGCTATATAGAGCAGCAACTTCTCTTGTGGCTTAGGTGCGACAAGTATTGGGGGGGGAGGACAGGTACCTCTTCAAGTCTTGCAGCGCAGCCTCCGCATTCGGAGTCCATCTCATTGGACCTGCCTTTTTCAATAATTTGAAAAACGGCAGGGCACGCTCAGCAGACCGAGAGATAAACCTGCTGAGAGCAGCCACGCAACCGGCAAGCCTTTGTACATCCTTGACGCGCCTTGGTGCTTCAATCTGCTCAATGGCCTTGATCTTGTTGGGATTGGCTTCAATTCCCCGCTGAGACACGAAGAACCCGAGAAGCTTGCCGGAAGGGACTCCAAACACACACTTCTCTGGGTTGAGCTTGAGGCTGATCTTGCGCAGATTTGCAAAGGTCTCGTCTAAATCTTGAATCAAAGTTGATCTATCCTTGCTCTTGACCACTATATCATCCATGTAGGCTTCTACATTTCTGTGTATCTACGGCTCAAGGGCGACATGGACTACTCTTGCAATGTTGAACCAGCATTTTTTAATCCGAAAGGCATCCGTATGAAACAGTACGTGCCACATGGAGTAATAAATGCGGTCTTCTGCTCATCCTCTTCTGCCATGAAGATCTGATGATATCCAGAGTATGCGTCAAGAAATGAAAGCAAATCACATCCGGCTGTGGAGTCAACAATCTGGTCAATGCGCGGCAAAGGAAATGGGTCTTTGGGACAAGCTTTGTTAACATCGGTAAAATCGATATAAAGTCTCCATTTCCCGTTTGCCTTGCGCACGACTACAGGATTGGCCAACCACGTGGGATGGAGCACTCCTCTGACAAGGCCTGCTGCTTCCAGCTTCTTGATCTCTTCTGCAATGAATTCTTGGCGCTCCACTGCTTGCTTCCTGACCTTCTACTTGACGGGCCGCGCATAAGGACAAACGGCAAGGTGGTGCTCAATTACTTTCCTGGGAACACCAGGGATGTCAGACGGTTGCCACGCAAACACGTCGACATTCGCTCGCAGGAAAGCAACGAGCGCGCTTTCCTATTTAGAGCCGAGAGTGGCACTGATGGTGAAGGTACCACCAGTGCCGTCTTCCTTGGCGGACACCTTTTTCGTCTCTGGTGGAGCTACCATCGTCTTCTTACACTTGCCGGTGGAGCTCGATGGTGCGTCCTCGACGGCAGCGCAGCACTCCGAAGAGGTGCGCTTGCCGGAGTGGGCATCAGAACTCTTGCCGGACTTGGTCTTCTTCCCTCCGGGAGCTTCAGCGGCAAGTGACTCGCGCTCTGCTGCGGCTGCTGCTTCCCGGTTGATCTTGTCGGCACAGATAAGAGCATCTTTCTTGTCGCCAGGGACAGAGATGACGCTTATCGGGCCTGGCATCTTCAGCATGTTATATGCGTAGTGAGAGGCTGCCATGAACTTGGCGAGTGCTGGACGGCCAAGTATCCCATTGTAAGGCAATGGAATATCGGCAACGTCAAAAGTGACCCTCTCAGTCCTGAAGTTCAGCTTGCTGCCAAATGTGACTGGCAACGTGACCTTCCCCTTCGGCTTGCTCCTTCCCGGATTGATTCCTTGGAATGTGCCAGTCTCTTAGAGCTCGCTGTCAGGGATTTGGAGTTTTTGGAGTACAGCGGAGGAGATCAGGTTCAAGCCGGCCCCACCGTCAACTAGCATCTTGGTGACTTTGAGGTTGCGGATAGTTGGTGATACCAACATTGGCAAACACCCGACCGCAGTTGTGCGATCAGGGTGGTCCTCAATGTCAAAGATGATAGGCGTGCTGGACCATTTCAGAAGTTTGCGCGATTCGACAGGTGGTTCTGCTGCATTGACTTCCCGCACCCACTGCTTGAGTTGGCGGTGTGAAGTATGCAGGGAAGCACCGCCGTCAACGCACAAGACCTCTGTGGCTTTCTGAAACTCCTGCTCACTGGTCTCAACATCATCCATGTCTTCATCGTCGTCGTCTTCTTCATCGTTGTCGCGGCCGCGGGGAGGTCTATCTCCTTGCCGCTGCTTGGCCTTACCGCGGCGTCCTCCCCGGCCGGCACGCTTCTTGCCGGATTCTGCAGCACCTCCTTGGGCCCTCTCCTTGTCGCGTCGCTCGTACTCAGCCTTCTGCTACTGGACAAGCTGCTCGACCTTCTTGCAGCTTTGGAGGTCATGGCCCTTGGTGCGGTGAATCTTGCAATTTTGCTTGTCGGAGCCGTCCTGCTTGTCGGCGACCGCCACAGCCTGGCAGTTGGTGCACGCGGCAACTTCCTTGCCGGAGCTACCAACCGTGGCCTTCTTGGCGCCACCTTCGTTGCCGGACTGCTCAACGACTAGCACCTCTTTGCCTTTCTTCTTCCTGTTGCGCCACCGGTTTTTCTTTGCCGGGGCAGCGTCCTCACTGTCAGATCCTTCCGCTCCGGTCTTCTCTCCGGGGAGTCTCCTCCCTTCCTCAGCACGTGCACATTTGTCGGCCAGGGCGTACAGCTCACTGACGTCTCTGATCCTGCACATCGCCATCTCCCCCCGCATCCTGCGGTTACGCACGTTCTGATGGAACGCGCTGATGACCGCGGCGGGGTGGACGTCTGGGATGTTGTACTGTACATGGCTGAACCTCTGAATGTACTTGCGCAGGGGCTCTCCTTTCTTCTGGACGAGAAGATGAAGGTCACTCTCTTGGCCAAAACTGATGGCATAGATCAGCCCAGGAAGATATGGAGTTGTCCGGCAAGTGCATGAGCCAGGACCTGACGTTGGGCTTGAGCACCAACAGGAAGTAGTTGGCAAGGATCTTGTCGTCCTGCCCCCCAGCAGCCTGCACCGCGATGGTGTAGAAGCTGAGGAACTCCGACGGATGCGACTTGCCGTCGTACTTCTCTGGTACATCTGGTTTGAAATTCTTCGTGCTGGGCCACTGGACTTGCCACAGCTCATGGGTGAACGCAGGGCAACCTACCGCGTACGGCAAGTCGCCTGGTTCCCCTGGCGCATGCATGTCAACAGAGGGCCCAGCGCGCTGGTCTGATTGACGCCGCGCTTCTCTCCGGCGCTCGATGCGAGTACGAGCATCTTCTTGTTGTCGTTCTTGAAGAACTTGGCGCTGATCGCGACGAGCTCGCGGATCTGACGACACGGTGGAGTCGCTGTCGAGGTGGATCCGGCGAGTCGGTGATCTTGGCCTTCGGGGTGGGGAGTGCACAGAGGTTGCACCCCCACCAGTCTTGTCGCCACCGGCTCGTGCCAGGCTGACTCGCTGCGGCTGCGACGTGTTCGGCTGCCGAGGAGTGTCGCCGTTGGCGAAGCCGATGAGACTTTGGATAGTGGCTCTCCAATCGTCGATCTTGTCCGCCGCTGGAGGGTAGTCCAGGAGTAGCTGAGCTCGCGCCAAAGCTTCTGCTGCAGTGGCGGGTGGTGGTGGCGAACGGTGCGAGGAGCGGGATATGCTCAGATTTCTAACCACGTTAGAAGGAGCAATATCTCGCCCAGGCGACCGTGTCCCGCTCGTGCCAGCATGTTGACGTGCATGGCGGTCTTGAGCGCTCCGAGATCCACCAGCTTGATCTTGGTCTAGCGAACGCATGGTACCGTGAGTACCATGACGTTGCCGGTCCCGCGCCTCCTGAGACAGGCGCGGTGCATGTACGGACGCGGAGGTCTTGGAGTGCACCCGGTCGTTGTGGGAGCCGGCTACGCCGCCGGTGGGCAGCACAGCCCTTTCCTTGGACCTGGCAGCACCGTAGGCTCCCTCGTCGACACGCGTTCTTCCGCCGCCGCCCGCCCCATCAGCCGTTTGCTCCGGCGATGGTGGGTTCGGCGCGGACGGAGCAGCTGCTTCCGAAGCCTTCTTCTTCGGTGGCATGTTGATGAAGATGATGAAGATCTAGCTTGCGAGAACGCCGGATCTGGTTCACACAACTTCGACGCCCCCTACCTGGCGCGCCAAAGATGCCGGGGTACTGATCCACGGGCACCTATGGGACCGACGGACCGGGTCCCTTTCGGTTCGGCGGGGGCGGAGGTCGCGCAAAGAGCGGATCGAGGCGATGCACGCGAGCGATTTACCCAGGTTTGGGCCGCACGGATGCGTAAAACCCTACTCCTGCTTTGTGGTTTGTATAGATTTCTTACTCGGGAGCGCGGAGTGCTACAGTACACACCAGCAGCTAGCGAGACCGAGCATGAGTGTTCGAACCCCCCCCCCCCTACGTTGCACACGGGCCTCCTTTTATATGCTCAAGGGGTTACTGACAGGTGGAAACGGAGGTAAAGGGCAAAAATGGAAAGGTGTTGTGGTAGGCACAGCTACCCGCTACAGTGTATCATATCTAACCCTGATGGTAGGGGACAAGGGCCTTAAATGCCCGTCTGTGTCGCCTAAACAGTATGAAAAGGGACCGCCAGGGACGCCACCGTTCGCCACGATGGCGATCTTGTCAGCACCGCTTGCCACCGCACGCCCCTGGCTGCACAGCCTTCCGCCACGTACGCCTGGAGGGGCCCCAGAGCGACACGTTGGTGGATGTGCTGGAGCGCGGGCACGAAGAGGTGGCTTGCCGCGGCAAGCAGCTTGCCGCGGTTGTTGTCATGTCGCGTCCGGGAGCTTGTCGCTCGCCGGGCCTTGCCGGGACGCGTGGTGCGCCGCGGTAAGTTCCTTGAAATGCCTTGGATGGCCTTCCCGGCAAGCTCCTCTTGCCGGGGTCTCGAGATGCTTTTGCTAGCCTTCCCGGCAAGCTCCTCTTGCCGGGGTCTTGTCTTCTTAGCTTGGACACTTTGTTCTTGAATGGCTCCAGAGGAACCACGGAGGATCTTGGCGGTCACCCGGCAAGCCTTGCCGCGGGATGCTGCGACTGCCCGTGCACAAGTTCGGGATACTAGGGTACCCCTACTCTAGTACACCGACACGAGTCGATGATGATTTCTCTTCGACTGCTTCTGGTTCTTTTAGAGATGTCCTTGGGGAGGGTCTCTTGAATAGATCCATGACCCTACCCTAGGTACATAGCTTCGTCACCCCCTCCCCCGTATATAAAGGAGGGGAGGAGGAGGCTGGCCGGCCACAAGGCGCGCGCCAAGGGGGGAGGATTCCTACTCCTAGTAGGAGTAGGTTTCCCCCTTTCCTAGTCCAAGTAGGAGAAGAAGGAAGGAAAGGAAGACGAGAAGGAAAGGGGGGCCGGCCCCCTAGCCATAGTCCAATTCGGTTTGGGCTAGGGGGGCGCGCGCCACCTCTTAGCCTGCCTTCTCTCTTCCACCACTAGGCCCATAAGGCCCAATAACTTCCCGGAGGGGGTTCCGGTAACCCCCGGTACTCCGAAACTTATCCGAAACGACCCGAACCATTCCAGTGTCCGAATGTAACCTTCCAATATATGAATCTTTATGTCTCAACCATTTCGAGACTCCTCTTCATGTCCGTGATCTCATCCGGGACTCTGAATATATCAAATCACATAACTCATAATACATATCGTCATCGAACGTTAAGCGTGCGAACCATACGGGTTTGAGAAGTATGTAGACATGAACGAGACACATCTCCGGTCAATAACCAATAGCGGAACCTGGATGCTCATATTGGTTCCTACATATTCTACGAAGATCCTTATCGGTCAAACCGCATAACAACATATGTTGTTCCCTTTGTCATTGGTATGTTACTTGCCCGAGATTCAATCGTCGGTATCATCTTACTTAGTTCAATCTCGTTACCGGCAAGTCTCTTTACTCGTTCCGTAATGCATCATTCCACAACTAACTCATTAGTCACATTGCTTGCAAGGCTTACAGTGATGTGCATTATGATACATCCATTTTGCATCATGCTTTTATATCAATATTTATCGCATTATGGACTATTATTCCACTTTATGTCACAATACTTATGGCTATTCTCTCTTATTTTACAAGGTTTACATAAGGAGGGAGAATGCCGGTAGCTGGAATTCTGGACTGGAAAAGAAGCAAATATTAGAGACCTATTCTGAGCAACTCCAAAAGTCCTGAAACTCCACGGAACATCTTAAAACAAATAAAGAAAAATCCTCGCCAAAGATGAAGGCCAGGGGGCCCACACCCTTCTCACGAGGGTGGGGGGCGCGCCCCCTACCTCATGGGCCCCTGGTGGCTCTCCGACGCCCATGTTCTCCTATATGAAGTCTTTCGATGAGAAAAAAAATAAGAAGGAACTTTTCGGGATGAAACTCCGCCGCCACGAGGCGGAACCTTGGCGGATCCAATCTAGAGCTCCGGCAGAGCTGTTCTGCCAGGGAAACTTCCTCCAAGAGGGGGAAATCATCACCATCGTCATCACCAACCCTCCTCTCATCAGGAGAGGGAAATCTCCATCAACATATTCACCAGCACCATCTCATCTCCAAACCCTAGTTCATCTCTTGTATCCAATTCTTGTCTCAAAGTCCGGGATTGGTGCTACTAGGTTGCTAGTAGTGTTGATTACTCCTTGTAGTTGATGCTAGTTGGTTTAATTGGTGGAAGATCATATGTTCAGATCCTATATGCATATTATTACCCCTCTGATTATGAACATGAATATGCTTTGTGAGTAATTACGTTCATTCCTGAGGACAAGGGAGAAGTCTTGCTATTAGTAGTCATGTGAATTTGGTATTCGTTTGATATTCTGATAAGATGTATGTTGTCTAGCCTCTAGTGGTGTTATGTGAACGTCGACTACATAACACTTCACCATTATTTGGGCCTAGAGGAAGGCATTGGGAAGTAATAAGTAGATGATGGGTTGCTAGAGTGACAGAAGCTTAAACCCTAGTTTATGCGTTGCTTCGTAAGGGGCTGATTTGGATCCATATGTTTCATGCTATGGTTAGGTTTACCTTAATACTTTTGTTGTAGTTGCGGATGCTTGCAATAGAGGTTAATCATAAGTGGGATGCTTGTTCAAGTAAGAACAACACCCAAGCACCGGTCCACCCACATATCAAATTATCAAAGTATCGAACGCGAATCATATGAATGTGATGAAAACTAGCTTGACGATATTCCCAGGTGTCCTCGGGAGCGCTTTTCCTATTATAAGAGTTTGTTCCGGCTTGTCCTTTGCTACAAAAGGATTGGGCCACCATGCTGCACTTTATTTACTTTTGTTACTTGTTGCTCGTTACAATTTATCCTATCACAAAACTATCTGTTACCACTTATTTCAGTACTTGTAGAGAATACCTTGCTGAAAACCACTTATCATTTCCTTCTGCTCCTGGTTGGGTTCGACACTCTTACTTATCGAAAGGACTACGATAGATCCCCTATACTTGTGGGTCATCAAGACTCTTTTCTGGCGGCGTTGCCGGGGAGTGTAGCGCCTTTGGTAGGTGGAATTTGGTAGGGAAAAATTTATATAGTGTGCTGAAATTTACTGTCACTTGTTACTATGGAAAGTAATTCTCTGAGGGGTTTGTTCGGGGTATCTTCACCTTGTCCAGTAGAGCAAAGAGTTGCTCCTCAATCTACTGAACCTATTGAAAATGAAACTCCTTTTGAATTTCCTTCGGGTATGATGGAAAAACTGCTAGCTAACCCTTTTACAGGAGATGAACAAAGCATCCTGATGAGCACTTAATATATGTGGATGAAGTTTGTGGATTATTTAAGCTTGCAGGTATACCCGATGATGTTGCTAAGAAGAAGGTCTTCCCTTTATCTTTGAAGGGAGACGCATTGATATGGTATAGGCTATGTGATGATATGAGATTCTAGGACTATAAAAGATTTAAGTTGGAATTTCATCAATAGTATTACCCTATGCATATTGTTCATCGTGATCGCTATTATATATATAATTTCTGGCCTCGCGAAGGAGAAAGCATCGCTCAAGCTTGGGGGAGGCTTAAATCAATGTTATATTCATGGCCCAATCATGAGCTCCCGAGAGAAATAATTATGCAAAGTTTTTATGCTCGGCTTTCTGAAAACAATCGCACCATACTCGATACTTCTTGTGCTGGCTCTTTTATGATGAAGACTATTGAATTCAGATGGAATTTATTGGATAGAATTAAACGCAACTCTGAAGATTGGGACCTCGACGAAGGTAAGGAGTCAGGTATGACACCTAAGTTTGATTGTGTTAAATCTTTTATGGATACCAATATTTTCCGTAAGTTTAGCACTAAATATGGACTTGACTCTGAGATAGTAGCTTTTTTCTGTGAATCTTTTGCTACTTATGTTGATCTCCCTAAGGAGAAGTGGTTTAAATATCATCCTCCCATAGAAGTAAAAGTAGCTGCACCTATTAAAGTTGAAGAAAGACTGTCACTTATAATGATCCTATTGTTCCTACTTCTTATGTTGAGAAACCACCTTTCCCTGTTAGAATAAAGGACCATGCTAAAGCTTCAACTGTTGTTCGTAAAAGCAATATTAGAACTTATACACCTCCTGAGAAAGTTAAATAAGAACCTAATATTGCTATTGTTAAAGATCTCTTGTCTGATAATATTGATGGGCATGTTATTCAGTTCGAAGGTGAAACTGCTAGAATTGCTAAACCTTTTGCTAAAGATAAACATAGACTATGGTAGGCCTGCCTGTTATTTCTGTTAAAATAGGAGATCATTGTTATCATGGCTTATGTGATATGGAATCAAGTGCTAGTGTTATACCGCGTACTTTATACGAAGAAATTGCACCTGTTGAGTTAGATGATATTGATGTTATACCGCGTACTTTATATGAAGAAATTGCACCTGTTGAGTTAGAAGATATTGATGTTACTATTAAACTTGCCAATAGAGATACTATTTCACCAATTGGAATTGTTAGAGATGTTGAAGTCTTGTGTGGGAAAACTAAATATCCTGCTGATTTTCTTGTTCTTACTTCTCCGCAAGATAGCTTTTGTCCCATTATATTTGGTAGACCCTTTTTAAATACTGTCAATGCTACCATAGATTGCACAAAGAATTTTGTTACTGTTGGCTTGGATGATATGGTTCATGAGTTTAATTTCTCTAAATTTAGTAAACAACATCGTGAGGAAGAATTACCTAGTAAGGATGAAATTATTGGTCTTGCTTCTATTGTCGTACCTCCTAGTGATCCTTTAGAACACTATTTGCTAGACCATGAAAATGATATGTTCATGAATGAAAGAAGGGAAATAGATGAAGTATTCTTTAAACAGGAACCTATTCTGCAACACAATTTGCCTATTGAAATCTTAGGGGATCCTCCTCCACCCAAGGGTGATCCCGTGTTTGAGCTTAAACCTTTGCCTGATAATCTTAAATATGCTTATCATGATGAAAAGAAGATATATCCTGTTATTATTAGTGCTAACCTTTCAGAGCATGAAGAATAAAGATTATTGAAAACTCTGAAGAAGCATCGTGCTGCTATTGGATATACTCTTGATGATCTTAAGGGAATTAGTCCCACTCTATGTCAACATAAAATAAATTTGGAAGCAGATGCCAAACCAGTTCGTGATCCTCAACGACGTCTGAATCCTAAGATGAAAGAAGTGGTAAGAAAAGAAATACTAAAGCTTCTGGAGACAGGTATAATCTATCCCGTTGCTGATAGTGAGTGGGTAAGTCCTGTCCATTGTGTCCCTAAGAAGGGAGGTATTACTGTTGTTCCTAATGATAAAGATGAACTAGATCATGAAAGGCGCGCGTTACTGCGCCCGTCCATTTTAGCACCATAATGATAGTGATTGAGATAATTGTATGAAAATAATGTTTTAATCATGCGATATAATTGCCACACCTGGACATATCAAGTTTAGATGTGGCAACAAAGACAAACTTCTAGTTTTGTGACAAAATGAAATCAAATGTCAATGAGAAAGAATACAACCTATTAAAATTAGAGTTAAAATGCACAATTCCTGTTTGGTGAAATATAGAAGCTGTAGCATCATACTCACCATCAGTTTGCGAGAGCTGGGAAATAGTACAGTTTTACAAACAGGAGTATTGCTCTTTGAAAAATATCCCCAAATAGGAATATGTGACATTCTGATAAACATTGCGATGAGAATTTTGAGAAAGAAAGCTGAAAATCTGCTCACTGTCGCAATGCTGATAGAAGAACCTAGGAAGTTTACATTTTTTCTCATGTCTAATGAAATACCGTTTAAAAATGTACAAATGCGGATGCACATAATAACTAATCTCTAACTACATCACATCTGCACCGAGCATAAGAAGCAAACCGTGCACAATCTGATTGATTTGCATCTCTCCTGCAATTTATAGGAATTGAATTGAATCCAACCAATTGCCTTTGGAACACAGAATCCATTAGCAGCTAGCCTGTAAAGAGGTGAATAAAAAAGGGGAAATCCATTAGGCCCGTTTTATTCTTCCACAGAGTAATAGATACAAAAAGAATGAACTAAACGGTGATGAACTGAAGCGTCATATGGTATAGGAATATTTACTGCAGATGTATCTACTTGGTAGAAATAAAATAGATCATCTGTGAAGTTACACAATAACGGTTTTAAAACTCAAACAAAATTTTCTCTTACTGAATATGGGCAGAAACCTAGTACGAAATACACCTCACCTTTGATACTTACCTAATATCATCATAATTGAAAATTGTCCATGGGTATTACTTAACTGTCTTTGCTACATCTTCGAATCTAGGCAAATAAAAATGTAGACCTATTCTAATGTGATTGCGTCTCAGTATATGTGTGTGCATGTGTAAGTGCCCATATTGGTCGAGTAAAATTAGATACTTGCCTCAACATAGGCCGGATATTAAAATAAGTAAAATAGTACCCGCATAATCATGTGATTTTGCTTCTTTTAGGGAAATCCATTTTTTTAAGAGAGAAGGGAAATCCAATTTTACGTACCAGAGAGATACCTAAAGTGAAGCATAAAATATGTCATACTGACACTCACGGTATTGGCGGCAATGCTAAAGTATAATAGATTAGAATCTGTGCAACATGTACTTGCTGGTTTAGAATTTAGTGTGTCCGTATTTTTGATCCGTAAGTAACATGTTCGAAACATAATTAACCTCATCTGTTCATTCGAATTGTTTCTATACTGCATCACAATAATACCTATTAATATTTTCTAATGATAGTAGTTATCAATCGTATGCAAGCAAGTGGTCAGGTACTAATAAAGGTTACCTTTATAACAGAACAATGTAGTCCAGGAGACACTAAATTTTTACAGCACAAATTCTGAACTGATGTGCTTATTCAAAAATAAACTAAGAAGGAGGCAAAAATAAAACGGTTCTACCTATCTTGTAAAAAACAATTCTACCTGTCTTGTAACATGGATCAGGAGCTTGTTCAACCAGGCAGTAGAACCAGCGAGGAGCACCATGCCTTGCACATGAAAAATTAAGAATTAATATTCAAGTAAGGTACAACTTTTCAGTGATAATCTGAATCTTCAAGGTTCTCTTTGACTTCAGCTAATTGATCTGGTATTGGGAAGATAACTTAAAAAAATACACGAGCTACCTCTGTTGGTTGTGTTTGCCGTTGCCCGCAGCCACAACCTCCCCCTCCCTATCTCCAGGATCTGCCCAAATAAATCCACCACATCCAATATAGCAACACCTCTGCAAAATTGAGATTGAGATGACATCAGGAGTGATTGTTTGATGGAAGAAAGAAATCATACACGAACGGGAAAGCGATCTAGGGGAAGCCTTTCTTCGAGGTCAAGGTCGGGAAGGGAGGGCGCTAGGTCGCCATGGCACTAATCCACGCTGCTGGGAAGGAGGATGATTCGTCATTGCCGCTGCCCAGGTGCTAGATCTGCCTTC
Source organism: Triticum urartu (assembly GCF_056163025.1). NCBI lineage: Eukaryota > Viridiplantae > Streptophyta > Magnoliopsida > Poales > Poaceae > Triticum > Triticum urartu. The sequence goes on along the minus strand of NC_141875.1, from coordinate 652,772,608 downwards.
ACTGGTGCGGCTAGGTTAAGCCGAGAGTGGGAAAGGAAGAGTGTGCGGCTAGGGTTAGGGACGCCGAGAGTGGGGAGAGAGGGGAGGTTACGGAGAGATGTCACTGACCAGAGCCTGATCGATTCTTCCTTCGTGAAGCTGAGATGGGCTTCAAGGCCCAATCAACCACGTGGCTCAGAAAATTCTTCTGGAGTAGCGTCCACTTAGGACAGCCAGCCCACGAAGCGAGAAAAGTTTTTTTTGAGACAGCGAATCGAGAAAAAAATGAAGCAAGAAAAGTGGTGTCTGACGGAGCAGCGGCCCGAAAAGCCCAGCGCAGCCTGGCGCACGAGTTAGCCCTTGCGTACGAGATTTAGATGAGATTAACAGTGAATCCGACGGCTAAAAAGGACTAAAAGTGGCGATCTAACGGCTAGAAATGGTAATGGCCTGAGAAGGCTGGGAGGGTGCTCAGTTTTAATATATCTAAATTGATTCCACAAAGAATTATCAGAGGTTATAGGATGGTAATTGATTTCCGCAAATTAAATAAAGCTACTAAGAAAGATCATTACCCCTTACCTTTTATTGATCAAATGCTAGAAAGATTATGCAAACATATAGACTATTGCTTTCTAGATGGTTATTCTGGTTTCTCTCAAATACCTGTGTCGGCTAGAGATCAATCAAAGACTACTTTTACATGCCCTTTTGGTACTTTTGCTTATAGACGTATGCCTTTTGGTTTATGTAATGCACCTGCTACCTTTCAAAGATGCATGATGGCTATATTCTCTGACTTTTGTGAAAAGATTTGTGACGTTTTCATGGACGATTTTTCCATCTATGGTTCCTCTTTTGATGATTGCTTGAGCAATCTTGATCGAATTTTGCAGAGATGTGAAGAAACTAATCTTGTCTTGAATTGGGAAAAGTGCCACTTTATGGTTAATGAAGGTATTGTCTTGGGGCACAAAGTTTCTGAAAGAGGTATTGAAGTTGATAAAGCCAAGATTCATGCTATTGAAAATATGCCATGTCCCAAGGACATCAAAGGTATAAGAAGTTTCCTTGGTCACGCCGGATTTTACAGGAGGTTCATTAAGGACTTATCAAAAATTCTCGGCCTCTAACTAATTTATTGCAAAAAGATATACCATTTGTCTTTGATGATGATTGTGTAGAAGCATTTGAAATACTTAAGAAAGCATTAGTCTCTGCACCTGTTGTTCAGCCACCTGATTGGAACCTACCCTTTGAAATTATGTGTGATGCTAGTGATTATGATGTAGGTGCTGTTCTAGGGCAAAGAGTTGATAAGAAATTAAATGTTATTCATTATGCTAGTAAGACTCTAGACAATGCTCAAAGAAATTATGCCACTACTGAAAAAGAACTTTTAGCAGTTGTAGTTGCTTGTGATAAGTTCATATCTTATATTGTTGATTCTAAAGTAACTATCCAAACTGATCATGCTGCTATTAAATACCTTATGGAAAAGAAAGATGCTAAACCTAGACTTATTAGATGGGTTCTCTTGCTACAAGAATTTGATTTGCATATTGTTGATAGAAAGGGAGCTGAGAACCCCGTTGCAGACAACTTGTCTAGGTTAGAAAATATTCTTGATGACCCACTACCTATTAATGATAGCTTTCCTGATGAACAATTAAATGTTATAAGTACTTCTCTTAGTACTCCATGGTATGCTGATTATGCTAATTATATTGTTGCTAAGTTTATACCACCTAGCTTCACATACCAGCAAAAGAAAAAGTTCTTCTATGATTTGAGACATTACTTTTGGGATGACCCACATCTTTATAAAGAAGGAGTAAATGGTGTTATTAGACGTTGTGTACCCGAGCATGAACAGGAACAGATCCTACGCAAGTGTCATTCCGAGTCTTATGGAGGACACCACGCTGGAGATAGAACTGCACATAAGGTATTGCAATCTGGTTTCTATTGGCCTACTCTCTTCAAGGATGCCCGTAAGTTTGTCTTGTCTTGTGATGAATGTCAAAGAATTGGTAATATTAGTAGACATCAAGAAATGCCTATGAATTATTCACTTGTTATTGAACCGTTTGATGTTTGGGGCTTTGATTATATGGGACCTTTTCCTGCCTCTAATGGATACACACATATTCTAGTTGCTGTTGATTACGTTACTAAGTGGGTAGAAGCTATTCCAACTAGTAGTGCTGATCATAACACTTCTATTAAAATGCTTAAAGAAGTTATTTTTCCGAGGTTTGGAGTCCCTAGATATTTAATGACTGATGGTGGTTCACACTTTATTCATGGTGCTTTCCGTAAAATGCTTGCTAAATATGATGTTAATCATAGAATTGCATCTCCTTATCACCCTCAGTTTAGTGGTCAAGTAGAGTTGAGCAATAGAGAGCTCAAATTAATTTTGCAAAAGACTGTTAATAGGTCTAGAAAGAATTGGTCCAAAAAACTTGATGATGCATTATGGGCTTATAGAACTGCATATAAAAATCCTATGGGTATGTCTCCGTATAAAATGGTTTATGGAAAAGCCTGTCACTTACCTCTCGAACTAGAACATAAGGCATATTGGGCTATTAAAGAGCTTAACTATGATTTTAAACTTGCCGATGAGAAGAGGTTGTTTGATATTAGCTCACTTGATGAATGGAGAACCCAAGCTTATGAAAATGCCAAGTAGTTTAAAGAAAAAGTCAAAAGATGGCATGACAAAAGGATACAAAAGCGTGAGTTTAATGTAGGTGATTATGTATTGCTATACAACTCTCGTTTAAGATTTTTTGCAGGCAAACTTCTCTCTAAATGGGAAGGCCCCTATGTTATTGAAGAGGTCTATCGCTCCGGTGCCATAAAAATCAACAAATTCGAGGGCACAAATCCGAAAGTGGTAAACGGTCAAAGAATTAAACATTATATCTCAAGTAATCCCGTAAATGTTGAAACCAATATTATGGAAACCGTAACCCCGGAGGAATACATAAGGGACACTTTCCAGACCATTTCAAACTCCGAAAAGGAACAGGTATGTGGTACGGTAAGTAAACCGACTCCAAAACAATTTTTAAGGCAATATTTCTCTGTTTTGGAATATTTAGAAAAATAGAAAAATAAGTAGCAGTCCGGAAAGGACACGAGGGCCCCACGAGGGTGGTGGGCGCGCCCTACCCCCCTGGGCGTGCCCCCTACCTCGTGTGCCTTCCAGACTCCGTTTTCTTGCACGTTACGTATTTTGGTTGGTAAAAATTCATTATATAACTTCCCGAAGGTTTTGACTCCCGTATCACGCAAATTTCCTCTGTCTTCGTTTCAAGCTGTCCCGTTGCAGATTAAATCAACATGTCTTCCCAGGATTCGGAAGGAGAAAGCAATGTGGATGATTACTTAGCAAATCCAAAGGTCTATGGAGATGTGGAACACGATGGGTGGACCACGGAGGAAGAAGAGGACTATGAACCCAAGGGGAAGGAGGAGACGAGCTCAGATGAAGATGAAGCACCATTACCTCAACTTGGGGACATGCACATGGAGTTCAAAAAGTCAAGTCTCCCTGATAGGGTAAAGAAACCCAAGTTCGAGTTTATTCCTTTTCGTCTCTTGCAGGAAAATAAGAAGGACCTATGCAAAAAGATATTAACCCTGGGGTGGGAGATTGATGATCTGAGGGATCAAAATGCCGTCCTCAAGCGCAAATTAAGGGAGAAGCCTAAGCCACCAACTAAGCCAACATCACCACCACCTTCTTCACCAACAAAGGAGATATAATCACATGGGTATGGGCACTCCCCTTGGCAACTACCAAGCTTGGGGGAGGTGCCCCGGTATCGTATCACAATCACAACTCCTATCTTTACCGTTTTTCTTAGTTCTATCCTATTAGTAGTATCTTGATCTAGTAGAATAAAGTTTATGGCATGATCTAGTTTTGAGTTTTGCTTTATGATCTCTCTTTGTAATCGAGTCCGTGAGCTATATATAATAAAGATTAGTGTTGAGTCAAGGGCTTGATTATTTTGCCATGATCTTGGGTGAATAAAAAAAAGAGAAAAAGAATAAACAGAAACAAAAAGTTCATATTGATCTTATTGAGAGTAATGACTTCACATAGAAAGACTATGATGATTAAAAGTTTTTGGGAGTTGACAGACATAGCTTTGGTCATTGTTGCAATTAATGGGAAGTAATAAGGAAAGAGAGGTTTTCACATATAGATATATTATCATTGACATCTTTTATGATTGGGAGCACTCATTAAAATATGACATGCTAAAGAGTTGATGTTGGACAAGGAAGACAACGTAATGAGTTATGTATTTCTTATATCTGAGATAAATTATGTTGTCATGGATCCTCTAACTTGTTGAGCTTGCCTTTCCCCCTCATGCTAGCCAAATTCTCAGCACCATGTAGAAATGCTACTTGTGCTTCCAAATATCCCTAAACCAGTTTTGCCATGAGAGTCCACAATATCTACCTATGGATTGAGTAAGATCCTTCAAGTAAGTTGTCATCGGTGCAAAGCAATAAAAATTGCTCTAAATATGTATGATTGATTGGTGTGGGAGAAATAAGCTTTATACGATCTTGTGATGTGGAAGTAATAAAAGCGACGGACTGCATAATAAAGGTTCATATCACAAGGGGCAATATAAAGTGACATTCTTTCGCATTGAGATTTTATATATCCAACCATAAAAACGCATGGCAACCTCTGCTTCCCTCTGCGAAGGTCCTATCCTTTATTATTACCTTCTACCTTCTGCAAGGGTCATGGTGATCTTCACCTTTTCTTTTTCATTTTATCCTTTGGTAAGCTCAGCATGTTGGAAAGAACATATATCTAATTGGATGTAGGGGAGCATGAACCATTATTGTTGACATTACCCTTGAGGTAAAAGGTTCTGGGGCAAAACTATAAGCCCCTATCTTTCTCTGTGTCCGATTAAAACTCCATAACCACAAGTATCGCGTGAGTGTTAGAAATTATGGAGGACTAAATGATAGTTGAGTATGTGGACTTGCTTTTTAGCTCTAACATAGACTCTTTCCGATGTTATGATAAATTGCAATTGCTTCAATGACTAAGATTATAGTTTGTTGGAGCCCAATAAGGTTTATGATTTATACTTTTGCATTGTGAATAGATCATCACTTGAACATAAGGAATCATATGACAAAATCTATATATGTTGCTGTTATGAGAATAATCATGATGCCTTCATGTCTGTATTTTATTTTTATCGACGCCTCTACTTCTAAACATCAGGACATATTTATTGTTATCGGCTTTTCGCTTGAGGACAAGCGAGGTCTAAGCTTGGGGGAGTTGATACGTCCATTTTGCATCATGCTTTTATATCGATATTTATCACATTATGGACTGTTATTTCACTTTATGTCACAATACTTATGGCTATTCTCTCTTATTTTACAAGGTTTACATAAGGAGGGAGAATGCCGGCAGCTGGAATTCTGGGCTGGAAAAGGAGCAAATATTAGAGACCTATTCCGCGCAACTCCAAAAGTCCTGAAACTCCACGAAACATCTTAAAACAAATAAACAAAAATCCTCGCCAAAGATGAAGGCCAGGGGGCCCACACCCTTCTCACGAGGGTGGGGGGCGTGCCCCCCTACCTCGTGGGCTCCCTGGTGGCTCTCCGACGCCCATCTTCTCCTATATGAAGTCTTTCGATGAGAAAAAATAAGAAGGAACTTTTCGGGACGAAACTCCGCCGCCACGAGGCGGAACCTTGGCGGATCCAATCTAGAGCTCCGGCAGAGCTGTTCTGTCGGGGAAACTTCCCTCCGGGAGGGGGAAATCATCACCATCGTCATCACCAACCCTCCTCTCATCGGGAGAGGGCAATCTCCATCAACATCTTCACCAGCACAATCTCATCTCCAAACCCTAGTTCATCTCTTGTATCCAATTCTTGTCTCAAAGTTTGGGATTGGTGCTAGTAGGTTGCTAGTAGTGTTGATTACTCCTTGTAGTTGATGCTAGTTGGTTTAATTGGTGGAAGATCATATGTTCAGATCCTATATGCATATTATTACCCCTCTGATTATGAACATGAATATGCTTTGTGAGTAATTACGTTCGTTCCTGAGGACAAGGGAGAAGTCTTGCTATTAGTAATCATGTGAATTTGGTATTCGTTTGATATTTTGATAAGATGTATGTTGTCTAGCCTCTAGTGGTGTTATGTGAACGTCGACTACATAACACTTCACCATTATTTGGGCCTAGAGGAAGGCATTAGGAAGTAATAAGTAGATGATGGGTTGCTAGAGTGACAGAAGCTTAAACCCTAGTTTATGCATTGCTTCGTAAGGGGCTGATTTGGATCCATATGTTTCATGCTATGATTAGGTTTACCTTAATACTTTTGTTGTAGTTGCGGATGCTTGCAATAGAGGTTAATCATAAGTGGGATGCTTGTTCAAGTAAGAACATCACCCAAGCACCGGTCCACCCACATATCAAATTATCAAAGTATCGAACGCGAATCATATGAACGTGATGAAAACTAGCTTGACGATATTCCCATGTGTCCTCGGGAGCGCTTTTCCTATTATAAGAGTTTGTTCCGGCTTGTCCTTTGCTACAAAAGGATTGGGCCACCTTGCTGCACTTTATTTACTTTTGTTACTTGTTGCTCGTTACAATTTATCCTATCACAAAACTATCTGTTACCACTTATTTCAGTACTTGCAGAGAATACCTTGCTGAAAACCGCTTATCATTTCCTTCTGCTCCTGGTTGGGTTCGACACTCTTACTTATCGAAAGGACTACGATAGATCCCCTATACTTGTGGGTCATCACATTACCGAGAGGGCCCAGAGATACCTCTCCGACAACCGGAGTGACAAATCCTAATCTCGATCTATGCCAACTCAACAAACACCATCGGAGGCACCTATAGAGCATCTTTATAATCACCCAGTTATGTTGTGAAGTTTGATAGCACACTAAGTGTTCCTCCGGTATTCGTGAGTTTCATAATCTCATAGTCATAGGAACATGTATAAGTCATGAAGAAAGCAATAGCAATAAACTAAACGATCATAGTGCTAAGCTAACGGATGGGTCTAGTCCATCACATCATTCTCTAATGATGTGATCCCGTACATCAAATGACAACTCATGTCCATGGCTAGGAAACTTAACCATCTTTTTATTAATGAGCTAGTCAAGTAGAGGCATACTAGGGACACTTTGTTTGTCTATGTATTCACACATGTACTAAGTTTCGAGTTAATACAATTCTAGCATGAATAATAAAAATTTATCATGATATAAGGAAATATAAACAATAACTTTATTATTGCCTCTAGGGCATATTTCCTTCAGTCTCCCACTTGCACTAGAGTCAATAATCTAGTTCACATCGTCATGTGATTTTCACACCAATAGTTCACATCTTTATGTGATTAGTTCACATCTTCATGTGACTAATACCCAAAGGGTTTACTAGAGTCAATAATCTAGTTCTCATCGCTATGTGATTAACACCCAAAGAGTGATCATGTTTTGCTTGTGAGAGAAGTTTAGTCTACGGGTCTACAACATTCAGATCTGTATGTATTCTGCAAATTTCTATGTCTACAATACTCTGCACGGAGCTACTCTAGCTAATTTCTCCCACTTTCAATATGTATCTAGATCGAGACTTAGAGTCATCTAGATCGGTGTAAAAAGCTTGCATCGACATAACTCTTTATGACAAACTCTTTTATCACCTCCGTCACCGAGAAATATTTCCTTAGTCCTCTAAGGATAATTTCGAACGTTGTCTAGTGATCTACTCCTAGATCACTATTGTACTCCCTTGCCAAAATCATGTAATACAGTAGGTCTGGTACACAGCATAGTATACTTTATAGAACCTATGACTGAGGCATAAGGAATGACTTTTCATTCTCTTTCTATTTTCTGCCGTGGTCGGGTTTTGAGTCTTTTCTCAACTTCACGCCTTGCAACACAGGCAAGAACTCCTTTGACTGTTCCATTTTGAACTACTTCAAAAACTTGTCAAGGTATGTACTCATTGAAAAATTTATCAAGCGTCTTGATCTATCTCTATAGATCTTGATGCCCAATATGTAAGCAGCTTCACCGAGGTCTTTCATTGAAAAATTCTTATTCAAGTATCCTTTTATGCTATCCAGAAATTCAGTATCATTTCCGATCAACAATATTGTTGGGGAACACAGTAATTTCAAAAAAAAACCTACGCACACGCAAGATCTATCATGGTGATGCATAGCAATGAGAGGGGAAGAGTGTTGTCCACGTACCCTCATAGACCGTAAGCGGAATCGTTATGACAACACGGTTGATGTAGTCGTACGTCTTCATGATCCAACCGATCCTAGTACCGAAAGTATGGAACCTCCGCGATCTGCACATGTTCGGCTCAGTGACGTCCCACGAACTCTCAATCCAGCTGAGTGTCGAGGAAGAGCTTCGTCAGCACGACGGCATGATGACGGTGATGATGAAGTTACCGGCGGAGGGCTTCACCTAAGCACTATGACGATATGACCGAGGTGGATTATGGTGGAGGGGGCACCGCACATGGCTAAGACAGTTGTCTGTTGTGTCTTCTAGGGTGCCCCTGCCCCCGTATATAAAGGAGCAAGGGGGAGGTCGGACGGCCCTTGAGGCGCCCAAGGAGAGGAGGAATCCTCCTCCTAGTAGGAGTAGGATTCATCCTTTCCTAGTCCTACTAGGAGGGGGAAGGAAGGAGTGGGAGAGGGGAAGGAAAAGGGGGGCGCCGCCCCCCCCCTTTCCTAGTCCAATTCGGACTCAAGGGGGAGGGGGCGCGCAGCCTACCTGGCCGCCCCTCTCTCTCCACTAAGGCCCATCTAGGTCCATTAGTTCCCCCGGGGGGTTCCGGTAACCCTCCGGCACTTTGGTTTTCTCCGAAATCACCCGGAACACTTCTGGTGTCTGAATATAGCCATCCAATATATCAATCTTTATGTCTCGACCATTTCGAGACTCCTCGTCATATCCATGATCCTATCCGGGACTCCGAACTATCTTCAGTACATCAAAACACACAAACTCATAATATCGATCGTCACCGAACGTTAAGCGTGCGGACCCTACGGGTTCGAGAACTATGTAGACATGACGGAGACTCATCTTCGATCAATAACCAATAGCGGAACTTGGATGCTCATATTGGTTCCTACATATTCTACGAAGATCTTTATCGGTCAAACCGCGTAACAACATGCGTTGTTCCCTTTGTCATCGGTATGTTACTTGCCCGAGATTCGATCGTCGGTATCTCAATACCTAGTTCAATCTTGTTACCAACAAGTCTCTTTACTCGTTCCATAATGCTACATCCCGTAACTAACTCATTAGTCACATTGCTTGCAAGGCTTATAGTGATGTGCATTACCGAGAGGGCCCAGAGATACCTCTCCGATACACGGAGTGACAAATCCTAATCTTGATCTATGCCAACTCAACAAACACCATTGTAGAAACCTGTAGAGTATCTTTATAGTCACCCAGTTACGTTGGGACGTTTGATAGCACACTAAGTCTTCCTCTGGTATTCGGAAGTTGCATAATCTCATAGTCATAGGAACATATATAAGTTATGAAGAAAGCAATAGCAACAACCTAAACGATCATCGTGCTAAGCTAACGGATGGGTCAAGTCAATCACATCATTCTCTAATGATGTGATCCCGTTCATCAAATGACAACTCTTGTCCATGGCTAGGAAACTTAACCATCTTTGCTTAACGAGCTAGTCAAGTAGAAGCATACTAGCGACACTCTGTTTGTCTATATATTCACACATGTACTAAGTTTCCGGTTAATACAATTCTAGCATGAATAATAAACATTTATCATGATATAAGGAAATATAAATAACAACTTTATTATTGCCTCTAGGGCATATTTCCTTCAGTCTCCCATTTGCACTAGAGTCAGTAATCTAGATTACACAGTAATGATTCTAACACCCATGGAGTCTTGGTGTTGATCATGTTTTGCTCGTGAGAGAGGCTTAGTCAATGGTTTTGCAACATTCAGATCCGTATGTATCTTGCAATCTCTATGTCTCCCTCCTTGACTTGGTCGCGGATGGAATTGAAGTGTCTCTTGATGTGCTTGGTTCTCTTGTGAAATCTGGATTCCTTTGCCAAGGCAATTGCACCAGTATTGTCACAAAAGATTTTCATTGGACCCGATGCACTAGGTATGACACCTAGGTCAGATATGAACTCGTTCATCCAGACTCCTTCATTTGCTGCTTTCGAAGCAGGTATGTACTCCGCTCCATACGTAGATCCCGCCACGACGCTCTTCTTGGAACTGCACCAATTGACAGCTCCACCATGCAATAAAAATATGTATCTGGTTTGTGACTTAGAGTCATCCAGATCAGTGTCAAAGCTTGCATCGACATAACCGTTTACGACGAGCTCTTTGTCACCTCCATAAACGAGAAACATATCCTTAGTCCTTTTCAGGTATTTCAGGATATTCTTGACAGATGTCCAGTGATGCACTCCTGGATTACTTTGGTACCTCCCTGCTAAACTAATAGCAAGGAACACATCAGGTCTGGTACACAGCATTGCATACATGATAGAACCTATGGTTGAAGCATAGGGAATGACTTTCATTTTCTCTCTATCTTCTGCAGTGGTCGGGCATTGAATCTGACTCAACTTCACACCTTGTAACACAGGCAAGAACCCTTTCTTTGCTTGAACCATTTTGAACTTCTTCAAAACTTTGTCAAGGTATGTGCTTTGTGAAAGTCCAATTAAGCGTCTTGATCTATCTCTATAGATCTTGATGCCCAATATATAAGCAGCTTTACCGAGGTCTTTCATTGAAAAATTCTTATTCAAGTATCCTTTTATGCTATTCAGAAATTCAGTATCATTTCCGATCAACAATATGTCATCCACATATAATATCAGAAATGCTACAGAGCTCCCACTCACTTTCTTGTAAATACAGGCTTTTCCAAAAGTCTGTATAAAACCATATGCTTTGATCACACTATCAAAGCGTATTCCAACTCCGAGAGGCTTGCACAAGTCCATAAATGGATCGCTGGAGCTTGCACACTTTTTAGCACCTTTTGGATTAACAAAACCTTCTGGTTGGATCATATACAACTCTTCTTTAAGATATCCATTAAGGAATGCAATTCTGACATCCATTTGCCGAATTTCATAATCATAAAATGTGGCAATTGCTAACATGATTCGGACGGACTTAAACATCGCTACGGGTCACAAGGTCTCATTGTAATAAACTCCTTGAACTTGTCGAAAACCTTTCGCAACAAGTCGAGCTTTGTAGACAGTAACATTACCGCCAGCGTCAGTCTTCTTCTTGAAGATCCATTTATTCTCTATGGCTTGCCGATCATCGGGGAAGTCAACCAAAGTCCATACTTTGTTCTCATACATGTTTCCCATCTCAGATTCCATGGCCTCAAGCCATTTTGTGGAATCTGGGCTCATCATCGCTTCCTCATAGTTCGTAGGTTCGTCATGGTCAAGTAACATGACTTCCAGAACAGGATTACCGTACCACTCTGGTGCAGTTCTTACTCTGGTTGACCTACGGGGTTCGGTAGTAACTTGATCAGAAGTTTCATGATCATAATCATTAGCTTCCTCACTTACTGGTGTAGGAATCACTGGAACTGATTTCAGTGATGAATTACTTTCAAATAAGGGAGCAGGTATTGTTACCTCATCAAGTTCTACTTTCCTCCCACTCACTTCTTTCGAGAGAAATTCCTTCTCTAGAAAGGATCCATTCTTAGCAATGAATATCTTGCTTTTGGATCTGTGATAGAAGGTGTACCCAACAGTCTCCTTTGGGTATCCTATGAAGACACATTTCTCTGATTTGGGTTCGAGCTTATTAGGTTGAAGCTTTTTCACATAAGCATCGCAGCCCCAAACTTTAAGAATCGACAACTTGGGTTTCTTGCCAAACCACAATTCATAAGGTGTCGTCTCAACAGATATAGATGGTGCCCTATTTAACGTGAATGCATTCGTCTCTAAAGCATAACCCCAAAATGATAGCGGTAAATCAGTGAGAGACATCATAGATCGCACCATATCTAGTAATGGACGATTACGACGTTCAGACACACCATTACGCTATGGTGTTCCAGGTGGCGTGAGTTGTGAAACTATTCTGCATTGTTTCAAATGAAGACCAAACTCGTAACTCAAATATTCTCCTCCACGATCAGATCGTAGAAACTTTATTTTCTTGTTACGATGATTTTCCACTTCACTCTGAAATTCTTTGAACTTTTCAAATGTTTCATACTTATGTTTCATCAAGTAGATATACCCATATCTGCTCAAATCATCCGTGAAGGTAAGAAAATAACGATACCTGCCGCAAGCATCAACACTCATTGGACCGCATACAACAGTATGTATTATTTCCAACAAGTCTGTTGCTTGCTCCATTGCTCTGGAGAACGGAGTCTTAGTCATCTTTCCCATGAGGCATGGTTCGCAAGCATCAAGTGATTCATAATCAAGTGATTCCAAAAGTCCGTCAGCATGGAGTTTCTTCATGCGCTTTACACCAATATGACCTAAATGGCAGTGCCACAAATAAGTTGCAGTATCATTATTAAACTTATATCTTTTGGCTTCAATACTATGAACATGGGTATCACTACTATCAAGATTTAGTAAAAATAGACCACTCATCAAGGGTGCATGACCATAAAAGATATTACTCATATAAATAGAACAACCATTATTCTCTGATTTAAATGAATAACCGTCTCGCATCAAACAAGATCCAGATATAATGCTCATGCTCAACGCTGGCACCAAATAACAATTATTTAGGTCTAAAACTAATCCCGAAGGTAGATGTAGAGGTAGCGTGCCGACGGCGATCACATCGACTTTGGAACCCTTTCCCACGCGCATCGTCACCTCATCCTTAGCCAATCTTCTGTTAATCCGTAGCCCCTGTTTTGAGTTGCAAATATTAGCAACATAAACAGTATCAAATACCGAGGCACTACTGCGAGCATTAATAAGGTACACATCAATAACATGTATATCAAATATATCTTTCACTTTGCCATCCTTCTTCTCCGCCAAATACTTGGGGCAGTTCCACTTCCAGTGACCAGTCCCTTTGCAGTAGAAGCACTCAGTCTCAGGCTTAGGTCCATACTTGGGCTTCTTCACTTGAGTAGCAACTTGCTTGTTGTTCTTCTTAAAGTTCCCCTTCTTCCCTTTACCCTCTTTCTTGACACTGGTGGTCTTGTTGACCATCAACACTTGATGCTCCTTCTTGATTTCTACCTCCGCAGCCTTTAGCATTGTGAAGAGCTCGGGAATTGTCTTATCCATCCCTTGCATATTATAGTTCATCACGAAGCTCTTGTAGCTTGGTGGCAGTGATTGAAGAACTCTGTCAATGACACTATCAAGAGGAATATTAACTCCCAGTTGAATCAAGTGGTTGTGGTACCCAGACATTCTGAGTATATGTTCACTGACAGAACTATTCTCCTCCATTTTGCAGCTTTAGAACTTATTGGAGACTTCATATCTCTCAGTACGGGAATTTGCTTGAAATATTAACTTCAACTCCTGAAACATCTCATATTCTCCATGACGTTCAAAACGTTGTTGAAGTCCCGGTTCTAAGTCGTAAAGCATGGCACACTGAACTATCGAGTAGTCATCAGCTTTGCTCTGCCAGGTGTTCACAACATCTGGCGTTGCTCCTGTAGCGGGTTTTTCACCTAGCGGTGCTTCCAGGACGTAATTCTTCTGTGCAGCGGTGAGGATAATCCTCATGTTACGGACCCAGTCCGTGTAATTGCTACCATCATCTTTAAACTTAGCTTTCTCTAGGAACGCATTAAAATTCAATGGAACAACAGCACGGGCCATCTATCTACAACAACATAGACATGAAAAATACTATCAGGTACTAAGTTCATGATAAAGTAAAGTTCAATTAATCAAATTACATAAGAACTCCCACTTAGATAGACATCCCTCTAATCATCTAAGTGATCACGTGATCCATATCAACTAAACCATGTCCGGTCATCACGTGAGATGGTGTAGTTTTCAATGGTGAACATCACTATGTTGATCATATCTACTATATGATTCACGCTCGACCTTTCGGTCTCGGTGTTCCGAGGCCATATCTGCATATGCTAGGCTCATCAAGTTTAACCTAAGTACTCCGCGTGTGCAAAACTGGCTTGCACCCATTGTATGTGAACGTAGAGCTTATCACACCCGATCATCACGTGGTGTCTCGGCATGACGAACTGTAGCAACGGTGCATACTCAGGGAGAACACTTATACCTTGAAATTTAGTGAGAGATCACCTTATGATGCTACCGCCGAACTAAGCAAAATAAGATGCATAAAGGATAAACATCACATGCAATCAATATAAGTGATATGATATGGCCATCATCATCTTGTGCCTTTGATCTCCATCTCCAAAGCACCGTCATAATCACCATCGTCACCGGCTTGACACCTTGATCTCCATCAAAGCATCATTGTCGTCTCGCCAACTATTGCTTCTACGACTATCGCTACCGCTTTGTGATAAAGTAAAGCAATTACACGGCGATTGCATTTCATACAATAAAGCGACAACCATATGGCTCCTGCTAGTTGCCAATAACTCTGTTACAAAACATGATCCTCTCATACAATAAAATTTAGCATCATGTCTTGACCATATCACATCACAACATGCCCTGCAAAAACAAGTTAGACGTCCTCTACTTTGTTGTTGCAAGTTTTACGTGGCAGCTACGGGCTGAGCAAGAACCGTTCTTACCTACGCATCAAAAACCACTACGCGGTATAGTGATTGCTTTTTGATCTTCAGAAAGAACCCTATTCATTGAATCTGATTGAACTAAAGCTGGAGAAACTGACACCCACCAGCAACCTGTGTGCGAAGCACGTCGGTAGAACCAGTCTCGCGTAAGTGTACGCGTAATGTCGGTCCGAGCCGCTTCATCCAACAATACCGTTGAATCAAGAATCAACTAGTGACGGCAAGCAATATGTATATACCCACGCCCACAAATCCTTTGTGTGCAACTCGTGCATATAACATCTACGCATAGACCTGGCTCTGTGATACGTCTCCAACATATCTATAATTTTTGATTGTTCCATGCTATATTATATTATGTTTTGGACATTATTGGGCTTTATTATACACTTTTATATTATTTTTGGGACTAACCTATTAACCAGAGGCCCAGCCCAGAATTGCTGTTTTTTGCCTATTTCAGAGTTTCGCAAAAAAAGAATATCAAACGGAGTCCAAACGGAATGAAACCTTCGGGAACATGATTTTTGGAACGAACGTGATCCAGAGGACTTGGACCCTACGTCAAGAAAGCTACCAGGAAGGTAGGAGGTAGGGGGCGCGCCTACCCCCTAGGCGCGCCCTCCACCCTCGTGGGGCCCATGTTGCTCCACCGACGTACTTCTTCCTCCTATATATACCTACGTACCCCCAAACTACCACATACGGAGCCAAAATCCTAATTCCACCGCCGCAACCTTCTATACCCGTGAGATCCCATCTTGGGGCCTTTTCCGGAGCTCCGCCGGAGGGGGCATCAATCACGGAGGGCTTCTACATCAACACCATAGCCTCTCCGATGATGTGTGAGTAGTTTACTTCAGACCTTCGGGTCCATAGTTATTAGCTAGATGGCTTCTTCTCTCTCTTTGGATCTCAATACAAAGTTCTCTATGATTCTCGTGGAGATCTATTCGATGTAATCTTCTTTTGCGGTGTGTTTGTTGAGACCGATGAATTGTGGGTTTATGATCAAGTTTATCTATGAACAATATTTGAATCTTCTCTGAATTCTTTTATGTATGATTGGTTATCTTTGCAAGTCTCTTCGAATTATCAGTTTGGTTTGGCCTACTAGATTGATCTTTCTTGCAATGGGAGAAGTGCTTAACTTTGGGTTCAATCTTGCGGTGTCCTTTCCCAGTGACAGTAGGGGCAGCAAGGCACGTATTGTATTGTTGCCATCGAGGATAACAAGATGGGGTTTATATCATATTGCATGAGTTATTCCCTCTACATCATGTCATCTTACTTAAAGCGTCACTCTGTTCTTTTGAACTTAATACTCTAGATGCATGTTGGATAGCGGTCGATGTGTGGAGTAATAGTAGTAGATGCAGGCAGGAGTCGGTCTACTTGTCGCGGACGTGATGCCTATATACATGATCATACCTAGATATTCTCATAACTATGCTCAATTCTATCAATTGCTCAACAGTAATTTGTTTACCCACCATAATACTTATGCTCTCGAGAGAAGCCACTAGTGAAACCTATGGCCCCCGGGTCTATTTTCTATCATATTAAACTCCCGTTAACAAGCTATTTCTGGTGCCGTTTTTATTTTGCTTTATTTACTTTGCATCTTTATCATAAAAATACCAAAAAACATTCTCTTATCATATCTATCAGATCTCACTTCGTAAGTGACCGTGAAGGCATTGACAACCCCTTTATTGCTTTGGTTGCGAGGATTTTATTTGTTTGTGTAGGTGTGAGGGACTCGTGTGTGGCCTCTAACTGGATTGATACCTTGGTTCTCAAAAACTGAGGGACATACTTACACTACTTTGCTGCATCACCCTTTCCTCTTCAAGGGAAAACCAAAGCAGTGCTCAAGAGGTAGCAAGAAGGATTTCTGGCGCCGTTGCTGGGGAGTCTACGCAAAAGTCAACATACCAAGTACCCATCACTTACCCTTATCTCCCGCGTTACATTATTTGCCATTTGCCTCTCGTTTTCCTCTCCCCCACTTCACCCTTCTTGTTTTATTCGCCCTCTCTCTTTTCCGTTCGCCTCTTTTTTGCTCGCTTCTTGTTTGCTCGTGTGTTGGTTGCGTGCTTGTCACAATGGCTCAAGATAATACCAAATTGTGTGAATTTACTAATACCAACAACAACGATTTACTTAGCACTCCAATTGCTCCTCTTACCGATATTGAATCTTGTGAAATTAATGCTGCTTTGTTGAATCCTGTCATGAAAGATCAATTCGCCGGCCTTCATAGTGAAGATACTGCTACTCATCTAAATAGCTTCTTTGATTTGTGTGATATGCAAAAGAAGAAAGATGTGGACAATGATATTGTTAAATTGAAGCTATTTCCTTTTTCGCTTAGAGATCGTGCTAAAGCTTGGTTTTCGTCTTTGCCTAAAAATAGTATTGATTCTTGGAATAAGTGCAAAGATGCTTTTATCTCTAAGTATTTTCCTCCCGCTAAGATCATCTCTCTTAGAAACGATATCATGAATTTTAAGCAAATTGATCATGAACATATTGCACAAGCTTGGGAGAGGATGAAATTAATGATACGTAATTGCCCTACACATGGTTTGAATTTGTGGATGATTATACAAAAAATTTATGCCGGATTGAATTTTGCTTCTAGAAATCTTTTAGATTCGGCCGTGGGAGGCACTTTTATGGAAATCACTTTAGGAGAAGCTACTAAAATCCTAGATAATATTATGGTTAATTATTCTCAATGGCACACTGAAATATCTGCTAATAAGAAAGTGCATGCGATAGAAGAAATTAATGTTTTGAGTGGAAAGATGGATGAACTTATGAAATTATTTGCTAATAAAAGTGTTTCTTCTGATCCCAATGATATGCCTTTGTCTACTTTGATTGAGAACAATAATGAATCAATGGATGTGAATTTTGTTGGTAGGAAATTTTTTGGTAACAACGCGTATAGAGGAAACTTTAATCCTAGGCCGTATCCTAGTAATTCCTCTAATAATTACGGTAATTCCTAAAACAATTCTTATGGAAATTATAATAATATGCCTCTGATTTTGAATCTAATATTAAAGAATTTATTACTTCGCAAAAGAGTTTCAATGCTTTGATTGAAGAAAAATTGCTTAAGATTGATGAGTTGGCTAGGAACGTTGATAGAATTTCTCTTGATGTTGATTCTTTGAAACTTAGATCTATTCCACCTAAGCATGATATAAACGAGTCTCTCAAAGCCATGAGAATTTCCATTGATGAGTGCAAAGAAAGAACCGCTAGGATGCATGCTAAGAAAGATTGCTTTATAAAAGCGTGTTCTTCTAGTTTTCATGATAATAAAGATGAAGATCTAAAAGTTATTGATGTGTCTCCTATTAAATCTTTGTTTTGCAATATGAATCTTGATAATGATGGGGCTGAATATGAGCTACCTTTACCTAGAAGGCGTTCCAAAAATTCGGAGTCTTTAGATCTTGATGCTAAAATTGTTAAAAGTGGGATTGAAGAGGTTAAAACTTTAAATATCAATGAACCCACTATTTTGGATTTCAAGGAATTTAATTATGATAATTGCTCTTTGATAGATTGCATTTCCTTTTTCCAATCCGTGCTAAATTCTCCTCATGCTTATAGTCAAAATAAAGCTTTTACTAAACATATCGTTGATGCTTTGATGCAATCTTATGAAGAAAAACTTGAGTTGGAAGTTTCTGTCCCTAGAAAACTTTATGATGAGTGGGAACCTACAATAAAAAATAAAATTAAAGATCATGAGTGCTATGCTTTGTGTGATTTGTGTGCTAGTGTTTCCATGATTCCAAAAACTTTGTGTGATTTGCTAAGTTTCCGTGATTTTGATGATTGTTCTTTAAACTTGCACCTTGCGGATTCCACTATTAAGAAACCTATGGGAAGAATTAATGATGTTCTTATTGTTGCAAATAGGAACTATGTGCCCGTAGATTTCATTGTTCTTGATATAGATTGCAATCCTTCATGTCCTATTATTCTTGGTAGACCTTTCCTTAGAACGATTGGTGCAATTATTGATATAAAGGAAGGGATATTAGATTCCAATTTCAGTTAAGGAAAGGCATGGAACACTTCCCTAGAAATAAATTAAATTACCATATGAATCTATTATGATAGCCACTTATGGATCACTTACCAAAGATGGCAATACCTAGATCTATCCTTGCTATTATGCCTAGCTAGGGGCGTTAAACGATAGCGCTTGTTAGGAGGCAACCCAATTTTATTTTTGTTACTTGATTTTTGCTCCATTTTAGTAATAAATAATTTATCTAGCCTCTGTTTTGGTTGTGTATTTTGTGCTTAATTAGTGCTTGTGCCAAGTAGAACCGTTGGGAAGACTTGGGGAAAGTATTTTTGATCTTGCTGTAAAAAACAGAAACTTTAGCGCTCACGAGAAGCCCTGCCATTTTTATTTGGAAGGTGCTATTTAGTTAATTAATTTTGCAGATTATTAATATATAAATTCCTCACGTCCCGAAAGTTATTTTAGAATTTTTGGGGTTCCAGAACTTACGTTAGCTACAGATTACTACAGACTGTTCTGTTTTTGGCAGATTCTGTTTTTCGTGTGTTGTTTGCTTATTTTGATGAATCTATGGCTAGTAAAAGAGTTTATAAACCATAGATAAGTTGAAATACAGTAGGTTTAACACCAATATAAATAAATAATGAGTTCATTACAGTACCTTGAAGTGGTGTTTTGTTTTCTTTCGCTAACAGAGCTCATGAGATTTTCTGTTAAGTTTTGTGTTGTGAAGTTTTCAAGTTTTGGGTTAAGTTTTGATGGATTATGGAACAAGGAATGGCAAGAGCCTAATATTGGGGATGCCCATGGCACCCCAAGGTAAAATTAAAGGACACCCAAAAGCCTAAGCTTGGGGATGCCCCGGAAGGCATTCACATAGAGTCATATCATGTTTTAAGGCATCCGCTCTTTTCGTCTACTTCCATCGGTAACTTTACTTGGAGCTATATTTTTATTCACCACATGATATGTGTTTTGCTTGGAGCGTATTTTATTATTTGAGTATTTATTTTTTAGTTTGCCACAATAATCCTTGCTGTACACACCTTTTGAGAGAAACACACATGATTCGGAAAATGTTAGAATAATCTATGTGCTTCACTTATATCTTTTGAGTTATATAGTTTTTGCTCTAGTGCTTCACTTATATCTTTTAGAGCACGGTGGTGGATTTGTTTTATAGAAACTATTGTTCTCTCATGCTTCACTTAGATTATTTTGAGAGTCCTACAAAACAGCGTGGTAATTTTCTTTAATTATGTTAGGCATCCAAGATTAGTAAAAAAATCAGTGTGTTGAATACTATGAGACGTTTGATACTAGATAATTGTTTTGAGATATGAAGATGGTGATATTAGAGTCATGCTAGTTGAGTAGTTTTGAATTTGAGAAATACTTGTGTTAAAGTTTGTGATTCCCGTAGCATTCACGTATGGTGAACCGTTATGTGATGAAGTCGGAGCATGATTTATTTATTGATTGTCTTCCTTATGAGTGGCGGTCGAGGACGAGCGATGGTCTTTTCCTACCAATCTATCCCCCTAGGAGCATGCGTGTAATACTTTGCTTTGATAACTTGTAGATTTTTGCAATAAGTATATGAGTTCTTTATGACTAATGTTGAGTCCATGGATCATACACACTTTCTTCCTCCCACCATTGCTATCCTCTCTAATACCGCACACTTTTCGCCGGTATCATACAGCCACCATATACCTTCCTTAAAATAGCCACCATACCTACCTATCATGGCATTTCCATAGCCATTCCGAGATATATTCGTTTACTATGACATGCTCCATCATTGTCATATTGCTTGCATGATCATGTAGTTGACATTGTATTTGTGGCAAATCCACCGTTCATAATTCTTTCATACATGTCACTCTTGATTCATTGCATATCCCGGTACACCGCCGGAGGCATTCACATAGAGTCATATTTTGTTTTAAGTATTGAGTTGTAATTGTTGAGTTGTAATTTTTGAGTTGTAAGTAAATAAAAGTGTGATGATCATCATTTTTAGAGCATTGTCCCAGGTGAGGGAAGGATGATGGAGACTATGATTCCCCCACAAGTCGGGATGAGACTCCGGACTAAACCAAAAAAATGATGAGAGAAAACGAGAGAAGGGACAATGTTACTATCCTTTTACCACACTTGTGCTTCAAAGTAGCACCATGATCTTCATGATAGAGAGTCTCCTATGATATCACCTTCATATACTAGTGGGATTTTTCATTATAGAACTTGGCTTGTATATTCCAATGATGGGCTTCCTCAAAATGCCCTAGGTCTTCGTGAGCAAGCGAGTTGGATGCACACCCACTTAGTTCCTTTTGTTGAGCTTTCATACACTTATAGCTCTAGTGCATCCGTTGCATGGCAATCCCTACTCACTGACATTGATATCTATTAATGGGCATCTCCATAGCCCATTGATACGCCTAGTTGATGTGAGACTATCTTCTCCTCTTTGTCTTCTCCACAACCATCATTCTATTCCACATATAGTGCTATGTCCATGGCTCATGCTCATGTATTGCGTGAAGATTGAAAAAGTTTGAGAACACCAAAAGTATGAAACAATTGCTTGGCTTGTCATCTGTGTTGTGCATGATTTAAATACTTTGTGTGGTGAAGATGGAGCATAGCCAGACTATATGATTTTGTAGGGATAACTTTATTTGGCCATGTTATTTTGAGAAGACATAATTGCTTAGTTAGTATGCTTGAAGTATTATTATTTTTATGTCAATATTAAACTTTTGTCTTGAATCTTTCGGATCTAGATATTCATGCCACAATTAAGAGAATTGCATTGAAATTATGCCAAGTAGCATTCCACATCAAAAATTCTGTTGTTATCATTTACCTACTCAAGGACGAGCAGGAATTAAGCTTGGGGATGATTGATATGTCTCCAACGTATCTATAATTTTTGATTGTTCCATGCTATATTATATTATGTTTTGGACATTATTGGGCTTTATTATACACTTTTATATTATTTTTGGGACTAACCTATTAACCGGAGGCCCAGCCTAGAATTGCTGCTTTTTTTGCCTATTTTAGAGTTTCGCAGAAAAAGAATATCAAACGGAGTCCAAATAGAATGAAACCTTCGGGAACGTGATTTTTGGAACAAACGTGATCCAGAGGACTTGGACCCTATGTCAAGAAAGCTACCAGGAAGGTAGGAGGTAGGGGGCGCGCCTACCCCCTAGGCGCACCCTCCACCCTCGTGGGGCCCATGTTGCTCCATTGTGACGCCCCGAGACCGTTGCGCCAGGTGTCTTCGAGTTATTCGCTGTTGTTGCCTTGTCATTTGCTTGCGTGTCATGCATTTAATATCATGTCATCATCCGCATTGCATCTGCATGTTTTCAAAACTTGCATCCGTCCGGGTCTCCCAGTTCTCTTCGTTGTCCGTTCTGAGCCCAGACACACTTGCACGCGCCCGTGGCATGTCTGAAATATTATTTTATAAGTGGCCAGAAAATGTTCTCGGAATGGGTTGAAAATTGGCGTGCGGTGTTGTTTTGTTGTCAGTAGACCTCCTGCCAAGTTTCATCGCATTCGGAGTTCGTTTGATGCCCCAACGGATAACTATAGCGACAATATAGTCGGTCAAATCGTCGGATGTTTTCGGTCTCCGAAAACTGTTGCCGGGTTGCATTCCTCCTCTCTCTTCTCAGTCCAACCACACACTTGACCTCGTTCGCCTAACCCCTCTTTGCACAGTGCATCGACCCCTCTCGCGTGTCCGAAACTTCACCGAACCCGACCCGGACAGTCATCATCATTGGGTCTGAAACATCCCCAAACATCTACAAAATGTCTCCGTTTTCTTGTTTGAACTTCCCAAGCCTATTTTATCTTGACCGTCTGATTTCGATCGGATGATCCAAACTTCCCTCTTTTCCTGTATATATATAGTCTACCCCTAGTCTATTTTGGACCTAACCCTATTTCCTAGGGATCCTACCCAGCCGCCGCCACTACACTCCATCCCATCACCCAGATCCATCGCCACCCACCTCCTCTGTTTCTGTGCCTGACCAATCCCACAGCCTCCTCCCGATCCAGTCCAACCAGTCAGCCACGCCTCATATGCTCTGTTGAGCCAACGATGCAGCGCCCCTGAGCAGCTCCCGCACGAACCCGCTCCTCCTGCTTCGATCCCCAAGCAGATCGAGCCAGCAGTCCCCGCCGGCGAGGAGCAGCAGCGCCAACATGACCTCCCCGTGAGCCGCCACTGATCCAAGCCGACCTCATCCCTCGCGCCCCTCTCTCCCTTCTTCTCCTTCCTCTGGTTTCTTTCTCTCAATCCTCTCTCTCTTCTATTTCCATGGACAGGAGCTCGCCGCCGCATGCTTCTGCCTACGCGATGTTCAATGTTCCCCATGGAGCTTGGATCTGGTCCTCCACACGCCGGATCCGTCTGTTTTCCCGTGCCCGTCTTGCATCGTCCCGGCGCCGCTCGTCACCATGGCGCCTCCTTCGCTCGACCCGTGCGACCGCTCCTCTGCCTCATCCCAGGTCGCCCCGTCATGGTCTTGTCTTCGGCCGGAGCTGTCCATCCCCGACACCTCCACGTCGTTCTCCACCGGCCATGAACCCAGCCGCCGCCATCTTCTTCCCTGAGGTCCGTCGATGCCGCGAGTACCGCTGCCGCCTGCTTCCTCTCGTCAGAGACGAACGAGCGTTCGCCCTGAGCGTTGACCGTGCCTCCAGCGCATCGGCAGCAAGGCCCACCTCCAGCGCCATCGTGGGCCGCGTGAGCAAGCCAGCGCCAGGCCTCCCTCCTCCCACCGACTGGGCCAGGCCCAGGGTGAGCAGCCCCCAAGCGCCCCCTCCTCTTGTTTTTTTTCTCTTGTTGGGCCGGCCAGATTCGGCCCAGTTCCTGTTTTTTTCAGGTCTGCGATTTTGCCTTTATCCCAGAGAGAGCACTTTTGCAGAAAAGACCCTCATGTTCATACATTTAATAACTCATAAACTATGCATCACATGGAAAACTTTATATATGAAACTTGCTTAGAATTTCATCTAGTTTAATAATATCCAACTTTCATCTATGTTTAAAATGCTTAAGATGTTGTTTGTTTAAACTTGCTAAAATGATTTATTTCATAACTAAATAACCGTAGCACCAAACCTAACAAACTATATATGTAAATGGGGTAGAAAAATACCTAGTTTGACATGGTGTCATCACTTTGCATGTTTAACAACTCTAAAATTGTGTTTAGGGCAGAACAGTACCAAACCTTAAAATATGCACATGAGGAGTTTCCGGACTTGTTGTTTGTTGTTCCGGCCTCATTTAAACTTGTCTAGATAGTTAGTTTACTTATGCCTCACCTCTTGCCATGTTAATCAAAATTTAATATTGTTGGGTACATAAACGAGATCGAACTAAATAACTTGAATGTGGTGTTTCTTCAACATGCAACTCGTTGCATATTGAGCTCCACTTAATTTGTAGGATTGCTTGTGCACTTTGCCATGCCATGTTTCATTAAACCGGACATGCATCATACTTGATTGTGCATCCTGCCATGTTTATGTGATGGTTGTTTATTATGTTGTTTGCTTCTTTCCGGTGTTGCTTCTTCGGGTTGGTTCGGATAAAGTCGTGTTTGTGAGGATCCGTTCGACTACGTCCGTTTGTCTTCTTCATGGACTCGTCCTTCTTCCTTGCGGGATCTCAGGCAAGATGATCATACCATCGAAATCACTTCTATCTTTGCTTGCTAGTTGCTCGCTCTTTTGATATGCCTATGCTGCGATACCTACCACTTGCTTATCCCGCCTCCCGTATTGTTAAGCCAAGCCTCTAACCCACCTTGTCCTACCAAACCGTTGTTTGGCTATGTTACCGCTTTGCTCAGCCCCTCTTAAAGCGTTTTTAGTTGCAGGTGAAGATTGGAGTTTCCTTGTTGGAACATGGTTATTTTGTTGGGATATCACAATATCTCTTATTTAATTAATGCATCTATATACTTGGTAAAGGGTGGAAGGCTCGGCCTTATGCCTCGTGTTTTGTTCCACTCTTGCCACCCTAGTTTCCGTCATATAGGTGTTATGTTCCCGGATTTTGCGTTCCTTATACGGTTGGGTTATAATGGGAACCCCTTGACAGTTTGCTTTGAATAAAACTCCTCCAGCAAGGCCCAACCTTGGTTTTACCATTCGCCACCTAGTCTTTTTCCCTTGGGAGTCGCGCATCCCGAGGGTCATCTTTATATTAACCCCCCCCCCCCCGGCCAGTGCTTGTCTAAGTGTTGGTCCGAAACAGAGCCACTTGCGGCGCCACCTCGGGGAAACTTGAGGGCTGGTTTTAGCTGTACGTAGTGTTCATCCAGTGTTGCCCTGAGAACAAGATATGTGCAGCTCCCATCAGGATGTCGGTGCATCGGGCGGTCTTGCTGGACTTGTTTTACCATTGTCGAGGATGTCTTGTAACCGGGATACCAAGTCTGATCGGATTGTCTTGGGAGAAGGAATATCCTTCGCTGACCGTGAGAGCTTGTGATGGGCTAAGTTGGGACACCCCTGCAGGGATTTGAACTTTCGAAAGCCGTGCCCGTGGTTATGGGCAGATGGGAATTTGTTAATGTCCGGTTGTAGAAGACCCGAAACTTAACTTAATTAAAATGCATCAACCGCGTGTGTAACCGTGATGGTCTCTTCTCGGTGGAGTCCGGGAAGTGAACACGGTGTTGGAGTAATGCTTGACGTAGGTTGTTCTAGGATCACTTTTTGATCATAGTTGTTCGACCATGCTTTTTCCTTCTCTTCTCTCTCTCTCTTTTGCGTATGTTAGCCACCATATATGTAGTCACTTGCTACAGCTCCACATCATACCTTTACCTTACCTATAAGCTTAAATAGTCTTGATCGCGAGGGTGTGAGATTGCTGGGTCCCCGTGACTCACAGATTACTTCCAAAACCAGATGCAGGGACCGAAGATACCGCTCCAGATGACATGACCGAGCTCAAGTGGGAGTTCGACGAAGACTCTCGTCGTTACTATGTGTCTTTCCCAGATGATCAGTAGTGGTGCCCAGTTGGGGCGATCGGGGACTTTGTCTCATTTGGGGGTTGATCTTTATTTTGGTACCGTAGTCGGACCCTGAGTGTATTGGATGAATGTAATGACTTATTTATGTATTTGTGTGACGTGGCAAGTGTAAGCCAACTATGTATCTTTCCCCTTTATTTATGTACATGGGTTGTTTGCGAATATTACCTCACTTGCGACATTGCTTTCAATGCGGTTATGCCTCTAAGTCGTGCTTCGATACGTGGGAGATATAACCGCATCGAGGGCGTTACAAGTTGGTAATCAGAGCCTTCCCCGACCTTAGGAGCCCCCCTGCTTGATCGAATCGCTGGCGTTGTTGAGTCTAGAAAAATGTTTTGAGTCTTTTAGGATTATATATATTGGAGAGTTAGGAATTCTTTTTACTCCTCAGTCCCTTCGTCGCTCTGGCGAGGCATCCTGACGTAGAGTTTTGACTCTTCTCTTCCCAAATTTCACTAAAAAAATTTAGGATCACGCGGGTATCTTGGAATCGTTCCGATGGTTTTGTGACGAGAACATTGTTCTTGGTGCCTCCTGACATTTAGGGGTTGTGGCAGTGTCCCGGGGAGTTGAGCTCCGAGGTGTTGTCGTCACAATTTTATTGTTGCAGTTCTGGAATACCTGAGTTTTTTTCGCCAACATCGAAAATCTCTTTTATGCAGTTGTTGGTGAGATAACCTCGACGCCACCCAATACTGGGGCAGGAGTTCGGGAGTATTGCCATAACTCGTATAATGGATGCTTTTCGAAGGTTGAGGTAAACGATTTCCGAAGGTTTCTTGGTTATGTGTTGAAGGATGGATACAGCTGGATGTAGGATTTGTGTAGTTTTGGGTGAGATTTTATGCTTCCCCTGTATCCCCAACACCTGATTGCATAACTGGAAAAAATTTGGGAGTTTATAAGTGGGAATTCAAGTAGCTCCTAGGATATCTTTCCGACAGATGTATGATATGAAATTGGGGTTCGGCGTCTAGTGGTCCGCCTATCCACGGTTGGTTTTACAGTGATCTCGTTGTGTCTTAAAGAGTCCTTGGCTATGCTGACTCGGGGATGCTTCGTATGTCATGTGCACTGCCTTGTACATGATGGTGTTGTACGATCGAGCCCGTGTAGGCCCCACCACGAAAACTTCGGACGAAATCTCTATCATATGTTTGTTCCGGCTTATTCTGCAAGCCAATCCTTTGTTTTGTTTTGAGTTGTGGTATTCGAGTTGCTTCGAAGTCAAATGTTGATTCCATACCTTTCCTAAGCGGTGTTCTCATATTACTATGTGAATACAAATCCTTCTTGATCATCGAGTTTGTCATCTCAATGTCTTTTTACCGGTGTGTTTCTCTTCAAGTGGATCCGATCATTTCAACAACCGCAAGATCAAGTATCAGTTCTTCTCAATGGTGTTTGTTTCATCCGTCTCCAAGTTGCCTTTGTTTTTCCCGCCCACCCACCCTTTTTCTTCAAGGACTCAGATTTCTTAATCGAGTATCCATCTTATTGATGTAAAGTCTCTCCATTCCTTTCAGCCAATGTTCTTATCCGGTGATTATCATGAAGATACTAACGGAGCCTCAAGTTCATCATTCTTCATTCTTTTTCTTCTTCGGCGGTTTCAAGTCAAGATTTGTTGATCATATCTTTTCCTCGTTTCAATGCTTACTTATGCCGGTGCACCTCTTAATCTTCCCTGCTTTCTATTCAATTGTTCCGGAGTGTTCAAGATATCTCGAAGATTCGTGTTTCCACTCTACTTTCGTAATCCTTTCAAGCTCTTTCGAGATTGTAATCTCTTTCAAGCCATTTAATTCAACCGGTGCATTCTCCTTTTCAAGTAATCATTTCAACGGTGTTTCTTTTGAGTGGGCCTTAACCCACAGGTCTTTTCCCAGGATCTTACCTGACTCTTCTAATTCCCGGAGTTACTCTCAAATTCTTTTCCAAGTTTGACATAAGAATGATTTATCATCAGTCAGACGCATTTCTCCAAGATCAGTTAAATTATTTTCATCGTTGGCAAAATCTCTTCGCTTTTGATTATTCTGGAGTATCTCGATAATTCTTGGTGGTGTTTCTCATCGTCATTCTCTACATTTGAAGACCGAAGAAGATTTTCCTCTTAATCTTGCTCCTTTCTCTTCAAGATTCATGGTTCTAGCTTGATGCCATCCTCTCATAATTGTTTTGATCGTGAGAATTCTTTTCACCTATCCGGAGAAATTCAAGAGTCTTCTCAGTTTGATTATCCAGAGTCCATCAATTCAGGTTTATTCATGCTCAGCTATCAGTTATCATTCTCCAGTCTTATCGGTGCATCGTTCAAGTGATCTCTAATCAGTTCGTGATCCCTTCGTTCTCATGTATCTAGATTGTTTCCAGTATCTTCGTTCATTTCACAATTCTTACCTGGTGATTCATCGCTTTACTTCGTTCATTTTCAATCCTTACGGTGGTTCGTTTAAGATTTCTCTTCCTTCCTTATCATATCAATTCATTCGTTGTTTCGATTCCACCGATGGTTCGTTCAAGACCTTCTCAAGTTGGCGCCATATCTATCTTAATCTTTTCTACGAGAATAAGTAGTATGCCAAATCCATTGTTTGTCATCAATTTAAATTGGTGAAGGATAAGAATAATGTAATTCTTATTCTTGTTTCATCGAGTGAATTCAATTCCTTATTCTGGAGGTTCATTGAAAAATTCTTGGTTTCTTTTGCTCATCTTTATTTTCCGGAATTCCAAGTTTCCACTTTATCTTGTCGCGAAGTTCCATTTAAATCATCGCAACGATTCACCTGGTGTTTCCAACTTCTCTTTCCTTCCGTTTGATCATTCTTTTGTACCGGAGTTCTTCATGGAGGTTCTACATGATAGTTCATAAAGGATTTAATTCCTTTTCGAAGTGTTCATTGAGATTCTTTTCAGAGGAGCTCAATCATTCTTCATTTTGCAATCCGGAGTGCAATTCTTTCTACCGTATCATTGGAGGTGGTATTATGTCATTCTTGATAATTTGAGCTTATGTGTCATGATTCACATGTTGTTAATATTGAGGTACTTTAAATCCATCAATCTCGTCATTGGAGTTATCTTGGGTTATATTTCACCTAAAACTTCCCTAAGGATTGTTGCTATTTATGGTGCTCATAAATGACCCAAGTTCTTCATCTATCCTCCCGGTGAAATAGTTTTTCTCGTCTCCTTGTCATATCAGCCCAATCTATCGTGTCCGTCAGTGGCAAAATTTCAACTCAGTTTTCAGATGTTTTCCATAAGTCCACTACAAGCTTACTCTTTTCGTTGGTGGTTTTTTCTCCAACAACTCTGTGCGACCCTGCTC
Source organism: Triticum urartu (assembly GCF_056163025.1). Lineage (NCBI taxonomy): Eukaryota > Viridiplantae > Streptophyta > Magnoliopsida > Poales > Poaceae > Triticum > Triticum urartu. The sequence continues at coordinate 652,743,250 of NC_141875.1, read as the reverse complement.
TGTAAGATGCTTTTCAAGCTCATCGGAGGTAGAAGATGTTGTTTTCTTCACCGTTCTTTTGTTCCGACGATCCAACTTCTATTCTTTCATTCTGGAGAAATTGTGATATTGCCTTCTTCAACCATCATCCCGTTTTATCAAAGTTCATATTCTTTTCCTTGCTTATCCCGTTTAACCGGAGTGTGTGCCCGCTGCTCAAGTTCTTTTCATCTTATCAAGCTTCATATCACTTTTCAACCGGAGTTCTGCCCGAGATTATTCATCTTCTTGGATCTTTGTTTATCTCATTTCAACCAGAGTGGTTTCAATTCCTTCTTGTCCTTTGCGCTCGTCATTCTTAGCCTTGCAATCTCAAGGCTTCCGTAATGTTCCTTGTTCCTCTTTTCCAACGGAGTGTTTTTAACTTTGTTCATCTTTGTGGCATTCCTCCTTTCTTTTTGTTCAACCTCGCAAGGTTCTGTGGTTTCACTCGTTTGTCAAAGAAGCAACTTAGCTTTACCTCTTCTCCTTCCCTTTCGGTTTCCCTCCGGTGCCATTCTAGATCTCGGGACGAGATCCTCTTGTAGTGGTGGAGTGTTGTGATGCCCCGAGACCGTTGCGCCAGGTGTCTTCCAGTTGTTCGCTGTTGTTGCCTTGTCATTTGCTTGCGTGTCATGCATTTCATATCATGTCATCATCCGCATTGCATCTGCATGTTTTCAAAACTTGCATCCACCTGGGTCTCCCAGTTCTCTTCGTTGTCCGTTCTGAGCCCAGACACACTTGCACGTGCCCGTGGCATGTCCGAAATATTATTTTATAAGTGGCCGGAAAATGTTCTCGGAATGGGTTGAAAATTGATCTTTCTTGCAATGGGAGAAGTGCTTAGCTTTGGGTTCAATCTTGCGGTGTCCTTTCCCAGTGACAGTAGCAGCAGCAAGGCACGTATTGTATTGTTGCCATTGAGGATAACAAGATGGGGTTTATATCATATTGCATGAGTTTATCCCTCTACCATGTCATCTTACTTAAAGCGTTACTCTGTTCTTTTGAACTTAATACTCTAGATCCATGCTGGATAGCGGTCGATGTGTGGAGTAATAGTAGTAGATGCAGGCAGGAGTCGGTCTACTTGTCGCGGACGTGATGCCTATATACATGATCATACCTAGATATTCTCATAACTATGCTCAATTCTATCAATTGCTCAACAGTAATTTGTTTACCCACCATAATACTTATGCTCTCGAGAGAAGCCACTAGTGAAACCTATGGCCCCCGGGTCTATTTTCCATCATATTAAACTCCCGTTAACAAGCTATTTCTGGTGCCGTTTTCATTTCGCTTTATTTACTTTGCATCTTTATCATAAAAATACCAAAAACATTATCTTATCATATCTATCAGATCTCACTTTCGTAAGTGACTGTGAAGGGATTGACAACCCCTTTATTGTGTTGGTTGCGAGGGTTTTACTTGTTTGTGTAGGTGCGAGGGACTCATGCGTGGCCTCCTGCTGGATTGATACCTTGGTTCTCAAAAACTAAGGGAAATACTTGCGCTACTTTGCTGCATCACCCTTTCCTCTTCAAGGGAAAACCAACGTAGTGCTCAAGAGGTAGCACTCTGATACCACTATTGGGGAACGCAGTAATTTCAAAAAAAAATCCCTACGCACACGCAAGATCTATCATGGTGATGCATAGCAACGAGAGGGGAAGAGTGTTGTCCATGTACCCTCATAGATCGTAAGCGGAAGCGTTATGGAAACGCGATTGATGTAGTCGTACGTCTTCACGATCTGACCGATCCTAGTACCGAAAGTATGGCAACTCCGCGATCTGCACACATTCGGCTCGGTGATGTCCCACGAACTCTCAATCCAGCTAAGTGTCGAGGGAGAGCTTCGTCAGCACGACGACGTGATGACGGTGATGATGTAGTTACTCGCGCAGGGCTTCGCCTAAGCACTACGACGATATGACCGATGTGGATTATGGTGGAGGGGGGCACCGCACACGGCTAAGACAGTTGTCTGTTGTGTGTTCTAGGGTTCCACCTGCCCTCGTATATAAAGGAGCAAGGGGGAGGCTGACCGGCCCTTGAGGCGCCCAAGGAGAGAAGGAATCCTCCTCCTAGTAGGAGTAGGATTCATCCTTTCCTAGTCCTACTAGGAGGGGGAAGGAAGGAGTGGGAGAGGGGAAGGAAAAGGGGGGCGCCGCCCCCCTTCCTAGACCAATTCGGACTCAAGGGGGAGGGGGCGCCCGGCCTGCCCTGGCCGCCCCTCTTTCTCTCCACTAAGGCCCATCTAGGCCCATTAGTTCCCCCGGGGGGGTCCGGTAACCCTCCGACACTCTGGTTTTCTCTAAAATCACCCGGAACACTTCCGGTGTCCGAATATAGCCATCCAATATATCAATATTTATGTCTCGGCCATTTCGAGACTCCTCGTCATGTCCGTGATCCTATCCGGGACTCCGAACTATCTTCGGTACATCAAAACACATAAACTCGTAATATCGTTCGTCACCGAATGTTAAGCGTGCGGACCCTACGGGTTCGAGAACTATGTATACTTGACCGAGACTCATCTCTGGTCAATAACCAATAGCAGAACTGGATGCTCATATTGGTTCCCACATATTCAACGAAGATCTTTATCGGTCAAACCGCATAACAACATACATTGTTCCCTTTGTCATCGGTATGTTACTTGCCTGAGATTCGATCGTCGGTATCTCAATACCTAGTTTAATCTCGTTACCGGCAAGTCTCGTTACTCGTTCCGTAATTCTACATCCCGTAACTAACTCATTAGTCACATTGCTTGCAAGGCTTATAGTGATGTGCATTACCGACAGGGCCCAGAGATACCTCTTCGATACACGGAGTGACAAATCCTAATCTCGATCTATGCCAACTCAACAAACACCATTGGAGACACCTGTAGAGCATCTTCATAGTCACTTAGTTATGTTGTGACGTTTGATGGCACACTAAGTGTTCCTCCGGTATTCGGGAGTTGCATAATCTCATAGTCATAGGAACATATATATAAGTTATGAAGAAAGCAATAGCAACAAACTAAACGATCATCGTGCTAAGCTAACAGATGGGTCAAGTCAATCACATCATTGTCTAATGATGTGATCCCATTCATCAAATGACAACTCTTGTCCATGGCTAGGAAACTTAACCATCTTTGATTAACGAGCTAGTCAAGTATAGGCATACTAGCGACACTATGTTTGTCTATATATTCACACATGTACTAAGTTTCCGGTTAATACAATTCTAGCATGAATAATAAAAATTTATCATGATATAAGGAAATATAAATAACAACTTTATTATTGCCTCTAGGGTATATGTCAGTGTACTAGAGTAGGGGTACCCTAGTACCCCGAACTCGTGCACGGGCAGTCGCAGCATCCCCGCGGCAAGGCTTGCCGGGTGACCGCCAGGACCCTCCGCGGTCCCTTTGAAGACCATTCAAGAACAAAGTACTCAAGACAAGACCCCGGCAAGAGGAGATTGCCGGGAAGAAGGCAAGACCCCGGCAAGAGGAGCTTGCCGGGAAGGCCATCAGAAGCGTCCCAAGGCCCCGGCAAGAGGCGCTTGCCGAGAAGGCCATCCGAGGCATTCCAAGGAACTTGCCGCGGCGCGCTACGCGCCCCGACAAGGCCCGGTGAGCGACAAGCTCCCGGAAGCGACAAGTCGACGGCCACGGCAAGGCGCCTGCCGCGGCAAGCCCCCACTCCACGCCCGCGCTCCAGCACATCCACCCACGTGTCGCTCCGGGGCCCCTCCCGAGCGCACGTGGCAGGAGGCTGTGCAGCTAGGGGCGTGCGGTGGCACGCAGGCGCTGACAAGACAACCATCGTGGCAAGACGGTGGCGTCCCTAGCGGTCCCTTTCGGTGCTGTCTAGGCGACACAGACGGGCATTTAATGCCCTTGTCCCCTGCCGTCAGGGTTAGGTATGATAACACTGTAGCAGCTAGCTGTGCCTACTACAGCACCTAGCTGTGCCTATCCACGGCACCCTTTCCATTTTTGCCCTTGGCCCCCGTTGCTCTATGTCGGTAACCCCTTGAGTATAAAAGGAGGCCCGTGTGCAACGTAGAGAAGGTCGGCCATTTGGAGAGCCTTGGAGAGGTTCAGCCATTCCACACACTCACGCTCGATCTCGCTCCCGAGCTAGAAATCAATACCAATCCACAAAGCAGGAGTAGGGTTTTACGCATCCTTGCGGCCCGAACCTGGGTAAATCGCTCGCGTGCTTCGCCTCGATTTACTCTTCGCACGACCAACCGCCCGCGTGCTTCACCTCGATCTGCTCTTTGCGCAGCCTCCGCCCCCCGCCGAACAAAAAGGGACCCGGTCCGCCGGTCCCATAGGTGCCCGTGGATCAGAAACCCCGGCATCTCTGGCGCGCCAGGTAGGGGGCGTCGAAGTTGTGTGAATCAGATCCGGCGTTCTTGCGAGCTAGATCTTTTTTCATCTTCATCAACATCAGATCCGGCGTCCTCTCGGGCTAGATCTTCATCATCTTCGTCAACATGCCACCGAAGAAGAAAGTTTCGGAGGCAGCTGCTCCGTCCGCGCCGAGCCACCCACCGCCGGAGCAAACGGCCGGTGGGGCAGGCGCCGGCGGAGGAACACGCGTCGACGAGGGAACTCGCGGTGCTGCCAGGTCCCAGGGTAAGGCTACACTGCCCATCGGCGGCGTAGCCGGCTCCCACAACGACCGGGCGCACTCCAAGACCTCGGCGTCCGTGCATGCACCGCGCCCATCTCAGGAGGCGCGGGACCGGCAGCGTCATGGTACTCACGGTACCATGCGCTCGCTGGATCAAGATCGAGCTGGTGGATCCCGGAGCGCCCAGGACCACCATGCGCGTCAACAAGCCGGCGCGAGCGAGACGCGGTCGCCTGGACGAGATACTGCTCCTTCTAACATAGTTAGAAGTCCGAGCTTATCCCGCTCCTCGCACCGTTCGCTACCGCCGCCCGCCACCGCAGCCGAAGCTCTGGCGCGAGCTCAGCTGCTCCTAGACTACCCTCCAGCGCCAGACAAGATCGACGACTGGAGGGCCACTGTCCAGAGTCTCATCGGCTTCGCCAACGGCGACACTCCTCGGCAGCCAAGCGCGTCGCGGCCGCAGCGGGTCAGCCCGGTACGAGCCGGTGGTGACGACAAGACCGGTGGGGGTGCAACCTCTGTGCATTCCCCACCCCGAAGGCCAAGATCGCTGACCCGCCGGATCCACCTCGACAGCGACTCCACCGCGTCGACGGATCCGCGAGCTCGTCGCGATCAACGCCAGGTTCTTCAAGAACGACAGCAAGAAGACGCTCGCACTCGCATCGAGTCGTCGAAGAGAAGCGCGATGTCAGTCAGACCAGCGCGCTGGGCCCTCTGTTGACATGCATGCGCCAGGGGAACCAGGCGACTTGCCGTACCCGGTAGGTTGCCCTGCGTTCACTCCTGAGCTGCGGCAAGTCCAGTGGCCCAGTATGAAGAACGTCAAGCCCGACGTACCAGAGAAGTACGATGGCAAGTTGCATCCGTCGGAGTTCCTCAGCATCTACACCATCGCGGTGCAGGCTGCTGGGGGACGGGACGACAAGATCCTTGCCAACTACTTCCCGCTGGTGCTTAAGCCCAACGTCAGGTCCTGGCTTATGCACTTGCCGGACAACTCCGTATCCTCCTGGGCTGACCTGTGCCACCAGTTTGTTGGCGCCTTCACAGGCGGCCACAAACCTCATGGCCAAGAGAGCGATCTTCATCTGCTCGTCCAGAAGGAAGGAGAGCCCCTGCGCCAGTACATCCAGAGATTCAGCCGTGTACACCACAACATCCCAAATGTCCACCCTGCCGCGGTAATCAGCGCGTTCCATCAGAACGTGCGTAACCGCAGGATGCGGGAGGAGTTGGCGATGTGCAAGATTCGGGACATCAGCGAGCTTTATGCCCTGGCCGACAGGTGTGCACGCGCTGAGGAGGGGAGGAAATTCCCCGGAGAAAGCACTGGAGCAGGAGGATCTGACAGTGAGGATGCCGCCCCGGCGAAGAGAAGCCGGCGGCGCAACAACAGGAAGAAGCAGAACAACGAAGTGCTGGTCGTTGAGCAGTCCGGCAATGAAGGTGACGCCACGAAGGCCACAGTAGGTAGCTCCGGCAAGGAAGTTGCCGCGTGCACCAATTGTCAGGCTGTGGCGATCACCGACAAGCGGGACGGCTCCGGCAAGCAATACTGTAAGATTCACCGCACCAAGGGCCATGACCTCCAGAGCTGCAAGAAGGTCGAGCAGCTCGTCCAGCAACAGAGGACTGAGTACGAGCGGAGCGACAGGGAGAGAGCCCAAGGGGGTGCCGAGAAGCCTGGCCAGAAGCGCACCGGCCAGGAAGGACGCCGCGGCAAGGCCAAGCAGCGGCAAGGAGACAGACCTCCCCGCGGTCGCGACAACGACGAAGACGACGGGGAGGATGAAGACATGGATGACGTTGAGACCAGTGAGCAGGAGTTTCAGAAAGCCACAGAGGTCTTGTGCGTTGACGGGGGTGCTTCCCTGCATACCTCGCACCGCCAACTCAAACAGTGGGTGCGGGAAGTCAATGCAGCGGAACTACCCATCGAATCACGCAAGCTTCTGAAGTGGTCCAGCACGCCTATCATCTTTGACATTGAGGACCACCCTGATCGCACAACCGCGGTCGGGTGTCTGCCGATGTTGGTTTCACCAACTATCCGCAACCTCAAGGTCACCAAGATGCTAGTTGACGGCGGGGCCGGCTTAAACCTGATCTCCTCCGCTGTGCTCCGAAAACTCCAGATCCCTGACGGCGAGCTCGAAGAGACCGGCACGTTCCAAGGAATCAATCCGGGAAGGAGCAAGCCGAAGGGGAAGGTCACGCTGCCGGTAACATTCGGCAGAGAGTTAAACTTCAGGACTGAGAGGGTCACGTTCGACGTTGCCGATATCCCGTTGCCTTACAATGGGATACTTGGCCGTCCAGCACTCGCCAAGTTCATGGCGGCCTCTCACTACGCGTATAACGTGCTGAAGATGCCAGGCCCGATAAGCGTCATTTCTGTCCCTGGCGACAAGAAGGACGCTCTTATCTGCGCCGACAAGATCTACCGGGAAGCAGCAGCCACGCAGACCGCGATCCACTTGCCGCTGAAGCTCCCGGGACCAAGAAGACCAAGTCCGGCAAGAGTTCTGGTGCCTACTCCGGCAAGCGCACCTCTTCGGAGTGCTGCGCTGCCGTCGAGGACGCACCATCGAGCTCCACCGGCAAGAAGACCAAGTCCGGCAAGAGTTCTGGTGCCTACTACGGCAAGCGCACCTCTTCGGAGCGCTGCGCTGCCGTCGAGGACGCACCATCGAGCTCCACCGGCAAGAAGACCCAGTCCGGCAAAAGCTCTGATGCCCACTCCGGCAAGCGCGCCTCTTCGGAGTGCTGCGCTGCTGTCGAGGACGCACCATCGAGCTCCACCGGCAAGCACAAGAAGACGATGGCAGCTCCGCCAGAGACGAAGAAGGTGTCCGCCAAGGAGGATGGCACTGGTGGTACCTTCACCATCAGTGCCACGCTTGACCCTAAATAGGAAAGCGCGCTCGTTGCTTTCCTGCGGGCGAATGTCGACGTATTTGCATGGCAACCGTCTGACATCCCCGGTGTTCCCAGGAAAGTGATTGAGCACCACCTTGCCGTTTGTCCTCATGCGCGGCCCGTCAAGCAAAAGTCCGGAAGCAGGCGGTGGAGCACCAAGAATTCATTGCGGAGGAAATCAAGAAACTGGAAGCAGCAGGCCTTGTCAGAGGAGTGCTCCATCCCACGTGGTTGGCCAATCCTGTAGTCGTGCGCAAGGCAAACGGGAAATGGAGGCTTTGCATCGATTTCACCGATGTTAACAAAGCTTGTCCCAAAGACCCATTTCCTTTGCCGCGCATTGACCAGATTGTTGACTCCACAGCTGGATGTGATTTGCTTTCATTTCTTGATGCATACTCCGGGTATCACCAGATCTTCATGGCAGAGGAGGATGAAGAGAAGACCGCATTTATTACTCCATGTGGCACGTACTGCTTTGTACGGATGCCTTTCGGATTAAAAAATGCTGGTTCAACATTTGCAAGAGTAGTCCATATTGCTCTTGAGCCACAAATACACAGAAATGTGGAGGCCTACATGGATGATATAGTGGTCAAGAGCAAGGACAGAGCAACCCTGATCCAAGACTTGGATGAGACTTTTGCAAATCTGCGCAAGATCAGCCTCAAGCTCAACCCAGAGAAGTGTGTGTTTGGAGTTCCCTCCGGCAAGCTTCTCGGGTTCTTCGTGTCTCAGCGGGGGATTGAAGCCAATCCCGACAAGATCAAGGCCATTGAGCAGATTGAAGCACCGAAGCGCGTCAAGGATGTACAGAAACTTGCCGGTTGCGTGGCTGCTCTCAGCAGGTTCATCTCTCGGTCTGCTGAGCGCGCCCTGCCATTTTTCAAATCATTGAAAAAGGCAGGTCCAATGAAATGGACTCCGGAAGCGGAGGCTGCACTGCAAGACCTGAAGAGATACCTGTCCTCCCCTCCAATACTTGTCGCACCTAAACCGCAAGAGAAGTTGCTGCTGTACATAGCAGCGACCAATCAAGTGGTTAGTGCTGCGTTAGTGGCAGAGAGGGAGGCGGATGATGAGCCAGCAACCGCGGCAAGCGCATCCAGCAACAAGCAGGGGGCTTCCCCGACAAGCTCTGGTCCCGACAAAGATGAACCCGCACTGATACACGAGGAGATACAGAAGAAAATGGTGCAGCGCCCAGTTTACTTTGTCAGTTCCCTCTTGCAGGGGGCTAGGTCAAGGTACTCTGGTGTGCAGAAACTGCTTTTCGGCCTTCTCATGGTCTCGAGAAAGCTGCGCCATTACTTCCAAGCACATGAGATCACAGTGGTCACTCGCTTTCCGCTGAAGAGGATACTGCAGAATCCAGAAGCGACAGGCAGGATTGCTGAGTGGGCACTGGAACTGTCAAGCTTTGGTCTCAAGTTTGAAAGCACTTCAACTATCCAGAGCAGAGCATTGGCAGAATTCATAGCGGAATGGACGCCAACTCCGGATGAAGAAATTTCGGAGACGAGCATCCCCGACAAAGAAGCTAGCAAAGAGTGGCTGATGTACTTTGATGGTGCCTTTTCGCTGCAAGGCGCCGGCGCTGGTGTGCTGCTTGTCGCACCCACCGGTGAGCACCTCAAGTACTTAGTCCAGATGCACTTTCCCAAGGAGCAAGCGACAAATAATACTGCAGAGTATGAAGGCTTGCTTGCCGGTCTCCGGATCGCGGCAGACCTTGGGATCAAAAAGCTCATTGTCAGGGGTGACTCACAGCTTGTCGTCCGCCAAGTAAACAAGAATTATCAGAGTCCGTTGATGGAAGCTTACGTCGACGAAGTGAGAAAGCTAGAAGAGCGCTTTGACGGCCTACAAATGGAGCACGTTCCGAGATCTCAGAACGCCATTGCAGATGGCCTGTCGAAGTGCGCCGCACTTAAGTTACCTATGGAACCAGGGACCTTTGTGCTCAAGCTGACTCAACCGTCCATAACACCATCAACTAGACAAAGCAAGAAGAGGAAGTTGATTCCTGGTGACTACCTGCCGGCAGAGCTTCCCGAAGCCGTCGCCAAGAAGGTCCCCAAGATCAACACCGAAGGCGCTGAGGAGCAAGATGCTCCGGCAAACCCCAGGGTTTGTTCTGTTGAAGCAGAAGCTCCCGGCAAGTTTGTCGCGGAATGTCACGCTCCGGCAGAGACACAACTTCTCGCCGTAGAAGCGGATATTCCCGCAGCAATCTCCAAGATCAATGCCAAGAGCGCCGGGGAGCCAGATGCTCCGGCAAGCCCTAGGGTTTGTTCCATTGAAGCTGAAGCTCCCGGCAAGCTTGTCGCGGAACATCAAGCTCCGGCAGAGACACAGCTTCTCGCCGTAGAAGCGGATGTTCCCGCGGCAGCAGAGTTGCCTTTAGTCCTTGTTGTCGAGCCACAGGCTCCAACGTGGGCGCAGCAGATTGTCCGTTTCCTTCAGACAGGAGAACTTCCCGAAGAGCAAGAAGAAGCCGAAAGAGTAGCCCGGCAGTCAAGTATGTACCAGTTCGTCGACAAGACACTGTACAGAAGAAGACTCAACGGTGTGAAATTGAGGTGTATTCCCCGGGAAGACGGACAAAAGCTGTTGGCAGAGATACACGGAGGCATATGTGGTCACAACATTGGCGCGAGAGCACTTGTCGGCAAAGCATTCCGGCAAGGATTCTTCTGGCCAACAGCCCTCCAGGATGCAACTGCACAAGTAACCAATTGTGAAGCGTGCCAGTTCCATTCCAAGCAGATACACCAGCCAGCTCAAGCTCTCCAGATGATCCCTTTATCCTGGCCATTTTCGGTCTGGGGGCTCGACATCCTCGGCCCCTTCCCCCGAGCTGTCGGGGGCTTTGAGTACTTGTACGTCGCAATCGACAAGTTCACAAAGTGGCCGGAAGTGGAACCAGTGAGGAAGGTGACCGCACAGTCAGCCGTCAAGTTCTTCAGATCGATTGTTTGCCGCTTCGGGATCCCTAACCGGATAATCACCGACAATGGCACACAATTTACGAGCCACGCCTTCATGCAGTACGTCCAAGATCTCGGCACCAAGGTCTGCTTCGCTTCTGTTGCTCACCCGAGGAGCAACGGTCAAGTGGAGAGGGCGAACGCCGAGGTACTGCGCGGGCTCAAGACCAGAACTTTCGACAGGCTGCACAAGTGCGGAAGAAACTGGATCGAGGAGCTACCGGTGGTTCTTTGGTCGATCAGAACGACGCCAAATCGAGCCACTGGACAGACACCGTTTGCTCTAGTCTATGGAGCAGAGGCAGTTACCCCCACGGAACTCGTATACGGGTCACCTCGAGTGCTCGCTTACGATGAGCTTGAGCAAGAGCGGCTGCGGCAAGATGATGCGCTGCTCCTTGAGGAAGATCGTCTCCAGGCTGCTGTGCGAGCTGCTCGCTACCAGCAAGCTCTGCGCCGCTACCACAGCCGCAGAGTCAATGCCAGGAGTCTCGAGGAAGGCGACCTTGTTCTTCGGCGCGTTCAGTCGACCAAGAATTCCAACAAGTTGACGCCGAAGTGGGAAGGCCCTTACCGGGTGAAACGAGTCACAAGGCCTGGCGCTGTCTGCCTTGAGACCGAAGATGGCATTCCAGTGAGCAACTCCTGGAACATCGAGCATCTTCGTAAGTTTTACCCGTAAGGCGCGGTTGTCGGACCCCGTCCGGCAACCACCTTTCTGTACGAGTCTTGCCGCTGTTGCATGTAATCCTCTGTACAGAGCCAGGCGCAGACCCTGAGCACCAGAAAATGAAGCGCTGCATACCCCCGGGGTCAGAGCATGCATGCTAGGTTGAGTCTCGTCCTTGGTTAGGGTCGATAGTCCCTAACAGCGGCTAACCCCTAACTTAGAGGTCGAGTGTCCGTCCCTTTGCTTTTCCTTCATTCGCAGGGCTCGCACGTCCTGGCCAGACCACCTGGAGACGAACAGGAGAAGAACGGCGCGCCGGCACCTGGGCCCCGGCAAGAACGCCGGGGGCTGCGAATGCCAAGATGTCACCCCCGGCAAGCCAGAGTTGCCGGGGGCTGCTATATCAGATAAGTCTTCCATCCCTCTTCATGCATCCTCTTATGGACTGGGGAATATGAAACCGCGTTTCTTCCCGGAAACTGCCGTGCTCCCCCAACTCTAGGCCCTGGAGCGCGTTCCCGGGGCCAAGTTTGGTCGTAGCCGCGACAGCAAAGGGATGAAACGAGGAGGCCGCACCCACCTCGTTCCCGCCTCCGTCAAAGGCGTGAGGAAGGTTGAGCGCCGTGGGAAGGCAGCAGGGCCTGTTGCCGGGAGACGGAATGTCTGTCCGAGGGACACCAAGGATTTGCTCCTTGGCGTGGGTTCGACCCGCGAGGCAAATAACCCGGCAAACATCCCCTTTTCATTAAAAAAACATCCCATACAGGTACAGTCCATAGAGGATGAAAAACATGAAGAGAAAATTACAAGTTCTAGATACAACTAAGGCCCGAGGGCTTACAATTAAAAAGATAAGGTGCCCGTAATCCCTTTCCTGTCCCTCTCTTCAGGAGGTAGATCAAGGAGGCGAAAAGGGGAAAGGGGCGCCAAGGCGAGCTACAGGTGCCAGAAGACACCAAGAGAACATCCCGGGGGCCGGACGGTGATGGCGACGCCGGGAGAAGGGTGCGAAGGAGGGGCGGCAGGACGTCAGCGCGCTGTCGAGGGCACCACGCCCTCGTACTCTGACCTGACGGCCTTGTCGCCAGCCCTCTTCCCCTTCCGCGGCCTCCCTACGCCAGCCGCCCAAGGAGACGCCCCCGGGGACTTCAAGAAGCCGGCGGCGCGGATGGTGGGGTCGCCGGTGCCGCACAAGACGGCGCCCGACACCTAGTCGGAGCCGCCGTCCTGCCGCCCACCACCCTCACCATCACTGCCGCTCTCCTCCTCGTCACTCTCGCTCGAGGAGGAGCCTTCGCTATCGGAGGAGCTATCCACGCAGCACTTCGCCCGGGTGCCGAAGCACCCGAAGACCTTGACGGAGAGGAGATCGCCCTCCACTAGCTTAAAATGGAGAGTGAGTCCCCCCGTCAAGCTGTGGATGCGGGCGAACGTCTTCCACCCTCGATCGAGATACATCACACTAGGGGCTGGGAACACCACGCGGACTCGCGTGCCGCTGATCCCATAGCCCCTCATGTGTAATCTCAGAGTTTCGGGCGGGTCCGACTCCATCGCGCTCGCGAACGGAGCTGGAAGCCGGAGGCGACGACGAGGCGCCCGGTGCAGCTTGACGAAGAACTCGCAAGGGTTGTCCCCTATATGGACCGCCGCGGGGAGAGGAGCCGCCGGCGGGGGAGAAGCTGGCGCGTCGCCCCATCCGCCTCTTCCCCGAGCGCCTCGACCTCGTCCTCGACCTCGTCCACGACCTCGCCCCCTCCCTCTTCCCCTTATGGCTGGCTCTGCCACCACGAGCGAGGAAGAGGGGAGGGTGCGCTGTCTGGCGGCGACCCTCGCCGCCACCGATGAAGGCCCAGGATTCCCTTTCTCCATGGCAAATGAGAGAAAGGGGAGCAGAAGCTGAAGAAAGGAGGAGACAAGAGAGTGCAGGCTTCGGTGCTCCCTTCCCGCTCCTTATAAAGGAGCGAAGTGGGAGCCCAGCCGCCCCGCTCAGCGAATCAAGGCACGGGAAGACCAGGGAGGCGGCCCGACCCGCCCCCTCTGCTCGCAACGGCCCAGGTTCCCGCTCCCACCGTCCGCGATCCCAAGTGCATGGGAGCCGCGTGGCGGGGATGCAGGACTGAGGCGACGGATGGGGCGGCCTCGCCCTACCCCGTAATCTCGGGGAGTGGGCGCTTCGAAAACCGCGCACCAACCCCATCCAGTAAATGCGCCACGCCCCCACGCCTACCTCCATTTGGAGAAGAGGGCGTGGGCCGTTCCCCTTCATCATGGCTTGACGCATGCTCGCGGGGCTTAGCCCCGCGCGCGCGCGCGCCGCCCACGTCACCCACAACGCCACGTTTGACGCGTACCGTTCCAGGCGTGCGCGATGGAAGCGGAGGGACGTGCGGCGTGACCTAGGCCGCGTGTGCCCGTGCACTGTTTTGGGCCTGGCCCAACAGCGCTCGGCACCGTGTCTGGCCCAGGCCCGGGGGCTCCTGTCGGTGTACTAGAGTAGGGGTACCCTAGTACCCCGAACTCGTGCACGGGCAGTCGCAGCATCCCCGCGGCAAGGCTTGCCGGGTGACCGCCAGGACCCTCCGCGGTCCCTTTGAAGACCATTCAAGAACAAAGTACTCAAGACAAGACCCCGGCAAGAGGAGCTTGCCGGGAAGAAGGCAAGACCCCGGCAAGAGGAGCTTGCCGGGAAGGCCATCAGAAGCGTCCCAAGGCCCCGGCAAGAGGCGCTTGCCGAGAAGGCCATCCGAGGCATTCCAAGGAACTTGCCGTGGCGCGCTACGCGCCCCGACAAGGCCCGGTGAGCGACAAGCTCCCGGAAGCGACAAGTCGACGGCCGTGGCAAGGCGCCTGCCGCGGCAAGCCCCCACTCCACGCCCGCGCTCCAGCACATCCACCCACGTGTCGCTCCGGGGCCCCTCCCGAGCGCACGTGGCAGGAGGCTGTGCAGCTAGGGGCGTGCGGTGGCACACAGGCGCTGACAAGACAACCATCGTGGCAAGACGGTGGCGTCCCTAGCGGTCCCTTTCGGTGCTGTCTAGGCGACACAGACGGGCATTTAATGCCCTTGTCCCCTGCCGTCAGGGTTAGGTATGATAACACTGTAGCAGCTAGCTGTGCCTACTACAGCACCTAGATGTGCCTATCCACGGCACCCTTTCCATTTTTGCCCTTGGCCCCCGTTGCTCTATGTCGGTAACCCCTTGAGTATAAAAGGAGGCCCGTGTGCAACGTAGAGAAGGTCGGCCATTTGGAGAGCCTTGGAGAGGTTCAGCCATTCCACACACTCACGCTCGATCTCGCTCCCGAGCTAGAAATCAATACCAATCCACAAAGCAGGAGTAGGGTTTTACGCATCCTTGCGGCCCGAACCTGGGTAAATCGCTCGCGTGCTTCGCCTCGATTTACTCTTCGCACGACCAACCGCCCGCGTGCTTCGCCTCGATCTGCTCTTTGCGCAGCCTCCGCCCCCCGCCGAACCAAAAGGGACCCGGTCCGCCGGTCCCATAGGTGCCCGTGGATCAGAAACCCCGGCAGTATATTTCCTTCAAATATGTCATCCATATATAATATCGGAAATGCTACAGAGCTCCCACTCACTTTCTTGTAAATACAAACTTCTCCAAAAGTATGTATAAACTATATGCTTTGATCAACTCATCAAAGCGTATATTCCGACTCTAAGATGCTTGTACCAGTCCATAGATGGATCGCTGGAGCTTGCACACTTAGGATTGACAAAACCTTCTGGTTGCATCATATACAACTCTTGTTTAATAAGTCAATTAAGGAATGTAGTTTTAGTATCCATTTGCCAGATTTCATAAAATGCGGCAACTGCTAACATGATTCGGACAGACTTTTAAGCATCGATACGAGTGATAAAATCTCATCGTAGTCAACACCTTGAACTTGTCAAAAACCTTTTGCGACAATTCGAGCTTTGTAGATAGTAACACTACTATCAACGTCCGTCTTCCTCTTGAAGATCCATATATTCTGAATGGCTCACCGCATCGGGCAAGTCAATCAAAGTCCATACTTTGTTCTCACACATGGATCCCATCTCAGATTTCATGGCCTTAAGCCATTTCGCGGAATCTGGGCTCATCATCGCTTCCTCATAGTTCGCAGGTTCGTCATGGTCTAGTAACAAGACGTCCAGAAAAGGATTACCATACCACTCTGGTGCGGAACGTACTCTAGTTGACTGATACGTCTCCAACGTATTTATAATTTTGATTGTTCATGTTGTTTTATTATCAATCTTGGATGTTTTATAGTCATTTTATATCATTTTTGGTACTAACCTATTGACATAGTGCCAAGTGCCAGTTGTTGTTTTTTCCATGTTTTTTACATCACAGAAAATCAATATCAAACAGAGTCCAAATGCCACGAAACTTTATGGAGATTTTTTATGGGCCAGAAGGAAGGCAATGGGCCCTGGTTGCACCTGGGGGTGCCCCGAGGGGGGCACAATCCACTAGGGCGCGCCGGGAGGCCCTAGCGCGCCCTGGTGGGTTGTGCCCACCTCGGGTGCCCCCCGGGCCGCCTCTTTGCTCTATAAATACCCCAAAAATACCTGAACCCTAGGGGAGTCGACGAAATATTCATCCAGCCACCGCAGGGTCCAGAATCACCAGATCCAATCTAGACACCATCATGGAGGGGTTCACCACTTCCATTGGTGCCTCTTCGATGATGTGTGAGTAGTTATTTATAGACCATCGGGTCCGTAGTTAGTAGCTAGATGGCTTCATCTCTCTCTCTCTCTCTCTCTCTCTCTCTCTCTCTCTTGATCATCAATACAATGGTCTCTTGGAGATCCATATGGCGTAACTCTTTTGCGGTAAGTATTTGAGTTTCTTTGATCTCTTTTATGCATGATCTCTTATAGCCTCGTATTTCTTCTCCGATATTTGGGTTTTGTCTGGCCAACTTGATCTATTTATCTTCCAATGGGAAGAGGTGCCCGGTAGTAGGTTCGATCTTACGGTGCTTGATCCCGGCGACAGAAAGGGAACAGACACGTATGTATCGTTGCCACTAAGGATAAAAAGACGAGATCTATATCTACTGCCATATAGATAAACGGATCTTGTCTACATCATGTCATCGTTCTTATTGCATTACTCCGTTTTCCCATAAACTTAATACACTAGATGCATGTTGGATAGCGGTCGATGTGTGGAGTAATAGTAGTAGTTGCAGTCAGGAGTCGGTCTACTAATCTTGGACGTGATGCCTATGTCATGATCATTGCCTGGATATCGTCATAATTATTTGAAGTTCTATCAATTGCCCAACAGTAATTTTTTTACCCACCATTTTCTATTTTTCTCGAGAGAAGCCACTAGTGAAACCTACGGCCCCCGGGTCTTCTTTCTCATATATTTTCCTTGCGATCTACTTTTCATTTGCATTTTTATTCAGATCTATTAAAACAAAAATCCAAAAATACCTTGCTGCAATTTATTTTATTTGGCGTTCGATCAATCAATCTACTACAATTTACTTTACGTCCATTTGCCTATCTTGAGGCGTCGTACCCCGGAAGGGATTGACAACCCCTTTAACACGTCGGGTTGCGAGGTGTTGTTATTTGTGTGCTGGTGCTACTTACGTTGTGTTGCTTGATTCTCCTACTGGTTCGATACCTTGGTTTCATAACTAAGGGAAATACCTACCGTTGCTGTGCTACATCATCCCTCCCTCTCCAGGGAAATACCGACGTAGTTCCAGCTACCATCAAGGAGGATTTCTGGTGCCGTTGCCGGGGAAGATCTTCAACATATACCAGGTTCCTAATCACAAATCTCATCTCCTCGCAATTTACATTATTCGCCATTTGCCTCTCGTTTTCCTCTCCCCCACTTCACAAAAATTTGTCGTTTTATTCGCCTCTCTTTTTCCGTCCGCCGTTTTCTTACCGGATTTGTTTTTGAGTGCAATCTTGTTGTGTGGTCATCATGACTCAAGAGAACACCAAGTTATGTGATTTCTCAAATACCAACAAAAATGATTTTATTGGCACTCCTCTTGCTCCTCCCGCCACTAGTGTGGAGACTTGTGATATTAATACCGCTTTGCTGAATCTTGTTACGAAAGACCAATTTTCTGGTACTCCTAATGAGGATGCCGCATCCCATCTTAATACATTCGTGGAATTATGCAATATGCAAAAGAAAAAAAAGATGTGGACAATGATGTGGTCAAGATGAAATTATTTCCGTTTTCTTTGCGTGATTCTGCAATAAATTGGTTCTCTTCTTTGCCTCGCAATAGTATCGATTCTTGGAACAAGTGCAAAGATGCTTTTATCACTAAGTATTTTCCTCCCGCAAAAATTATTTCCCTTAGAACCCAGATCATGAATTTCAAGCAACTTGAACATGAGCATGTTGCACAATCTCGGGAAAGGCTGAAAATGATGCTAAGGAATTGCCCAACTCATGGGTTAAATCTTTGGATGATCATACAAAAAATTTATGCGGGATTGAATTTTGTTTCTCGTAATCTTTTAGATTCCGCCACGGGTGGTACTTTTATGGAAATTACTTTGGGTTAAGCCACCAAATTGCTTGATAATATCATGGCAAATTATTCGCAATGTCATACCGAAAGAGCTCCTACTAGTAAAAAAGTTAATTCGGTTGAAGAAATTCCTTCTTTGAGTGAATAAGTTGATGCTCTTATGAAATTGGTTGCTAGTAGAAGCGCTCCTATTGATCTTAATGATATGCCTTTGTCTACTTTGATTGAGCAAAATAGTGCTGCCATTGATATGAATTTTATTTCTCGCAGTAATTTCAACAACAACACTTATAGAGGAAATTTTAATCCTAGTAATTTTCCTAGTAATTCCTCTAATAATTATGGTAATTCCTATGGAAATAAATCTTATAATAATAATAGGAACACCTCTGATCTTGAGAATAATATTAAAGAATTTATCAATGCACAAAAAAATTTCAACACTTCCCTAGAAGAAAAGTTGAACAAGATTGATGATTTGTCTAGAAGTGTTGATAGAATTGCTCATGATGTGGAAAATCTCAAGATGAATTTTTTTTGCCTAAAGTACATGAATCAATTAAAGCTCTTTATGTTTCTATGGATGAAAGTAAGAAAATAACAGCTATGCTTAGAGCTAAAAGATAATTTTCAGAAAAAGCCTTTTCTAGTGATTATTCTTGCAAAAGTGTTGAAGATCTTAAAATGATTGATGTTTCTTCCATTGATTCCTTGTTTAGTAAAGTTAAGAATGTTGAAAAAAGGGACTGGATAAGAGTCAATTTTAGGTAGAAGGCGTCCCAATATTTCGGACGGTGAAAATCTTGTTGAAAAAATTGATGAAAGTGGGTTTGGAGAGGTCAAAACTTTAGCTAGTGATGCGCCCACTATTTTGGATTACAAAGACTTTAATTATGATAGTTGTTCTTTTATTGATTGTATTTCTTTGTTTCAATCCATGACAAATTCACCCCATGCTTATGAACAAAACAAAGCTTTTACTAAACATATTGTTGATGCTATGATGAAAGCTCTTGAAGAAAAATTGGAATTGGAAGTTTCAATTCCTAGAAAATTGTATGATGAGTGGGAACCTACTATAAAAGTCAAGATTAAAAATTATGAGTGTTTTTCTTTGTGTGACTTGGGTGCTAGTGTTTCTACAATTCCGAAATCTTTATGTGATGTGCTTGGTCTTACCATTCTTGAAGAATGTTCCTTGAATTTGCACTTGGCAGATTATACTATTAAAAATCCTATGGGAATAATTAAGGATGTTATTATTCTTGAAAATAGGAATTATGTGCCCATAGATTTTATTGTTCTTGATATTGATTGCAATCCGTCTTGTCCAATTATTCTTGGTAGACCGTTTTTACGCACTATCGGTGCCGTGATTCATATGAAAGAAGGCAATATTAAGTTCCAATTTCCTTTGAGGAAGGGTATGGAGCACTTTCCTAGAACTAGAATTAAGCCACCTTATGAATCAATCATGAGGGCATCTTATGGATTTCGAACCAAAGATGACAAAACTTAGATCCTTACTTTATGCCTAGCTAAGGGCGTAAAACTATAGCGCTTGTTGGGAGCCAACCCAATGAATAAAATATATTTTTGCTTTTTGCTTTCTGTTCTTGCGTGTTAGCACAATTATGCTACTGTTATGATTGTGTTTTTTGTGTTTTAATTAGTGTTTGTGCCAAGTAAAGCCTTTAGGATCTTCTTGGGCAATAGTTGTTTGATCTTGCTGGAAAAAACAAAAACATTTACACTCACGAAATTAATTTTCATTTTTTACCAGAGAGCGATAAAATACCCATTCTACTTGCAGTAGATCAATATACAAATTTCTCAGGTCTTCCTAATTTATCAAAGTTTTTTGAGTTACAGAAGTATTCAAAATGGTCAGTTTGCTACACACTGTTATGTTTTGACAGATTCTGTTTTCTTTGTGTTGTGTGCTTATTTTGATGGCTCTATGGTTTTCTTTGATGAGTTTTTGCCATAGAAAAGTTGGAATACAGTATATATAATACAAAAATAGAATATGAATTGGTTGGATACAGCACTTATAGTAGTGGTTTATTATTCTTATACTAACGGATCTCACGAAGGTTTTGTTGAGTTTTGTGTGATTGAAGTTTTCAAGTATTAGGTTATCTTACGATGGATGAAGGAAGGATGTAAGAGCCTAAGCTTGGGGATGCCCCGGCATACCAAGCTATTATCCAACAATGAGAAACCAACTAAGCTTGGGGATGCCCCCGAGTGGCATCCCCGCTTTCTTCCAACAACTATCGGTATTTTACTCGAGACTATATTTTTATTCGTCACATGACATGTGTTTTGCTTGGAGCGTCTTGTATGATATGTGTCTTTGCTTGTTTTATTTTGTGTTTTAAGTCACCAATCCTTGCTGAACACACATATTTGATGAGCCAAAATTATGTCATGACTTGTTAGAATTGCTCTCTATGCTTCACTTAAATCTTTTATGAGCTAGGACTTGCTCTAGTGCTTCACTTATATATTTTGGAGCACAGTGTGCTTTGTTATTTTTGAAGAAATTCTCTCTTGCTTCACTTAGATTTATTTGAGAGTTAGTAAAATTTTGAAGAAATTCTCTCTTGCTTCACTTAAATTATTTTGAGAGAAAAAATTTGTTATGCTCATGATCTTCACTTATATTTGTTTGAGCTTATGAAAAGCAACACATGAAAATTAGTGCCAAAGTGATAGATATCCAAGAAGGATAAGGTAAAAGAAAATGTCATGAAGATCATTGGACAAAATAAACTTGATTCTTAGTAATAGTTGTGAGATATGATGATGTGATATGTGAGTTATGTTGATGAGTAATTGTGCTCTAGTAAGAATATTAGTGTTAAGGTTTGTGATTCCCTATGCATGCACGAAAGTCAATAAGCATGCAATGGAAATTATATCCTACGTACTTGTGGTGCATTATTCAGTGTTAATTATGCTTAATGCTTGCTTATGAGATTATTCGTTTCTTGGTTGGTCGCTTCCCAATCTTTTTGCTAGCCTTCATTTTGCACCAAGTATGACCTCTACTTGTGCATCCAAAATCCTTTAAACCAGTTTTGCCACATGAATCCACTATATCTACCTATATGCGGTATTCTTTTGCCGTTCTAAGAAAATTTGCATGTGCCATCTCTAATTTTCAAAATAAACTTCACTTCTATGCATTTGTTTCGCTCGCCGAGCGGTGAGGGGTGGCTAATATTTTCCATGCTAGATCTGTTATTCCCAAGATGAGTGTTTATTCATTTATCATTGCACGAGAGTAAGGCAAAGGTATTAGGGATGCCTAGTCCCGAAATGCAAAAATAAATGAATTTACTTTATGTTGTCAAATAATAAATGCCTCGGAAAGTGTTGGTATGGAGGGCACCCGTGGATATGGTTAGCCATGGAAAGTGAAAGTTATGGTGGAAAAAGGAATAAACTTTATTTTCTGTTTGGGAACCGCCTATGATATATCTATGCATGGAAAGTATTGGGAACTCTAGGTCGTTTTCGTTGGTGGGATGGATACACATCCCAAAATGTTTTTATCTCAAATTTTTTGCTTTGAGCTCTGGCACCTCTACAAATACCTACTTCCCTCTGTGAAGGGCCTTTCTTTTACTTTATGCAATTTTTATTTTTTGAAATTTGAGTCTCCATCTTCTCTCATAAAAGCACCAACTAGGAGGCAATATGATCGTGCTCAAGTATTGGGTGTAGTTAATATTCGAGTGTGTTTCATGAATGGATCAATGTTTGAGCCTGAAGGGCTAGGGATAACTTATTTTAGCATTGATATTTTGAAAGACATGGTTGCTTGTTGATATGCTTGAGTATCTAAATTATTATGTCAAAACTAGACTATTGCTTTGAATCACATAAAAGTCCAAATGTCCATGCTATAAAGAAAAGAATATGATATGACTTGATGAATAGCACTCCACATCGAAAATTCTATTTTTATCACTTACCTACTCAAGGACGAGTAGGAGTTAAGCTTGGGGATGCTGATACGTATCCTACAAATCTATAATTTTGATTGCTCCATGCTGTTTTATTATCAATCTTGGATGTTTTATAATCATTTTATAGTCATTTTATATCATTTTTTGGTACTAACCTATTGACATAGTGCCAAGTGCCAGTTGCTATTTTTTCCATGTTTTTTACATCGCATAAAATCAATATCAAACGGAGTCCAAATGCCACAAAACTTTACGGACATTTTGTTGGGCCAGAAGGAAGGCAATGGGCCCTGGTTACACCTCGGGGTGCCCCGAGGGGGGCACAACCCACCAGGGCGCGCCAGGAGGCCCTGGCGCGCCCTGGTGGTTTGTGCCCACCTCAGGTGCCCCACGGACCGCCTCTTTGCTCTATAAATACCCCAAAAATACTAGAACCCTTGGGAGTCGACGAAATATTCATCCAGCCGGCGCAGAGTCTAGAATCACCAGATCCAATCTAAACACCGTCACGGAGGGGTTCACCACTTCCATTGGTGCCTCTCCGATGATGCGTGAGTAGTTCTTTGTAAACCTTCGGGTCCGTAGTTAGTAGCTAGATGGCTTCATCTCTCTCTCTCTCTCTCTTGGTCCTCAATACAATGGTCTCTTGGAGATCCATATGATGTAACTCTTTTGTGATGTGTTTTTTGGGATCGATGAACTCCGAGTTTATGATCAGATCTATGTTTTTATATCCATGAAAGTATTTGAGTTTCTTTGATCTCTTTTATGCATGATCTCTTATAGCCTCGTATTTCTTCTTTGCTATTTGGGTTTTGTCTGGCCAACTTGATCTATTTATCTTGCAATGGAAAGAGGTGTCCGGTAGTGGGTTCGATCTTACGGTGCTTGATCCCAGTGACAGAAAGGGAACCGACATGTATGTATCGTTCCCACTAAGGATAAAAAGACGAGATCTATATCTACCGCCACATAGATAAACGGATCTTGTCTACATCATGTCATCGTTCTTATTACATTACTCAGTTTTTCCATGAACTTAATACACTAGATGCATGCTGGATAGCGGTCAATGTGTGGAGTAATAGTAGTAGATGCAGGCAGGAGTCGGTCTACTAACCTTGGACGTGATGCCTATGTAATGATCATTCCCTTGATATCGTCACAATTATTTGAAGTTCTATCAATTGCCCAACAGTAATTTGTTTACCCACCGTTTGCTATTTTTCTCGAGAGAAGTCACTAGTGAAACCTACGGCCCCTGGGTCTTCTTTCTCATATATATTGCCTTGCGATCAACTTTTCCTTTGCATTTTTATTCAGATCTATTAAACCAAAAGTCAAAAAATACCTTGCTGCAATTTATTTTATTTGGCGTTCGATCTATCAATCTACTACAATTTACCTCACGTCTGTTTGCCTATCTTGAGGCGCCGTACCCCGGAAGGGATTGACAACCCCTTTAACACGTCGGGTTGCGAGGTGTTATTATTTGTGTGGAGGTGCTGCTTACGTTGCGTTGCTTGATTCTCCTACTGGTTCGATACCTTGGTTTCATAACTGAGGGAAATACCTATCGTCGCTGTGCTATGCTACCTCTTTTAGCACTGCGTTGGTTTTCCCCGAAGAGGAAGGGATGATGCAGCAAAGTAGCGTAAGTATTTCCCTCAGTTTTTGAGAACCAAGGTATCAATCCAGTAGGAGGCTATGCGCAAGTCCCTCGCACCTGCACAAAACAAATAAATCCTCGCAACTAACGCAAATAGGGGTTGTCAATCCCTATAGGGCCATTTACGAGAGTGAGCTCTGATGGATATGATAAGATAATATTTTTGGTATTTTTATGATAAAGATGCAAAGTAAAATAAAGGCAAAGTAAATAGCAAAGTAAATAACTAAGTAGTAGGAGATTGATATGATAAAGACAGACCCGGGGGCCATAGGTTTCACTAGTGGCTTCTCTCAAGCGCATAAGTATTCTACGGTGGGTGAACAAATTACTGTTGAGCAATTGACAGAATTGAGCATAGTTATGAGAATATCTAGGTATGATCGTGTATATAGGCATCACGTCTGAGACAAGTAGACCGACTCCTGCCTGCATCTACTACTATTACTCCACTCATCGACCGCTATCCAGCATGCATCTAGAGTATTAAGTTAAAAACAGAGTAACGCCTTAAGCAATATGACATGATGTAGAGGGATAGACTCATGCAATATGAAGAAAACCCCATATTGTTATCCTCGATGGCAACAATACAATATGTGCCTTGCTGCCCTTACTGTCACCGGGAAAGGACACCGCAAGATTGAACCCAAAGCTAAGCACTTCTCCCATTGCAAGAAAGATCAATCTAGTAGGCCAAACCAAACTGATAATTCGAAGAGACTTGCAAAGATAACCAATCATACATAAAAGAATTCAGAGAAGATTCAAATATTATTGATAGATAGACTTGATCATAAACCCACAATTCATCGGTCTCAACAAACACACCGCAAAAAGAAGATTACATCGAATAGATCTCCACAAGAGAGGGGGAGAACATTGTATTGAGATCCAAATAGAGAGAAGAAGCCATCTAGCTACTAACTATGGACCCGTAGGTCTGAGGTAAACTACTCACACTTCATCGGAGGGGCTATGGTGTTGATGTAGAAGCCCTCCGTGATCGATGCCCCCTCCGGCGGAGCTCCGAAACAGGCCCCAAGATGGGATCTCGTGGATACAGAAAGTTGCGGTGGTGGAATTAGGGTTTTGGCTCCGTATCTGATCGTTTGGGGGTACGTGGGTATATATAGGAGGAAGAAGTACATCGGTGGAGCAACAGGGGGCCCACGAGGGTGGAGGGCGTGCCTGAGGGGGTAGGTGCACCCCCCCTACCTCGTGGCCTCCTGTTATGTGTCTTGACGTAGGATCCAAGTCTCCTGAGTTGTATTCGATGATAAAATCATGTTCCCGAAGGTTTCATTCCGTTTGGACTCCATTTGATATTCCTTTTCTTCAAAACCCTAAAACAGGCAAAAAACAGCAATTCTGGGCTGGGCCTCCGGTTAATAGGTTAGTCCCAAAAATAATATAAAGTGGATAATAAATCCCAATAATGTCCAAAACAGTAGATAATATAGCATGGAGCAATCAAAAATTATAGATACGTTGGAGACGTATCAAGCATCCCCAAGCTTAATTCCTGCTCGTCCTCGAGTAGGTAAATGATAAAAACAGAATTTTTGATGCGGAGTGCTACTTGGCATAATTTTAATGTAATGCTTCTTAATTGTGGCATGAATATTCAGATCCGAAAGATTCAAGACAAAAGTTCATATTGACATAAAAATAATAATACTTCAAGCATACTAACTAAGCAATTATGTCTTCTCAAAATAACATCGCCAAAGAAAGTTCATCCCTACAAAATCATATGGTTTAGTCATGTTTCATTTTCATCACACAAGAATGCTATCATCATGCACAACCCCGATGACAAGCCAAGCAATTGTTTCATACTTTAGTAATCTCAAACCTATAAACTTTCACGCAATATATGAGCGCGTGCCATGGACATAGCACTATAGGTGGAATAGAATATAATGAGGGGGCTTATGTGGAGAAGAAAAAAAAGGAGGAAGTCTCACATCAACGAGGCTAATCAATGGGCTATGGAGATGCCCACCGATTGATGTTAATGCAAGGAGTAGGGATTGCCATGCAACGAATGCACTAGAGCTATACATGTATGAAAGCTCAACAAAAGAAACTAGTGGGTGTGCATCCAACTTGCTTGCTCACAAAGACCTAGGGCACCTGAGGAGGCCCATTGTTGGAATATACAAGCCAAGTTCTATAATGAAAAATTCCCACTAGTATATGAAAGTGATAACATGAGAGACTCTCTACTATGAAGATCATGGTGCTACTTTGAAGCACAAGTGTGGCAAAAGATAGTAACATTGTCCCTTCTCTTTTTCTCTCATTTTTTTCTTTTTTGGGCCTTTTCTCTATTTTTTATGGCCTTTCTCTTTTTTTTGGGCCTTCTCTTTTTTTATGGCCTTTCTTCTCTTTTTTTATATTCCTCACTTGGGACAATGCTCTAGAAAATGATGATCATCACACTTCTATTTATTTACAACTCGATACTAGAACAAAGATGACTCTATATGAATGCCTCCGGCGGTGTACCAGGATATGTAATGGACCAAGAGTGACATGTATCAAAGAATTATGAATGGTGGCTTTGCCACAAATACTATGTCAACTACATGACCATGCTAAGCAATATGACAATGATGAATGTGTCATGATGAACGGAATGATGGAAAGTTGCATGGCAATATATCTCGGAAGGGCTATGGAAATGTCATAATAGGTAGGTATGGTGGCTGTTTTGAGGAAGATATTAGGACGTTTATGTGTGAAAGAGCGTATCATATCACGGGATTTGGATGCACCGGCAAAGTTTGCACCAACTCTCAATGTGAGAAAGGGCAATGCACGGTACCGAAAAGGCTAGCAAGGATGGAAGGGTGAGAGTGCGTATAATCCATGGACTCAGCATTAGTCATAAAGAACTCACATACTTATTGCAAAAATCTACAAGTCATCAAAAACCTCGGTACTACACGCATGCTCCTAGGGGGATAGATTGGTAGGAAAAGACCATCGCTCGTCGCCGACCGCCACTCATAAGGAAGACAATCAAATAACACCTCATGTTTCAAATTTGTTGCATAACGTTTACCATACATGCATGCTACGGGACTTGCAAACCTCAACACAAGTATTTCTCAATTTCACAACTACTCAACTAGCACGACTTTGATATTATTACCTCCATGTCTCAAAACAATCATCAAGCATCAAACTTATCTTAGTATTCAACACACTCATAAGAAAGTTTTATTATTAATCTTGCATACCAAGCATATTAGGATTTTAAGCAAATTACCATGATATTAAGACTCTCAAAATAATCTAAGTGAAGCATGAGAGATCAATAGTTACTATAAAACAAATCCACCACCATGCTCTAAAAGATATAAGTGAAGCACTAAAGCAAAATTGTATAAGTCAAAAGATATAAGCGAAGCACATAGAGTATTCTAACAAATTCCAAATCATGTATGGCTCTCTCAAAAGGTGTGTACAGCAAGGATGATTGTGGTAAACTAACAATCAAAGACTCAAATAATACAAGATGCTCCAAGCAAAACACATATCATTTGGCGAATAAAAATATAGCTCCAAGTAAAGTTACCGATAGAAGTAGACGAAAGAGGGGATGCCTTCCGGGGCATCCCCAAGCTTTGGCTTTTAGGTGTCCTTATATTATCTTGGGGGTGCCATGGGAATCCCCAAGCTTAGGCTCTTCCCACTCCTTGTTCCATAATCCATCAAATCTTTACCCAAAACTTGAAAACTTCACAACACAAAACTTAAAGTAGAAAATCTCGTGAGCTCCGTTAGCGAAAGAAAACAAAAGACCACTTCAAGGTACTGTAATGAACTCATTCTTTATTTATATTGGTGCTAAACCTAATGTATTCCAACTTATCTATGGTTTATAAACTATTTTACTAGCCATAGATTCATCAAAATAAGCAAACAACACACGAAAAACAGAATCTGTCAAAAACAGAACAGTCTGTAGTAATCTGTAGCTAGCGCAAGATCTGGAACCCCAAAAATTATAAAATAAATTTATGGACGTGAGGAATTTATCTATTAATCATCTTCAAAAATAATTAACTAAATATAACTTTCCAAATAAAAATGACAGCAGTTCTCGTGAGCGCTAAAGTTTCTGTTTTTTACAGCAAGTTCAAGAAGACTTTCCCCAAGTCTTCCCAACGGTTCTACTTGGCACAAACACTAATTGAACACAAAAAACACAACCAAAACAGAGGCTAGATAATTTATTTATTACTAAACAGGAGCAAAAAGCAAGAAATAAAAATAAAATTGGGTTGCCCCCGAACAAGCGCTATCGTTTAACGCCCCTAGCTAGGCATAACAAGCAAGAATAGATCTAGGTATTGCCATCTTTGGTAGGCAATCCATAAGTGGCTCTCATAATAGATTCATAAGGTAATTTAATTTTCTTTCTAGCAAATTGTCCCATGCCTTTCCTTAATGGAAATTTAAATCTAATATTTCCTTCCTTCATATCAATAATTGCACCAATTGTTCTAAGGAAAGGTCTACCAAGAATAATAGGACATGAAGGATTGCAATCTATGTCAAGAACAATAAAATCTACGGGCACATAATTCCTATTTGCAACAATAAGAACATCATTAATTCTTCCCATAGGTATCTTAATAGTGGAATCCGCAAGGTGCAAGTTTAGAGAGCAATCATCAAAATCACGGAGACCTAACAAATCACACAAAGTCTTTGGAATCGTGGAAACACTAGCACCCAAATCACATAAAGCATAGCATTCATGATCTTTAATTTTAATTTTAATAGTTGGTTCCCATTCATCATAAAGTTTTCTAGGGATAGAAACTTCCAATTCAAGTTTTTCTTCATAATATTGCATCAAGGCATCAACGATATGTTTAGTAAACGCTTTATTTTGACTATAAGCGTGAGGAGAATTTAGCACGGATTGCAACAAGGAAATACAATCAATCAAAGAGCAATTTTCATAGTTAAATTCCTTGAAATCCATAATATTGGGTTTAGCAACATCTAGGGTTTTAATTTCTTCAATCCCACTTTTATCAAATTTAGCATCAAGATCAAAAGATTCAGAATTCTTGGAACGCCTTCTAGGTAAAGGTGGATCATATTCAGTCCCATCATTATCAAGATTCATATTTGAAAACAAAGATTTAATAGGGGACATATCAATAACTTTTAGATCTTCATCATTATTTTCATAGGAACTAGAAGAACACGCTTTTATAAAGGCACCTTTCTTAGCACGCATCCTAGCGTTCTTTCTTTGCACTCATCAATGGAAATTCTCATGGCTTTGAGAGACTCATTGATATCATGCTTAGGTGGAACAGATCTAAGTTTCAAAGAATCAACATCAAGAGCAATTCTATCAACGTTCCTAGCCAAATCATCAATCTTAAGCAATTTTTCTTCAATCATAGCATTAAAATTCTTTTGCGAAGTAATAAATTCTTTAATATTAGAATCAAAATCAGAGGGCATCTTATTATAATTTCCATAAGAATTGTTGTAGGAATTACCATAATTATTAGAGGGATTACTAGGATAAGGCCTAGGATTGAAATTTCCTCTATACGCGTTGTTACCAAAATTGTTCCTACCAACAAAGTTCACATCCATAGATTCATTATTATTCTAAATCAAAGTAGACAAGGGAATATCATTAGGATCGGAAGAAACACTCTTATTGGCAAATAATTTCATAAGTTCATCCATCTTTCCACTCAAAACATTAATTTCTTCTATCGCATGCACTTTCTTATTAGCAGATCTTTCAGTGTGCCATTGAGAATAATTAACCATAATATTATCTAGGAGTTTAGTAGCTTCTCCTAAAGTGATTTCCATAAAAGTGCCTCCCACAGCTGAATCTAAAAGATTTCTAGAAGCAAAATTCAATCCGGCATAAAATTTTTGTATAATCATCCACAAATTCAAACCATGTGTAGGGCAATTACGTATCATTAATTTCATCCTCTCCCAAGCTTGTGCAACATGTTCATGGTCAAGTTGCTTAAAATTCATGATATCGTTTCTAAGAGAGATGATCTTAGCGGGAGGAAAATACTTAGAGATAAAAGCATCTTTGCACTTATTCCAAGAATCAATACTATTTTTAGGCAAAGACAAAAACCAAGCTTTAGCACGATCTCTAAGCGAAAAAGGAAATAGCTTCAATTTAACAATATCATTGTCCACATCTTTCTTCTTTTTCATATCACACAAATCAACGAAGCTATTTAGATGGGTAGCGGGATCTTCACTAGGATGGCCGGAGAACGGATCTTTCATAACAAGATTCAGCAAAGCAGCATTAATTTCACAAGATTCAGCATCGGTAAGAGGAGCAATCGGAGTGCTAATAAAATCATTGTTGTTGGTATTGGTGAAGTCACACAATTTAGTATTACCTTGAGCCATCGTGACAAGCAAGCAAACTAACACACAAGCAAACAAAAAGAAAATGGGCAAAAAGAGGCAAATGGAGAAAGAGAGGGAGGATAGAGAGAGAGGGCGAATAACA
The DNA here is from genome assembly GCF_056163025.1 of Triticum urartu. Classification (NCBI taxonomy): domain Eukaryota; kingdom Viridiplantae; phylum Streptophyta; class Magnoliopsida; order Poales; family Poaceae; genus Triticum; species Triticum urartu. The sequence continues at coordinate 652,713,256 of NC_141875.1, read as the reverse complement.
CAGCAAGGGTGAAGTGGGGGAGAGGAAAACGAGAGGCAAATGGAAAATAATGTAATGCGGGAGATCAGGGTATGTGATGGGTACTTGGTATGTTGACTTTTGCGTAGGCCTCCCCAGCAACGGCGCTAGAAATCCCTCTTGCACGTTGGTTTTCCCTGAAGAGGAAGGGATGATGCAGCAAAGTAGTGTAAGTATTTCCCTCAGGTTTTGAGAACCAAGGTATCAATCCAGTAGGAGGCTATGCGCGAGTCCCTCGCACCTGCACAAAACAAATAAATCCTCGCAACCAACGCAAATAGGGGTTGTCAATCCCTATAGGGCCACTTACGAGAGTGAGATCTGATAGATATGGTAAGATAATATTTTTGGTACTTTTATGATAAAGATGCAAAGTAAAATAAAGGCAAAGTAAATAACTAGGTAGTAGGAGATTGATATGATAAAGATAGACCCGGGGGCCATAGGTTTCACTATTGGCTTCTCTCAAGAGCATAAGTATTCTACGGTGGGTGAACAAATTACTGTTGAGCAATTGACAGAATTGAGCATAGTTCTGAGAATATCTAGGTATGATCATGTATATAGGCATCACGTCTGAGACAAGTAGACCGACTCCTGCCTGCATCTACTACTATTACTCCACTCATCGACCGCTATCCAGCATGCATCTAGAGTATTAAGTTAAAAACAGAGTAACGCCTTAAGCAATATGACATGATGTAGAGGGATAGACTCATGCAATATGAAGAAAACCCCATCTTGTTATCCTCGATGGCAACAATACAATATGTGCCTTGCTGCCCTTACTGTCACCGGGAAAGGACACCGCAAGATTGAACCCAAAGCTAAGCACTTCTCCCATTGCAAGAAAGATCAATCTAGTAGGCCAAACCAAACTGATAATTCGAAGAGACTTGCAAAGATAACCAATCATACATAAAAGAATTCAGAGAAGATTCAAATATTATTCATAGATAGACTTGATCATAAACCCACAATTCATCGGTCTCAACAAACACACCGCAAAAAGAAGATTACATCGAATAGATCTCCACAAGAGAGGGGGAGAACATTGTATTGAGATCCAAATAGAGAGAAGAAGCCATCTAGCTACTAACTATGGACCCGTAGGTCTGAGGTAAACTACTCACACTTCATCGGAGGGGCTATGGTGTTGATGTAGAAGCCCTCCGTGATCGATGCCCCCTCCGGCGGAGCTCCGGAACAGGCCCCAAGATGGGATCTCATGGATACAGAAAGTTGCAGCGGTGGAATTAGGGTTTTGGCTCCGTATCTGATCGTTTGGGGGTACGTGGGTATATATAGGAGGAAGAAGTATGTCGGTGGAGCAACAGGGGGCCCACGAGGGTGGAGGCCACGCCTGGGGGGTAGGCGCGCCTCCCTACCTCGTGGCCTCCTATTACGTGTCTTGACATAGGGTCCAAGTCTCCTGAGTTGTATTCGATGAGAAAATCACGTTCCCGAAGGATTCATTCCGTTTGGACTCCGTTTGATATTCCTTTTCTTCGAAACCCTAAAACGGGCAAAAACAGCAATTCTGGGCTGGGCCTCCGGTTAATAGGTTAGTCCCAAAAATAATATAAAAGTGGATAATAAAGGCCAATAATGTCCAAAACAGTAGATAATATAGCATGGAGCAACCAAAAATTATAGATACGTTGGAGACGTATCATGCTACATCATCCCTCCCTCTCCAGGGAAATACCGACCTAGTTCCAACTACCATCATTGACCTACGAGGTTCGGTAGTAACTTGATCTGAAGTTTCATGATCATCATCATTAACTTCCTCACTAATTGGTGTAGGCATCACTGGAACCGATTTCTGTGATGAACTATTTTCCAATTCAGGAGAAGGTACAATTACCTCATCAAGTTCTACTTACCTCCCACTCACTTCTTTCGAGAGAAACTCCTTCTCTAGAAAGGATCCACTCTTAGCAACAAAGATATTGCCTTCGGATCTGTGATAGAAGGTGTACCCAACAGTTTCTTTTGGGTATCCTATGAAAGCGCACTTCTCCGATTTGGGTTTGATCTTATCAGGCTAAAACTTTTTCACATATGCATCGCAACCCCAAACTTTAAGAAACAACAGCTTAGGTTTCTTGCTAAACCATAGTTCATATGTGTCATCTCAACAGATTTAGATGGTGCCCTATTTAACGTGAATGCAACTATCTCTAATGCATAACCCCAAAACGATAGTGGTAAATCAGTAAGAGTCATCATAAATCGCACCATATCTAATAAAGTACGGTTACGACGTTTTGACACACCGTTACGCTGTGGTGTTCCAGGTGGCATGAGTTGTGAAACTATTCGACATTATTTCAACTAAAGGCCAAACTCGCAACTCAAATATTTCGTCTCTGCAATCAGATCATAGAAACTTTATTTTCTTGTTACGACAATTCTCCACTTCACTCTGAAATTCTTTGAAATTTTCAAATGTTTCAGACTTGTGTTTAATTAAGTAGATATACTCATATCTGCTCAAATCATCTATGAAGGTCAGAAAATAACGATACCCGCCGCGAGCCTCAACACTCATAGGATCGCATACATTAGTATGTATTATTTATAATAAGTCTATTGCTCGCTCCATTGTTCCGGAGAACGGAGTCTTAGTCATCTTGCCCATGAGGCATGGTTCGCAAGCATGAAGTGATTCATAATCAAGTGATTCCAAAAGCCCATAAGCATGGAGTTTCTTCATGTGCTTTACACCAATATGACCTAAACGGCAGTGCCACAAAAAAGTTGCACTATCATTATTAACCTTGCATCTTTTGGCTTCAATATTATGAATATGTGTATCACTACAAACGAGATTCAATAAACTATTCACCTTGCGTGTATGACCACAAAAGATTTTATTCATGTAAACAGAATAACAATTATTCTTTGACTTAAATGAATAACAGTATTGCAATAAACATGATCCAATCATATTATGCTCAACGCAAACACCAAATAACATTTATTTTAGGTTCAAAACTAATCCCGAAGGTAAAGGGAGTGTGCGATGGTGATCTTATCAACCTTGGAATCACTTCCAACACACATCGTCACCTTGCCCTCAACTAATCTCTGTTCATTTTATAACTCCTGTTTCAAGTTACTAATCATAGCAACTGAACCAGTATCAAATACCCAGGGGCTACTATGAATACTAGTAAAGTACTCATCAATAACATGTACTCCCTCCGTTCCAAATTACTCATCGCAGAAATGGATGCATCTAGAACTAAAATACATCTAGATACATCCATACATGCGACAAGTAATTCGGAACGGAGGGAGTATATCATATATACTTTTTTTCACTTTGCCATCCTTCTTATCCGCCAAGTATTTGGGGCAGTTCCACTTCCAGTGATCATTGCTTTGCAGTAGAAGCACTCAGTTTTAGGCTTGGGTCTAGCTTTGCGCTTCTTCGTGCAAGTGGCAACTTGCTTGTCATTCTTCTTGAAGTTCCCTTTCTTTCCCTTGCCCTTTTACTTGAAACTAGTGGTCTTGTTAACCATCAACATTTGATGCTTTTCTTGATTTCTACCTTCGTTGATTTCAGCATCACGAAGAGCTCGGGAATCGTTTTGATCATCCCTTGCATATTATAGTTCATCACGAAGTTCCAGTAACTTGGCGATAGTGACTAGAGAACTTTGTCAATCACTATCTTATCTAGAAGATTAACTCCCAATTGATTCAAGCGATTGTAGTACTCAGACATTCTGAGCACATGCTCACTGGTTGAGCTATTCTCCTCCATCTTGTAGGCAAAGTACTTGTCAGAGGTCTCATACCTCTCGACTCGGGCATGAGTCTGAAATACCAATTTCAGCTCTTGGAACATCTTATATGCTCAGTGGCGCTCAAAACATTTTTGAAGTCCCGGTTCTAAGCCATAAAGCATGGCACACTAAACTATCAAGTAGTCATCATACCGAGCTTGCCAAATGTTCATAACGTCTGCATCTGCTCCTGCAATAGGTCCGTCACCTAGCGGTGCATCAAGGACATAATTCTTCTGTGCAGCAATGAGGATAATCCTCAGATCATGAAGCTAGTCTGCATCATTGCTACCAACATCTTTCAACATAGTTTTCTCTAGGAACATATCATAAATAAAACGGAGAAGCTATACGCGAGCAATTGATCTACAACATAGATATGCAAATACTATCAGGACTAAGTTCATGATAAATTTAAGTTCAATTAATCATATTACTTAAGAACTCCCACTTAGATAGACATCCCTCTAATCATCTAAGTGATCACGTGATCCATATCAACTAAACCATGTCCGATCATCACATGATATGGAGTAGTTTTCAATGGTGAACATCACTATGTTGATCATATGTACTATATGATTCACGCTCGACCTTTCGGTCTCAGTGTCGAGGCCATATCTGCATATGCTAGGCTCATCAACTTTAACCCGAGTATTCTGCATGTGCAAAACTGGCTTGCACCCGTTGTATTTGAACGTAGAGCTTATCACACCCGATCATCACGTGGTGTCTCAGCATGAAGAACTGTCGCAACGGTGCATACTCAGGGAGAACACTTATACCTCGAAATTTTAGTAAGGGATCATCTCATAATGCTACCGTCGTACTAAGCAAAATAAGATGCATAAAAGATAAACATCACATGCAACCAAATAAGTGATATGATATGGCCATCATCATCTTGTGCCTTTGATCTCCATCTCCAAAGTACTGTCATGATCTCCATCGTCACCAACATGACACCATGATCTCCATCATCTTGATCTCTATCAACGTGTCGTCACATGGTCATCTCGCCAACTATTGCTTTGGCAACTATTGCTATCGCCTAGCGATAAAGTAAAGCAATTATATGGCACTTGCATCTTATGCAATAAAGAGACAACCATAAGGCTCAAGCTAGTTACCGATAAATTTAACAAAACATGATCATCTCATACAACAACTTATATCTCATCACGTCTTGATCATATCACATCACAACATGCCCTGCAAAAACAAGTTAGATGTCCTCTACTTTGTTGTTGCAAGTTTTACGTGGCTGCTACGGGCTTCTAGCAAGAACCGTTCTTACCTACACATCAAAAGCACAACGATTTTTTGTCACGTGTGACGTTTTAACCTTCAACAAGGACCGAGCGTAGTCAAACTCGATTCAACTAAAGCTAGAGAAACAGACACCCACTAGCCACCTATGTGCGAAGCACGGCAGTAGAACCAGTCTCATGAACGCGGTCATGTAATGTCGGTCTGGGCTGCTTCATCCAACAATACCGCTGAATCAAAGTATGACATGCTGGTAAGCAGTATGACTATTATCGCCCACAACTCTTTGTGTTCTACTCGTGCATATAACATCTACGCATAGACATGGCTCGGATGCCACTGTTGGGGAACGCAATATTTCAAAACTTTTCCTACGATCACGCAAGATCTATCTAGGAGATGCATAGAAACGAGAGGGGAGAGTGTGTCTACGTACCCTCGTAGACCGAAAGCGGAAGCGGAAGCGGGAGAGTGTGTCTATGTACCCTCGTGTTACATAACGCTTCCGCTTTCGGTCTACGAGGGTACGTGGACACACTCTCCCGTCTCGTTGCTATGTTTCTCCTAGATAGATCTTGCGTGATCGTAGAATTTTTTTTCAATTACTAGTCCAAGTAGGACTCGCCCCCCCCCCTTTCCTTTCTCCACTGAAGGGAATAGGAAGGAGAGGGAGAGGGAAAGGGAAGGGGGCCGCGCCCCCTCCTCCTTGTCCTATTCGGACTCCCTAGGAGGGAGCCGCGCGCCACCCCTCGCAGGATTCCCTCTCTCTCCCTTTAGGCCCATGTAGGCCCAACACTTCCCCAAGGAGTTCCAGTAACCCCTCGGTACTCCGAAAAAAATACCCGAATCACTCGGAACCATTCCGATGTCCAAATAGTACCTTCCAATATATGAATCTTTACATCTCGACCATTTCGAGACTCCTCGTCATGTCCGTGATCTCATCCGGGACTCTGAACAAACTTCCGTCACCAAAACACATAACTCATAATACAAATCATCATCGAACGTTAAGCGTGCGGACCCTACGGGTTCGAGAACTATGTAGACATGACCGAGACACATCTCCGGCCAATAACCAATAGCGGAACCTGGATGCTCATATTGGTTCCTACATATTCTACGAAGATCTTTATCAGTCAAACCGCATAACAACATATGTCATTCCCTTTGTCATCGGTATGTTACTTGCCCGAGATTCGATCGTCGGTATCCTCATACCTAGTTCAATCTCGTATTAGTCACATTTCTTGCAAGGCTTATAGCGATGTGCATTACCGAGAGGGCCCAGAGATACCTCTCCTATACTCAGAGTGAAAAACCCTAATCTTGATCTATGCCAACCCAACAAACACCTTCGGAGACACCTATAGAGCATATTTATGATCACCCATTTACGTTGTGACGTTTGATAACACACAAGGTGTTCCTCCGGTATTCGGGAGTTGCATAATCTCATAGTCAGAGAAATATGTATAAGTCATGAAGAAAGCAATAGCAATAAAACTAAACGATCATAATGCTAAGCTAACGGATGGGTCTAGTCCATCAAATCATTCTCTAATGATGTGATCCCTTTTATCAAATGACAACACATGTCTATGGTCAGGAAACTTAACCATCTTTGATTAACATGCTAGTCAAGTAGAGGCATACTAGGGACACTTTGTTTTGTCTATGTATTCACACATGTACTAAGTTTCCGGTTAATACAATTCTAGCATGAATAATAAATATTTATCATGATATAAGGAAATATAAATAACTACTTTATTATTGCCTCTAGGGCATATTTCCTTCAAGTGGAGCCGAGGGAATACCTCGGCGGTGAAGTTAGTGGTTAGGGTTGGTTAGCGTGGAGGTTTCACTAGAGGTCGGGATGTTAGATGGAACGATTGATCTAGCGGCCGCATCGCGAAGGCAGTGGTGTAGATACACTAGAGGTTTGATTGGAGAGATGGGGTATGTTGTCGAAGGAAGAAGAAGGCCCAAAGGCCAATATGAACTTTGTTTAGGAACAACAATTCTTTGGGCTATAAGCGGTCCCATATTTGCATAAACATACCCTTGCTAGAGAACAAATCACGTCTCTTTTTGCAAGAAGAGTTAAGACATATTATAAAAGTTCACTTGTAGTGCAAAGCATCCAAAACATAATAAAAAATATCGAGGTCCCTAGACTACCAAACGACGACTGTCGCTGCCAGAACGAGCTGCCGACAAGCCCCTATTTCCACTCCCATACCGGAGCCGGCCTCACCTTATCGATGACAATTAAGAATTTTTGCACACGTGTCCCGGAGTCGCAGTCTTCGTTGTTGAACCCTTGAATCCATCTGAAGAACCTGACATGAAATCTCACTGTCGCGTACACATGACAAGAAACCCTAACCTCGTGGCCTAGAGGAGGTGGCAAGAATTTATGAGAAGCTCCATCTAATCTGTCCCGACAGGCGAACTTGAGGTGAATCGGAGCCGGGAAGACTGACTTGAAGAAGAAGTGCCGCCATCCATCCGTGGACCGCTCCTGTGAGTTCTAAAACACCAGTCTATCTACTAGCCAGAGCCAATGCACCAGGATTCTAACCCCATCGGGTGCCGGAGCAGCAGATAGAGGGGATAAAGAAAGGCGTGCGACAACCAATAATCTCGCATGGCACTATAGTTGTTATTTAGCAGTTCATAGTTGAACTAGCAAGGAAGTCGATGTTGCTAACATGACAAGAGTAGTTGCTTCTCTTATACCATTATTATCATTGTCATGATGCAACTAATTAGACTGTGTCATAATTTCCTATTGAAGATTCAAAATTAGAATGGCATGATAGGAGATCCATTTATAGGTGAAAGACAAAAACTACGTGATCATGCAATATCTTCAATCAAATGTGTTAATCAAACACTCTCATCATCCACGGTGCACGGGTGGCGCCCCGACAGTGGCGGCACCTTCTGTGTCTTCTTTCTTGGCCTTCCTTCAAGCTTGCAAGCAATGGAGATGGAGGCTTGGCACAACCCCATAATGCCTCTTGACGTGATGTGGATGGCGGCTTGAACTTTGAGAGATATGAGATGACTGATTGATGGATTGCCAGTGGCTAGGGTTGGAGGTGTATAAATAACCGACCACCGCGGTCTTCTTTGTGGATTTAGAGTGTGTTTGGTTCGACAGACGAGCTAGGATGCTTATGGGTATCCTCAACTCAGGTGGCTTGGGATATCCATTTTTCTTCATTAATTAACAAACATGTTGCGTCAAAGCTATGCCCTCCCTTTAACTCTAGCTCCAACATCATTATTGGCTAAGTAACTTGTTTGAGCTAATCTAGGCGTACATATGGGCGTGGTGGCACTTGTATAATGTTGCTTTGCAGAAAGGATTGGAGGCTTTAAAAACAGGGTTACAGTAGCATTGTATCCGTCCCAAAATAAGTGTCGTCCATATTTGATCAGCCCCTCCTCCTCAAGTTAGGCATCTGCAATTGCTTCGAGGAGTAGGTGCATTAGTTAAATGCGCTTTAGTTAACTAACAAGTGATGCACTTGAGAAAGAATTGTCTCTAACTTAGTGATAATTGGTTGAGATGCTTACAAGGTTGCTAGTTCGATGGGTTCTTTGCACTCCTCACGAAAGTGGTCCCTTGATCTACGGGGAGCAAAGTAAGACACGAAAGTGGTCCCTTGATCATTGAACTAATTAAGCTTTACATTCTTAAGAGTTGTTTAACTAGCCTTTGATGGGATCTAGCTAGGGCTAGGGCTAGGGCTCAAAAGAAAGAGCTAGAGAGTGCGTACGTGACTAGAAGCAGCATACTAAAGTATCATAGACTTGTGGTAGTGGTATAGTATCTGCGAGCTTAATTAGTCAGCTTTCAGTTTGTTAGTTCGCTTAACTAAGACCCATGCAACGTGCAGGTAGCGCGCGAACGGCTGCATTTGGGCGGGACCACAAGTTAATTACCATAATCTGTAGTAGGTACAAGTCTCCCAGTTTGTTAGGACATGTACAATGGTGCTATATTAGAAATGTCACGTAAAATAAATGATGAGGTGGAGAATAGAGAACTTAAAAAGGCTTGTCTTCTCTTATTTAAGAGAAGACAAAGATGATATCTTAGCATAATTTGTCTCACCATGTTTTAAGGAATAATGAGTTATTAAGATAATGCTAAGATATAACCCATTGTAGACATGTTTTTTATCATCTTTAAATTACATGCAAAACTTAAGATAAGATCGTTTTATCAATCATTGTACATGCTTTTATTTTAAACTTTGAAGTCTACTTTACTTTTCCTTTCTTGGAACCGGTTAAGCACGTAGTATAATTGAAGAGCAGAAAAGAAAAGAAAAAACAGAGCAACCACAAAACCACCCGAAACAGAGCAACCATAGTGCTCCGGCATTATTGTACTACATACAAATGCCTCCAACGATGGAAGTACACCGAGCAGCAATTGAGGCCAAGGGAGAAATGGAAGTACGCTAGGGTAAACAGATCCTGCATATGCATGGTTTCACAGTAACCAAATTATACTCCGGTGCAGGCTCCTGTGCGTTTGCGTGCAGAGTTTGCTGAGTGCATGCAGTTGGACTCTAGCCAGTTTTTTTAGCTTAGAGCATCTTTAACAGTCGCAGCAAAAAACACGTGTGGGCGATAAAATGCGATTTTAGCGTGCGGGAGACGGTTTCGCGCGCTCCAGCGGAGGCGGGAAACTCAGGCGCGTGGGAAACGATTGCGCGTGCGGGAAAAAAGCGGCCGGACGCGCATTAGTTTTGACGCGCAGCGTCCGGCGCGTCTATAAAATGCAGCGCCCGCCACACGCCCTCCCATCGCTCTCCACCTCGCCACGCGCCCACTGCCGCTCTTTCCTCGCTTCCTCTGTAGCTTTCTCGCCTCGCCGCCGACGCGCCACCACCGCACCACCATGCCGCCGCGCCGCCGGGCAGTTTCGGGCTACTGCAGCGTCCGCGCGCGCCCGTCCGGCGCCTTCTTCGCCGAGATTCGGTCCGGCGGCGTGCGCCCCGGCCTCGGCACCTTCGAGACCACCCACGAGAGCGCCAGGGCGTACGACGCGGCGGCGTGGCGCTTTCGACGGTCCCGTAGGGACATGAACTTCCCGAAGGTATCGACGCTGGAGATCGCACAGGAGCTGGCGCCTCCCCGCGGCTTCTCACCAACGAGAATCGTCGCGAAAACCGAAGGCGGGAGCGTCGTCTCAGCCTCGTCGAGATGGACGAGGAAGCCATGGCGCTGTGGCGTCAACGCTTCCCGCAGGACGTCATCAACGAGCAGCGGTTCTTCGCGTAAAGGAGGGCGGAGCGAGCCGCCTATCGCGAGGACCGGCGTACACGGAAGGCGGCCGCTGAATTCAACATCGAGCTAGGAGACGCGTTGTCCTGGGACTCCAACGATGATCAGTTCCTTAACGCCTTCATTGTGACGTCCGAGGAGGACATCACCGTGGCGGAGACCGAGTCGGATGAGGCCGACGACGAGTAATTTTTTTATCTATCGTAGGAGGAGGCTATGAATTATCTACGCACTTTTTTTTTTGCAAAATAACTATCTAGGCACTATCTATATATCCTTTTTATCTATCTATGTACTACCTATCTATTGATTTTATCTGTCGTTTTAATCTATCATTTTTATTTATATCTATCGTTTGTATCTATGCGTATATGTGTATCGAGTCGTAATAAAAGGAGGACAAATATAGCGCGTCTGCTGGAGCGGCTCGGGCGCGCTATATTTTGCAGCTGTCGCTGAAGCCAGCGCACCGCGGCGTGTAAAAACTGATGATTCCAATGTTGTATACTGTTTTTTAGCACGCTGCATGTTGCGCATCTGTTGAAGGTGCTCTTTCTGATTATCCGTGTCACTGAACTACCAATAAAGCCCAATCAAATAAAAGATCAGATCGATGGACTGCCAGTGGTTCAGTGCTGTACCATACTGTACCGGTGTGTGTGGCCCAATTTTATTTTTATTTTTAAAACGGAGGCAAAAGTTTTGCCTCATTTCATTAATAAAGAAGAAGAGAGTAACCAGGTCATAAGAGGGTCATTACTCCTTCACAAATGAAAGAAAACAGAGCTACTCTCGCGGCATCAATGATCCCAAGTGTTTAGCCCCGGCCAAGACCCAATTTTGGGCCTCTACTTTGATGCCCGCGAACACGCTTGTTGGCATAGAAGATTTCTTCTGAAACACCCTCGCATTTCTCTCTTTCCAAACCTCCCAGTATACAAGCGATATAAGTGAGGATACGGCCTTTCTCCGGTGCCCACGCTCGAGCATAGTCGTAGCCCACCACTCCTGGACCGTTGGGATCCCTGCCCAAGCGATACTGTCCAGCTCAGGCGCATCCAACCAGCATCTCACCGCATTCCATATGCGGGTGGAGTATCTGCACTTGAACAGTAAATGTGCCGCCGTCTCAGGCTCCCTCTTGCATAGTTGGCATAAATTGCAATTCGGTCATCCTCGTCGCTGCAAACGGTCAGCCGTCCACACTCTATCCTTGATAACAAGCCACGCAAAAAACTTACACTTTGGAGGTGCCCAGTTCCCCCAAACCACTTTTGTCATGTTGGTTGCCACTGCTCCCGCAAACTACGCCTTGTCAGCCGAGGCGGATGAGTATTTGCCATTTGCCGTGAGGTTCCATTTGATGTCATCAGGCCGATCAACATGAAGGTGTATCCTACTTATCTTCTCCCAGAGTTGGCAAAATTCTCGAATATGCTGGACCGATAGTCCAGCCTCCATGTTAATCCATTGTATCCATCTGTGATCTAGCATGGCCTCTTGCACGTACTTGCTCCTATTTGAAGATATCGCAAAGATGGTGGGCGCAACATCCTTGGGCTTTTTTCCCTCGAACCATGGGGAGTGCCAGAAGCGCGTCGTTCGCCCGTCTCCCATGGTGATAGTCGTAGCAGCGTCGAAAAGCTCTCTGTCTATGGAATCACATGGGTTTCCCATGCCCACCCATGCTCTACTGGGCTCCTTCCATTCATACCACAGCCATATCAGTCGCAAAGCTCTCGCATACATGTGAAGGTCTAGAACACCCAGTCTGCCTAGCCTCTTTGGTCTGCAAACTGTCTTCCAATTAACCTTACACTACCCACCGGAGACCTTGTCTGCTCCAACCCAAAGGAATGCCCTCTCAATCTTGTTGAGGGCACACAATGTGCTCTCCGAAAGCCTAATTGCCGTAGCATGGAAGGCTGCCTGGGCGGTGCTCACCGATTTGACCAGCTCGGTGCGCCCAGCCACAGTAATGAAACGGCCCAACCAGGGTACCAGCTTCCCCGCGGCTTTATCCACTAGGTATTGTAGATCAATTTTCTTTAGCCGGTGAACTGTCAGAGGTAGACCAAGGTAGCGCATGGGGAAGTTTGCATGAGTCGTCGGAAGGTACTCAAGAATGTCATCAAGGTCTATCCCGTTGCAGCTAATAGGTGTGACAGAGCTCTTCTCAAGGTTTGTAACTAGGCCCATGACATCGCCAAACTCCGCCAGTATCGAGGTTAGCTGCTGAATGTCCTTGAAAGGCGCCACAAAAATTGTGGCGTCGTCGGCATATGAGGAGGAACGCATGCACGTGGCCCTGCCTCCAATGCGGTGAAGCTTGCCCTGTCTAGTGGAGGTCTCCAAGATGCTCTGAATAGGATCAATCGCCAGGATAAATAGCAGAGGAGAGAGCGGATCTCCCTGCCGGAGGCCCATGCCATGCCAGATAGGCTCGCCCGGAATCCCATTAAGAAGCACTCGGGATGATGACGAACGGAGCAGGGCGGAGAGCATGTCTCTGAACCAGGCCGGGAACCCACGGTGGGCTAGAAGGCTCAGCGGGTAATCCCATCTAACGGAGTCAAAAGCCTTCTTGATGTCCATCTTGAGGAGAAGGGTAGGCTTCTTTAACCGGTGCATCCGCCGAGCAAAGTTTCGCACGTACATAAAGTTGTCATGGATGCTCCTGGGTTTGATGAAGGCGCTCTGGGACCGGGATATCAGAGTGTGCATAAAAGGTGCTAATCGGGTTGCCATCATCTTTGCCACAATCTTGGCCACCGCATGAATAAGACTGATAGGCCTAAAGTTGGTGATGCTCACAGCGCCATCTTTCTTAGGGATGAGCACAATGTTGGCGGTGTTCACCCAATGGAAGTGCTCTGATCGAAGGTCGGAGAAGCTATTGACCATAGCCATGATGTCTGCTTTGATGACCTCCCAACATGTCTTGAAGAAGGCTCCATTGAAACCATCCGAGCCCGGCACCTTATCCTTAGGCATGTCTCCAATGGCGTCAAGCACCTCCTTCTCACTAAAGGGATCATCTAAGGTAGATAGATCACAATGGATGAACTGCATGCTATCCCAGTTAAAATCTCTTTGCGGCCGAGGCTTTTTTCACAACATGCCAGAGAAGTGCTCATGGGTCACCTTCTCCTTCTCTTCGTGTAAGCTTTCCCAATTAGACCCCATCTTGAGCTTATGGATGAAGTTTTTCTCCTTCTTGAATTTATTTTTATGTGAAAAAAAATTGTGTTGGCGTCGCCCTCTTTCAGGCTTGCTATCCTCGAGGCCTGTCTCTTTCTTGCCCTTTCCAGAACTGCAAAACCAGTCACTCTCCTCTTAAGCCTCGCCCTCAAGTCTCGCTCCTCCAAGGACAGAGGTCGCAAATCCATGGCCATGTCCAACCTGAGGATAACCTCCAAGGCCATTGTGAGTTGTAGCTTGGCAGTGGAGAAGAAACTATTGCTCCAACGTCTCAGCGCAACGCCGAGGCGGCGCAGCTTCTCAGCTAGTATACGACAAGGTTCGGTGTGCATGGTTGGCTTGGCCCACTCGTCCGCCACGACCCTACCGAATCCCGGTAGCTTGATCCAAAAGTTCTCAAACTTGAATTTCCGGGGCCTTTTGGGACCGCGGTCGCTAGCCAGGATTAGTGGACAGTGGTCAGAAAGGGATGTCGCCATGGCAGAGAGGACGCGAGAACCAAATTGGACGTCCCAATCAGAGTTGCAGAAAAAGCTATCGAGTTTGCAAAGGGTAGGATCAAGTCTTTCGTTGCTCCACGTGAATTTCCGATTTTGCAGATGGATTTCCTTTAACTCACAGGCATGCAAGGTGTTCCGGAAACGATTTATACGCGAGATGTTAGCATTACTTTTGTTCTTGTTTCTGGCCCTATATATTTGATTGAAGTCCCCATTTGCGAGCCACAAGGTGCCGGCCGCCGGCTTCTGCGCGAGCAGTTCCGCGAAGAAGTCGTCCTTTCTGCTGCTGTTGGTTGGACCGTAGACCGTGGTCAACTTGAAGGAGGTATTGGATTTCAAAATTGTGATTGTGGCCGACAGAGTGAATTCCCCCATGGAAATGTCAGAGGCGCTGATGATGTCCTCGTTCCAGAGCAGGATGATTCCCCCTCTGGTGCCCACGGCCGGCAAGGTGGTGAACCTTCTCAGTCGGTGGCCTCTGATATAAGAAGCAGTTTGGGCGTCCAAAACAGCCAACTTGGACTCCTGAATACACAACAGGTTGCAGCGGGAGGCGGCGACGACCTCATGCACGGTAGTTCTACGATCCGGGCAGTTGAGCCCACGTACATTCCAACTAATGATACAAAGGTTGTGTTCTATCATTTAGGTGTTTGGACATCAACAGGAGCAAGAGCAAGCAACCACATCATTTCAAGAGGTCTGATATTGAACAGGAAGCGGCGGCAAGCTGCAGGCTACCAACACTTACACCAACACTGGTACACAGTAGCCATCCAACTTGGATCAGCCATGCCTACAGCCGAGTACATAAACTGGACTAACATTGGAAACACAAAGGACTCCACTAACAGCTAACAGCGACTACGACGAGCAGACTAATGATCAAACCGCGGCTGTGCCTTCCACCTGGTCAAA
Source organism: Triticum urartu (assembly GCF_056163025.1). Classification (NCBI taxonomy): domain Eukaryota; kingdom Viridiplantae; phylum Streptophyta; class Magnoliopsida; order Poales; family Poaceae; genus Triticum; species Triticum urartu. The sequence continues at coordinate 652,698,237 of NC_141875.1, read as the reverse complement.
CCCCTCATGGTCTAGCCCATTTGCTCCACCATGCTCCAATAGTGCATCTTCCACGGTTGTTGCGAGATCACAGTCAAGACGAAAGAGCGCTCGAAGCGCTCCAATGGCAATGGGCGGCAGTTGCCCCTGGAACAGCTCGGCGAACTTGTTGATGGCCTCCTCGGTGACCTGGTTCCCTTCGTGCACAATCCCCACGCGGTGACACAAGATCTTCTCGGCCATCTAGGCCACCGGGGTGCTTCTGTTCTTTGCTTTCAGCCGTGCACTGCGTCGGCTCAAAGAAAAACCCAGCGCCAGGGTCTTCCGGTGTGCAGCAGGCAGCCTCCTCTTGGTGGACTGCGGCGTCGGGAGCAAGGGGGCCTCCCGTGGCACAAACAGCGGCGTGGGGAGGGCTTCATCGGCACCACCCGGCGTCGTGAGCGGGGTGGCGAGGATTGGCGTCGTCTCTGAAGGTTCATCCGCCAGGAAGGGCGTAGGAGAGCTTGTGGAATGGACCATCAGTGCAGCCTGGTGTAGAGGCGTCACAGGGGAGCATGCCGCGGCCTCCAGCACCGCAGCGCACCTAGATGCACCCAGCAGCCCACCCGTGCGTGCCAGCAGACGCACCTGGGGCATCGAGGGAGCAGCAGACGTTGTCCTGGGAGGTGAGAAACCGGGCGCCCCCGCTGCGGACAAGGATGGGGTGACCACCGCCAAGGATTGGCCGCCCAGGCATGCCGTGGCCGCCCTCTTGATGCGCCAAGCCAGCTTTGCCATAGGAGAGATGCGCTTGTCGGGGTTCCTCGGAACGGTCATGGAGCTACGGCGCCCGGAGGAGGCCGGCAACGGGTCCAGCTGACGACGGCGGCAGCCCGCTGCTGGGACGACAGCACCCCCAGGCAGCGGCAGCACCTTGGAGAGGTCGATCCTCCTACCTCTCGTCTCATGTCGACGGCCATCGCCGCGGTAGTCGCGTCGGTCGTCGCGGCGGTCATCGCTGGACCGCCTCTCTATGGCCCGCGAGCGGCTGCGGAAAAGGCAATCACGCCAGGATCCAGGGCCGTCGTCGCGGCGATCCTCATCACGACGGGGGTCCTCGTCATGGCGGTCTCTGTCCTCGTCGTCGCGTCGACGCCCGCCGCCACCGACGTTGGGTTCCCCGCGCCTTCGCTCGCGGCGAGAGGCCTCGCCATCGACGAGGGCATGCGTCCAGTCGAAGCGCTCGGAGTTGCGTGGCCTCGAAGGGATGGAGCCGTCCGCATTCGGCGTGAAGTCTTCATGGCGATCCAAATGGACAATGACTCTGTACGTGAGCCCCTTGTGCCCGCCCATGGCTGAGGCAGAGACGAAAACCTCATTCCCAACAATGGTCACCCACATGATCTTGGGGATCGCCGATGGGTTGATGCACCATGCCCACAGGTCCAAAGTTGTGGCGTCCTTCTTCTCCCTTGTGGCTATGTCGAAGTAGTTGAGGATGCAGGAGCTGCCCACGATCTTACCAACGGCTTCCTCCATCCAAGCTTGCAGAGGCACCTCCTCGAGGCATAGGTGGACGTGGTGATGGAAGCCCGCGGCGTCCGCCCGAATGAGCGGCCTCCAGTTTGTCGTGTGGATGTCGAGCTTCTCGTGGGTGAACCTGCCCGGCGCCGCGGTGAGCAGGTCGCGATGGTGTGTGGTCCAATTAACATCCGTTGCTGATTAATGAACCTTAATAACTTGATCTACTGCTCCTATAGTATCTTCCTGTGGTCCGCCCTGCCGATAACCTAGTACGCGTGCACTCGCTAACACCAGATTATATTGGTGAATCAACCTGTGGTTGAGTTGGTTAGGTGAACAGTGGTATCCCCAACCCACCAGGGTTCAAATCCTGGTACTCGCATTATTTCTGGATTTATTTCAGGATTTCCGGCGATGCGCTTTCAATGGGAGGAGACGTTCCCGTCGACGACGAGGCGCCTACGGTGACTTCGTAAATCTCAAGATGATATGTCGACTCAGTCTCTCGGAGGTGCTCATAGGGGTAGGGTGTGCGTGTGTGCGTTCATAGCGGTGAGTGTATGCGCGTGTATATGAACGCTTGTGTCTGTACTGGTGCTCAAAAAAAACAAAAAAAAAACACCAGATTATATTGAACCTGTGTTAAGGGACCAGTAGCCGTGGCACATATGCTCACTCCACTCCAAGCGGCGGACCTAGCCCACTGGGCCAGGATGGGCCAACAGTGCTACTGTACATATACTTTTTTTTTGCTTTTCTCCTACGGTATAAAAGTTGTTTCCAAATCTCATGGTGGGCCACCCTCTACCTCCGCCACTCCATGGACCATGGACCAGGCACGCCACCATGCATGTTGTACTATACTGTTAATCAACTTGGCGAAACGAATTAGATACTCGTGGCAGCCAGCACGTACACTTATCTAACCAAGTGGTTGTGTTGACGATATGTTCATGCTAGCCCTGGTGTACTTGATTACCAGTAGCTAGCAATGTGCGAGCGAGTACCCAAGGACAGCTGCAATTTTGTTTCGTTCAACTCTTGGCACACCTTGGTTCCCACTGACGATCTTGTTTTATATGCATGTCGTTGCTTACGAATCAAGGCTGATTGATTTGCTGGATTAGTATAAGACATGCGTAATTGGCTATTTGTTTTCCTGTCGATCCGGGACGGGCGCCACGCATGCAGGTAGTACCAAACAATAGTAGTAGTACCGACGAAAAAGAATTTCTTCCGCTTTATATTATAAAGCAACCACACCAAGCATCCAACAACGAGACAAGTTCAAGCTCCAGGTTCGAAGAAAAAGGGACAAATGCCGAAAGAAAATGTTTGCTCTTTAAATATTTGATCTCCGCAAATCAAATTAACGTCAAGTAGAGCTGCACCGGCCTATCTCTCCGATTCAACAGAAAGGAAGCACAGAAATACTTTAGTAGGTGAAAATCACTTTAGTTACCAGGAATAGGAATCGTAAATACGATAAATAATTCTAACATGAGATATGATGGATTCCAGATCTTTGCTACTTGTGTTGGAAATGTTTTTCTTATATTTGTACGTACGTGCAACTGGTTATGCACAGCTCGTGGACCTTTCTTCCCTTCTCGAATCCGTGTGCGCAAAACTATGGCACTGTATATAAATAACAAAAATATATACGAGAATCCAAAGGTATACATCAGCTAACATATGAGGATCCAAAGGTATACATCAGCTTACATATGAGAATCCAGAGGTATCCACTTCTTTTCCAAAAAATATGAGTATCCACTTGTTCTATTTATAACCTAACTAAAGTGTACAGGCATCATGTGAGGAACAAGTTGTGACTATTCAACAGATAAAGTATACGATTATCTAGGGCTTTCGGGCCGGTTCGAGTTGACATACTATGCTACATTTAGGATGGAAACAGGGAGATATGTACAAATCAGCTGGTATCACGGCACGGGGCTATGCCTAATCAGGGTCGTTAGCTCCACCTCCACTGGGGAGAAGCGTAGGTGGTATGCATCTGCATCTGCTGCTACAGGCCCAGCGTTCTTCAACGTTCAGAAAATAAAATGCAGCTCTATCGGAATACACGACATTATAGTGCATCCTACTGGAAGTCTGGAACCACTCCCGTTCGCCTGACGAGAACCAAATTTGGTTGAGTTTCTTACATCCAAATTCAATGTCATTTTCCTACATCAGTTTTCAGCGTGACCTGTGCATGCACCGAGATCTCCCGTCTGCTAATCCTGGCGCATAAACAAATTTACATGTCGCTCTAACTCTGACGTACGTGCTCTGAGTCCGGTCCAAATCACCAGGATTCGACGGGATCTCTCTCTCTCTCTCTCTCATCTCTCTCTCTCTCATCATTAAGAGTGTGGTTTGGTTGCTAACCTGGTAACTAACTAGCTATAAAAGGAGTGTAGCTTTTCCATGGGCGGTGTCCGGTCTTTTTAGTTGGAACAAATACACAGCATATAATTCATCCTCTTGATCACCTTACTTTTTGGAGAATTATGGCATTGCAGTATACTAGTATATAAGATATCCTTCTCTAGATTGCAGGAGTAATTGGTTCTTTTTTGTTGTTATTATACTCCCTCCGTTTTTATTTAGTTCGCATATTAGCTTTGGTCAAAATCAAGCTTTACAAACTTTGACCAAGTTTATATACAAAAATATTAAGATATACAATAACAAATCAACAACATTAGATTTATTATTAAATGTACTTTCACACCGTATAGATTTATTATGATAAATGTCTATATTGTTTTCTATAAACTTGGTCAAACTTTACGAAGTTTGACTTCAGTCAACTCTAATATGCAGAGTAAATAAAAACGGAGGCAGTACGTAAAAGCAGATGGAAGGGGCCCTCTAACGGTACTTGCGCCGGAGCTTTACAAAATAGCTTCAAGGAAAAATAGGACCGTGCATTAGGAGTTGACAAATGATAACTTGATCAGAGCAGTCGCTAGCCTTCGATCCCTGCAACAACTGGGGGAATTTGTCACTCTATGGGGATGGATTAGCCAGACAGTTCTGCTGCCAGATCAGGATGACACAATCTCCTGGAACCTGACCACTAATGGTCTTCCGCATCGGCCTATGCGGCGCAGTTCTTTGGCTCACACCCAAGATTTGACTCTTCAAAGGTCTGGTCTGCTACGCTGAGCCCAAGTGCAAATTCTTTGCGTGACTAGTCCTGCATGGTAGAATCCTCACCGCAGATATGTTGGCTATTCGCGGCTGGCCACATGACCCAAGGTGTCAGCTATGTCTTCAACAGCCAGAAACGGCAACCCATCTTTGCAAGGACTGTCCCCGCAAAAAAAAGGACTCTCCATTCGCGGTCGCTGTTTGAAACCAGGTAAACACCTGGACAAACGAGGGTCTCGCCATCTCAGGTTTCTTGCCTGAGCCAGGCATTGTTTCTGACTGGTGGGACAAGATGCTAGTAGATGAGCCATCCCAAGTGCGGAGACGGAGGAGCGGCAGGATCATCTACACAATTTGGGCTATCTGGAAAGAGAGGAACAGACGAGTTTTCACAGGTCAGCGGATGACTCATCGCGAGGTTGCTCTACTAGCTTTCGAGGCCATTAAGCAACGTGATATGGCTTCCGTTGGGGCATTGCCATCTGTCGGCATAGACTGAGTATGTGCTAGGTTTTCCATGGTTCATGCATATGGGCCTTTTTTTTTTGGGTTTTTGCCATGTTCCCTAAAAACGTGTGTCGCCCTGTAAATTGCGCTTCTGTTTTCCTTCTATAAAAAAAGGCAGTGCTCCTGCCGGTTTCTCAAAAAACGTAAAAGCAGATTCCAATTTTAGCGGAACCTATATATGCAATGTGTAGTGTAGGTGAACCACTTGGTGTGGTGTGACATAATGCCATCAGGAAGCTTCTGACAAATGCAATCAGCCAATTACTCGGCAGCATAATCTGGTCGAACAGATAATCAATTTGCTATAGCTCCTATAAGTCCTACGGACTACCAAAAACAGAAGAAAAACACGAGCCAGCTAACTACTTCGCTTAACAAAACTAGCTACTCGACAACCATCGCATATGTAAGAGATGCATCACATGCACCATAAATCAAATATTTTGCCGTGTTTGTTATTGCTAGGTCACTAGCTTTTTCACTTGTCACAATCGATTCTCCGCAACACTTTCAGTGGTTAGCAATGGTCGCACAATGGCGATAGTGTTGTCACTTTCAGTTTCAGAAAACTTTGAGCAACAACTAAAATCATCGAAATTCATTGAATTTCAGTGATTCTGATTTCATTTCGGCCAAGAGCTGAAACTTTGACTTCAATTCAACACATTTTATAAAAATTTGAATACTTTTTGAAAATATTTGAATTTTTGTGAACTACTGAAATTGCTGAAATATTTTGGCCTAAAGGTAAATATTTCAGTGTCAACTAAAATCACTGAAATTAAGTGGATTCACCAAACACTGAAAGTGAAAACTAATGTTGGCATGAGATGTAGTCATTATTGCATCGATGGAAGAGGGCAGAACAAAGGGTGTAGCATGTACCAGATACCGTCAACACATCACAGAGGCCAAAGTAATTGGGAAAGTTAGACTGAATGCTTGATCCGGTAGCAGTGGCCAGAAAGCAACGATGTAGATATAGTGGTATAATTTTACCCAAGGAAGAAGAACAAACAAAGGCCAAAATCGACTTTTTTGGGAAACAACAAATCTTTGTGGTATAAAAGGTCGCATATTACACATAAGCATACCCTTGCTAGACAACCAACAATATCCTGTGGTGCTATAGTTCGTGTCTAGCGCTTTGGCTGAACTAACAAAGAAGTCGAAACCGTTGACACGTGTAGTTGTTTCTCTAGTACCAATGTCATGATGCAACAGATTAGACCGTGACACGGTTTCCTTTGAATCTATAAAAACTAAGAGAGCTATTGCAGGAATTTGATTACAGTGAAAGACAAAAAAAATACTTGAACACAAAATATCATCATCATCGATTACTCTAACCAAACTGATTCTCTGGTAGGTCTTTCACTATCTAGAGGAGAAGTTGCGACTGTTGAAGTTTGGCCAACACTAATTTAGACGAACAATCTGACCTAGTTAATTACCTATACAAAGTCATCAAATAGAAGAAACTGAAATTAGTATGAATGAGAAAGAACCATGATAAAACTTGAAGTTGCATCAAAATTGATACCACAAGTGACATGACACCCAAGATAAAGAGAAAGAACATGTTAAGTAGGTGATGGCCCTCAAGCCCTCAACGTTCGACTTTTTTCCTTGATGACAGAATTGAGCGATGTATGCACTCTCTACTGAAAATCATATAGTTGTACCCACAAGTGCCTTAGAAGTGCAATTTCATCTGGACCTTTGCTGGTACTTACAAAGAAGTCCACCAAACAAAAAAGATGCATGCAGTCTAAGGGAGCAATTAACTGCCGGGTACCTATTGTTACTATTTTTTTCTCACATGAAGCATACAGTGTGAAAAAGCACAGGTGTGCTTCATAGTGAAGCACAGATGTGCTCCGCGTGAATTGCGGATGTGCTTCCCGAAAGTGACAAAACACAGTTCTGTTTCAGGCTAAAACATAATTGTGATTCCGCGTGAAGCACACCTGTACTTTCCAAAAAGTGAAAAAGCACCGGTGTGCTCCCCAAAAAGTGAAAAGTACAATTGCGCCTCCTGGTTTCTGGTATATATTTTTTGTTTTCGTTTTTCATTAGTTTTTGGTTTTTCCCCGGGTTCCGATTTTACTAGGTTTTTCTTTTTGAAAAAAAAAATATTCAGCCAAACCTATTAGTATGGGATTTAGTTATGAAGATATCTACGCGAGCAACCCAGTGAAAATGGTCCGTGATTCGAACGCACGGCTCAAGAAATAAAACATCTTGAAGAATCAAATCTCCAAAAAAAGACCGCAAAAATCCCAAGGTTGTGACAAATGTGGAGCATGTAGTGTGTTACTTGTCACCACCAGAGAAGATACAAGTGACCATTGCAAGGGATCCGGCTTGCCTGCTCCCTTCCCATGCTCCCATCCGTGCTCCCACCTAATCCAACGGTTGTCTTTCTCCTTTTTTTCTTTCTAATCTAATCATCTCCCCCCCTGATTTTAAGGGGGTGGGGCCGGGCCTTATTTTGTTCCAATCAGATCAAGCCACGTATGCGGGAGCACGGATGGGCACACGAGAAGGGAGCAGGCAAGTCTCGTCCCATTGCAAGGGGTACCCCTTAACTACACGTTGAATACTTTGTTCAATGCATGATGAGCATTTTTTAATACAAATGTTTTTTTAATGTCAGGAACATTTTTTTCAAAAACATGCAGACAATTTGCTATGCACTGCACATTTTTAATTGCACAAACATTTATTTATATGTTATGAACATTATTCTAAAAAAGTGTGACAAGTGTTTACATTTCATGAACTATACCTTTTTAGGCGCCATTATGCTTATAGTTTTTTTACTGGGAGCTCAACACCATTAACAAAGACTTTCTCATGCTTGACACCAGGAGCATGGAGTTCTCCATTGTTGACCTCCCACTTGGAGAATGGACTATGAATATAGCCATTGTGGAGGTAGCAGAAGGCAGGCTTGGGTTGTTTGTCATGGTCCCTCAAATTGGAGGTGATCTCTGTTATCACATTAGGGGAAACAAAAGTGATAGCTCTAGCCAGAGGCAAATGGAATAGATAATCCCACTAGTTCATGGGTGCCGGAATCTTATCAAAGCTATAACGAAGAGGTACTTGCTCCTATCGAATGTTGGAGACGTGCGGTGGGTAAGAAGTTGCACCTTGAGAGGGTTTGTGTGAAATCTTTCCAGATCACCAAGAATGTGACGCACATATATACCAACTTACCACCATAGTTGTGTGCACCGACAACATGAAGTGGTAAACTTTCTATTGCATCCTACCTATGTCCTTCCCTTCATAGTTAGCACACAACTTGTCTAATGCTTAACAGTTCATTATTGTAATTAGTCATTCTTGTTCACAGATTCACTAGTCACTACTAGGGAAAAGCCTAGCAGCAGCGCGGGTTTTGGGTGTATCAGTAGCGCGGGTGCCCGCGCTACTGATACGGCGCCATAGCTAACTTGTAGCAGTAGCGCGTGTTGACACACGCTACTGCTATACATGGTTAGCTGTAGCGTGCGTTGCAAACAACGCTACTGCTAATTAGCTGTAGCGGGTCTTATACCCCGCGCTACTGCTATTACTTTCAAAAACAAAAAAAATCTCAATCCCGTGTGTGCTGTCAATGGCAGCAATGGTAAGATCTAGCGATGATTGGTGTTGCCGGAGGCATGAACGGACAGCAGAAGACCAGATCCAGCAGTGGCTGTTGGAGAGGGCCCGTTTCTATGGCAGAGCCAGGCCGCGGCGTGGGGCTCCTCTTCCCGACCATGCCAGATAGCTCCGGGTCATCCATGGCGACGACCTGCACGGGCATGGACATGGGAGGGTGAGTCAAACCAGAGGGAGAGAGAGAAAAGGAAAACCGAGGGAGAGAGGAAGGTGATGTAGGGAGCAGCGGAACTAGTCACCGGTGGTGAGGTGCTCCGGTGTGGTGGCGTCGGTGGAAGACCGGTGAGCTCCTAGACGCCAGTGGCGCGAGGCAGCGGCCTCTTTCGGCGCCATGGAGGAGGATGAGTGCATGGGCAAGAGGTCCATGTGAGAGCGTATGGAAAGTGAGAGGAGAGGGTGGTGGAAGAGAGGAGGGATTTGGGGGAGGAGATGGGGACTCGGCCGAGGATATGGCGACTTCACCTACCTCGTACTTAGTACTTAGTAGTAGCGAGGGGTATAGAACCGCGCTACTACTATCAACTTAGTAGTAGCGCGGGTTTATACCCCTCGCTACTACTATGGCATGTGTCGGGGGGCACGGTAGAGACCGCTTAGTAGTAGCGAGGGTTAAAAACCCGCGCTACTACTATCAACTTAGTAGTAGCGAGGGTTAAAAACCCGCGCTACTGCTAATTAGCAGTAGCGCTTCTTTTTTGCCGCGCTGCTGCTAAGATTCTATGTATAAGGTTTTCCCTAGTAGTGAGTGATTAATTATCATATGCTTGTGATAAGCTAATCAAGCACACGAACATAATTGTGGTTGTCGTTTTGTTTGTCCCAATCGCCTTCTTTTGGAGATAATCTGACAAGAGATAAAAAATATTTCACATAGCTTATGCATCCGCTGTTATTTTAGGCCTCGTGAAAATCATGAAAAGGTGTAGGAAGGTGATTCATGCAGCGGAGGCGCGGGCAAGGTCTTCCTATGCGGGCAGGCGGTGCAAGATCTCCATCTGGAGGTGGTCGGGGATATCCACGAAACAATTTTTATGTCTGTTTATTTTGTCGAAATAGACAACGGACTTTGGCGAGATACCAAGAACTCGACAAATAAAACAAAAACGCTTACAGTCCAATCAACCATATGGGTTGATGGCCCAATAATAGGATCAACACGGTGAAAAGGCAATGTTAGCCTCTAGTACTATATCTCGCCGACTGCGAGGTGTTGCACCGTCTCGCCTCTGCGCTCACTTTAATGTGCCGACCCAATAGAGCAGTTTTGGGAAGGTTACATAGACTGGTTTTAAAACATTTTCATGCAGGTTCTTTATTTTTCTGCATTGCTTTTCCTTTTCCTTTTTTCTATATTTTTCAGTATTGGTTTTCCTTTTTTTTGTATTCATCAGTTTCTTTTAGATTTTTTTCTGTTATTCTATTTGATTTTTTGTTTTTGTTATATTTCAAATACATGTCGACTTTATTTAGATCCACTTTAAACATGTTTCACATACACGTTGAACATTTCTTACATGACACTAAACATTTTCCAAATAAATGTTGAACATTACGAAAATGCATATTGAACACTTTTTAAATACAATGCGAGTACTTTGCAAAAAAAACATGATTTACTTTAATAATGTTCAAACATTATGTTATGTGTTGCAACTTTTTATTTTTAATGACAGATACTGTTTAGTATGTTTGGAACAATTTTCTAAAACATTGCAAAAAAGTTTTACCTTTCATAAACACTTTTTTGTAATGTAATTGAACATATATTTAACTTGAGAACATTTAATAAATGTGATGAACAATTTCTTGAATGATACTACTATATTTCGAAATTGTGCAAACCATCTTTTAGATTTTCATGAACATATTAAACAAATCATGGTCATATTTTTAAAATATGGGAAGATATTATAAATGCCATGGACATTTTTTGAATGGTATGAACATTTTAAATAATGCATGAACCATTTTTTACACTACACAATTTTTTCAAAATGCACGGTTCACGCTTTTTAAAATTTAAGTAGAGTATCTTTTGAATTTTCGTTTTTGTTATTTTTCAAATACATGTCGGCTTTATTTAGATCCACTATGAACATGTTTCACATACATGTTAGACATTTCTTACATGTCTCTAAACATTTTCCAAATAAATGTTGAACATTACGAAAATGCGCATTGAACACTTTTTTAATATAGTGTGAGTATTTTGCAAAAAAAACCATGAACATTTCTTAATAACGTTCAAACATTATGTTATGTCTTGGAACTTTTTCCTTTTAATGTCCATATTGTTTCATATGTTTGGAACATTTTTTCAAAACTTCGCAAACAAACTTTACATTTCATAAACATTTTTTTAATGTAATTGAACATATATTAAACCTGAGAACATTTAATAAATGTGATGAACAATTTCCTGAATGATTCTACTATTTTTCAAAATTGTGCACACCATCTTTTAGATTTTCACGAACATTTTTTGAAAATGCCATGATCATATTTATAAAATATGCCAATGTTTTTCTAAATGCCATTGACATTTTTTGAATGGTATGAACATCTTAAATAATGCATGAACCATTTTTTTTACACTGCATGGATTGTTTTTAAATGCACGGTTTACACTTTTTAAAATTTAAGTAGAGTATCTTTTGAATATATTTACCGAGAGAGAGAGAGAGAGAGAGAGAGAGGATAATTCAAAATATAAACTTTTACGGATACATTGGATTTTGGTGAGCGCCAATTTTTTTTTCAGACTTTCCACTCCAGACAGTAGGGTTGATTTTGTGATCCATGTTCGAGTTGCCCTAACCAGGATATAAATATTTAAATGTTATATATTTGCTGAGTTGAAGGAGAGAAAGAGAAACAGTATGTATGTTAGAGTAAGTACAATACGGTGATGTAAGCACACTATAAGAGCTTAAATATTATATTTTTACTAAGTTGGAATAGAGGGAAAAGAAAGCGGGTTGTAGATTAAGAGCTAGCCATAGCACATGCTTCATAAACTTTGTGAGAGTGTGAGATGGGTCACTGTAAATAAAATAATAGTCTAGTGTCAAAAACGCTCTTATATTATGGGACGAGGAGTACTTCTTTGTAGGTAACTACATATTGTACATGTTGGCTATATATTGACTATAGATGACATGACAATATCATATACCCAACAGTTGGTTATATTATCAGCATTTAGCCACATTTTAAAAAATAATGTGAGAGTGTAAGGTGGACTATATACTAATAGTAAAATACTATATCTTTATAGCTAACTACTATACATATTGGGTATTAGATTGGTTATACATGGCATGACAATGCGCTATAGCTAGCATCTCACTCAGGTTGCTACATCAGATTTTTATTTTATTTTTTTACGTATGAAAATGTGCTAACAGACGTATTTGCGTCCAAAGCCATACCCACTCTCCAGCTCTAGCTCCAGCATCATTATTGGCTAAGTGCCTAGTTTGAGCTAACCATATTTGAACTAGTATAATGTCGCTTTACAGAAAGGAGACTTTGCAAAAAGTGGGTTAGTATTTGTCAAAAAAGAGGTGGATCAGCATCCATATTTGAACAGCCGCTCCAGGATCCATATTTGCTCAGGCCCTCCTCCTCAAGTTAAGCATCTGCAATGGCTTTGATTAATTAACAAGTGATGCACTTGAGAAAGAACTGTCTCTAAACCTAGTGATCATTGGTTGAAATGCTTGCAAGGTTGCCACTAGTTCGATGGATTCTTTGCACTCCTCACAAAAGTGGTCCCTTGATCTACGGGGAACAAACGAAAGTGGTCCCTTGATCGTTGAACTAATTAAGCTTTAAATTATCAAGGGTTGTTTAATTAGTCTTTGATGGGATCTAGCTAGGGCTAGGGCCTCAAAAGGAAGAGCTAGAGTGCGTACGTGACTAGAAGCGGCATACACATACGGCTTCTTTGGCACGAGAGGGACAGCACTACATGATAGTCTTGTGGTAGTGGTATGGTACCTGCGAGCTTAATTAGTCAGCTAGCTTTGTGTGTGTTAATACGCTTGACTAAGACCCATGCAACGTGCAGTTAGCCCGCGCCAACAGCTGCATTTGGGTGGGACCCCAAGTTAATTGTCATAATCTATAGTATAGGTACAAGTCTCCCACTTTGTTATTTTAAACTTTGAAGTCTACTTTACTTTTCCGTTCTTGGAACCGGTTAAGCACATAAATAATTGAAGAGCAAAAAGGAAAAGAAAAAAGCCAGAGCAACCACAAAACCACCAAAAAGAGAAAAAGAAACAGAGCAACCAGAGTGCTCTCGTATTGTTGCACCAGTACTACATAGTACAAATGACTCCAATCTGACAGGAGTGAAAACCGAGCAGTAGTTGAGGCGAAGGGAGAAATGGAGCTACGCTAGGGTTAATATACTACTATCCTGCATGTGCATGGTTTCACGGTAACCAAATTATACTCCGGTGCAGGCTCCGTTGCGTTTGCGTGCGGAGTTTGCCGCGTGCATGCATGCAGTTGGAGTCTGGCCAGCTTTTGTAGGTTACTGATTACAGTAGTATTCATGTCGCTGAACTACCAATGCCGGCTTAGTTTAGTGGTTCAGTGCTGTACCGGTATGTGTGGTCCAATTAACGTCCGATTGCGGATTAATGGTCCAATTAACTTGATCTACTCCTATTCTAGTTTCTGTCTCTACCTTCCTGTGGTCCGCCCTGCCCCGGTAACCTAGTACGCATGGACTCAAAAAAGGTTAAAAAAAATCTAGCCCTAGCTAGTGTACTTGATTAGTACTCCCGGAGTAGCTAGCAACGTGCGACCGAGTCCCGGAGTACACAGCTGCCGTTTTGGTTTTGCGCTCATGATCTTGTTTTATATGCATGTCGTTGCTTACGAATCAAGGCTAATTGATTTGTTGGATTAGAATAAGACATGCTTAATTGGCTAATTGCCCGTCGATCCGGGACCATGCATGCATATGTTTTCTGGACGGACCACGCATATATTAGCGGGTGAAAAGCCGAAAATACAAAGGTGAACATGGGTGCGTGCGCACCCACATGAATAGTAAATTCATAAAAAATACTAGAGAAATTTAAAAAATTCTGAAATTTTGCCGTATGAACCTTAGATGATCATCCTACTCACGTGTGAAGTTTCATGATGTATTTACACCTGTGGTATTTTTTAGTGAAGAAAATACAAATGCGACCATACTATTCATTAAACAGTGTTTTTTAATATAGCTTCGATTACCTTCGATTTTGTCATTTTTGCCAAGATTATCACGGATGTGATTTCTTCGTGAAACTTCATATGCGAGTATACCGGTTGACTATGTATATTAAAAAAATAAATTCAGATTTTTTTGATTTTTACTAGCATTTTTTTGAATTGGCTATTCATAAAGGGTGCGCGCGCACCCATGTTCACCAAATCCGCGTCCGTGGAAAGCACTTTAGTTACCAGCAATAGGAATCCTAGTAAATAGGATATTAGAGCATCTCTAGCAGACCCGCTTCCGTCCTGACCCGCAAAATAACCGCCAAAATACGAGTCGACGCGACAAAACCTGCCCGATCAGACATCGCATACGCGTCCGACCCATAAATTTTTTTCGGACGCGACAAAAGATCTCCCCCGACCTCTAGATTCACGGGGTGGGAGGACGACCCGAGCTCGGCCCCTATCCGCAGCGAGATTTGGCAGGAGGGACATTTCCGCGCGGCCGTTCCCGCTCCCCCCACCCTTCGCCACCATTGCCCCGCCACCTTCCGCTCTAGTGCATCTTCCCCGGCAGTCCTTCGCCGCCATGGATGACTCCCCGCCGTCTCCCGTCACCGTCGAGGTTGCGCACGCTCAATCCCCTCGAGCGGATCTCGTCGCCGACCATGTTGGCCCCGCCGTCGCTCAAGGCACCACTGCGCCTGCCCGCAAGCGGCATGGCAACGTGGTCGTGCAGGGCGGGAATCCGGCTGCCCCCGCCGCGAAGGCCTGCGCTCCAGCCGCCAACGCCGCTGCGCGATCCCGGCCGGCGGCAGAGAAGGTCGGCAAGGTCTCCGGCATAAAGCGGAAGAAGATTCCGGCTACAAAGAAGCCGGCTCCTTCATCCACTCCCTCCGCCCTGGAAAGAGGTTCCCCGATGATGCCGCACAACGGTGCTACTCCCACCGCAAGCGAGGTGTTTGATGAAATGGCCGGAAGGTATGCGTCTTCGGTCATGACATTTTTTTTTGCTTTTCGCCATTTGCGATAGCTCGTGACTTGTTGTTGTTCACTATAGCGGTGGTTCGAACAATGCAACTGCCGAGTTCGTGAACTTGTTGGACACCAACGCCGTTGACATCGATCAAGCCCCGTTAGCAGCATTCAATTAAAATGAAACGGAGGGCAGCGTGGATGATCATGGTGGTGAAGAAGAAGTGGAGGAGATCGATGAGGGGGCGTATGAGCAATCGCAAACAAAAAGTGGAAAAGCCAAAGATCGAAGAACTACACGATCTTGGAAGATCAAATCTTGATCAAGGCATGGAGTGCGGTGTCCCTTGATGCATGCACGGGTACTTCTCAAACCGCCAAGAGGTATTGGCAAAGGACCGAAGATCAATACTTCCGCATGATAGCAAAGTATCCCAATAGGACTCCACGCACTTTTCGGTTGTTTCAAGGGTGTTGGGATGTGATCAAACCTATTTACAGCCGTTGGGAAGCTTGCTTGGAGGAAGTACGCAATGCACCTCCAAGTGAAACCGTGGAATCCGACTATGTGATTTTTTTTTGACTTTGTTCAAGTTGTGCACGTCATATTGCATCATATGAAATGATTGCATCATTTGACTTTGCTCAAATTGTGTAGGACAAAATTGCCCAACATAGATACAAAGACATGGAAGCTTCGGAAGGCAAATTCTTCAAACTAGAGTATTGTTGGGACTTACTCAAAGAGTGCGAGAAGTGGAAGTTGATTGACAAAGAATCCCCACCGAAGAGAGGTTCACTTACAAACATGGATGAAGATGATGATGATGATGATGATGATGATGATGATGATGATGATGATGATGATGATGATGGCCCAAGAAACTTGAATAAGCCCGATGGCGACAAGAAGACTAAGGAGAAGATGAAAAGAGAGCACGAAGCGTCGAGCTTGAGGGAGAAGATTGATGTCATGGTGCAATCAAATGAGTTGATGTTAGCGAAGACATTGGAGATCAAGAAAGAGTTGACCGAGAAGAAGGCAAGGGAGAAGCAAGAACAATGTCAATTGCTCAAGGAAGAGGGGCTGCGCAAAGCGGCCATTGAGGAGAGAAGAGCACGTGTCACTGAAAACAAAGCCACGTCCGAGTTGACGAGAACAAGATCATGACAATGAACCGCAATGACATGGACGACCCCACCAAAGAATGGCATGATATAGCAAGAAGAGAAATCTTGAAGAGGAGAATGGTTGCGTCGGCCAGTGCGTGTTACAGTGTCGAAGATGTTTTCTCAGCGGGGTTTGGAACCAATGTCGCCGATGCGTTCAGTGCACCAGCCGATGATTTCGGTGCGGGAGTTGGAACAAGCGCCGGAGGTGGATTCGGTGGTTCCGATGAACTCCATGGACTCGATGGCGCGGAGTGAAGATCGACCAAGATGATGTCAGACGTGGTCGACACTTTTGCGAGACCCTCTTTTGTGTTTGTCCTACAAAACTTAAGCTTTTATTTTTCGCGTGAACTGTGTTCTTTTGTTTGAATTTGAACTTATTTGTCGGAACCGATATCAAATTGGATAATTAGGCGTCTTCGGTTTGCGGGTCGACGCGGCGGTGCCCGAGCAGACCACGCGTAGCCGACCCGTAAAAAAACATATTCACCGAATATTCTTTTTTACGGGTCCGTTTTGCGGGGTCTGAGTCTGACCTCGCTCGCGCCAGCCTGCATATATACTTTTCCGCGAACTGCAAAAAACTTATGAAGGTTGGGATTTTGCGGGGTCTGTTAGAGATGTTCTTAATTCCAACATGAGCCATGCGATGGATTCCAGATCTTTGCTAGTTGTGTTGAGAGTGTTTTCTTATATTTGTTCGTAGGTGTGTGCAACTGGCTATGAACAGCTCGTGGACCTTTCCCTTGCAGTGCTGCATATACATGCCAAAGAGAATCCAAAAGTGTACGTCAGCTTACATACGAGAATCCAAAAGTGTGCATCAGCTTACATACGAGGATGCAAAGTGTTAGCAGTTACATATACATGAGTATCCACTTGTTCTATTTAACCAAACCAAAGTGTACAGTACAGGCATCATGTGAGGAACAAGTTGTGATTATTCAACAGATCAAGTACTACACGATTGTCTAGGGCTTTGTTCATCAAAAAAGATTACCTAGGGCTTCCGGGCTGGTTCGAGTTGACACACTAGTACTATATTTATAGGATGGAAACAGGGAGATATGTACAGGTCAGCTGGTATCACGGCACCGATATACAGCCGCCCACAAGGCTATGCCTATGCCTATGCCTATGCCTATGCCTAATCAGGGTCGTTAGCTCCACGGAGAAGAGAAGCGAAGGTGGTCGTCGCCTGGAAACAGCGAGCTGACTATGCTCAAGCCTTGTCAGTTTGTCGTCGCACACCGCACATTTCGTTGCATTGCTATAACTAACTAGCCAAGGACACTGGCCTGAATTATCCGCTCACAGTAACTGAATTAGGTGACCAATTGTTTTTCTAACTGAACTCCGTCTCGTCGCTCCTCAGCTAAGGTAAATAAACCTGGCCACTGCACGGCTCAGTCTGCAGGTGCAGCTTAGTTGCCTACAGACTGAGCGCACCCTCGATAGGCTGCCGGGCATCACAGGTGACTGCGCTATGCTACTACAGTACATTTCCAGCCACAGGGCCGATTAATGCTGCTGAAGCTGTCGAAGAGCAAGCGCATCAACATCAGCAGCGATTCAAATTGCAGAATGTATACGCCATGCTTGAATCTAGCCTGAACCAACACTGTTCCTCCTCCCTAATCTGAGATTCATGTTACCCCCTATAATCATGAGAAGCGGTGGCAAGAATGTCACAGACTGATCGATACCGGAATATGCTGTTGATGTGCAGCAGGCTGTTGTGAATGATGCATCTGCATCTGCATCTGCTGCTACAGGCCCAGCTTTCTTCAACATTCAGAAAAAAATTCAGCTCTATCAGAATATGTGACTATACACGACATTACAGTGCATCCCTACTGGAAGTCTGGAACCACTCTCGTTCGCCTGATCAGCACCAAATTTGGTTGAGTTTCTTACACCCAAATTCAGTGTGATTTTCCTACGTCAGTTTTCAGCGTGACCTGTGCATGCACCGAGATCTCCTGTTTGCTAAGCCTGGTGGATAAACAATT
Source organism: Triticum urartu (assembly GCF_056163025.1). Lineage (NCBI taxonomy): Eukaryota > Viridiplantae > Streptophyta > Magnoliopsida > Poales > Poaceae > Triticum > Triticum urartu. Next base: position 652,680,025 of record NC_141875.1, on the reverse strand, counting down.
TACCTGTCGCTCTAACTCTGACGTGCGTGCTCCGAGTCCGGTCCAAATCAACAGGATTCGACGGGATCCCTCTCTTTCCTGTCTCATCTTTCAGACTCTGGTTTGGTTGCTAACCTGGCAACTAACTAGCTATAAAAGGAGCATAGCTTTTCCAGGGGCGGTGTCCGGTCTTTTTAGTTGGAACAAATATAGTCTACAGTTCATCCTCTTGATCACCTTAATTTTTGGAGAATTCTGGCATTGCAGTAGTATAAGATATCCTTCTCTAGATTGTAGGAGTAACTGGTTCCTTTTTGTTGTTATTATACGTAAAAGCAGATTCTAATTTTGGCGGAACCTATATATGTGCAATGTGTAGTGTAGGTGAACCACTTGGTGTGGTGTGACATAATGCCATCAGGAAGCTTCTGACAAATGCAATCAGCCAATTACTCGGCAGCATAATCTGATCGAACAGATAATCAATTTGCGCTCCTATAAGTCCTACGGACTACCAAAAACAGAAGAAAAACACGAGCCAACTAACTACTTTCGCTTAACAAAACTAGCTACTCGACAACCATCGCATATGTAAGAGATGCATCACACGCACCATAAATTGAATATTTTGTTGTGTTTGCTATTGCTAGGTCACCGGCTTTTTCACTTGTCACAATCGATTCCTCGCAACACTTTCGGTGGATAGCAATGCTCGCACAATGGCGATTGTGTTGTCACTTTCAGTTTCAGAAAAATTTGAGCAACAACTAAAATCATCAAAATTCATTGAATTTCAGTGATTCGGATCATTTCGGCCAAGAGCTGAAACTTTCACTTCAATTCAACACATTTGATAAACATTTGAATTCTTTTTTAAAATATTTGAATTTTTGTGAACTACTGAAATTGCTGAATTATTTTGGTCGAAAGGTAAATATTTCAGTGTCAACTAAAATCACTGAAATTCAGTGAATTTCATCAAAATCTCACTGAAAGTTAAAACTAATGTTGGCATGTAGTCACTATTGCATCGATGGAAGAGGGCAGAACAAAGGGTGTCACGTGTAAGAGACACCGTCAACACATCACAGAGTGGCGCTAGAGGCATAACCGAGCATGTAGACCACACCAAAGTAATTGGAAAAGTGTCGTCGCCGACACAATAATGAATGTGATGTTAAATGGAATGCTAGATCCGGTAGCAGTGGCCAAAAAGCAACGATGTAGATATAGTGGTAGGATTTTACCCAAGGAAGAAGAGCAAACAAAGGCCAAAATCGACTTTTTGGGGGAAAAAACAAATCTTTTGTGAACTACTGAAATTGCTGAATTATTTTGGTCGAAAGGTAAATATTTCAGTGTCAACTAAAATCACTGAAATTCAGTGAATTTCATCAAAATCTCACTGAAAGTGAAAACTAATGTTGGCATGTAGTCACTATTGCATCGATGGAAGAGGGCAAAACAAAGGGTGTCACGTGTAAGAGACACCGTCAACACGTCAACACATCACAGAGTGGCGCTAGAGGCATAACCGAGCATGTAGACCACACCAAAGTAATTGGAAAAGTGCGACACAATAATGAATGTGATGTTAAATGGAATGCTAGATCCGGTAGCAGTGGCCAAAAAGCAACGATGTAGATATAGTGGTAGGATTTTACCCAAGGAAGAAGAGCAAACAAAGGCCAAAATCGACTTTTTGGGGGAAAAAACAAATCTTTGTGGTATAAAAGGTCACATGTTTCACATAAGCATACCCTCGCTAGACAACCAACAATATCATATGACGCTATAGTTTGTGTCTAGCGTTTTATGGCTTAACTAACAAAAAAGAAGTTTTTTTTTGAGCATCAGTACAGACACAAGCGCTCATATACACGCGCATACCTCATCCCTATGAACGCATACACGCACACCCTATCCCTATGAGCACCTCCGAGAGACTGAGCCGGCATATCATCTTGAGATTTACGAAGTCACCGTAGGCGCCTCGTCGTCGACGGAAACGTCTCCTTCCACTGAAAGCGCATCGCCGGAAATCCTGAAATAAATTCAGGAATAATGCGAGCACCAGGATTTGAGCCCTGGTGGGTTGGGGATACCACTGTCCACCTAACCAACTCAACCACAGATTGATTCGCAACAAAAAAGAAGTCGAAACCATTGACATGACACATGTAGTTGTTTCTCTAGTACCAATGCCATGATGCAACAGATTAGACCGTAACACTGTTTCCTTTTAATCTATAAAAACTAAGAGAGCTATTGAAGGAATTTAATTTACAGTGAAAGACAAAAAATACTTCAACGCAAAATATCATCATCATCGATTACTCTAATCAAACTGATCTCCTGGTCGATCTTTCACTATCTAGAGGAGAAGTTGCGACTGTTGAAGTTTGGCCAACACAAATTTAGACAAACAATCTGACCTTATTAATTACCTATACAAAATCATCAAATAGAAGAAACTGAAACTAATATTAATAAGAAAGAACCATGATAAAACTTGAAGCTACATCAAGATTGAGACCCCATGTGACATGGCACCCAAGATAAAGAGAAAGAGCATGCTAAATAGGTGATGGCCCTAAAGCACTCAATGTTCGACTCTTTTCCTTGATGACAGAATCGAGCGATGTATGCACTCGCTACTGAAAATCATATAGTTGTACCCACAAGTGCCTTAGAAGTCAATTTCATCTGGACCTTTCGTGGCACTTACAAAGAAGTCGACCAAACAAATAAAAAACGCATGCGGTCTAAGGGAGCAAGGAACTAACGGGTATACCCCTCCAGGTGATTCCGAGTGGGCGGCATGGGGAGCGCCCAGGCGAGGTTTCTTTAAAAACATTTAGTATTATTGTTTTTGTTCTTCTTCTTCTCGCGTGAAGCAAACAGTGTGAAAAATCACAGGTGCGTCACAATGAAGCACGGCTGTGCTTCCGCGTGAATTGTGGATGTGCTTCCCGAAAGTGAAAAAACACAGTTATGCTTCAGGGTGAAACACAATTGTGATTCCGTGTGAAGCACACTTGTTGCTTTCCGGAAATTGAAAAAGAACCGATGTGCTCTCACAAAAAACTGAAAAGCACAATTGTACTTCTTCGTTTCTGATCTGATATATATTTTCCGGTTTTCGCTTTTTTTCAGTTGTTGGTTTTTCCCAGGTCCTGGTTTTTCCCAGGTTTTTCTTTTTGAAAAAAATATTCGGCCAAACCTATCAACATGGGATTTAGTTTTGAAGATATCTACGCGAGCAACCCGGTGCAAAGATTCGTGATTCGAATGCACGACTCAAAAGATAAAACAACTTGAAAAATCAAATCTCTGTAAAAAAAAAACTGCAAAAATCCTAGATTGTGACAAGGTGTGGAACGTGCAGTGCGCTACTTGTCACCACCAGAGAAGATACAAGTGAGCATTGCAAGGGGTACCCCTTAACTACATGTTGAATATTTTGTCCAATGCATGATGAGCATTTTTTTAATACAAGTGATTTTTTTAATGTCATTAAAAAAAATCAAAAACATGCAGACATTTTGCTATGCACTGCACCTTTTTAAAATGGCACAAACATTTTTTATATGCTATGAACATTATTCTAAAATAGTGTGAACAAAGGTTTACATTTCATGAACATTTTAGTTGAAATATGATGAAACATATATTTAAACGTGAAAACAGTTATAAATATGATGAATTTTTTAATGGTACTACCATTTAAAAAATTGCGCACAATTTTTCACACTTTCATGAACATTTTCAAAAAAAGTATCATATTTTTAAATGCGTGAAGTTTTTTGTAAACATCACGAACATGTTTTTAATGGTATGAACCTTTTCCATAAATGCACAAACCATTTTTCTAGACTACACATTTTGTAATGCATGGTGCACATTTATTGAAATTGAAGTAAAGTGATTTTTTGGAATACATATTAAGAATATTTCAAAATATTTTTCTAAATGGAGGTTGGATTTGGCGTGATCTTTTTCTCCTATCTCGTACTACTTCAGTGTATTGTTTGGTTGCTAACATGGTAAGTGAGGGCAACCCCAACGCAAAGACGCATTTTGTCCACCACCATCCGTTTGGGACCGCGAAGACAAAAAAAGCAGCCCAACTTAGAGGGACCCATTTTGTGTCCCTTCAAACCCATTTCTATCCTAAACTTGGGTCTGATTTTGGTCTGAAATGGACACCTTCCATTGTCCGGCTGTCCCACCATCTATCCACCTTTTTTTCTCCCTCTCTCTCCTCCTTTTCTCACTTCTGACCCACCCACCCACCATGCCGCCAAAGACCATGCGTTGTAGAGACGAGGAAGGCCAGGTGGGGCGGCGGTCCCTCCGGTGCGAGGCAAGGCTGGCGGCATGCCAGCGCTCCCTCCAGCGGTCTCCAGGGCGTTCTGGGAAGGCGTCGTGGGAGACAAGGCAAGGCGTTGTGGGAGACGAGCGTCGAATCTCCTCTGCCTCGTTGCTTGGAGGCGAGCGAGAGGTGCAACAAGATTGGCGGAGACCTCATCTCCGGCACCCTTCCCCGAAGCCAGCCTACTCGCTGGTGTGGTCGGGCATCTCAACGCGCCGCTCTGCGGCTAGGAACTCACACTCAACTCAACGGCCACTCCGACACGTGAGGCCTGGCTGGTCGCCACAGCAAGACAAGTCTTCATAGCCGAGTGAGCCTTTTGATAGCCTCAACCTTGACATGTCCGTCTAAATGGGCCCTACGCATTGGGTGCATAGGTTGTGTCCGTCATTGTCCGTTTGCGGATCCAAACGGATAAAAATTGAACACAGTCCATATCCATTTGAGTCTCTATGTTAGAATTGCCCTAACTATAGTTGATCGGAGAATAGCTTTTCCGGGAGCGGTGGATTGTGTTTTTAGTAGGAATAAATATAGTGTACATGTGATCTTGCATAGTGATGTGTCATAACCATAATTTTGGAGTACTTTGGTATTGTAGTACTATAAAATATCCTTCTCTAGAATGCAATCAGTTATTGTTTTTAGTGTTTTTTAATGTTGGTAGCAGAGTCGCAAAATTCGTTGATTAGAAAGTGGTATTACAAGAACACGTCTAGAAGAGGAGTACACCACATAAAAGAGAGTGCCAAAAAAGAAGAAAGAAAAAAGGACTACATGGTTTATTTGTGGAAAACCGGGCGAAAAAGCTAAATAATGCCTAGCTAGGCTAGTACTAAAGCACCATAGTACATACAAGACGCGAGAAGACCAACACCCCACAACACACCCGACTGGGCACTCGAGGGCCTTCGCCGCTAACAGGGTACACACCGAAAACCAACGTACTATCCAGGCTGCCACGAGAATATTGACGAGACTCAATGTCACTAGAGAGGAACGATATGTCCGATAGAGCGAACTTATGCCACTCCGGTTCCTTGAGAATTTGCTGAAATCATTCAAATCCAAGCACCCCTCTAGCTAGTGCACGTTGGGCAAATCTGCCAAGAGAGCGCGGGGCTCCGGACAGGGCGGGCTTGACCCAGGGCATGGGGAATTCGGTCCAACTAACAGAAACTGATATTTTCTACAAAAAAAATCAAGACGGCAAAACACATCATGGGCCGGAGCATCAATTGAACCGAAACCCCATCTATCGTTGAAAAAAAAACTAGTACCCCTACTCTATGGCGCAGCAGCGAATTGCTTTCGTTTTTGGAAAACAGGTAGTTTTGTTGAGAGCGGAGTAGAGCAGGACCTAAGTGGCAGTCGGGGGCGGATCTAGGCAGGGTTCGAGGTGGTTGGTCCAAGACTAAGCAACCAGCCACCAAACGAGCGGAAGTGGCTCGTACCTCGAAGACCAATGCCCAAAATTGAGGGGCAACGTCGTTGAAGCTCCAGGGCGTGGAGGGGGATGCTCGGCGGCAATTCGGTGGTGGACTTTCGTCATGGAGAGGGAGAAGGAGGGGGAAGGGAGCAAGATTATACCGGCAGGCGGTGGGGAAGGAGATATGGTGGAGGCGACGAACGATCTAGATTCCCGAGGAGACGAATGGGTAGAGCATTTCTCCTTTGGTGCCTTGGGCTATCATGGATTTGGTTTTTGTGATTAGAGGGAACCAATCCTAGCTTCTCAATCTGCTCATCTTTAATATAATCTAGGATCATTTGCGTGAAAACATTTTGGTGATGGACGAGACTTGACTGCTCCCTTCCCGTGTGCCCATCCGTGCTCCCGCATATGTGGCTTGATTTGATTGGACAAAATAAGGTCCGGCCCCACCCCCTTAAAATCAGAAGGGGAGATGATTAGATTAGAAAGGAAAAAGGGGAAAAGACAGCCGTAGGATAAAGTGGGAGCACGGACGGGAGCATGGAGAGGAAGCCGGCAAGCCGGATCCTTTGGTGATGGTCCTCAAGCCCTCAACCTTTAACGTTTTTTCCTTCTTGATGTAGTTGAGCGATGTGTGCACTTATTACTGAACATCAAATATCATATACTTGTACCCACTAGGGGCGTGTCTTTGTCTCGCTATAACGCCTCGCTTTAGGGAGTGCACTATGTGGGTCCGCCCAATACCGTTAATTCAATAGTTTTGTCCATTTTTTCCTTGTTTTCTTTTTTACTATTGTTTATATTTTGTGACATTCTAAATATATATTCCAAAAAATAATTTAGTTCGTTTACTTCAATAATTGAAAATTGTTGACTATAAAAAATGAAAAATGTTAATGCAGTGTAAAAAGTTTGTTAGCATAATTTTGAAAAAATGTTGAAAGCATTCAAAAAATGTTTCTGATATTTAAAATGTTGACATTTCAAAAATAAAAATTACATGAAATTTTAAAAAATTATACATTGTTAAAAAAACGACCATATAATTCAAAACGAATATTTTATAGCATTCAAAATAATTGTACTTTACATCAAAAGAAACAATCATGAATTTCAAAATATATCCTTGACATTAAAAAATATATTTACAGAACGCAAAGAAAAGTTTTGCATGGTTAAAATAATGTTTGTATCATTCAAAAAATAAAGATGTTTTAAATTTTTTGAGATGTATTAAGAATTCCCAAAAATGTGTATTCAGAAAATTGTTAATGATGTATTTGAGAAATGTTTAAATTGTATAAAAATGATTTAAATTTTCACGAGAAATACACAATATGTATTAAAAAATAGACATCAAAACATATATTTTTTAAAATATGAACAATGTATGAAAAATGTGAAGCGTGTATAAAAATCCTGATATATTTAAAAAATTATACTTGTGTATAAAAATGTAGACATGTTTTGAAAAAGAAGAAGGAAAAGTCCAAAGAAAACTGAAGAAAAAAACCAAAGAAAAGTAAATAAAAATAAAAGAAAAACCAAGGAAAACCGATATAAACAGTGAAAACCCAAGAAGAAAACCACAGAGAAACAGACACTAGTGCGGCTGCAATAGTACTGGGCCGACCCAGTGAGGCCACGCCCAGAGGCGAGCCGGAGCTACGTCTCACAATAGGCGAGACATATTTCTTGCGACCCACGATTGCCTTAGAAGTGCCATCTACGTCATTAGTGGATATCCCCAAGTGCCATAGAAGTTCCATGTCTATTACACGGATGAACAATACAGTTTCTTGCATGGCCATTCTATGAGTGTCGTAGAAACTAAGGTAGAGAACTACCATATCTTGCCATGTCTTTTTAAAGATTTCAATATGGACTACATGTGGAGCAAAATGAGTGAATTTGCACTTTAAAACTCTAAAAGACATATATTTAAAAATGGAGGGAGTAGAAGTTTGTTAGAATGCCCACACAAGGTGATCATTCAATTATAGAATTTTGTTTTGTCATCACACTCAGTTATAGTCCAGAGATGGATGACTTATAGTACCAAAAAACAGAATACTTCAAAAATTAAGGTGAGCACTCTTCATTGTGCAAGACGATCAACAGTACACTATATATCTTCCAACTAAAAAGACTGACCACCGCTGCTTGAAAAGTTATGCTCCTTTAGCTGTAGCTAAAAAGCATAAATCGTGCAATTAAAAACAATTTGGGTACGGTAAAACATGGTTCATGCATCTTTTTTAACAATATTCATACCGTTGAAAAATGTTCATGACATTTATAAATATCACCACATGTTTTAAAATTATGATCATGAGATTTAAAAAAACATGAAAATCTAAAAAATTGTAGGCACAACATTGAAATATAGTAAGTATCATTCAATAAATTGTCCATCATATTTATTAAATTTTTGCAAGTTAAATATATGTTACTTAACAAAAAAATGTTTATGAAATGTAAAAATTTGTTTGCAATGTATTGAAAAAAATGTGAGAAATATACGAAATAATATATAACATTAAAAAAAGAAAGCTGCAATACATAACATAATATTTACATGTTATTAAATAAATGTTCATGATTGTTTGCAAAATATTCACACTGTATTCAAAAATTGTTTAATGTGCATTTTTGTAACGTTCAACATTTATTTGGAAAATAAAAATAAATTCAACATGTATTTGAAAATTTTAAAAATTAAAAACAATTATAAAAGGAAGAAAAATAATACAAAGCAAACAGATGAAAACCAATAGAAACTCATGTAACAAAGGAAAACGAAAATCAATACAGAAAAACATAGAAAAATAAGAAACTCACAGGAAAAAGGAAAAAGAAAAGCATAGAAAAAACCTGCATGTGATGGTTTAAAACTATGTTGTTTTGCGCCGGGGGGTGGGGGGTGGGGGTGGAGGGGGACATGTTTTAAAGCTAGTGTGTGTAACCTGCTCAAAAGGGCCGGAACTCTAAAGCCAGCGCATAGGCGAGACGGTGCAATATCTCGCTGCGGGCGAAATATAGTACTGCTGGGCTAACAGTGCCTTTTCCTCGACAAGCCTGTTATTTGGCCACCAACCCATATGCTTGATTGGACGTTACTCAAAAGAAATATGCGTGATTGGACTGTGGGCGTTTTTGTTCTGTTTGATCGACTTCTTGGTATTGTACCAAAGTCCTATGAGTAGTTTGTATTGGTTTCATTGGATTTTTTTTTCTGATTTCTATTGTTTTATTTATTCTTCAAATACATATCGACTTTATTTAACAACACGTTAAACGTTGTTCGTATAGTGGTTGAAAAAAATTAGATACATGTTTAAACATTTGTTAAATACACGATGAACATTTTCTCCAATGCATGATGAGCATTTTTTAATACAAGCGAATTTTTAAATGTCATGAACATTTTTTCAAGAACATGCAGACATTTTGCTATGCACTGCACCTTTTTTAATGGCACAATTATTTTTTATATGTTACAAACATTATTCTGAAATATTGTGAACAAATGTTTACGTTTCATGAACATTTTAGTTGAAATGTAATGAAACATATATTTAAACATGCAAACATTTATAAATGTGATGAACAACTTTATGAATGGTACTAACATTTAAAAAATGCAAGAATTGTTTTCACACATCCATGAACATTTTAAAAAATATCATATTTTTAAACACACGAAGAAATTTTAAATATCATGAACTTGTTTTTGTAGTATGAGATTTTCCATAAATGTATGAGCCATTGTTCTAGACTACACATTTTTTATGCATGGTGAACATTTCTTGAAATTGAAGTAAAGTAATTTTTGTAATATATAAAACCATGCTCATGGGGATCTATAAATTTGAGAAGAAGCATATCATGGGGATCTATAAAACCATGCTCATGGTTCACTTATCCCAAATATGCCAATTAAGCAATTTATTGCACCAAGTCCTCAAAGTGCTCTTATGTGCAATATTGATAAATTTGCAAAAACACTCATTTTGGTTGTGGTATTATCTCTCATGCTTAGTAATTCATTTTTATGCAAAATGAGATCAATTTATGCCATGTGCTATGTGCCATGTGACAAAGCTCTTATGCTAAAGATCAAGTTTGGATAATAATGGATTCATTCATGGATATCAAGTTCTTATCTTTTGTACCTTTTTGTATGTGCAAGTTTCTTTGTGGATGCTCATCTTGATGGTTATTTGCCACATAAGAAACTTATACACATGAGAAAGTGCATATCTTTCTTTGATATCTGTTCGGTTTTTACCGGTCATTGGGATTGTCTCTTTTTGATTCTTTGATGGATCCGGTAAGAGGATGAGTACTGAGTGCTTGTATGTATTTCTTATATTTTTGCACTCATGAGTTTTTGGATATATTTTGGAGCCATTCTTAGCATGATGATCCTATTGGATACTTCCCGTATATCTTGTCCAAAATATGTTCTTTGGGTCTTTTGAATGTGTGACTCTCATGTTTTATCTTCTTGTCGCATTCTATGGATCCCAATATAGTTTGAGCTCCTCCATTTATTCATAAATGGGTATGTGCATTTGATTCCACTCACATTTGAGAAATGCACAAATTAAGGAGGAACTCATACTATATTGGCCTTCTAGATTTCTTCCATTTTGGCATTTGATGCCAATGGGGGAGAAGTTTAGAGGGTTTAGGAGAAGTGGGTTGGTTCTTATCATTCATGCATATCTACATTTGTTGTGTTTTCTTGTTGCACGGATGCGTATATAGAGAAAATTTCACCAAGTTTTTTCACGTGCATATATTGTGGGGGAGTTTGCTCTATATATGCTTGATTCCTTCTAATACCACACTATATAGAGCAAACTCCCCACAATATATGCACGTGAAAGAACTTGGTGAAGTTTTCTCTATATACACATCCGTGCAACAAGCAAACACAACAAATGTAGATATGCATGAATGATAAGAACCAACCCACTTCTCCTAAACCCTCTAAACTTGAGTTGACCATCTAGATACAAACTTCGAGCTTCATCTTGGTCAACCAACATCTTTACCTCAAGCTCTATATTGGTTTCTTGAAAGCCACAATGAACGCTCCATTTCCCTTCATTGCTTCAAGAAAGAGATGTTCCATAGTGCTGCATGAAGCATGTTGGATTTGTGTGGAAAGAATGCCATCAAAACATTCGAAGAAGTCCTCATGGTATCCCTCTCTGGATACCCCGTGCGCACAGGGTCGAGTGTCAACTCTCTGGATACCCCGTGCGCACGGGGTCCCAGACCGCCGTGCACACAGGGTCTAGGTTTTTGAACTCGAGGTCCCATATCCAGTAAGGTTTCAAGTTGGTTTTTGTGGATTTATGTTGAAGCCATCAAGATTGATTTTAATGTCTAACAAATATATTCAAGGTGGAGTTCGTTAGAGGATCTCAAAGATTGACATATGTGGGCTTTTAAGGATCAAGGATCTCAAAAATTAAAGAGAAGAATTCAAGTTATGGTTTCAAGACAAGATCATGGTGAGCTCATATGTTGGGTTTAGGTTGATCAAGTCTTGAAGCAAGCAACTAGAGTAACTAATTCATTGTGCCTTTCAAGAGATTGCGATGGAGTTTTAGGAGAGAATGTGGTGACCAAGATGATATTCATAGTGGAACTTGATATGGTCATTGAGGGAGTCCTGGATTAGGGGGTATCTGAATAGCCGGATTATATCCTTTGGCCGGACTGTTGGACTATGAAGATACAAGATTGAAGACTTCGTCTCGTGTCCGGATGGAACTCTACTTGGCATGGAAGGCAAGCTAGGCAGTACGGATATGGATATCTCCTCCTTTGTAACCGACCTTGTGTAACCCTAGCCCCCTCCGGTGTCTATATAAACCAGAGGGTTCTAGTCCGTAGGACAACATACAATCATACCATAGGCTAGCTTCTAGGGTTTAGCCTCTCCGATCTCGTGGTAGATCAACTCTTGTAATACTCATATCATCAAGAATAAATCAAGCAGGACGTAGCGTTTTACCTCCATCAAGAGGGCCCGAACCTGGGTAAAACATCATGTTCCCTGCCTCGTGTTACCATCCGCCTTAGACGCACAGTTCGGGACCCCCTACCCGAGATCCGCCGGTTTTGACACCGACATTGGTGCTTTCATTGAGAGTTCCTCTATGACGTCGCCGTAAGGAAGGATGCCTCATCTCGTTGTTAAAAACAACATTACCGCCGGGGGAGCTCTGGCTGTCGGCCAAACTCTCCGGCTAGGAAGTTTCGTCATGACTGCCTGTTCGGCCGCTGCACCGACGATGACTTCTCGGGTCATCAAAAACGGCCTCCACGTCGGCTCGGAATTCACCGAGCAAATGGATCCAATGGAGCTCTCTTCCCTAAACGAACTCTTGGATCACATTGCCGCCTTGGGAGTCGCTACGGACTATGATCGGATTGGACTTAAACCCGATCAAAGGGAGATTAACTCTCCATCAGTCACCCATCACGTTGCGGTGGTGGAGGAACAATGCGGCAACTCTTCCTCTATTTTGAGGACTAACTATGTCCGGATTCCTGAGCTCTCCGAGCCGGATACCCGCTTACGGGAGGACATCACCCAAGCCCTGAACCTAGAATCAGGCAGCGGGCCAGACTTATCGGGCAACACTCCGGAACCCGAACTTCCAAGATTGGAAACTCCTCGGCCCCTGGGTCTCAGATCGGGTAAGGGTTCGGACTCAAATCCACCCACCCAGACATAAACGATCTTTCCCACATCAGGCAAGTGCCCCATGAAATAGTACATCATTATTGGGCCAGATTCCTCCTTATGATGAACTAGGTCAAGGACTGTCACGAGGAAGATGCAGTCTCACTTTTCTGCAATAATTGCACGAACAAGGGAATCCTTAACGCCTTAAGTCGCCGTGACATATCATGCTTCGCTGACTTGGCGTCCATAGTACGAAAGTACTGTGCGATGGAAAGTGCCTGGAAAACAGAAACGAAATTTTGGGATAATCCGGCCCCGAATATACACCCAGTCCGAAGTAAAAGGGTGCACTATCATAAGACACCCGAGCTAGTTGCAAAGAAACAAAAACCCTCTACAGGGCATGGAACCATACTGGAGGGATGGCTTAACGGACCCTGCAAAATTCATAGTACAGCGGATACAATACCAATGCAGAGCCTTAGAGCATGTTGGATACTCCGGCAGGTGGCCAAAAGTGGTGGGGATCTTCTTATCCCAAATGCCACAAAGCACCATCTCGTGGATAACAATACGGTGTTAACAGACTTTGAGACCTTCACGTCAAATAATAGGCGCAAGCGAACACTCCGCAGCATGGCTGAAATCTGCCACGTAGCAGCAATAAATCCATGGAGTGACACGGCTATTACCTTCAATGCCAGTGACAAACCTAAATTCCGAACAGCCCGAGCACCAGCCGCACTGGTCCTCAGTCCAATTGTGGACGGCTTTCGACTCACCAAAGTACTCATGGACGACGGCAATGGATTAAACCTCATCTATGAGGAAACTCTTCAAAAAAATGGAAATAGACTGGAACCGCATTGAGTAAAGTAGCACAACCTTCAGGGGAATCATACCCAGTCGGGAGGCACGATGCGCTGGGAAAATCACACTAGATGTGGTATTCGGTACGCCAGAGAACTATAGGTCCGAAGAAATTACATTTCAAGTGGCCCCGTTCAGCAGTGGATGCCACGCCCTTTTAGGACGTGAGGCGTTCATGATCTTCCAAGCCGTACCCCATTATGGGTACATGAAGCTCAAAATGCCCGGGCCCAATGGGATCATCACCCTCGCCAGTGATCCGAACACAGCACTCCACGCCGAAAACAAAACAACCACACTGGCCCTCGAGGCATCATCCGAAGCCCTCTCGACCGAGGAATTAACCATGCTACGCTCCACAGTGGACGGGGACGACGTGATACTCGATAAGAGATCCAAGTCCACCTCTTTTAAACCAGCGGATGAAATAGTCAAATTCCAAGTCCACCCAACGGACCCTACAAAAACAGCCTCCATCGGGGCACAGTTAAACCCCGCCATGGACGCCGCACTACGAGAGTTCCTGCGCGAGAATTGGGACATATTCGCTTGGCATCCCTCAGACATGCCAGGAATCCCACGCAGGCTGGCCGAGCATAGCCTCAATATCCTAAAGGGATTCAAGCCGGTCAAGTAAGCTCTTCGGCGTTTCTTCGAACCTAAGAGACAGGCCATGGGAGAGGAACTAGCCAAGTTATTGGAGGCCGGATTCATTAGAGAAATAAAACACCCGGACTGGCTAGCAAACCTGGTGATGGTACCAAAGAAGGATAAATCCTGGCGCCTTTGTGTCGATTTCAAGGACCTCAATAAAGCTTACCCAAAGGATCCCTTCCCCCTCCCCCGCATCGATCAAATTATCGATGCTACCGCAGGACACGAGTCATTGTGTTTCCTCGACGCATACTCTGGTTACCACCAAATCAAGATGGCGGAGTCCGACCAAGCCGCAACGGCATTCATCACACCATACGGTCCCTTCTGTTTCAACACAATGCCTTTTGGGCTCAAAAACGCCGACGCAACATATCAATGCATGATTTAGACATGTCTGGAGAAACAAATTGGCAAAACAGTAGAGGCATACGTAGACGATGTGGTCGTCAAAAACCAAACACGTTGACTCTTTGATAGACGACTTGAGGCTCACATTCGACAACCTCCGAACATACGACGTCAAGCTCAATCCGAAAAATGCGTTTTCGGCGTACCAGCCGGAAAGCTCCTAGGTTTCATTGTCTCCAGTAGAGGTATTGAAGCTAATCCGGCCAAAATCCGAGCTTTGTCACAGTTGGCTACCGCAACAGACCTCAAACAAATCCAGAAGTTGACTGGATGTGTGGCGGCTCTAAGACGCTTTATCTCCCGCTTAGGAGAAAAGGCTTTACCCCTTTATCGCCTCCTTCGGCACACCGAACACTTCGAGTGGACGGATGCGGCCACAGCCGGATTGGAAGAAATAAAGGCCATTTTGGCAACCAACCCAATCCTGGCCACGCCAAACATCGGCGAACCAATGTTGTTGTACATTCCGGCAACTCATCAAGTTGTAAGCGCAGTGCTCGTCATCGAACGGGAAGCGGACGGACATAAATCCCTTCTTCAAAAGCAGGTATACTATGTATCCACTGTCCTCACTCCATGCAAATCACGGTACCCATATTATCAAAAGATAGCCTATGCGGTATTCATGGCATCCCGGAAGCTGCGACACTACTTTCAAGAGTGTTCGATTATAGTAGCCTCAGAAGTGCCACTTAATGATATTATAAACAACCGCGACGCTACGGGCTGGATTGCCAAATGGGCCATTGAGCTCCTCCCGTTCGACATAACATACAAACCTCGACGAGCCATTAAGTCGCAAGTGTTGGCCGACTTCGTCGTTGAATGGACGGAGGCCGAACTCCCTAAAGAGTACAGCGCATACTCCAATTGGATCATGCACTTCGACGGTTCTAAAATGCTGGCGGGTCTAGGGGCTGGCGGCGTCCTGGCGTCCCCAACCGGAGATACCGTTCAGTACGTACTACAAATATTATATACATACTCCAACAACGCAGCCGAATACGAAACTCTGTTGCATGGTCTTCGGATGGCAATCTCCATGGGAATTCAACGCCTGGAGGTGCGTGGGGATTCAAACCTCGCAATATCCCAAATAAATGGAGACTTTGACGCCAAGGATCCGAAAATGGCGGCCTACCGAAACGCCGTCCTAAAAATGTCAGCTCGGTTCGAGGGGCTCGAATTTCACCATGTGGCTCGGGAAAACAATCAGGCGGCGGATATCCTCGCCCGCATCGGCGCAAAACGCGATGCGGTCCCCCCAACATATTTTTGGAGAAGCTGTTCAAGCCATCCATAGTATGGGAAGGGGACACCCGTAACAATAGTACGGACTCGGCCAAAATACCCGATACCGAACACTCTGACACAATCGGAGGCTCCGCCACCGAAATAACACCTTCAGCCCACGTAATGATGGCCATCATAGCCCCGTGGACAGAACCATTCCTGGCCTACCTAACTAGGCAGGAACTTCCGGAGGACCAAAATGAGGCACGCTGCATAGTGCGGCGATCTAAGGCCTACAGGGTCCATGATGGAGAATTGTATTAAAAAAGCACTACAAGAGTCCTTCAAAGGTGCATCTCCGAAGAGGAAGGGTGGAACCTTTTGGCAGAAATTCACGCCGGACTCGGTGGTCACGATGCCGCAGCCCGGGCTCTTGTAAGCAAGGCCTTCCGTACAGGATTCTATTGGCCAACGGCCCGGGCAGATGCGCAGGACTTGGTCCAACGTTGCGCCGGTTGCCAGCTCTTTGCAAATCAAAGCCACATGCCACCCACCACCCTCCAAACAATCCCCATTATGTGGCCCTTCACGGTCTGGGGCCTTGACATGGTTGGACCCCTTAAAGGGGGAACCCACAAGAAAAAAAATACTTACTGGTCATGATGGATAAATTCACCAAATGGATAGAGGCCAAACCTGTTAAAACAGCCGAATCCGGACCGGTGATAGACTTCATATCCGGGGTCGTACACCGTTATGGCGTCCCCCACAGCATCATCACTGACAACGGCACGAACTTCATTGCCGATGAGGTAAAACTCTGGTGCGGCAAAATGGGCATCAAGCTCGATTATGCTTCAGTCTATCACCCACAAACCAACGGCCAAGTTGAGCGAGCAAACGGTCTTATAATGAGCGGCATTAAACCCAGATTAGTGCGTTCCTTAACGGAGTCTAACATGCACTGGGTAGAGGAGCTCGACTCCGTACTCTGGGGGCTGTGGACCACGTCGAACCGTAGTATCGGATATACACCCTTCTTTATGTTGTACGGAGCAGAGGCAGTCTTGCCCTGCGACATAATTCATGACTCACCTCGGGTGCGCATGTACGAAGAAAGAGAAGCCGAGCTCGATCAGCAGGACAGTCTGGACACCCTGGAGGAGGAGCGCGATGTAGCAAAAGCCTGTTCCGCATTTTATCAGCAACAGGCTCGCAGATACCAAAGCAGAGAAGTACGGGCCAAAACTTATAACGTTGGCGAACCAGTTCTACGCCTGCCGGATAAGAAAAAGAACAAGCTCGAGCCCAAATGGGAAGGTCCCTTCATTATCGACCAAGTTCTGACCGGTGGAGCGTACCGACTGCGGGATGCATCGACTAATCGACTCGAGCTGAACCCATGGAACGCGGCCAGGCTCCGAAGATTCTACGCCTAACGCCGGACTCTATGTTCGTCCCCTTCCTCTGTCCATTTTTTACATATACATTAGCTGTCTTGTTTTCCTTTCTTTCTTTCTTTTATCCTTTCTCTAGGCCTTCAAGGGCCAACTTGTGCCTCGCTTGCACACTATAGATGCGCTAGCCGCGCTCGTCATACCTGGGGGCTTATTTCACAGAAGCTTAATTATTAATCCGGGCCTCATGCCCCGCACATGTGTTATGCTTCCGCATGTACCTTTTTTCGCCATTATATGCATCGATATGACTTAGGTTTTGGCCAAGCGGGTTGCCTGGCTCTTGTATTTATGCCCTACGTTCCCGTTAATTTGGCTAGGTCATAAGGGGAGCACCTCTGCGATTGTTACTGCCGGGTCAGCTGGATGTGTACCTCAGACTGGGTGAAGCCGAAAGCTAGTGTTCTTAAGGGAATATTCGGTCGGTCAACAAAAGATGATTCTTTATTTTCCATATCTGCCCCCAGATGTTTTTTTCCTGCGTTTCTTATCGCAGTCCGGACATGCACTTTAGGGCATGCATACCCAGGGAAAGGAACCCTTAACAGAACTATTCTCCCTGGAAGATGTTTCTTACTACCCATGTAATATAACATAACTAGTTGGGCACTTGTCCGTTCAAGCACTAATGACCCCTATGCCTGGTGTCCATGCATACCCCGGTTTTCTATAACTGAGCGGGTATTCGGATACACTCCGGACTATCGGGTCCCGAGGTTGAAGCGAAAAGGTCCGCCAAGACAAATGATCTACAATCCGGCTAGAAGGCATTATACATGTCACTTTAATTACATAGTCATGCACACTGACTAAATTCCTCTTCTATACCATCCAACAGGCGGTCTAGCCTACAATCCTGTTGGGAATACTTTGCGGCTAATTCTACTTGCCCATAAACTAAGCTAACGGGGATCTCTTTTCCGTTGGTCCCCACAGGTCCGACCTCGGCCATGTGATTTGGGTCAGCCTTGGTATACCGCGTCTTCACCATGGCCCAGGCTTCTCTGGCACCTTGTCGGCAGGCCGATATCTTCCATAATCGGAAGCGTCGTCGTGCTCCCTTGAGCTTCTCCGTAAGCTCTGCAACGCCCTCTAGCAGGGAGACGGATGGCCACAAGGCCTGGGCAACACCTTGCATCACCTGCCGATATTGTTCGTGCAGATGTGAAAGCTCGGATAGAAGTGTTGGGGAACGTAGTAATTTCAAAAAAAATCCTACGCACACGCAAGATCATGGTGATGCATAGCAACGAGAGGGGAGAGTGTTGTCCACGTACCCTTGTAGACCGAAAGCAGAAGCGTTAGCACAACGCGGTTGATGTAGTCGTATGTCTTCACGATCCGACCGATCAAGTACCGAACGCACGGCACCTCCGAGTTCTGCACACGTTCAACTCGATGACGTCCCTCGAACTCCGATCCAGCCAAGCTTTGAGGGAGAGTTCCGTCAGCACGACGGCGTGGTGACGATGATGATGTTCTACCGACGCAGGGCTTCGCCTAAGCACCTCTACGATATGACCGAGGTGGATTATGGTGGAGAGGGGCACCGCACACGGCTAAGAGATCAAGAGATCAATTGTTGTGTCTTTGGGGTGCCCCCTGCCCCCGTATATAAAGGAATGGAGGAGGGGGAGGGCCGGCCCTCTCTATGGCGTGCCCTAGGGGAGTCCTACTCTCATCGGGAGTAGGATTCCCCTTTTCCTAGTAGAACTAGGAGCCCTTCCAAGAAGTAGGAATAGGAGGGAAGGAAAGGGAAGGGAAAAGGAGAAGGAAGGAAGGGGGTGCCCCCCTCCCTAGTCCAATTCGGACCAGTCCACGGGGAGGGGTGCGGCCACCCTTTGAGGCCTTTCTCTCCTTTCCCGTATGGCCCATTAAGGCCCAATACGAATTCCCGTAACTCCCCGGTACTCCCGAAAATACCCGAATCACTCGGAACCTTTCCGATGTCCGAATATAGTCGTCCAATATATCGATCTTTATGTCTCGACCATTTCGAGACTCCTTGTCATGTCCCCGATCTCATCCGGGACTCCGAACTCCTTCGGTACATCAAAACACATAAACTCATAATATAACCGTCATCGAACTTTAAGCGTGCGGACCTATGGGTTCGAGAACTATGTAGACATGACCGAGACACATCTCTGGTCAATAACCAATAGCGGAACCTGGATGCTCATATTGGCTCCTACATATTCTACGAAGATCTTTATCGGTCAAACCGCATAACAACATACGTTGTTCCCTTTGTCATCGGTATGTTACTTGCCCGAGATTCGATCGTCGGTATCTCAATACCTAGTTCAATCTTGTTACCGGCAAGTCTCTTTACTCGTTCCGTAACACATCATCCCGCAACTAAATCATTAGTTGCAATGCTTGCAAGGCTTATAGTGATGTGCATTACCGAGTGGGCCCAGAGATACCTCTCCGACAATCGGAGTGACAAATCCTAATCTCAAAATACGCCAACTCAACAAGTACCTTCGGAGACACCTGTAGAGCACCTTTATAATCACCCAGTTACGTTGTGACGTTTGGTAGCACACAAAGTATTCCTCTAGTAAACGGGAGTTGCATAATCTCATAGTCATAGGAACATGTATAAGTCATGAAGAAAGCAATAGCAACAAACTAAACAATCAAGTGCTATGCTAACGGAATGGGTCAAGTCAATCACATCATTCTCTAATGATGTGACCCCGTTAATCAAATGACAACTCATGTCTATGGCTAGGAAACTTAACCATCTTTGATTCAATGAGCTAGTCAAGTAGAGGCATACTAGTGACATACTGTTTGTCTATGTATTCACACATGTATTATATTTCCGGTTAATACAATTCTAGCATGAATAATAAACATTTATCATGATATAAGGAAATAAATAATAACTTTATTATTGCCTCTAGGGCATATTTCCTTCAGTCTCCCACTTGCACTAGAGTCAATAATCTAGTTCACATCGCCATGTGATTTAACATCAATAGTTCACATTACCATGTGATTAACACCCATAGTTCACATCGTCGTGTGACCAACACCCAAAGGGTTCACTAGAGTCAATAATCTAGTTCACATTGCTATGTGATTAATACCCAAAGAGTACTAAGGTGTGATCATGTTTTGCTTGTGAGGGAAGTTTAGTCAACGGGTCTGCCACATTCAGATCCGTATGTATTTTGCAAATTTCTATGTCAACAATGCTCTGCATGGAGCTATTCTAGCTAATTGCTCCCACTTTCAATATGTATCCAGATTGAGACTTTGAGTCATATGGATCAGTGTCAAAACTTGCATCGACGTAACCCTTTATGACAAACCTTTTGTCACCTCCATAATCGAGAAACATATCCTTATTCCACTAAGGATAATTTTGACCAATGTCCAGTGATCTACTCCTAGATCACTATTGTACTCCCTTGCCAAACATAGGGCAGGGTATGCAATAGGTTTGGTACACAACATGGCATACTTTATAGAACCTATGGCTGAGGCATAGGGAATGACTTCCATTCTCTCTCTCTATCTATCTTCTGCCGTGGTCAGGTTTTGAGTCTTACTCAGTTTCACACCTTGTAACACAGGCAAGAACTCTTTCTTTGACTGTTCCATTTTGAACTACTTCAAAATCTTGTCAAGGCATGTACTCATTGAAAAACTTATTAAGCGTCTTGATCTATCTCTATAGATCTTGATGCTCAATATGTAAGCAGCTTCACCGAGGTCTTCCTTTGAAAAACTCCTTTCAAACACTCCTTTATGCTTTGCAGAATAATTCTACATTATCTCCGATCAACAATATGTCATTCACATATACTTATCAGAAATACTGTAGTGCTCCCACTCACTTTCTTGTAAATACAGGCTTCACCGCAAGTCTGTATAAAACTATATGCTTTGATCAACTTATCAAAGCGTATATTCCAACTCCGAGATGCTTGCATCAGTCCATAGATGGATCGTTGGAGCTTGCATATTTTGTTAGCACCTTTAGGATTGACAAAACTTTTTTGTTACATCATATACAACTCTTCTTTAATAAGTCCATTAAGGAATGTAGTTTTGTTTATCCATTTGTCAGATTTCATAAAATGTGGCAATTGCTAACATGAGTCGGACAGACTTAAGCATAGATACGAGTGAGAAACTCTCATCGTAGTCAACACCTTGAACTTGTCGAAAACCTTTTTGCGACAATTCTAGCTTTATAGATAGTAACACTACTATCAGCGTCCGTCTTCCTCTTGAAGATCCATTTAATCTCAATGGCTCGCCGATCTTTGGGCAAGTCAATCAAAGTCCATACTTTGTTCTTATACATGGATCTCATCTCAGATTTCATGGCCTCAAGCCATTTTGTGGAATCTGGGCTCATCATCGCTTCCTCATAGTTCGTAGGTTCATCATGGTCAAGTAACATGACCTCCAGAATAGGATTACCGTACCACTCTGGTGCGGATCTCACTCTGGTTTACCTACGAGATTCGGTAGTAACTTGATCTGAAGTTACATGATCATCATCATTAGCTTCCTCACTAATTGGTGTAGTAGTCACATGAACAGATTTCTGTGATGAACTACTTTCCAATAAGGGAGCAGGTACAGTTACCTCATCAAGTTCTACTTTCCTCCCACTCACTTCTTTTGAGAGAAACTCCTTCTCTAGAAAGGATCCATTCTCAGCAATGAATATCTTGCCTTCGGATCTGTGATAGAAGGTGTACCCAACATTTTCTTTTGGGTATCCTATGAAGACGCACTTCTCCGATTTGGGTTTGAGCTTATCAGGTTGAAACTTTTTCACATAAGCATTGCAACCTCAAACTTTAAGAAACGACAGCTTAGGTTTCTTGCCAAACCATAGTTCATACGGTGTCGTCTCAACGGATTTAGATGGTGCCCTATTTAACGTGAATGTAGTTGTCTCTAATGCATAACCTCAAAACTATAGTGGTTAATCGGTAAGAAACATCATAGATTGCACTATATCCAATAATAGTATGGTTATGACGTTCGGACACACCATTATGCTGTGGTGTTCCAGGTGGCACGATTTTGTGAAACTATTCCACATTGTTTTAATTCAAGACCAAACTCGTAACTCAAATATTTGTCTCTGCGATCAGATCGTAGAAACTTTATTTTCTTGTTACGATGATTTTCCACTTCACTCTGAAATTCTTTGAAATTTTCAAATGTTTCAGACTTATGTTTCTTTAAGTAGATATACCCATATCTGCTCAAATCATCTGTGAAGGTCAGAAAATAACGATACCCGCCGCGAGCCTCAACACTCATCGGACCTCATACATCGGTATGTATTATATCCAATAAGTCAGTTGCTCGCTCCATTGTTCCGGAGAACGGAGTCTTAGTCATATTGCCCATGAGGAACGGTTCGCAAGCATCAACTGATTCATAATCAAGTGATTCCAAAAGCCCATCAGCATGGATTTTCTTCATGCGCTTTACACCAATATGACCTAAACGGCATTGCCACAAATAAGTTGCACTATCATTATTAACTTTGCATCTTTTGGCTTCAATATTATGAGAATGTGTATCACCACGATCGAGATCCAACAAACCATTTTCATTGGGTGTATGACCATAGAAGGTTTTATTCATGTAAACAAAACAACAATTTATTCTCTTACTTAAATGAATAGCCGTATTGCAATAAACATGATCAAATCATATTCATGCTCAACGCAAACACCAAATAACACTTATTTAGGTTCAACACTAATCCCGAAAGTATAGGGAGTGTGCGATGATGATCATATCAATCTTGGAACCACTTCCAACACACATCGTCACTTCACCCTTAACTAGTCTCTGTTCATTCTGCAACTCCCGTTTTGAGTTACTACTCTTAGCAACTGAACCAGTATCAAATACCGAAGGGTTGCTACGAACACTAGTAAAATACACATCAATAATCTGTATATCAAATATACCTTTGTTCACTTTGCCATCCTTCTTATCCGCCAAATACTTGGGGCAGTTCCGCTTCTAGTGACCAGTCCCTTTGCAGTAGAAGCACTTAGTCTCAGGCTTAGGACCAGACTTGGGCTTCTTCACTTGAGCAACAACTTGCTTGTCATTCTTCTTGAAGTTCCCTTTCTTTCTCTTTGCCCTTTTCTTGAAACTAGTGGTCTTGTTAATCATCAACACTTGATGCTCTTTCTTGATTTCTACCTTCATCAATTTCATCATCATGAAAAGCTCGGGAATCATTTTCATCATCCCTTGCATACTATAGTTCATCACGAAGTTCTACTAACTTGGTGATGGTGACTAGAGAATTCTGTCAATCACTATTTTATCTAGAAGATTAACTCTCATTTGATTCAAGCGATTGTAGTACCCAGACAATCTGAACACATGCTCACTGCTTGAGCTATTCTCCTCCATCTTTTAGCTATAGAACTTGTTGGAGACTTCATATCTCTCAACTCGGGTATTTGCTTGAAATATTAACTTCAACTCCTGGAACATCCATATGATCCATGACGTTCAAAACGTCTTTGAAGTCCCGATTCTAAGCTGTTAAGCATGGTGCACTAAACTATCAAGTAGTCATCATATTGAGCTAGCCAAACGTTCATGACGTCTGCATCTGCTCCTGCAATAGGTCTGTCACCTAGCGGTGCATTAAGGACATAATTCTTCTATGCAGCAATGAGGATAAACCTCAGATCACGGATCCAATCCGCATCATTGCTACTAACATCTTTCAACTTAGTTTTCTCTAGGAACATATCAAAAATAAAATAGGGGAGCTAAACACGAGCTATTGATCTATAACATAGATATGCTAATACTACCAGGACTAAGTTCATGATAAATTTAAGTTCAATTAATCATATTACTTAAGAACTCCCACTTAGAAAGACATCCCTCTAATCTTCTAAGTGATCACGTGATCCAAATCAACTAAACCATAACTGATCATCACGTGAAATGGAGTAGTTTTCAATGGTAAACATCACTATGTTGATCATATCTAATATATGATTCACGCTCGACCTTTCGGTCTCAGTGTTCCGAGGCCATATCTGCATAATCTAGGCTCGTCAAGTTTAACCTAAGTATTCTGCATGTGCAAAACTGGCTTGCACCCGTTGTAGATGGACGTAGAGCTTATCACACCCGATCATCACGTGGTGTCTGGGCACGACGAACTTTGGCAACGGTGCATACTTAGGGAGAACACTTTTATCTTGAAATTTAGTGAGAGATCATCTTATAATGCTACCGTCAATTAAAGCAAGATAAGATGCATAAAAGATAAACATCACATGCAACCAAAATATGTGACATGATATGGCCATCATCATCTTGTGCCTTTGATCTCCATCTCCAAAACATCGTCATAATTTCCATCGTCACCGGCATGACACCATGATCTCCATCATCTTGATCTATATCAATGTGTCGTCACATGGTCGTCTCGCCAACTATTGCTCTTTCAACTATTGCTATCGCATAGCGATAATTGTAAAGCAATTATTTGGCGCTTGCATCTTATGCAATAAAGAGACAACCATAAGGCTTCTGCCAGTTGCCGATAACTTCAACAAAACATGATCATCTTATACAACAACTTATATATCATCACGTCTTGACCATATCACATCACAACATGCCCTGCAAAAACAAGTTAGACGTCCTCTACTTTGTTGTTGCAAGTTTTACGTGGCTGCTATGGGCTTAGCAAGAACCGTTCTTACCTACGCATCAAAACCACAACGATAGTTTGTCAAGTTGGTGCTGTTTTAACCTTCTCAAGGACCGGGCGTAGCCACACTCGGTTCAACTAAAGTTGGAGAAACTGACACCCGCTAGTCACCTGTGTGCATAGCACGGCGGTAAAACCAGTCTCGCGTAAGCGTACGCGTAATGTCGGTCCGGGCCGCTTCATCCAACAATACCGCTGAACCAAAGTGTGACATGCTGGTAAGCAGTATGACTTATGTCGCCCACAACTCACTTGTGTTCTACTCGTGCATATTACATCAACGCATAAAACCTGGCTCGGATGCCACTGTTGGGGAACGTAGTAATTTCAAAAAATTTCCTACGCACACGCAAGATCATGGTGATGCATAGCAACGAGAGGGGAGAGTGTTGTCCACGTACCCTCGTAGACCGAAAGCGGAAGCGTTAGCACAACGCGGTTGATGTAGTCGTACGTCTTCATGATCTGACCGATCAAGTACCGAACGCACGGCACCTCCGAGTTCTGCTCACGTTCAACTCGATGACGTCCCTCAAACTCCGATCCAGCCGAGCTTTGAGGGAGAGTTCCGTTAGCACGACGGCGTGGTGACGATGATGATGTTCTACCGACACAGGGCTTTGCCTAAGCACCGCTACGATATGACCGAGGTGGATTATGGTGGAGAGGGGCACCGCACACGGCTAAGAGATCAATTGTTGTGTCTTTGGGGTGCCCCCTGCCCCCGTATATAAAGGAGTGGAGGAGGGGGAGGGCCGGCCCTCTCTATGGCGCGCCCTAGGGGAGTCCTACTCTCACCGGGAGTAGGATTCCCCTTTTCCTAGAAGAACTAGGAGCCCTTCCAAGTCGTAGGAGTAGGAGGGAAGGAAAGGGAAGGGAAAAGGAGAAGGAAGGAAGGGGGCGCCCCCCCTCCCTAGTCCAATTAGGACCAGCCCATGGGGAGGGGTGTGGCCACCCTTTGAGGCCTTTCCCTCCTTTCCCGTATGGCCCATTAAGGCCCAATACGAATTCCCGTAACTCTCCGGTACTCCCGAAAATACCCGAATCACTCGGAACCTTTCCGATGTCCGAATATAGTCGTCCAATATATCGATCTTTACGTCTCGACCCTTTCGAGACTCCTCGTCATGTCCCCAATCTCATCCGGGACTCCGAACTCCTTCGGTACATCAAAACACATAAACTCATAATATAACCGTCATCAAACTTTAAGCGTGCGGACCCTACGGGTTCGAGAACTATGTAGACATGACCGAGACACATCTCTGGTCAATAACCAATAGCGGAACCTGGATGCTCATATTGGCTCCTACATATTCTACGAAGATCTTTATCGGTCAAACCGCATAACAACATACGTTGTTCCCTTTGTCATCGGTATGTTACTTGCCCGAGATTCGATCGTCGGTATCTCAATACCTAGTTCAATCTTGTTACCGGCAAGTCTCTTTACTCGTTCCGTAACACATCATCCCGCAACTAAATCATTAGTTGCAATGCTTGCAAGGCTTATAGTGATGTGCATTACCGAGTGGGCCCAGAGATACCTCTCCGACAATCGGAGTGACAAATCCTAATCTCAAAATACGCCAACCCAACAAGTACCTTCGGAGACACCTGTAGAGCACCTTTATAATCACCCAGTTATGTTGTGACGTTTGGTAGCACACAAAGTATTCCTCTAGTAAACGGGAGTTGCATAATCTCATAGTCATAGGAACATGTATAAGTCATGAAGAAAGCAATAGCAACAAACTAAACAATCAAGTGCTATGCTAACGGAATGGGTCAAGTCAATCACATCATTCTCTAATGATGTGACCCCGTTAATCAAATGACAACTCATGTCTATGGCTAGGAAACTTAATCATCTTTGATTCAATGAGCTAGTCAAGTAGAGGCATACTAGTGACATACTGTTTGTCTATGTATTCACACATGCATTATATTTCCGGTTAATACAATTCTAGCATGAATAATAAACATTTATCATGATATAAGGAAATAAATAATAACTTTATTATTTCCTC
This sequence comes from Triticum urartu, assembly GCF_056163025.1. Lineage (NCBI taxonomy): Eukaryota > Viridiplantae > Streptophyta > Magnoliopsida > Poales > Poaceae > Triticum > Triticum urartu. The sequence continues at coordinate 652,653,116 of NC_141875.1, read as the reverse complement.
TAGGGCATATTTCCTTCAGTCTCCCACTTGCACTAGAGTCAATAATCTAGATTACACAGTAATGATTTTAACACCCATGGAGCCTTGGTGTTGATCATGTTTTGCTCGTGGAAGAGGCTTAGTCAACGGGTCTGCAACATTCAGATCCGTATGTATCTTGCAAATCTCTATGTCTCCCACCTGGACTAGATCCCGGATGGAATTGAAGCGTCTCTTGATGTGCTTGGTTCTCTTGTGAAATCTGGATTCCTTTGCCAAGGCAATTGCACCAGTATTGTCACAAAAGATTTTCATTGGACCCGATGCACTAGGTATGACACCTAGATCGGATATGAACTCCTTCATCCAGACTCCTTCATTTGCTGCTTCCGAAGTAGCTATGTACTCCGCTTCACATGTAGATCCCGCTACAACGCTTTGTTTAGAACTGCACCAACTGACAGCTCCACCGTTTAATGTAAACACGTATCCGGTTTGCGATTTAGAATCGTCCGGATCAGTGTCAAAGCTTGCATCAACGTAACCTTTTACGATGAGCTCTTTGTCACCTCCATATATGAGAAACATATCCTTAGTACTTTTTAGGTATTTCAGGATGTTCTTGACCGCTGTCCAGTGATCCACCCCTGGATCACTTTGGTACCTCCCTGCTAGACTTATAGCAAGGCACACATCAGGTCTGGTACACAACATTGCATACATGATAGAGCCTATGGCTGAAGCATAGGGAACATCTTTCATTTTCTCTCTATCTTCTGCAGTGGTCGGGCATTGAGTCTTACTCAACTTCACACCTTGTAACACAGGCAAGAACCCTTTCTTTGCTTGATCCATTTTGAACTTCTTCAAAACTTTGTCAAGGTATGTGCTTTGTGAAAGTCCAATTAAGCGTCTTGATCTATCTCTATAGATCTTAATGCCTAATATGTAAGCAGCTTCACCGAGGTCTTTCATTGAAAAACTCTTATTCAAGTATCCCTTTATGCTATCCAGAAATTCTATATCATTTCCAATTAGTAATATGTCATCCACATATAATATCAGAAATGCTACAGAGCTCCCACTCACTTTCTTGTAAATACAGGCTTCTCCAAAAGTCTGTATAAAACCAAATGCTTTGATCACACTATCAAAGCGTTTATTCCAACTCCGAGAGGCTTGCATCAGTCCATAAATGGATCGCTGGAGCTTGCACACTTTGTTAGCTCCCTTTGGATTGACAAAACCTTCTGGTTGCATCATATACAACTCTTCTTCCAGAAATCCATTCAGGAATGCAGTTTTGACATCCATCTGCCAAATTTCATAATCATAAAATGCGGCAATTGCTAACATGATTCGGACAGACTTAAGCATCGCTACGGGTGAGAAGGTCTCATCGTAGTCAATCCCTTGAACTTGCCGAAAACCTTTTGCGACAAGTCGAGCTTTGTAGACAGTAATATTACCGTCAGCATCAGTCTTCTTCTTGAAGATCCATTTATTCTCAATTGCTTGCCGATCATCGGGCAAGTCAACCAAAGTCCATACTTTGTTCTCATACATGGATCCCATCTTAGATTTCATGGCTTCAAGCCATTTTGCGGAATCTGGGCTCACCATCGCTTCTTCATAATTCGTAGGTTCATCATGATCTAGCAGCATGACTTCCAGAACAAGATTACCGTACCACTCTGGCGCGGATCTCACTCTGGTTGATCTACGAGGTTCAGTAGTATCTTGTTCTAAAGTTTCATGATCATCATCATTAGCTTCCTCACTAACTGGTGTAGGTGTTACTGAAACAGTTTTCTGTGATGCACTACTTTCCAATAAGGGAGCAGGTACAGTTACCTCGTCAAGTTCTACTTTCCTCCCACTCACTTCTTTCGAGAGAAACTCCTTCTCTAGAAAGTTTCCGAATTTAGCAACAAAAGTCTTGCCTTCGGATCTGTGATAGAAGGTGTATCCAATAGTTTCCTTTGGATATCCTATGAAGACACGTTTCTCCGATTTGGGTTCGAGCTTATCAGGTTGAAGCTTTTTCACATAAGCATGGCAGCCCCAAACTTTCAGAAACGACAACTTTGGTTTCTTGCCAAACCACAGTTCATAAGGTGTCATCTCAACAGATTTTGATGGTGCCCTATTTAACGTGAATGTGGCCGTCTCTAGAGCGTATCCCCAAAACGATAGCGGTAAATCAGTAAGAGACATCATAGATCGCACCATATCTAGTAAAGTACGATTACGACGTTCGGACACACCATTACGCTGTGGTGTTTCGGGTGGCGTGAGTTGCAAAACTATTCCACAATTTTTCAAATGTACACCAAACTCGTAACTCAAATATTCTCCTCCACGATCAGATCGTAGGAATTTTATTTTCTTGTTACGATGATTTTCTACTTCACTCTGAAATTCTTTGAACTTTTCAAATGTTTCAGACTTGTGTTTCATTAAGTAGATATACCCATATCTGCTTAAGTCATCTGTGAAGGTGAGAAAATAACGATATCCGCCACGAGCCTCAATATTCATCGGACCACATACATCTATATGTATGATTTCCAACAAATCTGTTGCTCTCTCCATAGTACCAGAGAACGGTGTTTTAGTCATCTTGCCCATGAGGCACGGTTCGCAAGTACCAAGTGATTCATAATCAAGTGGTTCCAAAAGTCCATCAGTATGGAGTTTCTTCATGCGCTTTACACCGATATGACCTAAACGGCAATGCCACAAATAAGTTTCACTATCATTATCAACTCTACATCTTTTGGCTTCAACACTATGAATATGTGTGTCACTACTATCGAGATTCAATAAAAATAGACCACTCTCTAAGGGTGCATGACCATAAAAGATATTACTCATATAAATAGAACAACCATTATTCTCAGATTTAAATGAATAACCGTCTCGCATCAAACAAGATCCAGATATAATGTTCATGCTTAACGCTGGCACCAAATAACAATTATTTAGGTCTAATATTAATCCCGAAGGTAGATGTAGAGGTAGTGTGCCGACTGCGATCACATCGACTTTGGAACCGTTTCCCACGCGCATCGTCACCTCGTCCTTAGCCAATCTTCGCTTAATCCGTAGTCCCTGTTTCGAGTTGCAAATATTAGCAACAGAACCAGTATCAAATACTCAGGTGCTACTGCGAGCATTAGTAAGGTACACATCAATAACATGTATATCACATATACCTTTGTTCACCTTGCCATCCTTCTTATCCGCCAAATACTTGGGGCAGTTCCGCTTCCAGTGACCAGTCTGCTTGCAGTAGAAGCACTCAGTTTCAGGCTTAGGTCCAGGTTTGGGTTTCTTCTCTTGAGTAGCAACTTGCTTGCTGTTCTTTTTGAAGTTCCCCTTCTTCTTCCCTTTGCCCTTTTTCTTGAAACTAGTGGTCTTGTTGACCATCAACACTTGATGCTCCTTCTTGATTTCTACCTCCGCAGCTTTCAGCATTGCGAAGAGCTCGGGAATAGTCTTATTCATCCCTTGCATATTATAGTTCATCACGAAGCTCTTGTAGCTTGGTGGCAGTGATTGGAGAATTCTGTCAATGATGCAATCATCTGGAAGATTAACTCCCAATTGAATCAAGTGACTATTATACCCAGACATTTTGAGTATATGTTCACTGACAGAACTGTTCTCCTCCATCTTGCAGCTATAGAACTTATTGGAGACTTCATATCTCTCAATCCGGGCATTTGCTTGAAATATTAACTTCAATTCCTGGAACATCTCATATGCTCCATGACGTTCAAAACGTCGTTGAAGTCCCGATTCTAAGCCGTAAAGCATGGCACACTGAACTATCGAGTAGTCATCAGCTTTGCTCTGCCAGACGTTCATAACATCTGGTGTTGCTCCAGCAGCAGGCCTGGCACCCAGCGGTGCTTCCAGGACGTAATTCTTCTGTGCAGCAATGAGGATAATCCTCAAGTTACGGACCCAGTCCGTGTAATTGCTACCATCATCTTTCGGCTTTGCTTTCTCAAGGAACGCATTAAAATTCAACGGAACAACAGCACGAGCCATCTATCTACAATCAAGCATAAACAAGCAAGATACTATCAGGTACTAAGTTTCATGATAAATTTAGGTTCAATTAATTTACTTAAAGAACTCCCACTTAGATAGACATCCCTCTAATCCTCTAAGTGATTACGTGATCCAAATCAACTAAACCATGTCCGATCATCACGTGAGATGGAGTAGTTTCATTGGTGAACATCACTATGTTGATCATATCTACTATATGATTCACGCTCGACCTTTCGGTCTCCGTGTTCCGAGGCCATATCTGTATATGCTTGGCTCGTCAAGTATAACCTGAGTATTCCGCGTGTGTAACTGTTTTGCACCCGTTGTATTTGAACGTAGAGCCTATCACACCCGATCATCACGTGGTGTCTCAGCACGAAGAACTTTCGCAACGGTGCATACTCAGGGAGAACACTTCTTGATAATTAGTGAGAGATCATCTTATAATGCTACCGCCAATCAAAGCAAGATAAGATGCATAAAAGATAAACATCACATGCAATCAATATAAGTGATATGATATGGCCATCATCATCTTGTGCTTGTGATCTCCATCTTCGAAGCACCGTCGTGATCACCATCGTCACCGGCGCGACACCTTGATCTCCATCATAGCATCGTTGTCGTCTCGCCAATCTTATGCTTCCACGACTATCGCTACCGCTTAGTGATAAAGTAAAGCATTACAGCGCGATTGCATTGCATACAATAAAGCGACAACCATATGGCTCCTGCCAGTTGCCGATAACTCGGTTACAAAACATGATCATCTCATACAATAAAATTTAGCATCATGTCTTGACCATATCACATCACAACATGCCCTGCAAAAACAAGTTAGACGTCCTCTACTTTTGTTGTTGCAAGTTTTACGTGGCTGCTACGGGCTTAAGCAAGAACCAATCTTACCTATGCATCAAAACCACAATGATAGTTTGTCAAGTTGGTGTTGTTTTAACCTTCGCAAGGACCGGGCGTAGCCACACTCGGTTCAACTAAAGTTGGAGAAACTGTCACCCGCAAGCCACCTATGTGCAAAGAACATCGGGAGAACCGGTCTCGCGTAAGCGTACGCGTAATGTCGGTCCAGGCCGTTTCGTCCAACAATACCGCCGAACCAAAGTATGACATGCTGGTAAGCAGTATGACTTATATCGCCCACAACTCACTTGTGTTCTACTTGTGCAAATAACATCAACATATAAAACCTAGGCTCGGATGCCACTGTTGGGTTTCGTAGTAATTTCAAAAAAAATTCCTACGCACACGCAAGATCATGGTGATGCATAGCAATGAGAGGGGGAGAGTGTGATCTACGTACCCTTGTAGATCGACAACGAAAGCGTTAACTTGGTTGATGTAGTCGTACGTCTCCACGGCCCGACCGATCAAGCACCGAAACTACGGCACCTCCGAGTTCTAGCACACGTTCAGCTCGATGACGATCCCCGGACTCCGATCCAGCAAAGTGTCGGGGAAGAGTTCCATCAGCACGACGGCGTGGTGACGATCTTGATGTATTACCGTCGCAGGGCTTCGCCTAAGCACCGCTACAATATTATCGAGGACTATGGTGGAAGGGGGCACCGCACACGGCTAAGAATATGATCACGTGGATCAACTTGTGTGTCTAGGGGTGCCCCTTGCCTCCGTATATAAAGGATCCAAGGGGGGGTGCGGCCGGCCCTAGTAGGAGGCGCGCAGGAGGAGTCCTACTCCTACGGGGAGTAGGACTCCCCTCCCTTTCCTTGTCCAAGTAGGAGAGGGGGAAGGAGAGAAGGAAAAGAGGGGGCGCCGCCCCTCCCTCCTTGTCCAATTCGGACTAGGGGGAGAGGGGGCGCGCGGCCTGCCCTGGCAGCCCCTCCTCTTCTCCACTTTAGGCCCATGAGGCCCATTAACCCCCCCGGGGGGTTCCGGTAACCCCCAGTGCTCCGGTTTTATCCGAAACTGCCCGGAACACTTCCGATGTCCGAATATAGCCGTCCAATATATCAATCTTTATGTCTCGACCATTTCGAGACTCCTCGTTATGTCCGTGATCACATCCGGGACTCCGAACTAACTTTGGTACATCAAAACTCATAAACTCATAATATAACTGTCATCGAAACCTTAAGCGTGCGGACCCTATGGGTTCGAGAACAATGTAGACATGACCGAGACACGTCTCCGGTCAATAACCAATAGCGGAACCTGGATGCTCATATTGGCTCCTACATATTCTACGAAGATCTTTTATCGGTCAGACCGCATAACAACATACGTTGTTCCCTTTGTCATCGGTATGTTACTTGCCCGAGATTCGATCGTCGGTATCCCATACCTAGTTCAATCTCGTTACCGGCAAGTCTCTTTACTCGTTCCGTAATACATCATCTCACAACTAACTCATTAGTTGCAATGCTTGCAAGGCTTATGTGATGTGTATTACCGAGAGGGCCCAGAGATACCTCTCCGACAATCGGAGTGACAAATCCTAATCTCGAAATACGCCAACCCGACATGTAGCTTTGGAGACACCTGTAGAGCACCTTTATAATCACCCATTTACGTTGTGACGTTTGGTAGCACACAAAGTGTTCCTCTGGCAAACGGGAGTTGCATAATCTCATAGTCATAGGAACATGTATAAGTCATGAAGAAAGCAATAGCAACATACTAAACGATCGGGTGCTAAGCTAATGGAATGGGTCATGTCAATCAGATCATTCACCTAATGATGTGATCCCGTTAATCAAATAACAACTCTTTGTTCATGGTTAGGAAACATAACCATCTTTGATTAACGAGCTAGTCAAGTAGAGGCATACTAGTGACACTCTGTTTGTCTATGTATTCACACATGTATTATGTTTTCGGTTAATACAATTCTAGCATGAATAATAAACATTTATCATGATATAAGGAAATAAATAATAACTTTATTATTTCCTCTAGGGCATATTTCCTTGAGTTGGTTGACCAAGATGAAGCTCGAAGATTATCTAGATGGTCAACTCACAGAGCGCAATCCTTGTACCACATGGGATCATGTGATCTAGTGGTATGGTAAGTAAATGTAAATTGTGCTTTGCTACCTAACCCATGATATGTGTTTGTTATGTCTACGTGGGTTAGGTGTTTCCCATGGGCTTGCATCAAAAGGGAAGATTTCAAGTAGCCTATGTGTGGATGACATCAAGTGGTGATGGTCATCGGGTTCGAGGAGTCCAAGTACAAGATGAGAAGCAGGGGGTTATATGCTTTGAAGCTTGCGGTCCACATCATGATGATGTGCATGTGAATATGGGCTTAAGTTAAGGCTTCTCTCATTGCAATATGAGGAAGCATTTTGAGTGTCTTCACCAAGTAATCATGGACAAGAAAGGGATTCCAACTTGAGGCAAGCATCAAAGTCATCGTCAAGCTCAAGTTGAATGTGCAAGGCAAAGGTATACCATAGCTAGGTTTTCCTAGTTTTTCCGGTATCATGGTGCTTGGAGGGAGACCAGATTATAGGTTTGATAATCGTACTATCAAGAGGGACTTTCAGGCAAGTAGCTTGATCACGTCGCATAAAGAGAGCTCAAACCTTTTCATAATTTACATCATTATTTCTTGTTGATCTTGGGTGGTTCTCTATGTGAGGACCTTGGGCTTTTCAATGGCTTTAAAATGAGCCCAAGATCATCAAATTCGGAGTTCGTATGCCAAAGTTATGCATGTTTTAGTGGGCTGCTACACCCTGTCCTGGGTACCCCATGGGCACGGGGTTTTGAGCCTGTGGGCACGGGGCCCCTGTGCCCACGGGGTTGTACCGTGGGCACGGGATCTCAACCCCCATGGGCATGGGGTGCCCAGGAAGTGTCCGTTGGAACCCCAACGGCTAGTTTTGGAAGTTGGCTATAAAAGGGCCCTTCCTCCCCACCGGTTTGGGGGGTTGTTCATGCACATTCTAAACATCATTTTGAGCATCATACCACCTCTCCCAAACCCCTATCTCCCCTCTTTGTTAAGGGGGATTTGTGGATGGATCTTGGAGTCATTTGTTGATTTCCTCCATTGCATCTCCTCTCTTCAATCTCCCACTTTCTTGAGTTGCATCTTGTGAGATTGAGAGAGTGAGTTGAGCATTTGTTGCTTGACTTTGCATTGCATTTGTTGCATTGGTTTGAGCTCGCTGCATCGATTTGTTTGAGTGAGAACCCGTGAGTTTATTACTCTTGGAGGCTTCGCCTCCTAGACGATTTGGTGATATCTTGAAGGAGTTTGTGAAGAGGCCTAGGTGGCCAAGGTTCCTCCGGAAGCTTCCTTTTGTGGTGTGCTTAGGGGAAGGGTGTGAAGTGGCCTAGGTGGTCAAGTTCCTCCGGAAGCTTCCGTGGTTGTGGTGTGCTGCGGAGAAGATTGTAAAGGTGTGGTGGTCGCTTTCAAGACCAACCCCGAGTGAACCGAGGGTCATCTGTTGGGGGTGACTGGAAAGGGAGAATACGGTGAGTCACTTGGTGACGCCCCGGAGCTTTGGCTTTGGCACCGCTCTAACGGAGATTAGCACTCTCACGAGTGTGAACTTTAGGATAAATCCGCGTCCCCGACTCACTTGTGGTTATCTCATACCCACACCCTTTACTTTCCGCAATTCATACTTGCTCATATTGATATATCTTGTGCTAGTTGAATTGCTTAGTTGTTCCTACATTTCCATATCTTGTGATATAGTTTGTGCTTGCTAATTTCCTTAAAGTGCCTATCTTGTTTAGCATTGGATGATGGTGCACTTAGTTGAGCCTAGCATATTTATGATTTGTGCTTGAAAAGTATCCGTTAGTTTAATTTCGCATTAGGATAAAGCCAAATTCGTAAAAGTTTTAAAATGCCTATTCACCCCCCCCCCCCCCTCTAGTCGTCATCTAGATCCTTTCAATATATGTATGTAGTCTGTATTGAAATATCTAAAGATACTTATATTTAGAAATAGAGGGAGTAGAAGTTTGTTAGAATGGCCATGCAAGGTGATCATTCAATTATAGTCTCTCTTTTTTGTCACCGCACTTAATTAATGTGATCACTCATCATTATGTAAGACGATCAACTATATATCTTCCAACTAAAAAGACCGACCACCGCCGCTTGAAAAGTTATGCTCCTTTTAGCTATAGCTAGTTACCAAGATAGCAACCAAACCATACATTGATATAGTATGACACAAGAAAGAGAGATCCCGCCCAATCAAACCAAACATGTATTCAAAAAAATCATTTTTTTTCTTTTTTAACCATGCATTTAGAAACAATTCACGGAGGTTAAAATGGTTCATGCATTTTTTACACTGTTCATAACATTCAAAATATATTCATGACATTTAAAAAATAATCCTCACATATTTTAAAAATATGATCATGACATTTTTTATAATGATCATGAAAATCTAAAAAATTGTACGCACAGTTTTGAAAAATAGTAGTATCATTCAAGAAATTGTTCATCATATATATTAAACGTTCGCAAGTTAAATATATGTTCCATTGTATTACAAAAAATGTTTATGAAATGTAAACATTTGTTTGCAATGTATTGGAAAAATATGCCAAACATACAAATCAATATCTGACATTAAAAAGAAAAATTTGCAACACATAATATAATGTTTGCACTTATTAAGTAAATGCTCATGATTGTCTTTGCAAAATATTCACATTGTATTAAGAAGTGTTCGGTGCACATTTTCGTAATGTTCAACATTTATTTGGAAAATGTTTAGCTTCATATAAAAAATGTTCAACATGTATGTGAAAAAGGTTCAAGGTGAATCTAAATAAAGTCAACATGTATTTGAAAAAAAACAATAGAATATGCAGAAAAAACATAAAACAATCAGATGAAAACCAATAGAAAAAACTCATAGAAAATGGAAAAGGAAAATGAATACTAAAAACATAGAGAAAAAACTCGTAGAAAAAAGGACAAGGAAAAACAGTACAGAAAAACACAACAAAAAAACCCTGCATTAAATTTTATAAAACCAGACAGTGTAACCTTCCCAAAACTGCTCTATTGGGCCAGCGACACACTAAAGCAAGCGCAAAGACAAGACGGTGCAACATCTCGCAGTCGGCGAAATATAGTACTGGAGGGCTAACACTGCCTTTTCATCGTGTTGACCCTGTTATTGGGCCACCAGCCCATATGCTTGATTGGACTATAGGCGTTCTTTGTTTTCTTCGATCGACTTCTTGGTATCCTACCAAAGTCCCATGTCTATTTTGACAAAATAAATTGACGTAGAAATTTCTTGGTGGATATTGCCAAGCACCTCCTGGTGGAGATCTTGCTCCGCCTGCCCGCACAATAAGACCTCACCCGCGCCTTGTTTGATGGATATTCCTAAGCACCTCCAGATGGAGATCTTGCTCCGCATGCCCGCACAAGAAGACCTTTGCAACCCGCATCACCTTCCTATGCCTCATCACCGACATGTCATTCCTCCGCCGCCTCCATGACACGTCAATCCTCGTCATCCTCGACCTCGGACGATTCCACCCAGCCCTCTCACCTGATCCCTCCACGCCCGCCGCCCACGTGTTGGCCCTAAAAGCAGACTTCACCTTCTCTTTCGTCCCATCACCCCACCATCGCCGGACCGTCCACTGGGCCGGCCATTGGTCCGTTCAGGACATCCGCCACGGCCGCCTCCGCCTTAGCTGCATCGCGCGGTTCCCTGCCTCCATCACTGCCGTAGGGCCATTCAGGACATCCGTGACGGCCGCATCCTCCTCCGCCACGCCCCCAACGATAATAATCACCTACAATTCATAGAGCTCGTGGTGTGTGACCCCTTGCATCGGCAATACATCCTGCTTCTTGTAGTACCACAAGACCTACCCATTTTGGTGGTGGATCTGGGAGTGGTGGATAATCTCTGTTGCGAGACTTTCCTCCTTCCCCTCGATAACAACGAGGACGAGGATGTGGCGATGGCATTCAGAGTGATCTGGATGGTAACATTGCCTAAGTAGGGTGGCCGCCTTTATATTCTCTTAGAGCTCTAGGCGATGGCAAACTGCGGGCGAGTTCACCATGATCTCACTCATCGACTATACCTTTTTTAGGCACCATTATGCCTATGGTTGTTTCTACTGGGAGCTCAACACGATGAACAAAGACTTTCTCATGCTTGACACCGAGAGCATGGAGTTCTCCATTGTTGACCTCCCACATAGTGAATGGACAATGAATATAACCATTTTAGAGGTGGGAGAAGGCATGCTTGGGTTGTTTGGCATGGTCCCTCAAATTGGAGGTGGTCTCTGTTATTACATTAGGGGAAGCAAAAGTGATAGCTCTAGCTAGTGGCAAATGGAATAGATAATCTCACTAGTTCCTGGGTGCCGGTATATTATCAAAGTTGTAACGAAGAGGTACTTGCTCCTATCGAATATTGGAAGACGTGTGGTGGTTGCGCCAAGAGGAATCTATTTCAATAGATGTCAAGAAGTTGTAGCTTGAGAGGGTTTGTGTGAAACCTTTCCAGTTCGCCAAGAATGGGACGCACATATATACCAACTTACCACCATCATTGTCTACGTCGACAATATGAAGTGGTAAACTTTCTATTGCATCCTAGCTATGTCCTTCCCTTAATATTTAGCACACAACTTGTTTAATGGTTAACGGTTCATTATTGCAATTAGTCATTCTTGTTTGCAGATTCACTAGTTGTTATTTATCATGTGCTTGTGGGGAGCTAATCAAGCACAAAAACATAATTTTGGTTGTTGTTTTGTTTGTCCCGATTGCCTTCTTCTGGAGATAATCTGACAAGAGACAAATAATCTTTCACATAGCTTATGCACCCACTGTTATTTTAGGCCTCATGAAAATCATGATAAGGTGTAGGAAGGTGACGCATGCGGCGGAGGCGAGGGCGAGGTCTGCCTCTGCGTGGAGGCGGAGCAAGATCTCCATCCAGAGGTGCTCGGAGATATCCACCAAACAATTTTTACGTCTGTTTCTTTTCTTGAAATAGACCCGGGACTTAGGTGGGATACCAAGAACTCGATCAAACAAAATAATAATGCCTATAGTACAATCAAGCACATGGGTTGGTGGACCAATAATAGGATCAAGAAAATGAAAAGGCAGTGTTAGCCTCCAGGGGAGAATATCTGATGCACTGGTGCTTGTGGTGCTACCGGTGCACCGAAGTCAAGTCGCACATTTTAAATTTTGATACGAAATTTTGTGAAGACATACATTGATGTTGTGTCAATGTGCTTGAATTTTTCAGATTTTTTAAAATGTTGTACAGCATCCGATGCACCGGTAGCACCACAAGTGTTGGTGCACTGGATACGTTCCCTAGCCTCCAGTACTATATCTTGCTGACTTTGAGATATTGCACCATCTCGCCTATGCTCTCGCTGTAGCGAGCCGAGCCAATAGAGCAGTTTTGGGGAAGACACATAGAGTGGTTTTAAAACATTTTCATGCAGTTTTTTATTTTTCTATGTTTTTCTGTATTGCTTTTTTCCTTTTCCTTTTTTATGAGTTTTCCTTTTTCTATATTTTTCTGTATTGGTTTTCCTTTTTTCTATTAGTCTTTTCTATTTGTTTTCATCTGGTTTTTTAGTTTTTCCATCTACTTCTATTTGTTTTTGTTTTTGTTATCTTTCAAATAAATATTGACTTTATTTAGATCCACTTTGAACATTTTTCACATACATGTTGAACATTTCTTACATGACTCTAAACATTTTCCAAATAAATGTTGAACATTACGAAAATGCGCATTGAACACTTTTTTAATACAGTGTGAGTATTTTGCAAAAGAAAATCATGAGCATTTTTTTAATAACGTTCAAACATTATGTTGTGTGTTGCTACTTTTTCTTTTGAATGTCAGATATTGTTTCATATGTTTGGAACATTTTTTCAAAACTTTCCAAATAAATTTTACATTTCATAAACATTTTTTAATGTAATTGAACTTATATTTAACTTGGGAACATTTAATAAATGTGATGAACAATTTGTGAATGATACTATTATTTTTCAAAATTGTCCGAACCATTTTTCAGATTTTCATGATCATTTAAAAATGTCATGGCTATATTTTTAAAATATGTGAAGATTTTTATAAATGTCATGGACATTTTTTTAACAATATAAAATTTTTAAATAATGCATGAACCATTTTTTTACACTACACGAATTGTTTTTAAATGCACGGTTTACAATTGTTAAAATTGAAGTAGAGTATCAAAATATAAAATTTTATGGATACATGTAGGATTCGGTGAGTCTCTCTTTCCTGTGTCATACTGTAAGGTCATATTTATCCCTAAGGTGTTTTGGTGATTGATGACAATGCGTTTGCGGACTAATCGTGTGCCTTAAGTATCCCAGACGTTTCATCGCTAGGCACAAGACGGTTGGGTGCCCCTCGAAGACTGTTGAAGACGGCGTTTTTTCTACGTTTCTTTTTGGTGGATTTGAGTCGTAGGAAAGCCGTACTATTAAGAGGGGGTCCGCGTCGGAAAGGTTTGGGTGGAATCATCATGTACACGTTTCTTCCTTGTCCCCTCCTTTCCCTTGCACCTTGGAGCTTCCTCCGTCCTTGTTTCTGGCTGCTGTGGTGGCTCGCGGTAGTACTGCTCCCAGGTGAGCGGTAGTACCGTAGGCACCAGCGGTAGTACCGTGCTGCGGCGCGGTAGTACCGCAGGTGCCCACGGTAGTACCGCTCCCCTGGAGTTGCACTGCCGTGGCCCACCAGGCTAGTACCGCTCCCCCGCGGTAGTAGGGGCGGATGTAATTTTTTACATCCGCGCCCACCACGGTAGTACCGCTTTCCTTCCGCGGTAGTATCGTGCTCAGCTGTCAGGCAGTAGTACCGCCCCTCTGCGGTAGTACTGCATTGGGTTTTTGCTTCTTCCGTTTTTTAGCGAAAGTAGGCACGGATGTTTTCTTATCCACACTCTTCCCAGGCTAGGGGGTTCCTGCCTTGTGGTAGTACCGCAAGGGGGAGCGGTAGTACCGCGCCTGCAGAAGTACCCCCCTCAGCACTTGTGCTACAGGTCCTCCCTAGCTGTTGCTGGTGCAGCGGTAGTGCCGCAGGCCTGCACGGTTGTACCGCCTGACCTTGCGGTAGTACCGCTTGGCAGCAAGCGGAAGTACCGCATGGCCCCACGGTAGTACCGCTCGCCGCGGGCTGGTAGGTGGGTAACGGTTGGATCTTTGTCCCTCACTATAAAAGGGGTCCCCTTCTTCCCCGTTGACTTATTCTTCGAACCCTAAGCTCCATTGTTGTTCTAAGCCCCATTTTTGCCCGATCTCACTCCCTAGCCAATCAAACTTGTTGATTTGCTCGGGAGTGGTTGAGAAGGCCTCGATCCACACTTCCACCAAGAGAAATTTGATTCCCCCCACTAATCCCTTGCGGATCTTGTTACTCTTGGGTGTTTGAGCATCCTAGACAGTTGAGGTCACCGCGGAGCCATAGTCCATTGTGGTGAAGCTTCGTGGTGTCATTGGGAGCCTCCAATTGAGTTGTGGAGATTGCCCCAACCTTGTTTGTAAAGGTTCGGTCGCCACCTCCATGGGCACCAATAGTGGAATCACGGCATCTCGCATTGTGTGAGGGCGTGAGGAGAATACGGTGGCCCTAGTGGCTTCTTGGGGAGCATTGTGCATCCACACCGCTCCAACGGAGACGTACTTCCCCTCAAAGGGAAGGAACTTCGGTAACACATCCTCGTCTCCACCGTCACCACTCTTGGTTATCTCGTGCCTTTAGTTGTGCAAGCTTATTTGTGTCATATCTCTTGCTTGCTTGTGTTCCTATCCTTGTTGCATCATATAGGTTGCTCACCTAGTTGCATATCTAGACAACCTACTTTGATGCAAAGTTTAAATTGTTAAAGAAAAGCTAAAAATTGTTAGTTGCCTATTCACCCACCCCTCTAGTCAACCATATCGATCCTTTCAATTGGTATCAGAGCATCGTCTCTTTATTAAGGACTTTACCGTCCGAAGAGTATGGTTGATACCGTAGGCGGTGTGGAGGAACACTCCGGTGTGAATCCGATCTCGTCTGGGGGAACCTCGGTCTCTCGTGAGGAGTTCAATGTGGCCTTGGAGACATTGAAAACCTCCATGATGACCGAGGTTTAAAGCATGTTTACTAAATTCCTTGAAGGGCTTAAACTATCCACCGCACCGTTGAATGTGGGTAATCCCACCGACAAGGTGACGGATGCTCCCTCCGATAAGGGGGAAGCTAGTAGTGAAAAGGCTCCTTCTTCTAGTGGTAGGAATGGCACCGGCATCTTTGCTCATGTGGAACCACCACTTGTTTATGGTGGACCGGTTCCTTCCACTCATTTGAATCATGCCAGTCCTCCCCCTAAGATTGTGAAAAATGAGGACTTTGATTCTTGGGTTTACCGCTTTAAACGTCATTTAAATCATGTGAACACTAATCTTTGGAGAATCATTGAAGAAGGTTTCTATCCGCATGATCCAAGCAACTTCACTCCTCGAGAAGCCGCGGATAATCAATTCAATGAGAATGCTCTCCTCATCATTCAAGATGCAATCCCACCCGAAGACCTACCTCATCTTCGGCCCTTTGCCTTGGCCAAAGACGCATGGCTTTGTGTTGTCTCTCTCTACCGGGGAAGCGCAAGCATTCAACGCTCCAACTATGAAGTGGTGCAAGATGAGGCCGATGAGTTTGCAATGAAAGAAGATGAAGAACCTCATGAGCTTTATCAGAGAGTAACCAAACTCGTGGTCTCACTCCGAGATCATGGGAGCAAGGACACGGATGACAATTGGATCAAGCGCAATTTCCTCAAGGTAATGATGCCCTACCACAAGGCCATGTCCTCCGTCATTCGTCAAAGATCGGACTTCCACACTTTGACCTCAAGAGAAGTGTTGGATGAGTTTGTGGCCATGAACATTTTGGACAAGACCGCCGACAATGCGGTGCTTCGTTCTCAAAGGGCAAAGAAGCCCAACCTTGCATTGAAGGCCAAGCTCTCCGTTGAAGAAGAAGAGGAGGAAGAAGAGGAGAGCAACCCCGAAGATACAAAGTATGCATATCATGAACACATGGCACTCGCTTCAAGGCAATTTTGGAGCAAGAAAAACTCGAGGCCAAACTTTAACAAAAACAACTCAAGTGGAACGAAGAGCAAGCAACGTGTAAGGACTTGCTACAATCGTGGCAATGTGAGTCATTTTGTTGCGGAGTGCCCGTATGAGAAGAGTGAAGACATTGGTGGCAAGCTCATCCGAAAGGACAAGGCCAAGTCGTTCCCCAACAAGAGCAACTTCACCCAGAAGACTCCTCCCAAGGCATTGGTGGTACAAGAAGAGTACAATGAGGATGATGACGATGATGAAGATGGTGAGTTGGCTGCCATGGCCTCAATTGCCATTGCGACGACTCCACGGGTGTCTCTCTTCGACTCACCCAATGAGAGCATCACCGCCAAGTGCCTCATGGCTAAAGCCACCAACAAGGTAACCCCCAACATCAAAACTACCATCATTAATCATCCTTCTTCGACGGATAGCATTGATGAACATGAGGGAGCTAATGTGGAGGCAAATGAGTTTGAGGCCTTTATGGGCAAACTTAAGGGTAAATCCAAGAAGCACTTTGTTGCTCTCTTGGAACAACTTGGTGAAGCCAATGACATGATCGAGGCTCACGAAGATACCATCACTAAGATGGAAGGGCATAGTTGTGACTATGCCGATGAGATTTCAGATCTTTCCAATGCTCTTGAGGAAGAGCGAGGTCTTCGTTTGGCTCTTGAGGAGTCACACAACGTTGATCATGCTAAGTTAAAGAAAGATTATGATCATGTTCTCATTGTTTCTCATGTGCTAAACTCCGAGAAGGCCGAACTTGAGGTTGATCTTGCTAGACTCAAAGAGGAGTTTGATCTACTTGACAAGGCTCACAAGGTCTTGAAGGGTGCTCATGCTAGCCTCAAAGAGTCTCATGATCAACTTCAAGTTAAGCTAACCAAGGAAAAAGCCACTTTTCCTCGTATGATGTTAATTGATAATGCAAATGCTACTAACCCGTGTTGTGAGCATGTGCATCTTGTTGAGGAGAATGCTAAGATAAAGGGGCAACTGGAGAGAGGTCTTGCGACTTGCATACAAGGCAAGAAGAACCTCAACGACCTCTTGATCAACCAAAAGGGAGTTGTGGCCAAGGAAGGGGTTGGGTACGTGCCCGAGTCCAAGAACAAGAAGAAGAATGACAAGATCAAACGACCTCCTCCTCTCATGCAAACCTTTGTGAAGGAGGGAGAGAGTGCTTCCAAGGAGAAGAAGAACAATGCGAAGGGTGGGGCTGTCAAAAATGGCAATGCCACTCCTCTCATCAAAGCCGGCGACTTTAATCCTTCTTATATGTTATGTCGTGCTAGTGATGGGCATGTCTATGCCAAATTCGTTGGTTCTCCTCATGAATACATTGAATGGTCTATTTGGGTTCCCAAGACCCTTGTTACTAACATCAAAGGACCCATTACAAAATGGGTACCTAAAACCAAGCATTGATCTCTTGTAGGTGTTTGCTTCCGGTGGGGGATCATGGTTGCTCGATAGAGGAGCTACAAATCATATGACCGGAAGCAAGGACTTGGTGGTGGACGTGCACAAGATTCCATCTATGCCCACCAATGTCAAGTGGGGTGACGCCTCATCTTCTAAGGTATTGGGACTTGGCAAGGTGGTCATCTCTCATGATCTCACGATCGAGAAGGTCATGCTTGTTGAGTCCCTTGCATACAATTTACTTTCCGTTCATCAACTTGCAATCATGGGCTTTCCCACTTTCTTTGGTATCGATACCGTGGCCCTCTTGTGGAGAAAGACTCTTAAATTAGCCTTTGTTGGGCATGTCGAGAATGGTCTATATGTGATTAACTTTTCGGAGCGACCCACTAAGACCGCGACATGCCTAATGGCTAAAGTTGATGTGGGATGGCTTTGGCATCACCGTCTAGCCCATGTCAATATGAGATATTTGCAAAGTCTTCTCAAGGGGGACCATGTCCGTGAAGGAAATATGCCCTAGAGGCAATAATAAAGTTATTATTTATTTCCTTATATCATGATAAATGTTTATTATTCATGCTAGAATTGTATTAACCGGAAACATAATACATGTGTGAATACATAGACAAACAGAGTGTCACTAGTATGCCTCTACTTGACTAGCTCGTTAATCAAAGATGGTTACGTTTCCTAACCATGAAAAAAGAGTTGTTATTTGATTAACGGGATCACATCATTAGGTGAATGATCTGATTGACATGACCCATTCCATTAGCTTAGCACCCGATCGTTTAGTATGTTGCTATTGCTTTCTTCATGACTTATACATGTTCCTATGACTATGAGATTATGCAACTCCCGTTTGCCGGAGGAACACTTTGTGTGCTACCAAACGTCACAACGTAAATGGGTGATTATAAAGGTGCTCTACAGGTGTCTCCAAAGGTACATGTTGGGTTGGCGTATTTCGAGATTAGGATTTGTCACTCCGATTGTCGGAGAGGTATCTCTGGGCCCTCTCGGTAATGCACATCACATAAGCCTTGCAAGCATTGCAACTAATGAGTTAGTTCCGAAATGATGTATTACGGAATGAGTAAAGAGACTTGCCGGTAACGAGATTGAACTAGGTATTGAGATACCGACGATCGAATCTCGGGCAAGTAACATACCGATGACAAAGGGAACAACGTATGTTGTTATGCGGTCTGACCGATAAAGATCTTCGTAGAATATGTAGGAACCAATATGAGCATCCAGGTTCCGCTATTGGTTATTGACTGAGACGTGTCTCGGTCATGTCTACATTGTTCTCGAACCGTAGGGTCCGCACACTTAACGTTACGATGACAGTTTCATTATGAGTTTATGTATTTTGATGTACCGAAGGTTGTTCGGAGTCCCGGATGTGATCATGGACATGACGAGGAGTCTCGAAATGGTCGAGACATAAAGATCGATATATTGGAAGCCTATATTTGGATATCGGAATCGTTCCGGGTGAAATCGGGATTTTACCGGAGTACCGGGGGGGTTACCGGAACCCCCCGGGGTGTTATTGGGCCTACATGGGCCTTAAGGGAGAAGAGGAAAGGAGGCAAGAGGTGGCCGCGCGCCCCTCCCCTTCCTAGTCTAAATAGGACAAGGGAAGGGGGCGGCGCCCCCCCCCTTTCCTTTCCCTCTTCCTCCTCTTTCCCCTTCTCCTTATCCAACTAGGAAAGAAGGGAGTCCTACTCCCGGTGGGAGTAGGACTCCCCCTTGGCGCGCCCTCCTTGGCCGGCCGCCCCTCCCCTTGGCTCCTTTATATACGGGGGCAGGGGGGCACCCTAGGACACACAATTTGATCTTCGTGATCGTTCCTTAGCCGTGTGCGGTGCCCCCCTCCATGATATTACACCTCGGTCATATTGTAGCGGTGCTTAGGCGAAGCCCTGCGACGGTTGAACATCAAGATCGTCACCATGTCGTCGTGCTGACGGAACTCTTCCCCGAAGCTTTGCTGGATCGGAGCCCGGGGAGCGTCATCGAGCTGAACGTGTGCCAAGAACTCGGAGGTGCCGGAGTAACGGTGCTTGGATCGGTTGAACCGGGAAGACGTACGACTACTTCCTCTATGTTGCGTCAACGCTTCCGCTTCGGTCTACGAGGGTACGTAGACAACACTCTCCCCTCTCGTTGCTATGCATCACCATGATCTTGCGTGTGCGTAGGATTTTTTTTGAAATTACTACGTTACCCAACAGTCGGTGGACTAACGAATGTTAGTTTTGCTAAAGATCGTGCTTGCAGTGCTTGTATCAAAGAAAAGCTACATGAGAAGGCTCACCCTCCCACGACTATCATTTACTCAAAGAGGCCTTTGGAGCTCCTTCACTTGGATCTCTTTGGGCCTCCATCCTTCGATAGTCTTGGGGTTAGGAAGTATTTCTTGGTGATTGTGGATGACTACTCAAGATACACTTGGGTCTATTTCTTCAAGAGGAAGAGCGAGACCCAACAAACCGTCATTGACTTTGCAAATGAAGCACAACGTCAACACAATGCAAAGATCTTGACAATAAGAAGTGACAACGGCACCGAGTTCAAGAACTACACCTTGGATGAGTTTCTTAGTGATGAGGGGATCAAGCATCAATATTCTGCACCTTACGCCCCTCAACAAAACGGTGTTGCAGAGAGGAAGAACCGGACATTGATGGATGCAACAAGGACCATGATGGCGGAGTTCAAGTCTCCATACAACTTTTGGGCCGAAGCCATCAACACCGCGTGTCATGCGTCCAATCGGCTCTACCTCCGCAAGGGCTTGAACAAGACTCCATATGAGATACTCACCAGTAACAAGCCCAACCTCAAGTACTTTCGGGTGTTCGGGTGTAAGTGTTTCATTCTCAAGAAAGGTGTCCCGTTGTCTAAATTTGAGTCTAGAGCTTATGAGGGCATATTTGTTGGTTATGCTACAAACTCTCATGCTTGCCGTGTCCTCAATAAATCCACGGGACTTATTGAGGAGACGTGTAACGTGGAGTTTGATGAGAATAACGGCTCCCAAGTGGAGCAAAGTGGCACTTGTGATGTAGGTAACGAAATTCCTCCTCAAGCCATAAGAAGAATGGGTGTTGGCTTTATCCTACCCATTGAGGAAACCCTTGTGGCCGAAGGAGAAGGACAATGCTCCACTCAAGTGGAGCCATCACCAAACCAAGTCCCACACGCTTCCGAAGAACAACATGAAGGCCCTCATCCTCAAGAATAAGACCAAGGGCAAGATCATGCTCAAGACGGTGTTGACACATCAAGTGATGCCCAAGGTCATGTTCTCTCCTCCGAGCAAGTTCAAGAACAAGAACAAGCTCAAGACGACACTCAAGATGATCAAGTGACCACTCCTCGTCTCACCCCGAGGAGGAATTGGAGCGTCGTGTCGCCAAGGTTGCTTCCAAGCTCTCCACCAAGGATCATCTCATGACGAATGTGCTTGGAAGCTTAAGAAAGGGGGTAAGCACTCATAGACAATTAGCAAACTATTGTGAGCATCATGCGTTTGTCTCTTGTGTCGAACCCCACAAGGTCTATGAGGCGCTCGAAGATCCGGATTGGCTCAATGCCATGCATGAAGAACTCAACAACTTCAAGCGCAACAAAGTGTGGAGATTGGTGCCAAGACCGATGGAGAACCACAATGTCATTGGAACCAAGTGGATATTTAAGAACAAGTAAGATGCCCATGGGATTATCATTCGCAACAAGGCTCGTTTGGTAGCACAAGGCTACTCCCAAGTCGAGGGTATCGACTACGGTGAAACCTTTGCTCCCGTTGCTCGTATTGAATCCATTCGCATGTTGATTGCATATGCTTCTCATCATAACTTTAAGTTACAACAAATGGATGTGAAGAGTGCTTTTCTTAATGGTCCCATTAATGAATTGGTTTATGTCAAGCAACCCCCCGGGTTCGAGGATCCCTACTTTCCCGATCATGTGTATCAACTCGATAAGGCACTCTATGGCCTTAAACAAGCCCCACGTGCGTGGTATGACCACCTTACCGAGTTGTTATAAGACCGTGGTTTTGAAGTTGGGCTAATCGACCCCACTCTTTTTACTAAGAAGGTCAAAGGGGAGTTGTTTGTGTGCCAATTATATGTTGATGATATTATCTTTGGTTCCCCTAACAAAGCTTTCAATGAGGAATTTGCCGCTCTCATGACCTCAAAGTTCGAGATGTCTTCCATGGGAGAGTTGAAGTTCTTTCTAGGGTTCAAAGTGAAGCAAAGAAGAGAAGGAACCTTCATCAACCAAGCCAAATACACTCAAGACATTCTTAAGAGATTCAAGCTAAGTGATGTCAAGCCGGCTTCCACTCCAATGCCCACCAAGTGCCAACTTGACATAGATCCCAATGGTAAAGCGGTGGATCAAAAGGTATATCGTTCCATGATAGGCTCCTTGCTTTACCTTTGTGCATCTAGACCGGATATCATGTTGAGTGTGGGAATTTGTGCACGGTTTCAAGCCACACCTAAGGAAAGTCACTATGTGGCGGTCAAACGAATCTTTCGATATTTGGCTCATACCCCAAACTTTGGCTTATGGTACCCAAGAGGAGAAAACTTCAAGCTTGTAGGATATTCAGATTCCGATTGGGCGGGAGACAAAGTGGATAGGAAGTCCACTTCCGGAGGGTGCCAATTCCTTGGTTGCTCTTTGGTAAGTTGGTCTTCCAAAAAGCAAAGTTGTGTGTCTCTCTCGTCCACCGAAGCGGAGTATGTGGCGGTCGGTAGTTGTTGTGCACAACTCTTATGGATGAGGCAAACTTTAAAGGATTACGGTGTCATTTGTGACAAAGTGCCTCTTTGGTGTGACAATGAAAGTGCCATCAAGATCTCTCTCAACCCGGTGCAACACTTCAATACGAAGCATATTGAGATTCGGTATCACTTTATCCGGGATCACATTAGGCGAGGAGAGATCGAGCTCAACTATGTCAACACTCATGATAACCTTGCAGATATTTTCACGAAGCCCTTGGATGAAGCAAGATTTCGCGAGTTAAGGCATGAGCTAAATATCATTGATTTGAGCAATGTTGCTTGAACCCTTGCACACCCCACCATACTCAACTTGTTGTCTTGTTTAGATGTAGGCATGGACATAGGGGGAGTGTTGTTCTCTCAATGAACTCTCCTTCCCCCCATTATGCATAAATTGATCAAGTCTTTCACATTAGCCATGTTTGATGGTACTTGTGCCTCAAAGACGAGTTTTGGTCATGGGCCCAAGGATAATTCTTCGCGGTGCCATACCAATTGACTCAAACATAGGTGGCTCTGGCCACCGCCCTCTCTTTGGAGAGTGGTGTCTCGTGGTTGTTTCGTGTTATCGTTTGCCTTTCTTCCTTCGTGTGTCGCGTGGTCTTGTGGGGTCGGGTTGCCTCAAAGTTTTCGTGCAAAGACCTGTTTGAAACTTGCAACTTTTTGAGCCGACGGTACTACCGCGGCTTTCCGCGGTACTACCGCGTGAGAGGGCACGGTACTACCGCACAGGAGAGCGGTACTACCGCTCAGGTGCGTTACTTCTGCCGAGCGGTACTACCGCGATGATGCACAGTACTACTGCGTTGTCGAGTGGGCGTGGGGGTTATGACTCGGGCAGGGGAGTTCCGACTCCCCATACCCATTGATTTGTCTCTCTCCCCATGTCTCTCTCTCTCTCTCGCTCAAGAACGGCGCCGGAGGTCCTCGCCGGATCTCCGTCTCCGGCCACTCTCCTCGGATTCCGACCGGTGGGATCGTTCCCCACCACTTCCTCTTGCCATGGAACAAGGTTTTTCCCCCAAATTCCTCTCTTTCTTGGTTGTTCTCTCGCTTCTAGGTTTTTGGGGAGATGCATGTTGTTCTTGAGATTTTAGGCCAAATTTATGCAAGAGTAGGATGTAAGAGAGTCGTGTTGCGTAGGAATTTTACTTGATATATTATCCTGTGATAGATTTGCCCAATCGTAGTATCGTTGTGGTTTCGCGGGCTTTCTCAGATTTGAACCTGTTCGGATCTGACGCGGTGCGGTACTACCGCGCCTCACGTGCGGTACTACCGCTCGTGCTGTACTACCGCGCTAGCTCGTGCGATACTACCGCCCATCAGGTGTGTACTACCGCGCTAGCTGTGGCACTAAGATCCTACTATCACTCCCAGACCCGGTACTACCGTGACCTTCCACGGTACTACCGCGACTAGGAGCGGTACTATAATCTTAGTACCGTAGCACTTGGGTGTTCTACCGTAGGGGTCAAATCTCTCTCATGGAAATTATCTTGTGTGCTTCCTACATGTTTCTTTTGTTGTGTTGTGGTCTTTGCATTGATCCTTCTTGCTTGTCGTGTGTGTTTTGCGTTTTGTGTCTCAGGTGGTGGCTCTCGCCGCTCCAATCCCAGTCATGACACTGGCTCCAAGCGTCTGCGCAATCCCCAAGATGAAGCACCAGAGGGATCCAATGCCCCCAAGCGCAATGTCAAGACCACTGCCAGCAAGCAAAAGGAACCTGCTAAGGGCATGGATGAGATTTCCCTCAATGAGTATGTCAAACGCCGGAAGATCAACCCCTATGTGAATCCTCGTGCTGTCCTCAGAGGCACTGAGTTGTTTTGGACCAAGTAGCAGGCTCTTATCTATCTGGATGTGATCAAGAACAAGCAGAATACCTTCATGGATGTCAAGTGGATAGACATGAATCACATGAGGAAGGACAAGTTTCGTGACTATTTTGGAGAGGCTCTGGACTTGGTGGAGCAGTTTGCTATTGAGCATGTGATCTCCTTTCACCTTGACTATGACCCTGAGCTTGTTTGTCAGTTCTTTGCATCAGTCTACTTTCACCCCGAGGATGAGTGGAGGATGACCTGGATGACCAACGGCCGTCATCTGTCTGCTACATGGAAGGATTTCATGGATATGCTTCACATTCCTGATGACGGGCTTCACACACCCGTTGGTGTTCGCCCCCACGCCAACTCTGAGTCTGCTAACAAGAACTTGCTTCAGCCATTACTTGTTGAGAAGGTGCTCCCCAATGGCAAGTCGACTTGGGTACTTAACTCCTTTCTGGACATCATGCATCGCATCTTCCGCAACACTCTGTTCCCACGCATTGGCGACAAGGACAAGGTTCATTCCTATCTAGTGGACATGTTGCTCCTGTGTGCGGAGGCACGTTCGTCTTAGACTCAGCCACTTGATGTGTCACACATCATGTGGTGTGAGCTTCGGTTTGTGGTGTTCACCCGCAAGGTACCTATCTATGGACCGTACCTATTTCTGCTGTTCTCCACAACTTGGGAGAAGATGTACCCTGGTGATGAGTTTCTTGCTCCAGACTGGATTCGGCATGAGTCCATCAGTCTCCGCGTCAAGCCCAACTGGGCCAACACTACTACCCGTGCTGAGGCTTCTACTGCTAGGAGGGCTGGTGGTGAGGAGGAGGCTGGTGGTGAGGAGGAGGCTGGTGCAGAGAATGTTGCTGAGGACCATGCTGCTAGGTCTACCACACCTTCCTCTGAGCCGTCGTGGGCCAAGAAGTTAAAGGACAAGATGAAGACTCTCTTCTGCATGCAGGCAAAGGGACAGTACAGGACTCACGTGGCAGACAAGGAGAGTCGCCGCCGTGATAAGAAGGTTATGATGCTCTTTGGAGAGGATGTCTCTGGCGGTTTTGAGGATGTCATCACGCCAGAGGCTGCCTGGATGGCGAAGTAGGGGTACAAGTGGACCAGTTCAGAGGAGGACATCGAGGAGTCTGTCCTCGCCGCTAAGTCTGACGAGGAGCACGAGGAGCAGTGGGATGACTTCTCTGCCTGAGCCACCCCGTGTGTGTAGGTGTCCTCTCTGCCTTTTTGGCGTCTCGATGCCAAAGGGGGAGAGAGTGTAGGGATTTGCGTTGTGTCGTGCTTGGTGTGTTTGCTTTGTCGTTTGAACCTCGTTTGCCTTTGTGTGGTTTGTGCCTTCGAGACTTATCCTACATATGGTGTAAGACATATGCAGTCTAGTCTATTTTAGTTAACTTATGTTTGTGCTATCTTGTCTAGTGTTAGCCTTTCTATTGCAAGATATGCCTTGTCTCTATAATATAGGGGGAGCATTGATCCTAGTATGTGTGCCATGCAGTCCTAAGCACCCATCTAGTTGGCACACATCTAGGGGGAGCCCGTCTATATTCTAGAGAGGAGGGGTTTGCGTTTGCTTAATATTATTTCCCTTGTGCAAATCCCGTGTTGTCATCAATCCACCAAAAAGGGGGTGATTGTAAGGGCATATTTATCCCTAAGGTGTTTTGGTGATTGATGACAATGCGTTTGCAGACTAATCGTGTGCCTTGAGTATCCCAGACGTTTCATCGCTAGGCACAAGATGGTTGGGTGCCCCTCGAAGACTGTTGAAGATGGCATCTTTTCTACGTTTCTTTTTGGTGGATTTGAGTCGTAGGAAAGCCGTACTATTAAGAGGGGGTCCGCGTCGGAAAGGTTTGGGTGGAATCATCACGTACACGTTTCTTCCTTGTCCCCTCCTTTCCCTTGCACCTTGGAGCTTCCTCCGTCCTTGTTTCTGGCTGCTGTGGTGGCTCGCGGTAGTACTGCTCCCAGGTGAGCGGTAGTACCGTAGGCACCAGCGGTAGTACCGTGCTGCGGCCCGGTAGTACCGCAGGTGCCCACGGTAGTACCGCTCCCCTGGAGCTGCACTACCGTGGCCCACCAGGCTAGTACCGCTCCCCCGCGGTAGTAGGGGCGGATGTAATTTTTTACATCCGCGCCCACCACGGTAGTACCGCTTTCCTTCCGTTGTAGTACCGTGCTCAGCTGTCAGGCGGTAGTACCACCCCTCTGCGGTAGTACTGCGTCGGGTTTTTGCTTCTTCCGTTTTTCAGCGGAAGTAGGCACGGATGTTTCCTTATCCACACTCTTCCCAGGCTAGGGGGTTCCTGCCTTGTGGTAGTACCGCAAGGGGGAGCGGTAGTACCGCGCCCGCGGAAGTACCGCCCTCAACACTTGTGCTACAGGTCCTCCCTAGCTGTTGCTGGTGCAGCGGTAGTGCCGCAGGCCTGCACGGTTGTACCGTGTGACCTTGCGGTAGTACCGCTTGGCAGCAAGCGGAAGTACCGCGTGGCCCCAGAGTAGTACCGCTGGCCTGGCGCGGTAGTACCGCTGGCTGCGGGCTGGTAGCTGGGTAACGGTTGGATCTTTGTCCCTCACTATAAAAGGGGTCCCCTTCTTCCCCGTTGACTTATTCTTCGAACCCTAAGCTCCATTGTTGCTCTAAGCTCCATTTTTTCCCGATCTCACTCCCTAGCCAATCAAACTTGTTGATTTGCTCGAGAGTGGTTGAGAAGGCCTCGATCCACACTTCCACCAAGAGAAATTTGATTCCCCCACTAATCCTTTGCGGATCTTGTTATTCTTGGGTGTTTGAGCATCCTAGACGGTTGAGGTCACCGCGGAGCCATAGTCCATTGTGGTGAAGCTTCATGGTGTCGTTGGGAGCCTCCAATTGAGTTGTGGAGATTGCCCCAACCTTGTTTGTAAAGGTTCGGCCGTCGCCTCCAAGGGCACCAATAGTGGAATCACGGCATCTCGCATTGTGTGAGGGCGTGAGGAGAATACGGTGGCCCTAGTGGCTTCTTGGGGAGCATTGTGCCTACACACCGCTCCAACGGAGACGTACTTCCCCTCAAAGGGAAGGAACTTCGGTAACACATCCTCGTCTCCACCGTCACCACTCTTGGTTATCTCGTGCCTTTACTTGTGCAAGCTTATTCGTGTCATATCTCTTGCTTGCTTGTGTTCCTATCCTTTTTGCACCATATAGGTTGCTCACCTAGTTGCATATCTAGACAACCTACTTTGATGCAAAGTTTAAATTGTTAAAGAAAAGCTAAAAATTGTTAGTTGCCTATTCCCCCCCCCCCCCCCTCTAGTCAACCATATCGATCCTTTCACATACTATTTCAATATATGAGTGATCCCAATGATGAGTGATAACCATACATTGATATAGTATGACACATGAAAGAGAGATCCCGCCCAATCAAATGTTTATGAAAAAAAGTTTATATTTTTAATCATTCTCTCCCTCTCTACATATATCTTTTAAAATATAATTTACTTAAATTTTAAAAAGCATAAACCACGCATGAAAAACAATTCATGGAGGTTAAAAAACTGGTTCATGCGTTTTTTTACAATGTTCATACCATTTAAGAAAATTCTCACATATTTTAAAAATATGATCTTGACATTTTTTATAATGATCATGAAAATAAAAAAATGTACATAATTTTTTGAAAAGTAGTAGTATCATTCAATAAATTGTTCACCATATATAATAGATGTTCGCAAGTTAAATATATGTTCCATTATACAACAAAAACATGTTCATAAAATGTAAACATTTGTTTGCACTGTATTGGAAAATGTGCCAAACATACGGAACAATATCTGACAATAAAAAGAAAAAGTTGCGACATATAAAATAAGGTTTGCATATTATTAAATAAATGCTCATTAATTTTTTGCAAAATATACACACTGTATTAAACAGTATTCAATGTGCACTTTTGTAATGTTCAACATTTATTTGGAAAATGTTTAGCTTCATCCAAAAAATGTTTATGAAATGTAAACATTTGTTTTCAATGTATTGGAAAATGTGCCAGACATACGAAACAATATCTGATATTAAAAAGAAAAAGTTGCAACACATAACATAAGGTTTGCATGTTATTAAATAAATGCTCATGATTTTTGTGCAAAATATTCACACTGTATTAAAAAAGTGTTTGTGCATTTTAATAATGTTCAACATTTATTTGGACAATGTTTAGCTTCATCTAGAAAATGTTCAACATGTATGTGAAAAATGGTCAAAGTGAATCGAAGTGGAAAAGGAAAACCAATACTGAAAAACATAGAAAAACAAAAAACTCGTAGAAAAAGGGCAAGAAAAAACAATACAAAAAAACATAGAGAGAGAGAAGAGAGAGAGAGAGAGAGAGAGAGAGAAACCTGCCTGAATGTTCAAAAACCAGATTGTGTAACCTTCCAACTATTGGGCCGCCGGCATACTAAAGCTAGAGCAGAGGCGAGACGGTGCAATATCTCGCAGTCAGCGAGATAGTACTGGCGGGCTAACACTGCCTTGTTGATCCTATTATTGGGGCACCAGCGCATATGCTTCATTGTACTATAGGCGTTTTTGTTTTGTTTGATCGACTTGTTGGTATACCACCAAAGTCCCATGTCTACTTTGACAAAAAGAAATTGATGTACAAATTGCTTGGTGGATATCCCCAAGCACCTCCAGGTGGAGATCTTGCTCCACGTGCCCGCACAGGAAGACCTCACCCGCGCCTTGTTTGGTGGATATCCCTGAGCACCTCCAGATGAAGATCTTGCTCCACCTGCCCGTAGAGGAAGACCTTCACTGCCTGCATCACCTTCCTATGCCTCATCACCGACATGTCATTCCTCCGCCGCCTCAACAACACGTCATTCCTCGGCTTCCTCGACCTTGGTCGGTTCCACCTAGCCCTCCGTGCCTACCGCCCACATGCTGGCCCTAAAAGTCGGCTCCACCTTCCCTTTTGTCCCATCACCCAACTATCGCCAGAGTGGCCGCTAGGCCGGCCATTGGTCCGTTTAGAACATCCGCCATGGACACCTTCGCCTTAGTTGCATCCCGCGATTCCTTGCCTCCCTCATCACCGTTGGGCCGTTCAAGACATCCATGATGACCGCATCCTCCTCCGCCACTCCCCAAACGATAATCATCGCCTACAATTCACATAGCTTGTCGTGTGTGACCCTTGCATCAGCGAAACATCCTGCTTCCCATAATACCTCAGGACCTACTCGCTTTGGTGGCGGATCCAGTAGTGGTGGAGAATCTCTGTTGTGAGCCTTTCCTCCTTCCCCTCGATAACGACGAGGACGAGTATGTGGCGATGGCATTCAGAGTGATTTGGATGGTAACATTGCCTAAGTAGGGTGACCGCCTTCGTATTCTCCTAGAGCGCTAGGCGGCGGCAAACTGTGGAGAGTTCACCATGATCTCACTCATCGACTATACCTTTTTTTAGGCGCCATTATGCTTCTGGTTGTTTCTACTGGGAGCTCAACACTATGAACAAAGACTTTCTAATGCTTGACACTGGGAGCATGGAGTTCTCTATGTTGACCTCCCACTTGGAGAATGGACTATGAATATAGCCATTTTGGAGGCGGGAGAAGGCAATCTTGAGCTGTTTGGCACGGTCCCTCAAATTGGAGGTGATCTCTGTTATTACATTAGTGGAAAAAGTGATAGCTCTAGCTAGTGGCAAATGGAATAGATAATCCCACTAGTTCTTGGGTGCCGAAATATTATCAAAGTTGTAACAGAGAGGTACTTGCTCCTATCGAATGTTCGAAGACGAGTGGTGGGTGCGAGAAGAGGAATGTATTTAAAGAGATGTCAAGACGTTGCATCTTGAGAGGGTTTGTGTGAAACCTTTCTAGTTCGCCAAGAATGGGACGCACATATATACCAACTTACCACCATTGTTGTTTGAGCTGACAATATGAAGTGGTAAACTTTCTATTGCATCCTAGCTATGCCCTTCCCTTCATATTTAGCACACAACTTGTTTAATCACTACTAGGGAAAATCCTAGTAGTAGCGCGGGTTAAACAACTAGTAGTAGCACGGGTGCCCGCACTACTACTACGACGCTACAACTAACTTGTAGTAGTAGCGCGGGTGCACCCACGCTACTAGTACGTCTGTTAGTAGTAGCGTGGGTGCTACCCGCGCTACTATTATTAATTTCAAAACCAAAAAAATTTCTCGGTCCCGTGCGTGTTGTCAATGGCAGCAATGGTTCGATCTAGCACCGGGAGGGGTCGCCGGAGGTCGGAAGGGAAGCAGCAGACCAGATCCAGGGACGGCTGCTGCAGAGGGCTCGGATCCATTGCCGAGCAAGGCGGCGGCGTGGGGCTCCTCTTCACAGCCAAGGTAGCGAGCTCCTGGCCGTCCTTGGCGACGACCAGCACGGGCAAGGACATGGGAGGGTGAGTCAAACCAAAGGGAGAGAGAGAAAAAGAAAAACAAGGGAGAGAGGAAGGAGATGGAGGTAGCAGCGGGGTTGGTCGCCGGCGGTGAGGTGCTCCGTCGTGGTGGCATGGAGGCAAGGGGGAGATGAGCGAGCTCCTGGACGCCAGCGACGCGAGGAGGTGAACTCGTTGGGCGCCATGGAGGAGGAGGTGTGCTTGGGCGGGAGCATCATGGGAGAGCCTATGGAGAGAGGGGGGAGAGTGAGGGAGAGAGGAGGGATTTGGCCGAGGATATGGGGACTTCACCTACCTTGTACTTAGTAGTAGCGCGGGTTTATACCCCTCGCTACTACTATGGCATGTCCCGGGGGGCACGGTAGAGACCACTTAGTAGTAGCGAGGGTTATAAACCCGCGCTACTACTATCAACTTAGTAGTAGCGCCAGTTTATACCCCTCGCTACTACTATGGCATGTCCCGAGGGGGCACGGTGGAGACCACTTAGTAGTACTGAGGGTTATAAACCAGTGCTACTACTATCAACTTAGTAGTAGCGGGGGGTATAAACCCGCGCTACTAGTAAGCGTCTACTTATAAGCTTTCCCCTAGTAGTGAATGCTTAACGTTCATTATTGCAAATAGTCATTCTTGTTTGCAGATTCAATAGTGGTTATTTATCTTGTGCTTGTGGAAAGCTAATCAAGCACAAGAACATAATTGTGGTTGTTGTTTCATTTGTCCCAATCGCCTTCCTCTAGAGATAATCTGACAAAAGACAAAGAATCTTTCACATAGCTTATGCATCCATGTTATTTTAGGCCTCATGAAAATCATGAAAAAGGTGTAGGAAGGTGGCGCATGCAGCGGAGGCGCGGGTGAGGTCTTCCTGTGCGGGTAGGCAGAGCAAGATCTTCACCCGGAGGTGCTCGGGGATATCCACCAAACAATTTGTATGTCTGTTTCATTTCTCAAAATAGACCTGGGACTTTGGTGGGATACCAAGAACTCGATCAAACAAAAGAAAAACGTCTACAGGCCAGTCAAGATATGGGATGGTGGCCCAATAATAGAATCAACATGATGAAAAGCCAGTGTTAGCCGCTAGTACTATATCTCGCCGACTGCGAGATGTTGCACCGTCTCGCCTCTACACTCGCTTTAGTGAGCCGACCCAATAGAGCAGTTTTTGGAAGGTTACATAGACTGGTTTTAAAACATTTTCGTGCGATTTTTTATTTTTCTAAGTTTTTCTGTATTGCTTTTTCTTTTTCCTTTTCCTTTTCCCTTTTTCTATGAGTTGTCCTTTTTCTATATTTTTCTGCATTGGTTTTCCTTTTTTCTATTAGTATTTTCTGTTTGTTTTCATCTATTTGTTTTAGTTTTTTTTCTTCTTTTCCTATTTCTTTTTTGATTTTGTTATCTTTCAAATAAATATTGACATTATTTAGATCCACTTTGAACATTTTTCACATACATGTTGAACATTTCTTACATGACTCTAAACATTTTTAAAAAATGTTAAAAATTACAAAAATGCGCATTGAACACTTTTTCTAATACAATGGGAGTATTTTGCAAAATAAAATCATGAGCATTTTTTTAATAACGTTCAAACATCATCTTATGTGTTGTTACTTTTTCTTTTTAATGTCAGATATTGTTTCGTATGTTTGGAACATTTTTCCAAAACTTTGCAGATAAATTTTACATTTAATAAACTTTTTTGTAATGTAATTGAACTTATATTTAACTTGAGAAGATTTAATAAATGTGGTGAACAATTTCTTGAATGATACTACTATTTTTCAAGATCGTCCGACCCATTTTTTAGATTTTCATGAACATTTGAAAAATGGCATGATCATATTTTTAAAATATGTGAAGATTTTTCTAGATGTTATGGACATTTTTTTAATGGTATGAACATTTTAAAGAATGCATGAAACATTTTTTGACACTACCCGAATTGTGTTTAAATGCACGGTTTAGGATTTTTAAAATTGAATAGAGTATCAAACTATAAAATTTCATGGATACACATTGGACTCGGTAGGATCTCTGTTTCGTGTGTCATACTATTTCAATGTATGAGTGACCCCAATGATGAGTGATAACCATACATTGATATAGTATGACATAGGAGAGAGAGAGGGAGAGAGAGATCCCGCCCAATCAAACATTTATTCAAAAATGTATATTTTGAATCATTCTCTCCCACTCTCTCTCTCTCTCACTCACTCTCTCTCTCTCTCAAAAGATACTTTACTTAAATTTTAGAAAGTATAAACCGCGCATTAAAAACAATTCGTTGAGGTTAAAAAACTGGTTCATGCATTTTTTACAATGTTCAAAGCATTCAAAATATGTTCATGACAATTAAAAAATCCCAAAATTTGAAAAATATGATATTGACATTTTTTATAATGGTCATGAAAATATAAAAAAATTGTACACAAAATTTTGAAAAATAGTAGTGTCATTCAATAAATTGTTCATCATATATAATAGATGTTCGTTAGTTAAATATATGTTCCACTATATCACAAAAAATGTTTATGAAATGTAAACATTTGTTTGCCAAACATACGAAACAATATCTGACATTAAAATGAAAAAAGTTGCAACACATAAATAAGGTTTGCACGTTATTAAATAACGGCACGTGATTTTTTTTGCAAAATATTCACAATGTATTAAAAGGTGTTCAATGTGCATTTTCGTAATGTTCAACATTTATTTGGAAAATGTTTAGCTTCGTCTAAAAATGTTCAATATGTATGTGAAAAATGGTCAAAGTGAATCTAAGTAAAGTTGACATGTATTTGAAAAATAATTAAATAAACAATAGAACAAGCAGAAAAAAAACATAAACAAGCAGATGAAAACAAATAGAAAAAATTCATAGAAAAATGGAAAAGGAAAACCAATACTAACAAACATAGAAAAAGACAAAACTCGTAGAAAAAAGGACAAGAAAAAACAATACATAAAAACATAGAGAGAGAAAACATGCATGAAATGTATAAAAACCAGACTGCGTAACCTTCCAAAAACTACTCTATTGGGCCGGTGAGACACTAAAGCGAGCGCAGAGGCGAGACGGTGCAACATGTCACAGTCGGTGAGATATACTACTAGGGGCTAACAGTGCCTTTTCATCGTGTTGATCCTCTCACTGGGGCACCAGCCCATATGCTTGATTGGACTATAGGTGTTTTTGTTTTGTTTGATGGACTTCTTGGTGTCCCACCTAAGTGACATGTCTCTTTGACAAAAGAAATTGATGTAGAAATTTCTTGGTGGATATCCCCAAGCACATCCAGGTGGAGATCTTGCTCCGCCTGCCCGCACAGGAAGACCTCACCCGCGCCTTGTTTGGTGGATATCCCCGAGTACCTCTGGACGGAGATCTTGCTCAGCCTGCCCGCACAGGAAGACCTACATCTCCTGCATCACCTTCCTACACCTCATCACCGACATGTCATTCCTCCGCGTCCACGACATGTCATTCCTCGGCTGGATCCACCTAGCCCTCTCATCGATCCCTCCGCGCCCGTCGCCCACGTGTTGGCCCTAAAAGCCGACTTCACCTTCTCTTTCGTCCCATCACCCCACCTTCGTCGGACCGGCCGCTGGGCAGGTCGTTGGTCCATTCAGGACAGCTGCCACGGCCGCCTCCGCCTTAGTTACATCCCGCGGTTCCTTGCCTACCTCACAGCTGTTGGGCCATTCAGGACATCCATGACGGCCACGTCCTCCTCCGCCAAGCCCCAACGATAACCGCGGCCTACAATTCACAGAGCTTGCAGTGTGAGAGCCCTTGCATCAGTGTTACATCCTGCTTCCCTTAGTACCTCAAGACCTACCCGCTTTGATGGCGGATCCAGGAGTGGTGGATAATTTTTGTTGCGAGACTTTCCTCCTTCCCATCGATAATGACGAGGAAGAGGATGTGGTGATGGCATTCAGAGTGATCTGGATGGTAACATTGCCTAAGTAAGACGGCCGCCTTCATATTCTCTTAGAGCGCTAGGCGGTGGCAAACTGCGGGCGAGTCCACCATGGTCTCACTCATTGACTATACCTTTTTTAGGCGCCATTATGCTTATGGTCGTTTCTACTAGGAGCTCAACACCATGAACAAAGACTTTCTCATGCTTGACACCGGGAGCATGGACTTCTCCATGTTGACCTCCCACCTGGAGAATGGACTATGAATATAGCCATTTTGGAGGCGGGAGAAGGCAGGCTTGGGCTGTCTGACATGGTCCCTCAAATTGGAGGTGATCTCTGTTATTACATTAGGGGGGACAAAAGTGATAGCTTTAGCTAGTGGCAAATGGAATAGATAATCCCACTAGTTCCTAGGTGCC
The DNA here is from genome assembly GCF_056163025.1 of Triticum urartu. NCBI lineage: Eukaryota > Viridiplantae > Streptophyta > Magnoliopsida > Poales > Poaceae > Triticum > Triticum urartu. Next base: position 652,618,064 of record NC_141875.1, on the reverse strand, counting down.
GGAATATTATCAAAGTTGTAACGGAGAGGTACTTGCTCCTATCAAATGTTGGGAGACGTGTAGTGGGTGCGAGAAGAAGAATGTATTTCAATGGATGTCGAGAAGTTGCAGCTTGAGAGGGTTTGTGTGAAACTTTTCTAGTTCACCAAGAATAGGACGCACATATATACCAACATACCACCAACGTTGTCTACGCCGACAATATGAATTGGTAAAATTTCTATTGCATCCTAGCTATGCCCTTCCCTTCATATTTAGCACACAACTTGTTTAATGCTTACTAGTTCGTTATTGCAATTAGTCATTCTTGTTTGAAGATTCACTAGTGGTTATTTATCCTGTTCTTGTAGAAAGCTAATCAAGCACAAGAACATAATTATCGTTGTTGTTTTGTTTGTCCCAATCGCCTTCTTCTGGAGATAATCTGACAAGAGACAAAGAATCACTCACATAGCTTATGCATCCAATGCCATTGTAGGCCTCATGAAAATCATGAAAAGGTGTAGGAAGGTGACGCATGCGGCGGAGGCGCGGGCGAGGCCTTCCTGTGCAAGCAGGCGGAGCAAGATCTCCACCCCGAGGTGCTCGAGGATATCCAGCAAACAATTTTTACGTCTGTTTCTTTTCTCGAAATAGACCTGGGACTTTGGTGGGATGCCAAGAACTCAATAAAAACACAAAAACGCGTACAATCCAATCAAGCATATGGGTTGGTGGCCCAATAATAGGATCAACTCGATGAAAAGGCACTGCTAGCCTCCAGAACTATATCTCACCGACTGCGAGTTGTTGCACCGTCTCACCATTGCGCTCGCTTTAGTGAGCCGACCCAATAGAGCAGTTTTGGGAAGGTTACATAGAGTGGTTTTAAAACATTTTCATGTAGTTTCTTTATTTTTCTATGTGTTTTCCGTATTGCTTTTTTCCTTTTCCTTTTCCTTTTCCTTTTCCTTTTCCTTTTCCTTTTTTCTATTAGTATTTTCTATTTGTTTTGATCTGTTTGTTTTAGGTTTTTTTTCTTATGTTTCTTCTTGTTTTTTGTTTTTGTTATCTTTCAAATAATTGTTGACTTTATTTAGATCCACTTTGAACATTTTTCACATATATGTTGAACATTTCTTATATGGCTATAAACATTTTTCAAATAAATGTTGAAAATTACGAAAATGCGCATTGAACACTTCTGAAATACAGTGTAAGTATTTTCCAAAAGAAAATCATCAGCATTTTTTTAATAATGTTCCATTATGTTATGTGTTGCTACTTTTTCTTTTTAATGTCAAATATTGTTTCGCATGTTTGGAATGTTTTTTGTAATGTAATTGAACTTATATTTAACTTGACAACATTTAATAAATGTGATGAACAATTTCTTCAATAATACTACTATTTTCAAAATTGTGTGAACCATTTTTATATTTTCATGAACATTTAAAATAATGTCATGATCATATTTTTAAAATATGTAAAGATTTTTGTAAATGGCATGGACAATTCTTTTAAAGGTATGAACATTTTAAATAATGCATGAACCATTTTTCACATTACATGAAATGTTTTCAAATGTACGGTTTACGATTTTTAAAATTGAAGTAGAGTATCAAAATATAAAATTTTATGGATACACATTGGATTCAGTGGGATCTCTCTTTCCTATGTCAAACTATTTCAATGTATGAGTGATCCCAATGATGAGTGATGACCATACATTGATATAGTATGACACCGGAAAGAGAGATCCCGCCAAATCAAACATTTATTCAAAAATGTTTATATTGAATCATTTTCTCCTCTCTCTCTCTCTCTCTCTCTCTCTCTCTCTCTCTCTATATATATATATATATATATATATATATATATATATTTCAAAAGATACTTTATCTAAATTTTAAAAAGCATAAACTGCGCATTAAGAAGTAATTCATGGAGGTTAAAAAACTGGTTCATGCATTTTTTTTACAATGTTCATACCATTCAAAATATGTTCATGACATTTAAAAATTCTCAAATATATTAAATATGATCTTGACATTTTTTATAATGATCATGAAAATCAAAAAAAAAATTGTATGCAAAATTTTGAAAAGTAGTAGTATCATTCAATAAATTGTTCATCATATATAATAGTAAATGTTTGGTAGTTAAATATATGTTCCATTATCTGAAAAAATGTTCATGAAATGTAAACATTTGTTTGCAATGTATTGGAAAATGTGCCAAACATACGAAGCAATATCTGACATTAAAAAGAAAAGGTTGCAACACATAACATAATGTTTGCATGTTATTAAATAAATGCTCATGATTTTTTTGCAAAATATTCACACTGTATTAGAAAGTGTTCAATGTGCATTTTTGTAATGTTCAACATTTATTTGGAAAATGTTTAGCTTCATCTAAAAAATGTTCAACATGTATGTGAAAAATGTTCAAAGTGAATCTAAGTACAGTCGACATGTATTTGAAAAATAAATAAATAAATAACCAATAGAATAAGCAAAAAAAGATAAACAAGCGGATGAAAACCAATAGAAAAAATGGAAACGGAAAACCAATACTGAAAAACATAGAAAACAAAAAAACTTGTAGAAAAAGGACAAGAGAAAACAATATAAAAAACATAGAGAGAAAAAGACCTGCATGAAATGTTTAAAAACCAGCCTGTGTAACCTTCCGAAAACTATTCTATTGGGCCAGCGGCACACTAAAGCGAGCGCAGAGGCGAGACGGTGCAACATCTCACAGTAGGCGAGATATAGTACTGGCGAGCTAACACCACCCTTTTCATCAAGTTGATCTTGTTATTGGGGCACCAACCCATATATTGATTGGGTTATAGGCATTTTTGTTTTGTTTGATTGACTTCTTGGTATCCTATCAAAGTCCCATGTCTATTTTGACAAAAGAAATTGATGTAGATATTGCTTGGTGCATATCCCTAAGCACCTCCAGGTGGAAGTCTTGCTCCGCCTGCCCGCACACGAAGACCTCACACACGCCTTGTTTGGTGGATATCCTGGAGCACCTCTAGACAGAGATCTTGCTCCGCTTGCCCGCACGGGAAGACCTTCACCGACTGTACCACCTTCCTACGCTACATCACCGACATGTCATTCCTTCGCTGCCTCCATGACACGTCATTCCTCGCCTTCCTCGACCTCGGCCGGTTCCACCTAGCCCTATCACGTCTCACCTGATCCCTTCTCACCGGCCACCCACGTGCTGGCCCTAAAAGCCGACTTCACCTAATCTTTCGTCCCATCACCCCACCGCCCCCGGACCGTCCGCTGGGGTGGCTGTTGGTTCGTTCAGGACATCTGCCACGGCCGCCTCCGCCTTAGTTGCATCCCATGGTTCCTTGCCTCCCTCACCGCTGTTGGGCCGTTCAGGACATCCGTGCCGGCCGCATCCTCCTCCTCCACGCCCTAACTATAACCGTCGCCTACAATTCATAGAGCTCGATGTGTGTGACCCCTTGCATCCGCGTTACATCCTGCTTCCCGTAGTACCTCAAGACCTACTCGCTTTGGCGGCAGATCCAGGAGTGGTGGATAATCTCTGTTGCGAGCCTTTCCTCCTTCCCCTCGATATATAACAACGAGGACGATGATGTGGCGATGGCATTCAGAGTGATATGGATGGTAACATTTCCTAAGTAGGTGGCAGCCTTTGTATTCTCTTAGAGCGCTAGGCGGTGGCAAATTGCGAGCAAGTTCACCATGATCTCACTCATCGACTATAACTTTTTTAGGCATCATTATGCTTATGGTTGCTTCTACTGGGAGCTCAACACCATGAGCAAAGACTTTCTCATTCTTGACACCAGGAGCATGGAGTTCTCCATTGTTGACCTCCCACCTGGAGAATGGACTATGAATATAGCCATTTTGGAGGCGGGAGAAGGCAGGCTTGGGCTTTTTGGCATGGTCCCTTAGATTGGAGGTGATCTCTGTAATTACATTAGGGGAAACAAAAGTGATAGCTCTAGCTAGTGGCAAATGGAATAGATAATCCCACTAGTTCCTGGGTGTCGGGATATTATCAAAGCTGTACCGAAGAGGTACTTCCTCCTATCGAATGTTGGGAGATGTTCGATGGGTGCGAGAAGAGGAATGTATTTCAATAGATGTCAAGAAGTTACAACTTGACAGGGTTTGTGTCAAACCTTTCCAGTTCGCCAAGAATGGGACGCACATATATACCAACTTGCCACCACCGTTGTGTGCGCCGACAATATAAAGTGGTAAACTTTCTATTGCATCCTAGTTGTGTCCTTCCCTTCATATTTAGCACACAATTTGTCTAATGCTTAACGGTTCATTATTGGAATTAGTCATTCTTGTTTGAAGATTCACTAGTGGTTATTTATCTTGTGCTTGTGGGAAGCTAATCAAGCACAAGAGCATAATTGTGAATATTGTTTTGTTTGTGCCAATTGTCTTCTTCTGGAGATAATCTGACGAGAGACAAAGAATCTTTCACATAGCTTATGCATCCACTATTTTTTAGGCCTCGTGAAAATCATGGAAAGGGGTGGCAAGGTGATGCATGCATCGGAGGCGCAAGCGAGGTCTTCCTGTGCGGGCAGGCGGAGCAAGATCTCCACCCAGAGGTGCTCAGGGATATCCACCAAACAATTTTTACGTCTATTTCTTTTGTCGAAATAGACCTGGGACTTTGGTGGGATACCAAGAACTCAATCAAACAAAACAAAAACGCCTACAGTCCAATCAAGGATATGGGTTGGTGGCCCAATAATCGGATCAACAAGATGAAAAAGGAGTGTTAGCCTCCAGTACTATATCTCACCGACTGCGAGATGTTGCACCGTCTTGCCTCTGCGCTCGCTTTAGTGTGCCGACCCAATAGTGAAGGTTACATAGACTGGTTTTAAAAGTTTTTCATGCAGGTTTTTTAAATTTTTCTATGTTTTTCTGCATTGCTTTTTTCCTTTTTCTTTTTTCTATGAGTTTTCCCTTTTCTATATTTTTCTGTATTGGTTTCCTTTTTTCTGTGAGTATTTTCTAGTTGTTTTCATCAGTTTGTTTTAGTCCTTTTCTATTTTTCTATTTTTGTTATTTTTCAAATACATGTCGACTTTATTTAGGTCCACTTTGAGAACTTTTTACATAACACGTTGCACATTTCTTACATGATTCTGGACATTTTCCAAATAAATGTTGAAAATTACGAAAATGTGCATTGAACACTTTTTTTAATATAGTATGAGTATTCTGAAAAAAAGATCATGAACATCTTTGAATAACGTTCAAACATTATGTTACATGTTGCTACCTTTTCTTTTTAATGTTAAAAATTGTTTGTATCTTTGAAACATTTTTCCAAACTTTGCAAATAAATTTTACATTTCATAAACATTTTGTAATGTAATTGAACATATATTTAACTTGAGAACATTTCATGAATGTGATGAACAATTTCTTGAATGATACTACTCTTTTTAAAAATTGTACGAACCATTTTCTAGATTTTTGTGAACATTTAAAAATAATATCAAGATCATATTTTTAAATATGTGAAGATCTTTCTAAATGTCATGGAGATTTTTTTTGAATGATATGAACATTTTAAATAATGCATGAACCATTTTTTACACTACACGAATTGTTTTTAAATGCACCGTTTGCACTTTTTAAAATTTAAGCAGAGTATCAAAATATAAACTTTTATGGATACACGTTGGGTTCGGTGGGATCTTTCTTTCCTGTGTCATACTATTTCAATGTATGGTTTGATTGCTATTTTGGTAATTAGCTATAGCTAAAAGGAACATAACTTTTCAAGCGGTGGTCGTTGGTCTCTTTTGTTGGGAGATATATGGTGTACAGTTGATCGTCTTGCACAATGATGAGTGATCACCTTAATTTTTGAAGTATTCTGTTTTTTTATTATATAAGTTAGCCATCTCTAGTCTATAATTGGTTGTTTCTTATTGTTATTATATATAAATCAGATTCTAGACTTGGCGGAACCTGTTTTTTGTAATATGTAGTGTAACTAAACCACTTGGTGTGGTGTGACATAATGCGATTAGGAGGCTTCTTACGAATGCCACTAGCCAATTACCTGCCCACATAATCTGATCTAATATACAATTATTAATTTGCTATAGCTCCTATAGGCCCTACGACTACCAAAAACAGAAGAAATCCAACAACTAGCTACTTCACTTAACCAAACTAGCTACTTGACAACCATTGGATATGTAAAGAGATGCATCACACACCATAAATTTCAATAGATGGCAATGCTTGCACAACCACGGTGGAGGCAAAGAGCAGATGTTAGCATGAGATGGAGTCGTTATCGCATCGGTGGAAGAGGGCGGATCAAAATGTTACACGTGCAACAAATGCTGACAACACATCACAAAGTAACCAAACACATCCTAATTCCTAGATCCCACGAAACATATCGAAGTCCCTCAGCTGGTCTATCACCATTTTCTCAGCGGGAAAATTAACGATAACCTTCCATAAGGTTTTGAAAAACACGTAAAAACTGAGTAGAAAGGTTTCAAAACCGAGATCCGGTTAAATGTGTCGGACCACTCACTTGGTCGGTGCATTATTCCTACATGATTGGTGATGTCTACTACACAACCTTATTCTTGTAGACGTTGTTGGGCCTCCAAGTGCAGAGGTTTGTAGGATTGTAGCAAATTTCCCCCAAATGGATGACCCAAGGTTTATCAATCCGTAGGAGGCGTAGGATGAAGATGGTCTCTCTCAAGCAACCCTGCAACCAAATAACAAAGAGTCTCTTGTGTCCCCAACACACCCAATACAATGGTAAATTGTATAGGTGCACTAGTTTGGTGAAGAGATGGTGATACAAGTGCAATATGGATGGTAAATAAAGGTATTTGTAATCTGAAATTATAAAAACAGCAAGGTAGCTAATGGTAAAAGTGAGCGTAAACGGTATAGCAATGCGTTGAAACAAGACCTAGGGTTCATACTTTCGCTAGTGCAAGTTCCCTCAACAATAATAACATAATTGGATCACATAACTATCCCTCAACATGCAACAGAGAGTCACTCCGAAGTCACTAATAGCGGAGAACAAACGAAGAGATTATGGTAGGGTACGAAACCACCTCAAAGTTATTCTTTCCCATCAATCCGTTGGGCTATTCCTATAAGTGTCACAAACAGCCCTAGAGTTCATACTAGAATAACACCTTAAGACACAAATCAACCAAAACCCTAATGTCACCTAGATACTCCAATGTCACCTCAAGTATCCGTGGGCATGATTATACGATATGCATCACACAATCTCAGATTCATCTATTCAACCAACACATAGGACCTCAATGAGTGCCCCAAAGTTTCTACCGGAGAATCACGATGAAAACATGTGCCAACCCCTATGCATAGGTTCATGGGCGGAACCGTAAGTTGATCACCAAAACATACATCAAGTGAATCACGTGATATCCCATTGTCACCATAGATACGCGCGACAAGACATACATCAAGTGTTCTCAAATCTTTAAAGACTCAATCCGATAAGATAACTTCAAAGGGGAAACTCAATCCATTACAAGAGAGTAGACGGGGAAGAAAACATCATAGGATCCAACTATAATAGCAAAGCTCGCGATACATCAAGATCGTACCACCTCAAGAACACGAGAGAGAGAGATCAAACACATAGCTACTGGTACATACCCTCAGCCCCGAGGGAGAACTACTCCCTCCTTGTCATGGAGAGCACCGGGATGATGAAGATGGCCACCGGAGAAGGATTGCCCCCTCCGGCGGGGTGCCGGAACGGGTCTAGATTGGCTTTCGGTGGCTACGGAGGCTTTTGGCGGCGGAACTCCCGACCTATTGTGCTCTCAGATGTTTTTAGGGTATATGGAGATATATAGGCGGAAGAAGTATGTCAGGGGAGCCACGAGGGGAGTGGAGGGCGCGCCCAGGGGGGTGGGCGCGCCCCCCTACCTCGTGGCCTCCTCGAAGCTTCCCTTACGTGGACTCCAAGTCTCCCGGGTTGCTTTCCTTCCAAAAATAAGTTCCGTGAAGTTTCAGGTCAATTGGACTCCGTTTGATTTTCCTTTTCTGTGATACTTTAAAATAGGCTAAAAACAGAAACTGGTACTGGGATCTAGGTTAATAGGTTAGTTCCAAAAATCATATAAAATAGCATATAAATGCATATAAAACATCCAAGGTTGATAATATAATAGCATGGAACAATCAAAAATTGTAGATACGTTGGAGACGTATCAGCATCCCCAAGCTTAATTCCTGCTCGTCCTCGAGTAGGTAAATGATAAAAACAGAATTTTTGTTGTGGAATGCTACCTAACATATTTATTCATGTAATTCTCTTTATTGTGGCAAGAATATTCAGACCCATAAGATTCAAGACAAAAGTTTAATATTGACATAAAAATAATAATACTTCAAGCATACTAACAAAGCAATTATGTCTTCTCAAAATAACATGGCCAAAGAAAGCTATCCCTACAAAATCATATAGTCTGGCTATGCTCCATCTTCACCACACAAAATATTTAAATCATGCACAACCCCGATGACAAGCGAAGCAATTGTTTCATACTTTTGATGTTCTCAAACTTTTTCAATCTTCACGCAATACATGAGCGTGAGCCATGGACATAGCACTATAGGTGGAATAGAGTGGTGGTTGTGGAGAAGACAAAAAGCGAGAAGATAGTCTCACATCAACTAGGCGTATCAACGGGCTATGGAGATGCCCATCAATAGATATCAATGTGAGTGAGTAGGGATTGACATGCAACGGATGCACTAGAGCTATAAGTATATGAAAGCTCAAAAAGAAACTAAATGGGTGTGCATCCAACTTGCTTACTTATGAAGACCTAGGGCATTTTGAGGAAGCCCATCATTGGAATATACAAGCCAAGTTCTATAATGTAAAATTCCCACTAGTATATGAAAGTGACAACATAGGAGACTCTCTATTATGAAGATCATGGTGCTACTTTGAAGCACAAGTGTGGTAAAAGGATAGTAGCAATGTCCCTTCTCTCTTTTTCTCTCATTTTTTTATTTGGGCCTTCTCTCTTTTTTTATGGCCTCTTTCCTCTTCTTTTTTTATTTGGGCTTCTTTGGCCTCTTTTATTTATTTATTTATTTTCGTCCGGAGTCTCATCCCGACTTGTGGGGGAATCATAGTCTCCATCATCCTTTCCTCACTGGGACAATGCTCTAATAATGATGATCATCACACTTTTATTTTCTTACAACTCAAGAAATACAACTCGATACTTAGAAAAAGATATGACTCTATATGAATGCCTCCGGTGGTGTACCGGGATGTGCAATGACTCATGAGTGACATGTATGAAAGAATTATGAACGGTGGCTTTGCCACAAATACAATGTCAACTACATGATCATGCATAGCAATATGACAATGATGGAGCGTGTCATAATAACGGAATGGTGGAAAGTCGCATGGCAATATATCTCGGAATGGCTATGGAAATGCCATAATAGGTAGGTATGGTGGCTGTTTTGAGGAAGGTATATGGTGGGTTTATGGTACCGGCGAAAGTTGTGCGGTACTAGAGAGGCTAGCAATGATGGAAGGATGAGAGTGCGTATAATCTATGGACTCAACATTATTATTGCAAAAATCTATTAGTTATCGAAACAAAGTACTACGTGCATGCTCCTAGGGGGATAGATTGGTAGGAAAAGACCATCGCTCGTCCCCGACCGCCACTCATAAGGAAGACAATCAATAAATAAATCATGATCCGACTTCATCACATAACGGTTCACCATACGTGCATGCTACGGGAATCACAAACTTTAATACAAGTATCTCTCAAATTCACAACTACTCAACTAGCATGACTCTAATATTACCATCCTCATATCTCAAAACAATCATCAAGTATCAAACTTCTCATAGTATTCACTGCACTTTATATGAAAGTTTTTATTATATCCCTCTTGGATGCCCATCATATTAGGACTAAATTCATGACCAAAGAAAATTACCATGCTGTTTAGGACTCTCAAAATAATATAAGTGAAGCATGAGAATTCAATTATTCTATAAAATAAAACCACCGCCGTGCTCTAAAAAGATATAAGTGAAGATCAATGAGTAGTCGAATAATTATGCAACTGTGTGAAGACTCTCTAACATTTAATAATTTCAGATCTTGGTATTTTTATTCAAACAGCAAGCAAAACTAAATAAAATAGAATGACGCTCCAAGCAAAACACATATCATGTGGCGAATAAAAATATAGCTCCAAGTAAAGTTACCGATGCACGAAGACGAAAGAGAGGATGTCTTCTGGGGCATCCTCAAGCTTAGGCTTTTGGTTGTCATTTAATATTACCTTGGGGTGCCTTGGGCATCCCCAATCTTAGGATCTTTCCACTCCTTATTCCATAGTCCATCGAATCTTTACCCAAAACTTGAAAACTTCACAACACAAAACTTAATAGAAAACTCGTAAGCTCCGTTAGTATAAGAAAGTAAATCACCACTTCAAGGTACTGTAATGAACTCATTATTTATTTATATTGGTGTTAAACCTATTGTATTCCAACTTCTCTATGGTTTATAAACTATTTTACTAGCCATAGATTCATCAAAATAAGTAAACAACACATGAAAAATAGAATCTGTCAAAAACAGAACAGTCTGTAGTAATCTGGATCAAACGTATACTTCTGGAACTCATAAAATTCTCAAATAAATTGATGGACCTGAGTAATTTGTCTATTAATCATCTTCAAAAATAATTAACTAAATAGCACTCTCCAAATAAAAATGGCAGCAATTCTCGCGAGCATTAAAGTTTATGTTTTTTTACAGCATGATCAACAAGACTTTCCCCAAGTCTTCCCAACGGTTCTACTTGGCACAAACACTAATTAAACATAAAAACTCAATCATAACATAGGCTAAATAAATTATTTATTAATAAACAGGAGCAAAAAGCAAGGAACAGAAATAAAGTTGGGTTGCCTCCCAACAAGCGCTATCGTTTAATGCCCCTAACTAGGCATGATGATTTCAATGATGCTCACATAAATGATAAGAATTGAAACGTAAAGAGAGCATCATGAAGAATATGACTAGGAAAATTTAAGTCTAACATACTTCCTATGCATAGGGATTTTGTGAGCAAACAACTTGTGGGAACAAGAATCAACTTGCATAGGAAGGTAAAACAAGCATAACTTCAAAACTTCAAGCACATAGTGAGGAAACTTGATACTATTGCAATTCCTACAAGCATATATTCCTCCCTCATAATAATTTTCAGTAGCATCATGAATGAATTCAACAATATAACCAGCACCTAAAGCATTCTTTTCATGATCTACAAACATAGAAAATTTACTACTCTCCACATAACCAAAATTCTTCTCATTCGGAATAGTGGGAGTATCATAAGATACTCGAATACTATAAATTGTTTCCACATTAAAAGAGTAATGTTCAGAAAATGGGTAACCATAATCATGACAAGTTTTATAAATATAATCACTACTGTTTATAGCATAAGTATCATCACAATAATCATCATAGGTAGGAGGCATGCTATCATCATTATAAATTTGCATATCAAAATTTGGGAGACTAAAAATATCATCTTCATTAAACATAGCTTCCCCAAGCTTAGGACAAACATTAATTTCAGCAAATATATTCTCAAAAACATCATCTTCATCAAACATAGCATCCCCAAGCTTGGGCCTTTTCATATCATAAGCATAATCACTCTCATAATTAATAGTATGGATAGCACCAATAGTATAGCAATTATCATATTCTTCCAAGCAAGTGCCAAAAAGATTTTCAAGATCATAAAAAGTATCATTATCTTCCACAATTATATTTTCATGAGGTACAATAGTAATAGGAGCAACATTATTTGGGAGAGATATCTTCTTACCTCTCTTCCTTTTTCTTTTCTTCTTCTTCACCACATCATGTGTGGGTTCAATCTTCTTTTTGGAGCTCCTTATTAATGAGATTGGTTGAATAGGAGGCTCCTCCTCGTTACCTGACTCATCATAAGAAATAATAGGAGGGTATTGGGAAACCTCTTCCCTTTCATTAGTATTCTCTTCATCTTCTATTTGTTTTGTTTTCTTTATGTAATTGGCAATGTAAGGGTTTTCAACACAATTCACCGCACAATACATATAAATTTTCCCTAGATCAAAATCAAGAAATCTATCAAGATTAAACTTTGGAATACCCTCAGTTATACGTTTCATTTCCTCATACCCCAAAAGAAGACTAAGCTCTTTATGATGCTCAAGGGTAATCAAATTATCACAATTTTTGGATACGATTCAGTCATGAAACAATTTGCATTGGAGATTTAAATGACCATGTTCATTGCAAAGTTCACAAGGGGCGCGAAAAATATTGAATTTTTCAGCACAATCATTAAGACTTTCTTGCAACAATTTAGTTTCTAAGTACTTATGCCTCTTGCAATATCTATCTTTCCTATTTGGTGTGTACTTACAAACCCAATGCACTCCACAAAAATTGACATGTTTATAGGAGACATTTTCATCATAACTAGTGCAATCATCATTAGTATTATGGATATTCAAAGAATTCGTACTAACAACATTGCAATCATGCTCATCATTCACATATTTAGTGCCAAACATTTTATAGATTTCTTCTTCTAGCACTTGAGCACAATTATCCTTTCCATCATACTCACGAAAGATATTAAAAAGGTGAAGCGTATGAGACAAACTCAATTCCATTTTTTATAGTTTTCTTTTATAAACTAAACTAGTGATAAAACAAGAAACTAAAAGACTCGATTGCAAGATCTAAAGATATACCTTCAAGCGCTAACCTCCCCGGCAACGGCGCCAGAAAAGAGCTTGATGTCTACTACACAACCTTCTTCTTGTAGACGTTGTTGGGCCTCCAAGTGCAGAGGTTTGTAGGACAGTAGCAAATTTCCCTCAAGTGAATGACCTAAGGTTTATCAATCCGTAGGAGGCGTAGGATGAAGATGGTCTCTCCCAAGCAACCCTGCAACCAAATAACAAAGAGTCTCTTGTGTCCCCAACACACCCAATACAATGGTAAATTGTATAGGTGCACTAGTTCGGCGAAGAGATGGTGATACAAGTGCAATATGAATGGTAGATAAAGGTATTTGTAATCAGAAATTATAAAAACAGCAAGGTAATTAATGATAAAAGTGAGCGTAAACGGTATTGCAATGCGTTGAAACAAGGCCTAGGGTTCATACTTTCGCTGGTGCAAGTTCCCTCAACAATAATAACACAATTGGATCACATAACTATCCCTCAACATGCAACAAAGAGTCACTCCGAAGTCACTAATAACGGAGAACAAACGAAGAGATTATGGTAGGGTACGAAACCACCTCAAAGTTATTCTTTCCAATTAATCCGTTGGACTATTCCTATAAGTGTCACAAACAGCCCTAGAGTTCGTACTAGAATAACACCTTAAGACACAAATAAACCAAAACCCTAATGTCACCTAGATACTCCAATGCACCTGAAGTATCTGTGGGCATGATTATACGATATGCATCACACAATCTCAGATTCATCTATTCAACCAACACATAGGAGCTCAAAGAGTGCCCCAAAGTTTCTACCGGAGAATCACGACGAAAACATGTGCCAACCCCTATGCATAGGTTCATGGGTGGAACCCGCAAGTTGATCACCAAAACATACATCAAGTGAATCACGTGGTATCCCATTGTCACCACAGATACGCACGGCAAGACATACATCAAGTGTTATCAAATCTTTAAAGACTCAATCCGATAAGATAACTTCAAAGGGAAAACTCAATCCATTACAAGAGAGTAGAGGGGGGAGAAAACATCATAGGATCCAACTATAATAGCAAAGCTCGCGATACATCAAGGTCGTACCACCTCAAGAACACGAGAGAGAGAGAGATCAAACACATAGCTACTGGTACATACCCTCAGCCCCGAGGGAGAACTACTCCCTCCTCGTCATGGAGAGCACCGGGATGATGAAGATGGCCACCGGAGAAGGATTGCCCCCTCCGGCAGGGTGCCGGGATGGGTCTAGATCGGCTTTCGGTGGCTACGGAGGCTTCTGGCGGCGGAACTCCCGATCTATTGTGCTCCCGCATGTTTTTAGGGTATATGGAGATATATAGGCGGAAGAAGTACGTCAGGGGAGCCACGAGGGGCCCACGAGGGTGGAGAGCGCGCCCAGGGGGGTGGGCGCGCCCCTACCTCATGGCCTCCTCGAAGCTTCCCTTACGTGGACTCCAAGTCTCTCGGGTTGCTTTCCTTCCAAAAATAAATTCCGTGAAGTTTCAGGTCAATTGGACTCCATTTGATTTTCCTTTTCTGCAATACTCTAAAATAGGCAAAAAAATAAAAACTGGCACTGGGCTCTAGATTAATAAGTTAGTCCCAAAAGTCATATAAAATAGCATATAAATGCATATAAAATATCCAAGGTTGATAATATAATAGTATGGAACAATCAAATATTGTAAATACGTTGGAGACGTATCAATTGGTCGACAGTTAGAAGGAGTGAGCGTGCAATGGGATTTGCCACCTCAAATGTCTGCACTAGCTCCTGAACATAAAAAATTCATAGAGTATTGTCTTCAGGGCATTTTCGTTGCGTACTTAGTTGATTGAACAAAAAAGGCTAGACTCCAATCAAGCATACGGATGGGTTGCTAGCCCCTGTGAAGTATCACTATTGGCCCAAATGGATCAGGTTACATTAGAGAGCTTATAAGTGGCGCCTGTAGCGCCAGTTTTCTTGCTGGCGCCCACTACCGATTGATTTGGGGCCGGGCCCACCGATGACCACCTGCATTGACCATTGACTTTTCAAAACGCAAATTTAAAAGAACTCCATGAACTTCACAGGTTTGAAAAAGGTCAAAAAATTGAAAACAATTTGCGAATTAAAAACTTAATAATGATTTTCCAAAAAGTTCATGAAATTGTTTTTTCTTCATTCATTTTTGAAAGTCATCTATTTAAAATAAAAACAAAAGGAACACAAAGGTAAAAGGAAAAAAGAGAAAGAGACGAGATGACGAAATGGAAAAACACAAAAAACCGACTGAAAATAAAACAAGACCAGATAAAAAAAATAAATAGGGAAAAGAAGCTGCAGAAAATAGAATCGAATGTGGTGGGGAGACATAATATGGGTCGGCGGTGGTGGGGAGACATAATACGGGTCGGCGGCCCACTTAGTATCTAACGAGAAGGTCGTGAGCGCCCTCTAATGATTTTGCCTGTACTTGACAACTTCAGCACTAAATAGAAACCATTGGTTATATATGGGGCATTGCTATGTCTCGCTTATCGTGAGACCTAGCATGCGATTTTGTGAAGCGCCTCCCTAATGGGTGGCCCACTTCTCGGGAGGACACATGCCACTACCTCATTTTAGTTATGTTTTTCATGTTTTTTGTTTTTGTTTTTTGCTTTCGTTCATACTTCCAAATAGTGTAGCACATATGCACGTGTGTTGCAACGGTAGAGAAAATTAACATGTCCATCGAAACATCCATCAATGTGACACGACAACATCTGAACTGTGCTAGCCGGCGGAAAAAACCGGTGCAGGCCGTACGCAAATCTCATACTGTGTGTACCCTATGCGATCTATCGACACATGTCGGTCTGAGGGATATCATCTAGCTTTGAACGGTGCCTTTTTGTACTTCTCAAGTTCTCTTTGATCAGGGCCGGCCCTGGGGTATGGGCGACGGGGCGACGGCCCAGGGCCCAGGCGAGGGAGGGGCTCATGATGGAGTATTTATATATACTATAGCCCAGCAAAAAATATGTAAAAAATATAAAAGAATTAAAGAAAAAAAGAGGCCCATCAGATAGCTAGCTAGCGACCCTTGATCGATTAGCAAACACGAAGCGTCAGGCGCCGTGACACACGAACAGTTGCCAGGCACACGACTGCTCGTTTTTCGTCGCCTGTAACGCCCATCGGCCTCCTCGTTCGGCGCCTTGCCGCCTCGGCCGCCGCTGCCCGCTGCAGCTGCGAGCGCCGTCGCCGCACGGCAGTCCAGCAGCCCGGCCATCCGGCATCCGGCAAGACGGCACCACGAGAATACCTATACAAGTATATACACCCGACTGCAAGTCTTAAAGTCTACAACGCGGCCGTCTCCAATCGCTGAAATTCTACAAGTGAGTACGTTTTAACGTTTCCATCCATGCTTCTCAATTCTTGTCCATCCCCCAAACCCTAATTTGACAATTTCAGACTTTCAGTACTTTATTTATTCTTTATTTAGTATGTACGTATTCAACTATACATCTATGATCCATCCTCCAGTTTCAGTATGCATAAAATTTTAAAATTTTCTAATCCAATCTATTAATTATTTGTCATTCTATGTACATGTCTAGGGTTTCATTTTGCGATCTTTTTAGTATTATTAGTGTTGATAGAGTCATTTCAAATTTGGTTACTATTGTTCTTGATGGAATCATCGAATTATTATAGTCAAATTTTAAAGTAAAGATGTGTGATTGAAAGTTACTCTTAATAAGTTATGTATATAACGCACACGTATAAATATATGGTCTTAGGACTCAGAACATAGGGGCCCATGTCGTCGAGTTCGCCTAGGGCCTCCCCAAACACAAGGCCGGCCCTGATGGTCATATATGTGCATGTGTGGCTTTCTTGTCCTCTTTGATTGGTTGTATACGTTCATGTAGCATATCTTTGATGACATCTGAGGCTGCATTTTATCTGGTTAGTGTCTCTTTTAACATATATTTGGGGGTTTCCAGTTGTGTCTATTGGACTTACATATCCCACCAAATCTCTTATTGTCACATGTAACCGTTAGCTAAGTTAGCTTCTTCGTTTCTCTAGGGTAAATAGGTCTCATACCTCACCCTATTTTTGTTGATGCCTTGGCTAGTAATTCATGCAACTCATGAAGGTATATAACAAGACAAGATTTGATGTAAAAAACCAAGGTGGGACTATTAGTTAGTAAAGGAATCCACTATTTCAGCACACACATAAGATAGCTAAACTAGGGCAGGGCTGGTCGTGAGGTTCATTACTCACAATAGCAAAAACAAAATAGTGGCCGATAAAAATCTAGCCTATGTGAGCTATTATCTGTCCTGATAAATAGATAATTCCAGGAGTAATAAATAGAAGTAAATTAAATAAAGTATTGATATAATTGGAATTGCGGAAGCAAATACCAATTTACTAAAAAAAGAAAAAATATCTAATCGAAATCGAAAGAACTTTTGTTTAAGATTAAACAAAAAGGTTCACAAATAAAAGTGCTAGTGCCACAACTAGTCCATGAATTTTTAAAGCTTTCATAAAAGCTAGACTAAGCAATAAAGTACCTCGTATTTTACCTTCTGCTTCTGGCTATCTCGCAATACCTTCTACAGCTTGTCCTGCAACAGTACCTTGACCAACTCTAGGTCCAATAGAAGCAAGCCCTACAGCCAATCCAGCAACAATAACAGAAGCAACAACAATTAGTGGGTTCATGGTGAGTACTTCCTCGTGTCAACAAAATGGTTAAGGATACAATCAACCAATAAATTCTTACTTCTAAGCTCTATTGGGGAGAAGTAAAGTAACTAAAGTACAAATTGAAATGATAATGTGAATTGTCCGGACTACATAGAAGGGAATTCCATATCCATATATCGGATTAGATAATGAATCTAACCTATAGGAATATATAATATAATATCATACACACACACACACACACAAACACACACACACACATTTGTTTCTTCTATTTTGTTTGCATATTTTCTCATTTTGTATTGAACTGGATTCTAAAATCATTGCTTAAAGTGGAAACCCGCATAAAAGAGGACTCCACTTATAGACATTAAGGATATTATAGTATAGATCATATCCTGACTCCACCATCCTTAATGCATCTGTACTTTGAAAATTCCATAATATAGTCTATTCTATTCTCTCTCCTACAACTCTAGGCTATATATTCATACGCATTTCTAACTATTTTTTTGCAACCAAGCAGATTATCTGGACCCATGCATGAATTGAGCTAAGCTGCAAAAAAAATACTATTTCCAAAACTAGTCAATTCAATGATGACCCTCCTATACCTATATAGGTCGCGGTTAATGTTGCAAAAATAAGAGCTGGAATACCGCTTGTAAATAATCCAAGAAAAATGACCGGTATAGGGATTACTAAGGGGACTAAAGAAACAAGAACAACAATGACTAATTCAAACGCCAATATATTCCCAAAAGTCAAAAGCTAAGCGATAATGGTTTTGTGAAATCTTCTATAATGTTAATTGGTAAAAGGATCGGAGTTGGTTTAATATATTTCTTAAAAAAGCTCAATCTTTTTTGCTAAGACCAGCATAAAAATATGCCGCTGGCATGAGTAAATCTAAAGCAACAGTAGTATTTATATCATTCATGGGCGCAACTAATTCCCATGGGGTAACTCTATCATTTTCCAAGGTAAAAGAGCACCCGACCAATTCGAAACAAAAATTAGGAAGTCTTGATATTCTTTCATGGAGTCCCTTCTTGAATCTTAGATTGAAAAAAAGAATGCCCCTTAGGGACCTTTCTTTGGATACCAAGATTTCTGACATCTTATCCTCGTATTTTAAAATTCTCAAATCGAATCAATTAAGAACCAATTCAAATTCATATATATGTTTGATTTGGGAGGCTACCAATTCTGGAATTTCTTCTCGAGACATCCCTGTCAGTCAACTTCTCTTCGGGATGGGTCGTTGGTCTTTGTGGGAGATAATGCGTCAGTCATGGTAGAAGTTACTCCCTGAGTAGGCATGGGCACCTGCCTAGCTGAAGGAATTTTCTCATCTTGAGGTGTCGGGAGGAGTAAAGGAGATTGACTCTTCTCTGTCATTAGCCTTTTTTATTGACACTTGCTCTTTATATAGTCAATTTTTTGGAGTATCGGCACAGATCATTGGTATTGGATGTATCATTAGGTTGTGTCGAGTCAAATCAGCGGAGCTTATTGTACGAAGCTACTGGAGCCAAGTCATACATGTATGAATTGGGCGGCTCTATCCCAGCCAACTCAAACAGCGTACGAACGAATCGCATGCAGGCGAGCCGAAGGACGACAGTACGTACATAAAGATAGGGGCTTTGATGCAAAACACGCATGACAGACCAAACCAAGAATATCATATATATCATAATAATTTTGAATATCAGCTATTGGATATGCTCCATCCAACAGTTGAGAGACGGCAAATCTAAACAATACCATCCATGGATAAAGTTTTATCTCACAAGATTCTGCCACGTGGGTTTTAATTGAATCCACACTGTCGTCTCATATTATGCTAGTAGTATTTTTTTTCCCATGCCAAGAATCTGATTCTCCAATAAAAATTTTAGAAAAATCTAGATTCTATAGACTTGGGCCCTATCTAATATGATTCGTATGGAAGGAAATAAAATATCGAGAATACATTTCACCCTGCTATTATATATTTCCCGGCGTGCAAAGCATGTATAATTTACTAGTCAGGTATAGAATAGAAACTAGCGGTTATATATGAGCCAACGCAATGTCTCGCTTAGCGTGAGACCTAGCATGCTCTCGCGTCAGGCGCCTCCCTAATGGACCGGTGTAGTGCGCACGAAGCCACATGACCCCTTTTTCACATTTGTTTCTGTTTTCGCTTTATATTTCATTTTTTATACTTCCAAATATTCTAAATATATTTATTATAAAACAATTTAAATCAAATATTTGAAAGATGTTCCTCATGTAGACCAAAAAATGAATGCAAAAAATTTAAAATGTGTATGAAATAAGTTGATCATTTATTTGAAGAAATATCAATCAAACAATTGTAAAATGTTAAATGTGCATAAAAAATATTTATCATGTATAAAAAAACTATAAAAGAAAAAACAATGTGTATGAAAAAAATGGTAAGCATGTATAAAATATTTAAACGTGTATAAAAACTATTCCCGCCGTATACAAAAAGAATGTACAGCATACATAAATAAAAGGAGACATTGAAAATCATGTATTTAAAAAGGTAATTATGTATTTGAAAGACGTTTAACATGCATATAAAGATGTTCTTGATGTATATAAAAATGTATATTGTGTGTGAAAAAATGTTTATTTGCCATTAAAATGATGGTCACCGTGTATTGAAAAATGGTGACCATGTATTTCAAAAATGTTAATAAAATATTTGTGAAATGTCAAACGTGTATTAAAAATATATTGGATACATACCAAAAACGTACAATGTGTATGGTCGAAGCAGGCATAAAAATAGTTTTCAAAAAATATTAATCATGTATATAAAATGTGTTTATTATTTATACAAAAAATGTTGAATGTACTGAAAATTTTGACAAATATTGAACAAAAAGTAAACCAATGATATTCGACAAAGAAACAAAAAACGATGAAACCCAGTAAAAACTAAAAATACAAGGAAAACAGAAAAATAAAAGGCAGAGAAAACCAATGCAAAACAGTGAAAACCAAGAAAAAAACAGAGAAAAACGATGGAAACCAAGAAATAAACAAAGGAAAACAAAAAAATGAAGAAATGAGAAAAGGAAATTAAAATAGCCCACAAAGAAATAAAGAAAAATGAAGGAAAAAAACCAGTGCGTGAAAGAAACGAAGAAACCTGATGAAAGAAAAACCAAGAAAAACCAAAAAATGAAGAAATTTGGTGAAGAAACAAAACAAACGGAAAAATCCTAGTGCAAGAGTCCATCGAAACCGGTTGAACGAAACCAGTGAACTCAATCGAAATGTAGCAAACGGAAAATAAAACGAAAATTGGTTGGCCCGGTGATACATAGGTAAGGGGAAATCCTTCAGCGAGACGGAAGTTGTAGTCATGTTGAGCAGAGATATATATGCATTGTCCGCGCGCGGCGCAAAAGAAAGCTTCACTTTGTTGGGTCGTAGGCTGGCCCATATGCTTGGTAGTTCCATTTCAGTTACTGGCTATCGGTTGGTTCTTGCCCACTGAATGAAATAGATAGAATTCCATGGGAGCCGGACGTACGGCCCCCCGACCCCCGACGTGTGGGTCCGGATTTATATGTCAGTGTGTGTGCAGTATGCCAGAGGAGCCACGTCATTCATGTGTGTCAGAAGCTGAACCCGCAGAGATGTTTTCTAAGAAAATAAAATGTCACTGAGCCAGAAGCAGAAGGCAGTCGCGTCGACATCCCTGGGCCGAGAAGCACCGAAGCTGTGAAGCAGGCTCGGAATTCCATGTTTGTGATAAGCCCCGGGACTGTGGTCAGGCTTGGGCTGCGCGGCGGAAAGCGACCTGACGGCTTCGTTCCGTCGCTGCACTCGCCGTCCCGTACAAGGCATGGCATGCATGCCGCCGTGCGAGGCGTGCTCCCTTGGAATAATGGAGAGGAACCTCTGACGCAGCCGGAGTAGAGCGCAGGCGGCGCCTGTAGGCCGGATCGGGCGGAGCGCCGCCGTCCATGACGCGAGGAGCAGGGCAAGGACGATCGACCAGAGCACTAGCAGCAGGCTGTACTGGCGCGCTGCCCTGAGCCACCGATACGTCGTTGCCGGCGTACGTTGCCTACGTGGGCCGACCGAACGGTAATGCCGCGATGCAAACGGCGCCCTGCCGTGCCGACTGCCACTTAATCCGCAGCCGGGACCGCGCAAAGCACCACTCCCACACCTACGTCAGTACTACTACGCTGTAATGGCACTCTAGCTGGGCACCGTAGTCGTTCTTCAGAGACCACGGCGCACATAACATCACCACACGTCACCGTGCCGTAGGGCCTTTTTTGTGAAACTCGTGTGCGCGCGTACGTCTACAATGCCGTTCCGTTACTCCGAAATCGAACGCCGGTGGCGCACGATCTTTCCGCCACCGTGATACTACTATCTGTTGGAGATCGAGAAGGGCGGTGGCAGGGTGTGCTTTACTTTGCTTGGCTTTGCTTTGCCTCGGCAGGCATGTTGTGGCAGCTCAAGTTCAGGATACCGAGGCTGCCGGAACGGGGACAGACGACAACGACCACTGGGAAAACGTAAAGAGAAACTTCTGAACAAGAACGTCGTAAAAGAGAAAGCCGGTGGCCGAGATTCGATCTCGATCGAAGGCAAAGGGCACATTCGCAGCCGGCCCGCTCCATGCATGCCACATAGAGGAGTACGTACGTGCTACACAGAGCGGTGCCCGGCACGGCCGACTGTGCTCGTCCGCTCATGTGACCGAGGCGACGCAGGAAGCAGCCAGCGCGGAATCCGAGGATGGCCTACGTATCTCGGCCGGACGATCCGGCCAAGGTTTCATGGGCGCCACCATGTGCTCGAATCCATTCCCCTCGCTTTTCTTTCTCCCGCTTTCGCCGGTGCGCGTCGGCGTCCGGCGTCGGTCGGATTCGATTCCTGCCGGACGGCGCGCGCGCACTACCGCGTCCGAGGGCTATCCATCTATCCATCTATCCGGCCGCCACCATCCACCGTCTCGTCCGTGCTCAATGATGACAAGACGACGGCGGCGACGACGCTTCCTCCCTCGTTCCCGGTGGAACCGCCGTGATCCCGTTCGGAGTAACTGGTCCCGATCGAGAGGACGGGACGGGGACACCGCGGCGCGCGGCACGTCCGTCCGTACGCGCATTATTGGCAGGCACCGGCGAGAGCAGGTTAATCATCAGGTGACAGCTAACTGTAAACCGACGCCTTGTGCGTTAGGTCGGGCAAAGCTTGGAGCATTTGATACAGATCGGCTCTTCCTCCGGGGATAGCTCGCTGTAGGCACCGTATGATTAGCTGCGGCTTACTTTACTATGCCGCACGTACGTACAGAGGAGTACTACGTGAACAGATAGTAATATACTGTCATGGATCCCGCGAGATTTTTACGGGCTTTTAAATTTGGGGGACAGGGGGGGCGAGGGTCAATAATTTATACTGCCGGTGCAAGATCATGGACCATGTGCAAAGGCCCTCCTGGTGGCATCTTTCAGGTAATAAAACTAGTTTACATTTGAAATTCAGAATCAGAGAAGGGGGCAAGAGAGGTGCATTGTAGCCTCGACGAGGAGATTGGTAGACAAGTTGACAATGGCTACCATCGAGGTTCGAGGAGAGTGTGCTTGTCTAGCCTTGGTTCTCTTTTCTTTTTTTACTTTTGTATGTATAGGGTTCGTGGCGGATCGGTGTAATTTAATACAGAGGTGTTGTCTTATAGGCCACTGAGCAAATTTTCAGCCCAAAACGAATCGACGAGCCGATACGTGTATTTTTTAAAACAAAAACGATAATCCACCAGGGCCTTATCGTTTCTCCCGTACTAGATTATCCTCCACCGGTAGGCCCCAACAATGGCAGGGGACGAAATAAAATTACGGTGAACTGAGTTTCTTTTACCTTCTTGTCCCCTGACCCCGCATCGCCTGAGCCGGGCGACACAGGAAAACCCCTAGCCGTCGCCAGCCAGACCCTCTTCTTCCGCCCACCCAGAATAACCAACCTAAACCATATGATAATGGATCTTTGGTACGGCCTAGAAGACCCAGGCAATCTTAATTTGAGGGAGATTTTTATGCCTTTTTTTTTAATTTAGGGAGACAATTGTGGCGAGAGTCAATAATTTATCCTGGCAACGCAAGATCATGGACCATGTGGAGAAGCCCTCCTGGTGGCATCTTTCAGACTGAAAACCGATTAAAAATTTCTTCCGCAAAAGAAAACTAGTCAAAACCTTGATTTCAGAATAGAAAACGATTTTAGTTCAGACAAGAAGAATAATGTATCAGTAGGTGCATTGTACTACTAGCAACTAGGGCAGCTATGCGTTTGAGCCTCGGCGAGGACATTGGCACGCAAGTTGACCATCGCTACCATCGAGCCATCGAGGGCAGTATATGCCGATGCATTTCCTTTTTTTTATAAGCACCCGCGGCGGCGCTCGGCTTGCTCGTGCCGATCGCATTACCGTTTCTCCCATGCTCGACCATCTCGCCAGGTCAACATGGACACACGCAAAACTAGCCTAGGGCACGGCGGTTATGTTATTGCAGTCGATTGTTTCCACCGCCAGCCCGTCAGAAACTAAACTGGAAGGGAGTTTGACATTCGTCGCCAGGCCAACTCGTTTCCCCGGCGCACTCCTCGAGAGAGACACTTGGGATGGTTTCAATCGTTCTTGAACTTTTCACTAGAGTGGCGTGCACCCTGGGAGGCAGGGCGGCCCCCTGGGTGGCGTCCGGCGTCCGCGTGGCACGCATTGCCCAGGCCACGCATTGAAGCACGCCGTGAGCTGCCTGCACTGTGCTGCACGCACGTTAACTGATCCGGCACGGACGTCGCCATGGCGCGCCTGCGGTGCACGGACGGCTCGCACTGTGGGCTTCATCACGGCCCGATTAATTTTCACCGGCGCAGCGTACGTGACTGACTGCCACCTCCGTGCGCCGGGTGGTTTATTGCTCCACTGCCGCCGCAGCGGCGCGCCACACGCGACCGCGCACGGCACGGGCACGGGCACGAAGCAGTTGTTTAACTGCGCAGTGACTTTCACCGTGCAGGCTCGATCGGTAATTCCTGGGCGGGGCGGGGCGGGGCGGGGGCGCGTCACCAGACAAAGATCGCAGAGCGCATATGCGGGCCTGCGGCACGCGAGGCGAGACGTGGAAATCAGCTCCCCACTTGATGTGATTGATGATAAATACGCGTGTCAAGTCGCTTCGTACGCCTCCCTTTCTCGTTCCGCCCCCATCCCCATTCCCATCTCCTCGCTTCGCAAGCTGCGCCGAGTCCCTCCCACCCATGCTGTCCTGCACCTACTAGCTGAGCTCGCTCGTGCTCCCCGTCCGAGCCCAGGCCGCGTTCGTGGGGGGCTGGATTGCTCGGCGAGCGGGCGATGGACGTCGTCGTCGGGCTGCCGTCGTCTCCGCCCGAGTCCGGGCGCTCCTCGCCGTCTCCGACCGCGTCGCCCGAGTTCGAGTTCTGGATGGTGGGCAAGAACCCGGGGACATTCCCCTCCCCCGCCCTGCTCACCGCCGACGAGCTCTTCTCCGATGGCATTGTGCTCCCTCTCCACACCCTCCAGGCCCCTCCTCCTTGCCCCGACGCCGGCCAAGACGACGGCGAGGAAGACGCTGAGGAAGATGCCGACCCCAACGTCGACGTCAACGACTCCTCGGAGCCGCCGGAGGAGGAAGGGGAGCCTGCCGCGCAGCCGCTCGCGGAGGCCTGCGCCGTCCCGACGCCGGACCTCCCCGCGGTCACTTTCAAGTGGAAGGACATCTTCAAGGCCACCGGCGAGTCCAAGGAGCGCGCCAAGAAGGCGGAGCGCCGCGTCAGCACCGTCAGCGGCAACGCCGAGCTCATCAACATCAACATATGGCCCTTCTCCCGGAGCCGCTCCGCTGGCCACTCTACCTCCGGCGCCGGCGCCGGCGCTAGCAGCAAGGCCAAGGCGAGCACTCCCAGCACCGGCAACGCCAGTGCCGCTGCTGCCAGCACACCGGTGGCGGCTACCGCGACGGCGGCGGGGCGCAAGGTGAGCAGCGCGCCGTGCTCCCGGAGCAACTCCCGCGGCGAGGCCTCCGGGTCGGGGGTGCCGGCCGTCGCCATCGCGGCGGCAGCGGAAAAGGCCGCTGCGCAAGCGCCCGCCACGTCCATGCTGAGGCGGTGGGTTCCCGGCGGTCAGGGCAGAGCAGGCCTGAGCGCGAACGGCATCCGCCTGGGAAGAGCCAGCCCAGTCTGGCAGCTGAGGCGCAACAAGCTACAGCAGCAGCAAGCCGCCGCCGAGCAGAAGCAGAGCAGCAACGCCACCGCCAGCGGCAAGAACAAGGCCGTCCCGGAAGACGACGCGGCGACGAGCCAAGTCCAAGCGGACGCCGGCGAAGCAGCAGACAAGGCGACGGCGTCCGCTGCTGCAGACGCAGCGCCGGCGACCGTGAGCGCGCCAGCCGCCGCGTGCCGGAACAACGCGGCCTGCGCGGAGGTGGCCGGCGAGGAGTGCGTGCCGCCGCAGGGGCTGTTCGGCCTCCGCACCTTCTTCTCCAAGAAGGTGTACTGATCCCGACGAGCCACACCGCGCCATGCGTTGCCGTGGCGCACTCGCTGAATGTACATAAGACTCGAGCCGGTACAGGCTCGTCTCTCTCGTCGATCCCTTGCACGACCCCCTCCTCCGCCACCCGTTCGTTCGCTAGCTTAAGCATTCTTTTTCTCTTGCTTATCTCTGCACTGTACCACGCATCGCCATGAATGATAGCTCAGCTCAAGCTGCCGTCCCCTCCATCATGAACCGTCCAACTCAATGTCCATGTACCACTAGCCAGTAGTAAAACCGTAACACGCAAAAAAACACATCGATGTGGCGTGTAACTCCCTTGCACGGCGAGACATTGGTTAATGGGGGTTGGTTGAGTGGGAGATGCTAAATGATTTGGGGGCAAAAGGCTGGAAAAGTCAGGGAGGCCTCTGCGGCGCCTGTCCCGCCCGCCGTCCATGCACGCACCGGAGCCGGATCGACGATGGATGGATCGGGGCGGATGGGCATGCACTGCTCTGGGCTGCATGCCGCCACGGGCTACGCAACAAGGCGTACGCCGTTGGACGCCTCTGCACATGCGCCCGCTGGCTTGCTAAATCTGCTGGGATCTTGTGTGGTAGCGGCCTGTATTATCGATGGCGATGCATCACACCACACCCCAGTCGACGGTTCAGGACTCCTCCATCAGCCCCGTGCCCACGCTGTGCTTGTTCTAGGCCGCGCATGACTCGTGGCCATGGCCATGCATGCAGACATGCGCTGCTGTCTGCACCATGATAGCAAGAAACAATTTGCTCATGGGACCAATCTCGATAGATGGATGGATGGACAGAACCAGCAAAACGGTGGTAAAACTGGTCTGCTAGCGTGGTGCCGAGCGGTGTAAAATTAAGTAGCCTGTGCAGATGGCGGCGTTAAAGAAAGAGCCGATCTCTCCTCCTTAACTGTACAGCTACCGAAGCTAGCTAGTGGTGGCGAGCCGGTACTGCGGTGAGGTTCATTGCTCCTGCGAGGGAAGTAGCCTCTTGCAGAAGGCAGAGGGACTAGCAAGTGGCGGTGGTGGTGCTGGCGTAGTGCTACTACTCCTCCAGATCAACCTTGCTTCGAGTTAAAGATCGGTGATGGTCGAGCCTTGAGAGAGGTTAAAGCGCGCAGCATCTGGTGCTGCTGGTGTGGTGCTAATCGTAATCTAATCTCTCGACTCAGAGTGAGACAGGCAGGCAGTGCTGATTAGTTGGTTGAGAAGAAAAGAAAAACGGCGAGGCAGTGGTACGGCTGCGTGCGCGGGGGCGGGGCGCAGGACGTGCGGCGGCCTGCCTGCCGGCAAGTGGGCCGGCAGCGGCTGACCCCGGCTGCCCGGATGGCGAGTTAACTTACTGCTTGATTGGCTCCACGCAGAGAAGTCCAGTGAGCCAGTCCGGCCTTCGAGGTGCAACGCAACGCAACGTTGGTTCGTGCTTGCCTCTGCACTGGCCGGGCGCATCTGGCGATCTTTTCCTTTGTGCTGCGGCTTTGCCTGATTTTTCCATGGGGGGAGGGTACGGCCGGGGCCGGGGGCGGAGGAATCAAATCGGCTTTGACGTATCATACGGCCTGCGATCTGGGGAGGGGCGCCCATCCCGAGCGGAGCCGGCCGGCCGGCCCGCCCGCCCCGACACGGCGAGTGGAGCGGCACCCGCCGGGTGCCGCATTGATCGGCTGGTGGACGGGCGGGGTGGTGGCGGTGCCGTGGACGTGGGGGCGGGTGGCCGCGCGCGGCAGCGCAGAGCGGGGGGCACATGCCGTTGTCGAGGTCGGGCTTTGGCTGGGGGGAATGGGATCGATGGGGCCGTGGTGATTCTGTGTGTTCTCATCGGACGGTTGTGTTTTGTGGCGCCCACGGATTGGACGCCCTGGATCCTCGTCGGGCAGAGTTGGAAAACAAACGGCCAGTTTGGTCGATGGATCATGGACGAAGAAGGTAGACTGGCTAATTGCGTCCCAGGATGAAAACTTATGGCAGGCACGAAAACGATATTTTAAAGTTTCGGAAAAATCTAAAAAGAAAAAAGGATGTTAAGAGGATGATTTTTTTTTGCGGGTAAATAACTTGTACTCCCTCCGTTTCTTTTTAGTCTGCATATAAGGTTTGATCAAAGTAAAGCTTTGTGGAGTTTGACTAACTTTATATTAAAAAATATAAACATTCACAATATGAAATTAATATTATCAGATGCACCATGAAACATATGTTCATACTATATAGTTTTAGTATTGTAGATGTTTATATTTTTTTATATAAATTTGATCAAACTTTGTGTAGTTTGACTTTGACCAAATCTTATATGCGGAATAAAAAAGAAACGGAGGGAGTATTACTCGACTCATAGAATTACAATCATCAACAGCTAGCTGGACAGTTTTCTCAGGACCAGAACCCAACCAAGTCATGGTTCTACCTTTGGTACGAGCAAAACTAGCTAGACTGTCACTAATCCTATTTTGGGATCGAGATATATGAGTAATACATGATTCACGAAGACTCAAAAGATATCTAATTTCAGTAACTATGGAAGAATACACCGATCTATCAACTTTTTTAGACTGAACAAGCTTAACTGCCACAATGGAATCCATCTCTATGGATATCGGACAATTGCTTCTCTGCAAGGAAAAGGAGAGACCCTCCATGCATGCACACAACTCCGCTTCAAGAGCATCTCTGCACGAAAACAGTACTTGACAGGTTGAGAAAATGATATTACCATTGTTGTCCCTGAGCACCATACCTGCACCGGCAGATCGCTCGTCCGAGAATGAGCCATCACTGTTTAGTGTAACCCAACCCGAGCTAGGAGGCTGCCAAGTTTCAGGGGGCCGCAGCAGCACCTTATCACATGTGATAATCTGTTTTCCTTTCTCCGGGTCAGAAGCTAAGTCCACCTTCAGGCACAAGATCGAATTCAAATAGGACACAAGAAAACGCTTCGAAGCTTCCATGGTCGGCATTGGTTTATGATGAACAACCTCATTGCGGATATGCCAAGAACGCCACAACGTAAAGAGAACCATAGAACGCTCCACGTCTGGAAGTGGCTCAAGAACGTTTAGCAACCACTCGCGCCCATTGTTCTGGATTAAAGAGAGGGTCGGCAGCCGCCATACTTCTGACATAGTATCCCATAATAAGCGTGACTGAGGATGTTAAGAGGATGATGTTCTATTGCCATGCAAAATTTAAAGTTCAAACATATTACGAGATGTGACCTATAAAAAAGACAAAATCAACATTGAATAGTGCCGAATATTAACATCACTACTCGTTCTGAATTTGTCCTTTTCATATCTCACGTTCCGTAATGTGTTTTTACTTAAAATTTCACATACAATAGAACATCATCCTCTTAACATCCCATAATTTTTTTCTTCTTTTTTGAAACTTCCAAATTTGGTTCCATGAAGTTTCTTTTGAATTTTTGTTTCCGTATGATATTCTCCCCTTGACTACATTTGTTGTTTCTTGATCCGCACGAAACTTAAAATACTTCGAGGTTGGATATTGTTGGGGAACATAGCAGAAATTCAAGATTTTCCTACGTGTCACCAAGATCTATCTATGGAGAAACCAGCAACGAGGGGAAGGAGAGTGCATCTACATACCCTTGTAGATCGCTAAGCGGAAGCGTTCAAGTGAACGGGGTTGATGGAGTCGTACTCGTCGTGATCCAAATCACCGGAGATCCTAGTGCCGAACGGACGGCACCTCCGCGTTCAACACACGTACAGCCCGGTGACGTCTCCCATGCCTTGATCCAGCAAGGAGAGAGGGAGAGGTTGAGGAAGACTCCATCCAGCAGCAGCACAACGGCGTGGTGGTGGTGGAGGAGCGTGGCAATCCTGCAGGGCTTCGCCAAGCACCACGGGAGAGGAGAAGGACTTGGGAGAGGGGGAGGGCTGCACCAAAGGCAAAAAGTAAGAAGTCCTCCATCTCCCCACTATATATAGGGGGGGCCAAGGGGGGGCGCCGGCCCTAGGAGATCCAATCTCCTAGGGGGGCGGCGGCCAAGGGAGGATTCCCTCCCCCCCAAGGCACCTAGGGGTGCCTTCCCCTTGTGGGACTCTTCCTTTAGGGTTTCCCCCACACTAGGCACATGGGCCCTAGGGGAAAGTGGCGCCCCAGCCCACTTTGGGCTGGATCCCTTCCCACTTCAGCCCATGGGACCCTCCGGGATAGGTGGCCCCACCCGGTGGGCCTCCGGGACCCTTCCGGTGGTCCCGGTACAATACCGATGACCCCGAAACTTGTCCCGATGGCCCAAATAGGACTTCCTATATACAAATCTTTACCTCCGGACCATTCCGGAACTCCTCGTGACGTCCGGGATCTCATCCGGGACTTCGAACAACATTCGGTAACCACATACAAACTTCCTTTATAACCCTAGCGTCATCGAACCTTAAGTGTGTAGACCCTACGGGTTCGGGAACCATGCAGACATGACCGAGACGTTCTCCGGTCAATAACCAACAGCGGGATCTGGATACCCATGTTGGCTCCCACATGTTCCACGATGATCTCATCGGATGAACCACGATGTCAAGGACTTAATCAATCCCGTATGTAATTCCCTTTGTCTAGCGGTACGATACTTGCCCGAGATTTGATCGTCGGTATCCCGATACCTTGTTCAATCTCGTTACCAGCAAGTCTCTTTACTCGTTCCGTAACACATCATCCCGTGATCAACTCCTTGATCACATTGTGCATATTATGATGATGTCCTACCGAGTGGGCCCAGAGATACCTCTCCGTCACACGGAGTGACAAATCCCAGTCTCGATTCGTGCCAACCCAACAGACACTTTCGGAGATACCCGTAGTGCACCTTTATAGCCACCCAGTTACGTTGTGACGTTTGGCACACCCAAAGCACTCCTACGGTATCCGGGAGTTACACAATCTCATGGTCTAAGGAAATGATACTTGACATTAGAAAAGCTTTAGCATACGAACTACACGATCTAGTGCTATGCTTAGGATTGGGTCTTGTCCATCACATCATTCTCCTAATGATGTGATCCCGTTATCAACGACATCCAATGTCCATGGTCAGGAAACCGTAACCATCTATTGATCAACGAGCTAGTCAACTAGAGGCTTACTAGGGACATGGTGTTGTCTATGTATCCACACATGTATCTGAGTTTCCTATCAATACAATTATAGCATGGATAATAAACGATTATCATGAACAAGGAAATATAATAATAACTAATTTATTATTGCCTCTAGGGCATATTTCCAACAGATATGATGTCGAGATCGCCACCACGCATGAACCAATGCTGGATAAACCCGTTGTACGATAGGTCCGGATATGATGTCGAGATCGACACCACGCATGAACCAATGCCCTCTTCTCCGTCTATCCAGCCAAGTCGCACCACCAACGAATATCTTCGCACCAGACCCCGCTGGGCACCGTCAACTTCACCAAAGTCGTCCTCGCACACCGCCTGATGAAAGCCGCCACTCGAGAACACATCTCCTTCGTCGTCCCACAACAACCCTTCATCACTTCCACAAACAGGCCACCCGATCCGGACCTCTCCGCCACAATCGGTGCCGCGTGGGCTTTGCCCGACGACGTACCCTGACGCGCCCCAACGTAAACGAGAGGGGCAGATGACGGATGGCAACTGAGGTTCGTTGATGGCCTGCCTCGTCGCTTCACAAAGTTTTTGTGAGCCTCTTACCTTTCAAGGGGTAATAGTAATGCTAAACATTGGATTGCATAAAATGAGCGGCTCACATTAGTTGGGGCCATCTTAAACTTTCTATAAGAAAAAAGAACGAAAAAGTCGGTTCATGTAGGATTCTTTCTTTCCTTTGCAAAGATATTCATATATATCACAGAAGTTTCAGAAGTACAAACCATTTCAAACATAATAATAAATACATCAATGTCTCTAGTCTACCGAATGACCACTACCGCCGTCAGAATGAGCCACCGACGCGCCGCCGCCGTCGCTCCCCTATCGGACTTGGCTTGACCTTGAGGATGACGGGCGAGAACTCTTTGTGCACGTGCCCGTAAGGACCAGCACTCTGTAGTCGCGGTCGTCAGTTCGTCACAATTGAGCCCTTGAATTGAATAGACCTGACACAACTAACAACAATTCTCACAATCACGCACACATGGCAAGAAACCCTAATCTGACCGTCCGAAGAAGACGGCGGAAATCTACGACGAAGCTCCATCAACTATCTTCAAATGGACAAAGTTGAAGAGGGCCGAAACCCAGGAGACAAACTCAAAGAATAAGCATCATCATCTGCATGAGTGCCACACCCGCGAGCGCTAAGAATCTCAACATAAACTACTAGCTGAAGCGAAGGGACCGGGATTTTCTCCCCACTATCGGCCACTGGAGGGGCAGGCGGAAGAAAGACGAATCCACGGTTGGCGGCAATGCCTAAAGGGAGAGCCGAGGGGAAGGAGAGAAAACTGAGCTTGTGTCACACACATGTCGTCATATAAAATTGTTGGATCGAGTAGGATTCTTTGCATCCATAAACGTGGCATGATTGTCTATAAATTGGTGTTGTGCTGCATAGGGCATAGCTCGTCTCTCTGCATAAATACTGGTGGTGTAGTTGAGCTGGCAGCATGGCACAGACTTTGTCCGAGCCTACCCGCTCATGCAACGAGCGGTGACGTCGTCACACGCATCGCACGCACGGCGGCAAACGTGTGCCACCACGCCCACGATCATGTCGCCCCAATCCCAGTAAGGCTGGTCACAATGGATAAGAACAGCTAGTAACTTATACACTTCCCTAAACTATGTTACTACCTTCATAGTGGATAGAAACATCTATGTAGTGTCATGCAATGATATATTTATTAGGTTATAAACTCATTATTTCTTGGAGTGTGTGATGTTCCAGTAATTTAGCTAGTTACCACAAGCACCTATCTTTTCATTAAATATGTGTCACATAAGCAAAGTTGTATTGGAATGTGTGATGTTAATCTTAAGCTCCTTCCCAACCAGCCTAACACGGACAGGCAGAGACATGCATGGGGCGCCCGGCCGCGCGCCAAATCAAGAGAGAGGTGCTCCACAACTTTACCCAGCTGATCGGTGAGGTGAAGATAGAAGGGGGAAAGATCGGGGGTGGATCTGGGAGGCGATCCGTACAATGGCCAGCCGGCGCACCGGTCGGCACCTCCATGTGCGCGGCGCTGGGTGCTGCTCCTGCTCGCTTTGCCCTGTCCAATCAGACACCCACTCCATCCAATTCATACCTGCCACTGCAAATTTGTTATGAGCAGTGTACCGTACGTGCTCCAACTATTTACCTCTGTTACGTGGTCTGAAAAGTCTCGCCCGACACGGACCAAAACTGCAAAAACCTAGCTTCACGTGTGCGTTTTTCGCTGACTGACTGAGATCCAATCCTTCTCGGCCAAGCCGGGTGCCCCAGCCGTCAGACTGCCTGTTTCTGCCGGGTCGGGAAGAGAGATCAGCATGACTGCACAAAGAACCTCATCTACTGGAGTAGGAGTATGTCCGAACACTGTAAAAAAACTCAGAGATGGCCCGAGTCATGGGTGCGCACATCAGTTTTTTGTATCCATACTTGGCGATGTGACGCGACACTTGGCCAGAGTGGTGCGATACGCCCCATAGCGGGCTGTGTTCTGACGGAGGTGTGGATCGACTGCTGTAGTTGACAAGACTGTCCCTCCTGCAGTGCAACGGCCGGCTGGATCTACAGCGGAGCGGTCACATCGATCGTCCATTTCCTCGCAAGTGGCATGCAAAGGTCCATCCAGCGGACGGAGGTGAAAGGTGGAGACGGAGATACGACCCGACCCGTACATGCAGTAGGCACGGTAACAATAGAGGACAAAATTTCTATTCTGACATCTACAGCAAACTTAAGCACGAATTGACCCTCCTTCTGAAATATTTTCGATTCTGTCCTTTTTTTGGTCACGCCAACATCCATGGCGTATAGGTTGCATGGGAGACGCCGCGGTGTCTGGCGTTTGGCCCTGACCCACACTCGTCTGGTTGGCGCTGACATGGCAAAGACGAAACGCCATTGATCTTGACGTCTGGTCGAAACACCGAAGCCGTTGGCGTTTGGTCCTTTGTATTTCTCAGCCCGCACATATGCATACAACAATTAATCGGTTTCTTCATTCTTTGTCCTCGTCCGATGCACCACGCCAGTACAACGTTGATTGGAACTTTAAAACTCAAAAGAACATGTCTATAAATTCTTGCACTCCATCTCCTCATTCTATAATTCTGTGCTCAGTCCTTTCCACTTCTCTCCTTTGTCATTCTACTCCAGTACTCCTATGTGCGCCTCGTTGATGCCGCGGGCTGAAGTGGCAGTGGCGCCGCTCGTCTGGGTGTGCCCGTCGCCAACAGAGCCCGGAGCACTAATGGCAACCCTGGGCGCGCGCAAACACAAAGTAAAAAAGAGTACCCTACAAAACGTAGCTTAGCTTTTTGATAGTTTTCTCTTTTATTAAGGCATCTTCAAGGCAGACTCGCAAACTCCCGCAAACGTTTGGACCGCGCTATCCAGACCGCGCAAGCAATCTAAAATGGTCCTGTATCGGTTCGCAGGGCAGTCTAACCGTGATTTATCCCGCAAACCATAGACAAACGTGGGGCCTTTGCGTGATTCCGGACCGCTCCCAAGCTCATTTCTGACCGCCTGGCTCACCAAAAAAACCACCCGCCCCTCTTATGCTTTTCTTCTAAGCACGCGCCGCTAACCACGCCGCATTCATGCCGCCGCAGAGCATACAACAGCCGACACTGATGCGGAGATGTGATCGGAGGGAGGGAGGATGGCGTTGACCGACGCGACCTCTCGGCAGCCGCCGCTTCAATGCGAACGCAAGTTCTCGAGGAACCAACTGGCTGATGTGCCGCATTGAAGCGGACCGCCCCTTCGCTTGGCCCTCGCCACAGCTATTGAACCAGATCGAACGCCGCGTGAAGGAGGAGCTGGCCACGCCCCCGCACCACCGTGGCGTCTAGATCAGACACCACGTAAAGGACGAGCCTGTGTCCCCGTCACACAGCCGGTACGGCCGCATTGACGTGACGTTCTCGCCGCCGCGCCGCCACCGCCTCATCGTCAAGGAGGAGGTGCCGCCCGCGATCAAGAAGGCGCGGGTCCGCCTCCTCCACTACCGCAGCGGTCCCTCGGTCTCAAGGGCCGTCATGTCTAAGGCGAAGTGCGCAGCTCGACAACAGGAGAGGTATGACCAGCACAATGCCAGTCGCCGCTCCGCGTTTGCCAAGGGCGACGTGGCCGCCGAACTGGGTCCGCAACGACCCAAACCTCGCCACCGTGTGCGCGCTCAACCGCTCTGTGACCACCGCGGAGACGGCCGTCAGGCGTCGCCGCTGCCTTGACGGCGAGTTCGCCAAGATCGACGAGGAGTGATCGCTTAGCGACTGCTCTGCCAACGCCAGTCGCGACAAGGCCGCCGCTAGGGCTCCGAAGGCCACGTCGGTAGTGGTCACAACGACACTCCGCACAACGCAGCAGGAGGCGGAGCGGCTCCCCTGCGAGCGGCAGGTAGTCGCGGCCCTCCGGTGTCGTACCTCCGCTGGAGGGACCACGACGATGACGACGACGGAGGCGGCGGTGCGGCAGGGCGTGGCGGCCACGAGTACGAGGTGGTCGTCGGGCATAGGGTTTATGTTCTTTTTCTAGTTTTTTAGTTAAACGGTCAAAATATCGACCTTTTTATGTAAATTATATCCGAACTTGAATGAAATCCGTCCGATTTGATCGAATTTCTTGAGGTTGGTTTGAATTGTTAGCTGGATGTACACGGCTGGGTTGGATGTCGTCCTCTCGTATCCGTGTCTGCGGACTGATCCTCGCGCCTTTTCATGGACGAATGCGGAAAAAAATTGCTGATTACTGTTAAACATGTTCTTAGGTGTTACTCCCTACGTTTATAAATATTTGTCTTTCTAGATATTTCAAATGGACTACCACAGTATATAGACATATTTTAGAGTGTGGATTCATTCATTTTGCTTCGTATGTAGTCACTTATTGAAATCTCTAGAAAAATAA
The DNA here is from genome assembly GCF_056163025.1 of Triticum urartu. Taxonomy (NCBI): domain Eukaryota; kingdom Viridiplantae; phylum Streptophyta; class Magnoliopsida; order Poales; family Poaceae; genus Triticum; species Triticum urartu. Next base: position 652,581,843 of record NC_141875.1, on the reverse strand, counting down.
ATATTTAAAAACGGATCGAGTATAAGAGAGAAGGGAAAGAAAGCACCCGCGTTGCACATACAGGGCCAAGGCATGCATGCATTGCATGCACACCAGGAACAGATGAACAACCAAGCGAGGAAGCATTCGTGTACATGCATGCGTATAGATGGTGACCAAGCGCCAAGATCAGTGCGTTTCGTCTTTACCATGTCAGCGCCAACCGGACGAGTGTGGGTCAGGGCCAAACGCCAGGCACCGTGACGTCTTTTATACAACCCAGACGTTATGAACGTTGGCGTGACAAAAAAAAGGTCAGATTCGAAAATATTTCAGAAACAGGGTCAATTCGTGCTTAAGTTTGCCGTATAGCTTAGAACAGAAATTTTGTCCAACAATAGACGAGCATGGAGCGCCAAGGGTGGTGGTACGCGTGACGTGAGGCGACGCACGGTCGATCCCCGTACCTGGGGTCTGGGGCCGGCGGGGCAGCGGCCATTGGTCACGCACGCGCGCACGTACGCTGCTGCACTGGCGACGGCGCAGCGCGAGCGCGATGTGCCGGCCGATGCGGGGACAGCGGCGGGTCCGCGCCTCCCCACGCCGGCCACGCACCGTGACCCGCACTGTCAGCGGCTTCGGTGGCTCCGCCCAGCTTCAGCCAGCGATCGACGCTCGGAGGAGATCTGGACTTGATGGATGGATCCTGACGCGCGGCTACGGGAGCTCTGGTGATCGGTCTGCGGCGGCAGGCGGCAGCGGCGACGGCCTGTGGCTCGGCGAGGGTGACGAGAGAGCGTGTGTGCGTGCGTGCGTGCAAGGGGTTGTGGGGAGATGGGTCCAAGGCCAACTGAACGTGGGGATCCCGACTGTCTATTACAACAAGTTGTGTCCGACTTCGATGATGGAGGGGTGATGACGATGGCGCGCCTTCGGCACGCTTCAGTGCGTGTAGTCGTCGCTAGGTGGTCTATAGATCTAAATTTAATTTTTATTTTTGGTGTTCGTTGTACTGCTATGATTGAAGATGAATAGATTGGAAATTTTTGCAAAAAAATAATCTCCCCTAAATTTGCTACTGGTTTGACGGTGTTGGATGTCCAAACCGCTCCGCGAACATTTAATGTCCCTCGTTGGATGACCAAAAGTGTTTGAAACACACGGTTCGACGATTTGCTGAAGAGCGTTAGAGTTGCCCTTAGAGCTCCGAATCACGTAACGATTTTATACACGGTGTATCATTTCTTAGGGAAGGTGTCTCGTTTATTTTTGTGAAAGAGGATTTTCACGGTGTAGTTTTGTGGCACTCTTGGGAACTTTATTTTTTTAGAAGACCTTGGGATCTCGTTTTCTGCGTGACTTAGTTCTCTGCTTGTTTTTAATGTGTTTCTTCCTTATTTAGTCTTTTTATATTTTTATTGTTTTCTTTATTTTCATTTTATGTATGCAATTTTTTTCCATTTTTCCATCTATTCTCTTTTCTTCTTCCTTTTTGCACTTTTGTTTGTTTGTTTTTTTATGTATTATATGTGGTACAGAAAGCGAATATTTTTTACGTAATAAATATACATTTATTTTTGAATATGTGACATTTTGGTTTTTAAAAAGTGCATGAACATTTGTTTTCACAAGCAGAATTTTTTGTTGATCAACATGGACATATTTCTTTTCCAAAAATGAACATCACATCAGCAAATAATGATTACCCTATTTTCCAAATACAGAAATAATATTTTATACCTGGTATATAAATCAGTTATAAAATAAATAAATGGACACTTCTTTAAAATACACCGATACTTTTCCATAAGTTTGAATCTTCTATTTTCCGCAACACTTGAATATCTCCATTTTATAAAACTGGCAACATCAAATCAGTGGAAAAAATATTTATAAAGATTTATATGGGAAATACTGTACCTTTATATGGCCCATTTAAATTTCGTTGCACGCGAGCTGGAAGTCAGAGCTCGCAATAACTGAGCTATAGGGGCGCGCCTGATATCTTTGGACCCTGCCTGCGGACTGCAGTCGCGCTAGGATAGTAGATGCCGAATCTGCTTAATTTTCAGTTTGTATTCACTGCTCGTTCGACGCTCCATATAGGCTTTGAAGTTGCAAGTTTCAGACAGAACAATTCCCAAAAAAAGTTGCAAGTTTCGGACAGAACAGAGAGGGAGCACATAGGAAGTTACACCAAAACTGGGCCGCAATTTTGAGGTAAAAGCACAGCAGACCCAGGAACTTGTCCGGCCCGTGATGTTTCAGCCCATAAACTTGCAAAACTCCACTCCGCCACCCACAAACTTGCAGCCCATGTGCAAAAACACCCAAAGCCAATCCCGTTGCGACATCTGGCCGAGGCGGAGCCGAGGCGTTCGTCGCTCCCTTTTGAAGAAACCCCCCTGACATTTACCAGTACTGAACCCGCACTCCACATCTATGGCGACAGTTGATTCAGTATAGAAAGAAGACTGGCTGTACTAACACAAAATGCTACTTGTATTCAGTTGGCAAAGGACAATAGAGCACAACGGTAGATCCTGGGTTCGAAACCCGGGCCAAACCCTTTTTTTGCCATTTTTAACATAGAAAAGATTCAGACTGAAACATAGAAATCAGTTCAGAATTTGCTGTACATATGTGGTTTGGCAAACTCTGTTTTGCCCTGTCGTTTCATCTCTCCACAGAACTCGCGCGCTGTGGCGACGGTTCCGCTCCAAGATGACGTCATCCGTCTCGGCGGCGTCGCCGGCGACCGGCGCAGGCATGGAGCCGCCGGAATCCGTCGGTTTCGTCCGTGAACCTGGAGCTATCCCCCCCGACTATGGTATGCCCTGTTATGCTCTGTTCTGCGCCAGTCTTGTTGCGTCTTTTGTGGGGGTGGGGGTTTGGTAGGGTTCTTGAACTAGGACGATCGGTTGGATTCAGACGGATATATAGATGATTCGAACGGCTGTTTGCAGATGAAGTAATTAGGATGGATGGATCTTCTTGGTTAGCCGATGGATTTGTGCTAGGGTTTGCTTGTTTCGGTGTCTGTAGTTTGAAATTTGGTTGGATGTCGTATTACATGTCAAAAATTGTTACTTTTTATTGGATTGTATGTGCACATGCATCTCTCCACAGAACTCGCGCGCTGTGGCGACGGTTCCGCTCCAAGATGACGTCATCCGTCTCGGCGGCGTTGCCGGCGACCGGCGCAGGCATGGAGCCGCCGGAATCCGTCGGTTTCGTCCGTGAACCTGGAGCTATCCTCCCCGACTATGGTATGCCCTGTTATGCTCTGTTCTGCGCCAGTCTTGTTGCGTCTTTTGTGGGGGTGGGGGTTTGGTAGGGTTCTTGAACTAGGACGATCGGTTGGATTCAGACGGATATATAGATGATTCGAACGGCTGTTTGCAGGTGAAGTAATTAGGATGGATGGATCTTCTTGGTTAGCCGATGGATTTGTGCTAGGGTTTGCTTGTTTCGGTGTCTGTAGTTTGAAATTTGGTTGGATGTCGTATTACATGTCAAAAATTGTTACTTTTTATTGGATTGTATGTGCACATGCATTGCTGCTGCTGAAGATGGTTTGTGATTTGAGCATTTCAACAAGATTTATATGTGAAGAGGGATTTTGATTGCAGCATCATTATTAGGCTGTATGTTTAATTTGTAGCTAATAAACACAACTTGTGTTTGCTGTTTTGCAGTTTGTGATTCTGCAATGGGAGTAGCAGTTGAGAGCATCTTCTTTACTCTGGAAATTGAGCACAGTGGTCTGTTTTGTGGGCCAAGCAATAATCTGGAATATTATGGGGCTACTCTAGAGATATTGGATTATTGCAGTGCAGCTAATTTGAGCTATTCTGTCCTCCAAGAGCATCTGAAGTGGCTAGGCTATGGTGTTGATGAGCAGAACATGTACTGGTGCAGACCTGGGCATGAGTTATCAGATGGATTGGTGCATATTAGGGGAGATGCAGATGTCCAAGATATGAGCAAAGTAGGTGCAGATCACAAGGTACTTCACATGTTGGTTGATCATTCAAACTTCATACAAATCTGCAGGGATGATGTGATATATAAAGGAAGCCCAACATTGGCAGTTGTTAGCAGTCCTACAAAAATGCCAAGTAGGGCTGTTTGTGAAGCTCAAGTTTTGAATGAAGATCCCATATCTGAGATGGCACCAAAAGCAAATAATGCCAATGAAGATGGTAATGAGGAAGCAGAGCTAGCAGACACAGATACTGACTTCAGTGATAGTGATTATGAGATTGATGAGGGAGATGATGATTTGTTTGATGACAACATTGATTTTGATGTGCATGAAGAAGAGGAGGTGGAGGAGCCAGATGTGGAACCTGAGTATGTTCTTGATGATGAAGATTTGCACCTGACAAAAGAAGAAGAAGAGTACTTGAATTACAAATTCAGGGCTTTCAATGCAAAAGTTGACATGAAATCACCTATTTTTAAAGTTGGTATGGTTTTTGCTGATGTGAAGGAGCTCAGAAATGCTTTAACAGCATACTCTATTAGGCAAAGAGTTAAGATCAGGAAGGTAAAAAATGAGCCATCTAGGCTGGATGCAGTATGTCAGAAAGGTTGCCCCTGGATGTTGAAGGCTGGTAAAGACAACAGAACAGGGGGTTTTGTCATCAAGGCATATGCAGCTGAGCGCAGATGTCCAAAAAAATGGAAGTTGAGGTCCCTCACTTCAAAATTTCTAACAGCATACTTCATAGATGAATTTAGGGATGATCAGAAGATGTCACTTGGAACTTTCTCAAGGAAGGTTACAAAGGAGTTCAATGTGACACCAAACAGATGAAAGTTAGCTAGAGCAAGGAAACAAGCTCTCAAGGAGATACATGGAGATGAGGAGGAGCAATTCAACAAATTATGGGACTATGGAAGTGAACTGAGAAGATCTAACCCAGGTTCCAAATTTCTCCTATCCACTGCTCTTGTGAAGGACACAAATTTTCCATTAGGGAGGAAATGCTTGAAAACCCTTTACAGGTCTTATGATGCATGTAAAAGAGGCTGGCTCAAGGGCTGTAGACCAATTATTTTTATTGATGGATGTCATATGAAGACCAGGTTTAAGGGAATTTTGCTGAGTGCTGTTGGCATTAACCCAAATGATTGTATATTCCCTATTGCCATGGGCTGGGTAGAAGTGGAATGCACTAGTTCGTGGGAGTGGTTCTTAACCACAGTAAGAGATGATCTTAATGTGAGAAACACTACTCCATTTACAATAATGAGTGACAAGCAAAAGGGCTTAATAAATGCAGTTAAGAATGTTTGGCCAGATTCAGAGCATAGATTCTATGTGGGACATATATACCAGAATTTCCATGAAAAACACAAAGGGGAAGTGCTGAAGCAGGATCTATGGGCCATAGCAAGATCTCCAAACAAAGTTAAATGGAGAGAGAACTGCCAAAGGATGGATGGGCACTGCTCTGCTGCATTTCACTGGACTGAAAGATTGGATGTGAATACATGGGTTAAAGCTTATTTTAGTGATTTCAGCAAGTGTGACATTCTGCTAAACAACAATTCAGAGGTTTTTAACAGGTAATTTGTCACAAAATGTTGTTTTGCTTATCATATAAACACACTTGCATATTATCATGTTTATTGTGCTTATCATATATAGCCTATTGTGCTTATCATCCATAGCCTATTGTGCTTATCATACATATGTTCTAAATGGCTTATCATTTCCATGTGCAGCTATATTCTGGATGCCAGAGAGATGGCAGTTCTATCTATGCTAGAAAATATCTTTTATAAGATAATGCACAGGATGATGATTAAGCAGAGAGAGGCAGTGGAAAAGTGGACAGGAAACAGAATTTGTCCTAAGATTTTGAAAAAACTTGAGAAAAACACAGCTTATGCTGCTAATTGCCATGTTTCTCCAGCTGGTCAAGAACTGTTTAGAGTGCAATCAGGCAACTCCAGCTACTTAGTGGATATGTGCTTGCACAAATGTGAGTGTAGAACGTGGCAACTGTCTGGTGTTCCTTGTGGGCATAGCATTGCTTGCATGAGGGAAGAGAGAATTAACCCTAAGGACATGGTGCATGATTGCTACACAGTGCAGACCTACCTGAAAGCATATGGTTATACCCTGGTTCCTTTAAGAGATCCAAAAGACTGGGAGAAGATTGAAGCTGACAAAATCTATCCTCCAGTGTTCACAAAGCAGGTGGGAAGGCCAAAGAAAAATAGGAAGAAAGCTCCAGAGGAGAAAATCAAAGGTGGTGTGAGGTATTTGAACAAAAAAGGAGTAACTATGCATTGTTCTATTTGTGGCAAGCCAGACCACAACAGGAAGGGCCACTACAAGTACCAGGAGGCCCTACTTGGAGGAGGATATGAAATAGATGAAAATTATGATGACCCTTCTTTTCTTCAGGTAACTTCTACAAATATGACATTTTTTCTCACTTTGTTGTTAAAATGTTAGAGCTCCTTCTGATGATGATTGTATGCTATGTGCAGAACATTTTCCCTGGGCTGGCAAATCCTACACTAGATCCCTCACGGCAGCCACAATCAATGGTCTTCAACATGGCACAAAGAGAGAGATCATTCAGAGCTCCTCATAGAGAGCATGGACCATTGCCTCAGCAATCCTCTTTTGTTGCAGCTGCAGGTGATTCCATTCCACAACCTAGAGTTATTACAATCGAAATGAACATAGGCAGGAGTACAAGAGCAACCCGAAGAGCTGAAACAGGGGAAGGATCACAACATGTTGCAAGAGGTAATAAAAGACAGAGGGGAGCTGGAAGAGGAGCTGCTGATATTGCAGGCACATCTGTAGCTGCTGCTAGGGGAAGAGGAGCTGGAAGGGGAAGGATCTCTGGAAGAACTGCAGGAGGTAGAGCTGGAAGAGGAGCTGGAAGGGGAAGGAACACTGCAGCAGCTAGTACTGGAAGAGGTGCTGGAATATCTTCAGGTGTTGACACATCTTTAGGACTTGGATTTGGTACTGGAAGAGGTGCATATTACTGGTTGTTTGGAGATGACAGGGCTACAGAAATTCCAGATCTCAACTTGTAGGCCATTCCATTAGTACACCTACAAGTTCATGAATGAACTTCATTTTGTCTCACCAAATGTAAGAGTTCATGGATGAACTTTCTTTAGTGATGTATTTTGTGACAGCAAACTCCATGGTGCTGCTGCTAAACTTAAGTGTATTCTATGACAGCAAACTCTTTTATGCTGTACTTGTTTAAATGATGTTTGAACTAATCTCTGCTGCTTAAAATATGTGCTCAATTTCTGCATTTTTCAGTCATTGTACATATGTACATCAAATTCTGAATTTTTACTGTCATGGTACATATGTACAGCAAATTCTGAATTTTTTCAGTCATGGCACATATGTACAGCAAATTCTGAACTGATTTCTATGTTTCAGTCTGAATCTTTTCTATGTTAAAAATGGCAAAAAAAAGGGTTTGGCCCGGGTTTCGAACCCAGGATCTGCCGTTGTGCTCTATTGTCCTTTGCCAACTGAATACGAGTAGCGTTTTGTGTTAGTACAGCCAGTCTTCTTTCTATACTGAATCAACTGTCGCCATAGATGTGGAGTGCGGGTTCAGTACTGGTAAATGTCAGGGGGGTTTCTGCAAAAGGGAGCGACGAACGCCTCGGCTCCGCCTCGGCCAGATGTCGCAACGGGATTGGCTTTGGGTGTTTTTGCACATGGGCTGCAAGTTTGTGGGTGGCGGAGTGGAGTTTTGCAAGTTTGTGGGCTGAAACATCACGGGCCGGACAAGTTCCTGGGTCTGCCGTGCTTTTACCTCTTTTTTTCTTATAGAGAAACAAGGGAAATGTTATTAATCAGCCGACTGATCATAACTTGCGCATCCGCCGGGCGCTGCACCGTCGGATCGCTTTGTGGCGATTTCACTCGGGCCGTGCTGGAAGTGTTCACAAGGAAGCGTGCAGGCCCTGCGGTCCACTGGTTGATACTTTCAACATTCAGATGAGTACGTGTGCGTTTTGACATACAACCTTCGACGTCATATTGCATTGCTGCCTAACTAGTACTTGTAGCTACTTCCTTCATTTTGTCGCCACTTCGCTCACACAAGACGTGTCTCACGTGACATGCTGGCTTCTGACAATTTTCTTTTGCAATTTCTGCTACATCACCAATGTTGAACAAGTTTCTTTCGTAACATTCGCTATGTTGCAAAAAAATGAGGACGAAAAAGAAAATCTGCAACAAAGCCTTTGATGCAAAAATAAAAATCTACAACAAAATCGCAGTTGTAAGAAAGTTTGTAAAAAGATGAAGATGGAAAAATAAATTCTGCAACAAAGCCTCTGTTGCAAAAAATCTGCAACAAAATTTCAGTTGCAAAAATAATTATGCAACAAGACCTCTGTTGCAGAAATTTTCTGCAACAATACCTATGTTGCAATAATGAAGGGCGCCTATGCACCAGATCTGATGGCCCGCGAGCCGGCCGATCTTTTAAAAAGACCAGCCGGCCGGCCACGTAGCGGTCTCCTTTTTTAATGGGAAAAGATTCCCTTCAACCGACTGATTTTTCCAATGCACCCGTGACCTCCCATGGACGACACGTGTCCCAGTCATCACATATACCGCTTCGTCCTTGATGCCTTATCTTCTCCTCCGAGCACTCCCATCCACATCTTCTCTCCTTCCCTAACTCATTCAGTGTCCTCCACCATGCACGCATAGGATGGAGAGCACCCATGAACGTAGATGCAAGCAGCAGCTAGTGACTTCAACAGCAAGCACTCATGGGAGCATGCGAGGTAGCCGGCCGACGTGACCGGCGACAAGGTTTGGCAACGCTCAGGATGGGAGCTCGGGGATGGATGGCCTTGCGGTTGGTGCCAGCGATGGCGGGGATGAGCAGCACCGCTTGTTCCTGCGGGCGCACGCCGGTAGCGGCACGATGGTGGGGATGAGCGGCTCCGCTTCCCCTCGTCGTCGTCCCACGGGAGCTCGTTGCGAACGACAATGGCATTTTTCTGCAACATCCAATAAGTTGCGAGAAAAATTTCTGCAACATTGGTCATGTTGCAAAAAATTATTCCGTCACACGATATAAAGGTGAAGACAAAGAAAATAAATGCAACATCACCTCAGTTGCAAAGTTTTTCTGCAACAATACCGCTGTTGCAAAAAAAGTGAAAATGAAATGGGAAAAAAATCTGCAGCACAACCTACGTTGCGAAAAAATCCCGCAACACAACCTATGTTGAAAAAAATATCCACAACACAATCTCTCTTACAAAAAAAATTCTACATTTTTTGCAACATCACCACAGTTGTAAAGTTTTCTGCAACAATACCATTGTTGCAAAAGTTACATCACATCTCCGCACAAAGTCTCTATTTCAGCAACAACCAACTTGATGCAATTTTGTGATGCTCGTGTGGGGAGATCTAACAGCGTGGGAGGTGGGCTTGTTTCTGCAACACCGCGCTTGTTGCAAAAGGGAGGTGGGGAACGTGGGTTGTACATTGGATGGCCAGCAGCGCGTCCATCCAACGGCCAGCCAGGCGGCGGATGTTTCCAATTCATCCACCGGCGGACGCCTAGTAGCCCTCGAGAAACAATGGGTCGCAAGTGAAATCATGAACTTAGTCATACAAACGGCCCGGTACACACACAAAGGTAAATGAGGAAAGTATCATTTTCCCCCTCAAATCCTGTCTGATGGACCGATTTCCCCCCAAAGTCTAAAACCGGATCAATCAGCCCCTAAACTCTCCAAAACTGGATCAATTCTCCCCCATGGTGGTTTTGCACCAGATTTAGGTGTTTCTGACTAGTCTCCTTGCTGACTGGACAGTGCTGACTTGGCAGATGCAACTTTCCCCAATTTTTAATTGCAATCCGCTCCCTCGCCGCGTAGCACTCTGTCGTCGTCCCCCTCGCCGCGAAGCACTCTGTCGCCGTCCCCTTTGTCGCCCCCTCGCCGTCCCCTCGCCGTCCACTCGCCGCAGTCCATGGCGTCTGCTAGCTCGTCAGGCAGTCATCGGTTGCCGCGGTCCATGGCCTTCTCAGGGCAGTCGCCGGTGCCATATCGGGAGCCACCGATGGCGTACTCGCCTGAGAAGGTGTGCCACTGCAAAGTCAAGGCTCCGAGGTGGATTTCGTGGAGCATTGCCAACCCCGGTCGTCGATACTACAACTGCAGCCAATCTCTGGTAACTAGATCTGTGCCCGCCGTTTCTGTTTGTTGTTTCGTTGAGCAGCAAAGTTATAGTCTTTGCGTGATTCTTTTGACAAAATTGCATAATTTTTTGAATAGGGATATGACTGTGGGTACTTCAAGTGGCATGATGATCCCCTGGATAAGTTTGTCAGTACGCTACTAGGTGACCTGCGAGATGTTGTGAATCGGCTGAAGACAGAGGTTAGGAAGCTCAAGACCGAGAAATCACAGCTGGAGCATGCTCTCATGGATGCCAAGTGCAGCATTGGTGATGCTGATGTTTATGTGCTAGATTTGAAAGCGCAGCATGCTCAACAAATGGATGTTCTTGCTAAGGAATTTCAGAGAAGCAAAAAGATGTACAAATTTGCCATCTTTTTCTGCATTGTGTGTGTTGTTATCATGGCTTTGAAGATGTGATGTAGTATCTTAGTGAACCACCTATGTAAGCTCGAGTGAACAAATGTATTTGAGTTTAAAATTTCAAAAGTCTGAACTTGTGTCTGAAGTTAACTGAACTTTTGGTTGTCTGAATTTTTCTGAAGCGTTGTCTGAAGTTAACTGGACCCACCGCTTTGACAGCCACCCATTTAAGGCCAGCGCTCGCCCAGACAGCACTAGCCCACCCACTCTCATCCACTCGCCATTCCCCATTCTCATCCACCCCCTTCGCCTCTCGCCCACCCACTCCCATCGCTTCTCGACGCCGGCGATGGCGCCCAAGAAGAAGACTGCAAGAGATGTTCGCCGTGCTCAAGACCGGTGGGAGGAAACTGTGAGAAGGTTCTGCAAGGGGGATTCAGAGAAAAGGGCCGATGTGGAGGAGATCTGCAACAGATTTCCGAGCTTGCAGATGTGCGTGGACCACGCTAGGGGCCTCATCGTTGTGGCAACTGATGTTGAGAAGAAGACAATGTTCCCCGACGGCCGTCCCATTCCAGCTATCTCTGTTTTCCTTTAGGCTATGAATGAGGCGGAGAAGTCACTAGATCCGCGCCAGCGTGCCAGGTGGTACGAGTACCGCTCCCGCCGTCGCCCCCCTCCACCTCCAGTTGAAGGTCTCGTCGGCGTCGTGGTCGCTGTACCAGCTGCAGTGAAGCAGGTTATTGTGCACTCTAACAGTGACGGAGAGTGCAGTGAAGATGTGGAGGAGGACAGCAAGCAGGAGCAGGATGTGGAGGACAGCGAGCAGGAGCAGGTGGTGCTGGATGTGGAGGACAGCGAGCAGGAGCAGGTGGTGGTGGATGTGGAGGACGACAGCGAGGGGGAGGTGGCGCCTGCCGACGACGACGTGTACGTGGTGGCGCCGGTGATCCTGTAGCTCGGCGACAGGAGCATGCCAATCGAGGCGGAGACTTACATCTGCGTCGGCATTCGCCACTCCGACCGCATCAAGAATATGAAGGACATGTAGAAGTGAAGACAGAGAAGTTAAGTTTCTAGTTCAGTGTCTAGTTCATTATGCACTGAGAAATGCAGTTAAGTTTGTAGTCAGGACTGGAGAAATGCAGTTAAGTTTCTATGTTAAGTTTGTATGAGGTACTGGAGAAATGCAGTTAAGTTTCTATGTTAAGTTTGTATGTTAGGTACTGGAGAAATGCAGTTATGTATGCACTGTCAGAGTTTCTAGTTAAGTACTGAACAAATGCAGTGATCAAATGTACTGAAGATGTTCAAGCATAAATGTTTTCAACTCTGTTGTCCTCTTTGTTTTAATCCAAAAAATTATAGTAGCAGAAATTGTGCCTCAAATTAACAGAAGCAGAAATTTAGGACAAGTGTGGCACAAATTTAGCACAGTATCACAAATTTTGTAATCAAATGGATGGCCCTTTCTTAGCATTTAGTGCCTCCTTGTATGCAACAAGGTTGAACACACAATGTTGTGGAACTCTAGGTTGAGAGCTTGGTTGTGAGCTCTGTTGAGAGCTTGGCTGTGAGCTTTGTTGAGATGTAGGTTCATTGATCCTCAGGGTTCCTGGTTTTCTTCTAACTTCCAACTTCTTTGGCCTAGGTTGCACAGCCATTGCCTTGCCTTTTATATCAGCAGCCTGCAAACAAGTTTTCATTAGTATAAACAAAAAAGCAACCAAGTTTTCATTAGTAGAAACAAAAAGCAACCAATTTTTCATTAGTACTAACAAGTGTCATCTTAACCTGCTTTTCAAGCACAACTTTCTGAGTCTGAAGAGCATCAAAAGCCTCTTTGTCTTGCTTCTTTTGTTTTGCAGCTTCTCTGACCAAATGAGCATTTCCATGATGTTTAGCTGCATCATTGTTCTTACAGCTTGATCTATTATGTCCTTGCCTTTTGCAAGAACTACAAGTGATCTTGCCACCTACTTTGCTCATATTAGTATCCTTAGGTTTTTCTCCTTCCTCTCTCCTTCTTTCTGTTTTAGGCCTTCCAGGCAAGCTAATGTGACTAGGTGGTTGTGGCTTTGGATTTGTTGAAATAGGCCAACTCTCCTCTCCCTCCAAAGGTTGTAAGCAATGATCATATATCTTGTTGTACACTTCTATGGAGTAGCAAGGAGCAATATAATCATCAATTTTCTGTCCTGTTTTATAGATAGCACTAATGGCATGGCAGCAGGGTAAACCTGACAGCTGCCAATATCTACATGAGCAAGTCCAGAGCTGTAAGTTAACAGTAAATTTGAATTTCTCATTCTCTTGCACTTCAAATCCATCTTTCCCATTCCACAGCACATGGCAGAAACCTGATCTCCTTATGTTTTGCTTCAGTTTTTTGAAAATGTTGGGACATATAGTTCCTTTCCAGTTAACTGACTTCCCTCTATTTTCTTGTACCCTCACCATAATTTTGCACCTGATCCACTCAAGCATTGAGACAATAGCAAGGTACCTAGCTAACAGGATGTAGTTGTTGAAAGATTCACACATGTTGTTATCAACTGAATCACAATTAGACCCCAGCTTCATGTAGGCCCTACTCCAATGTACTGGATCAGTGTTCATCATATCTTTTGCACCCTCAACAGTAAATTGTGCTAGCCTGGCCCTGTTGTAGTTGAAAATCACTTTGTTTGGTGATTTTGCACATCTCCAAAACCTTTTCTGAAGATCATGGTCTGGGTGTTTTCTCTTCCAATTAGCATATATGTGTCTTGCACACATTCTATGCTCAGCTTTAGGAAAAATATCCTCCATTGCCCCTATAAGTCCCTTTTGTTGATCTGACATAAATACATATCCATCTCCTTGATTGCTTATTTTCAAGTCCTGGTTTATTTTGGCAAGAAACCAGAACCATGACTCATAATTTTCTTTCTCCACAACAGCCCAAGCAATAGGATACATCTGGTTATTTGCATCTCTTCCTATAGCACACAACATCTGTCCATAGCAAGCACCTTTGAAAAAACAACCATCAAGGCCAATAACTTTTCTACAACCTGCCAAGAAACCTTTCTTCAAGGCATCAAAACACATGTAAAACCTTTGAAATACATGTGACCCATCCTTTTCATTATGGTCCAACTTCACCGCAACTGTGCTTCCAGGATTAGTTCTCAGCAGCTCTAACTAATAATTAAATAATTTTGAGTACTCTCCTTCAGTGGAATGCAATAGTTTCTGCATGACCATTCTCTTTGCCTTCTTGCACTGTGCAACTGTCACATCAGCAAATAAGTCCTCAAGTACAGTTTTCCTCAAATCTTCTAACTTCCAACTTGGATTTGCTCTTGTAAGCCTGCCATATTTTGTAGCAATAACAGTTGATGTGACCAGTTTGTTATCTCTTCTTGGAATGCAATGGTGCTCATCTACAAAGGTAGACACATGTAGCCACTTATTTCTAGTAGTTTTAGAAGCATAGATCATCCAGTTGCAGCCAGGCCAAGTACACTTTGCACCTACTTTATGATTTTCATCCTTTGTGAAAGCAATATGCACATGTTTCTTAATGCCATATTTTATTAGAGCTTTCTTCATCTGATGTCTTCCTCTAAAAACCATTCCTATCTCAAATGTAGGAATTTCTGATTTGCTGTCATATTTTCTCCATTCACTTTTCCTTCTCACTAGCTGTGTGCCCCCCTCACCATCACTTTCCTCATCAAAAGAGTAGTCATCATCTGATGACACAACATCATCTTCTATGCCATCCAGCTTCTCATCACCAGACAATCCTTCAATCACATTATTATCTTTGATGACAGGCCCCACAACATCCCCTAATTTCTTTGCTCTCTTCTGCCTCCTAATTTCCCTTGCTAATTTCCTTAATTTCTCTGCCTCTGATTCTTCAGCAGAACTGTGCTCTGACAAAGGCTGGTAGTCAATGTCACTTTCATCATCACCTTCTTCTCCTTCTTTTCCATTTTCATGTAATACTTCATTAGCACTTGTTCCAATTTCAACATGATCTGTAGATGTATACTCAAATTCAGAAGTAGCTGCTGGGTTCTGTCTTTGAGTAAATTGTGGCATTGTTCCTCTCTGTGGTGTACCTGCTGTTGCTTTGGTCTTTGCAGATTTTGCTTTATTTCCTACTGGAGCTAAAGAAGATGCAACTGGACATGAAGAAGATGCACCTGGACATGAAGAAGATGCACCTTGGGTTGCACCTGGAGTTGGAGGAGGAGCACATGCACCTTGAGCTGCACCTGAAGATGTAGTTGTTGAAACTGGAGCTGCAAGAGGTACTTTTCTTTTTTTAGCTGTAACTCTACTTGCTCTACTTTTCTTAATCTTCACTGGACTCTCAAATGTAGTAAGAAAGTCATTAGCCTCACTTATTATCCTCAAATTTTCTTCCTCAGCAGCTGTCCTTTTCACACCTACAACAACTTCTGGCTCTACTCTTTGTTCTGCTAAAGCTGAAGGAAATATGCCCTAGAGGCAATAATAAAGTTATTATTTATTTCCTTATATCATGATAAATGTTTATTATTCATGCTAGAATTGTATTAACCGGAAACATAATACATGTGTGAATACATAGACAAACAGAGTGTCACTAGTATGCCTCTACTTGACTAGCTTGTTAATCAAAGATGGTTATGTTTCCTAACCATGAACAAAGAGTTGTTATTTGATTAACGGGATCACATCATTAGGTGAATGATCTGATTGACATGACCCATTCCATTAGCTTAGCACCCGATCGTTTAGTATGTTGCTATTGCTTTCTTCATGACTTATACATGTTCCTATGACTATGAGATTATGCAACTCCCGTTTGCCGGAGGGACACTTTGTGTGCTACCAAACGTCACAATGTAAATGGGTGATTATAAAGGTGCTCTACAGGTGTCTCCAAAGGTACATGTTGGGTTGGCGTATTTCGAGATTAGGATTTGTCACTCCGATTGTCGGAGAGGTATCTCTGGGCCCTCTCGGTATGCACATCACATAAGCCTTGCAAGCATTGCAACTAATGAGTTAGTTGCGAAATGATGTATTACGGAACGAGTAAAGAGACTTGCCGGTAACGAGATTGAACTAGGTATTGAGATACCGATGATCGAATCTCGGGCAAGTAACATACCGATGACAAAGGGAACAATGTATGTTGTTATGCGGTCTGACCGATAAAGATCTTCGTAGAATATGTAGGAACCAATATGAGCATCCAGGTTCCGCTATTGGTTATTGACTGGAGACGTGTCTCGGTCATGTCTACATTGTTCTCGAACCGTAGGGTCCGCACACTTAACGTTATGATGACAGTTTCATTATGAGTTTATGTATTTTGATGTACCGAAGGTTGTTCGGAGTCTCGGATGTGATCATGGACATGACGAGGAGTCTCGAAATGGTCGAGACATAAAGATCGATATATTGGAAGCCTATATTTGGATATCGGAATCATTCCGGGTGAAATCGGGATTTTACCGGAGTACCGGGGGGTTACCGGAACCCCCCGGGGGGTTATTGGGCCTACATGGGCCTTAAGGGAGGCAAGAGGTGGCCGCGTGCCCCTCCCCTTCCTAGTCCGAATAGGACAAGGGAAGGGGGGCGGCGCCCCCCCCTTCCTTTCCCTCTTCCTCCTCTTTCCCCTTCTCCTTATCCAACTAGGAAAGAAGGGAGTCCTACTCCCGGTGGGAGTAGGACTCCCCCTTGGCGCGCCCTCCTTGGCCGGCCGCCCCCTCCCCTTGGCTCCTTTATATACGGGGGCAGGGGGGCACCCTAGGACACACAAGTTGATCTTCGTGATCGTTCCTTAGCCGTGTGCGGTGCCCCCCTCCACGATATTACACCTCGGTCATATTGTAGCGGTGCTTAGGCGAAGCCCTGCGACGGTTGAACATCAAGATCGTCACCACGCCGTCGTGCTGATGGAACTCTTCCCCGAAGCTTTGCTGGATCGGAGCCCGGGGAGCGTCATCGAGCTGAACGTGTGCCAAGAACTCGGAGGTGCCGGAGTAACGGTGCTTGGATCGGTTGAACCGGGAAGACTTACGACTACTTCCTCTACGTTGCGTCAACGCTTCCGCTTCGGTCTACGAGGGTACATAGACAACACTCTCACCTCTCGTTGCTATGCATCACCATGATCTTGCGTGTGCGTAGGAATTTTTTTGAAATTACTACGTTACCCAACAGTGGCATCCGAGCCTAGGTTTTATATGTTGATGTTATATGCACGAGTAGAACACAAGTGAGTTGTGGGCGATATAAGTCATACTGCTTACCAACATGTCATACTTTGGTTCGGCGGTATTGTTGGACGAAGCGGCCCGGACCGACATTACGCGTACGCTTACGCGAGACCGGTTCTCCTGACGTGCTTTGCACATAGGTGGCTTGCGAGTGACAGTTTCTCCAACTTTAGTTGAACCGAGTGTGGCTGCGCCCGGTCCTTGCGAAGGTTAAAACAGCACCAACTTGACAAACTATCGTTGTGGTTTTGATGCGTAGGTAAGATTGGTTCTTTCTTAAGCCCGTAGCAGCCACGTAAAACTTGCAACAACAAAGTAGAGGACGTCTAACTTGTTTTTGCAGGGCATGTTGTGATGTGATATGGTCAATACATGATGCTAAATTTTATTGTATGAGATGATCATGTTTTGTAACCGAGTTATCGGCAACTGGCAGGAGCCATATGGTTGTCGCTTTATTGTATGCAATGCAATCGCGTTGTAATGCTTTACTTTATCACTAAGCGGTAGCGATAGTCGTGGAAGCATAAGATTGGCGAGACGACAACGATGCTACGATGGAGATCAAGGTGTCGCGCCGGTGACGATGGTGATCACGTCGGTGCTTCGAAGATGGAGATCACAAGCATAAGATGATGATGGCCATATCATATCACTTATATTGATTGCATGTGATGTTTATCTTTTATGCATCTTATCTTGCTTTGACTGACGGTAGCATTATAAGATGATCTCTCACTAATTATCAAGAAGTGTTCTCCCTGAGTATGCACCATTGCGAAAGTTCTTCGTGCTGAGACACCATGTGATGATCGGGTGAGATAGGCTCTACGTTCAAATACAACGGGTGCAAAACAGTTGCACACGCGGAATACTCAGGTTATACTTGACGAGCCAAGCATATACAGATATGGCCTCGGAACACGGAGACCGAAAGGTCGAGCGTGAATCATATAGTAGATATGATCAACATAGTGATGTTCACCAATGAAACTGCTCCATCTCACGTGATGATCGGACATGGTTTAAGTTGATTTGGATCACGTAATCACTTAGAGGATTAGAGGGATGTCTATCTAAGTGGGAGTTCTTTAAGTAAATTAATTGAACCTAAATTTATCATGAAACTTAGTACCTGATAGTATCTTGCTTGTTTATGCTTGATTGTAGATAGATGGCTCGTGCTGTTGTTCTGTTGAATTTTAATGCGTTCCTTGAGAAAGCAAAGTTGAAAGATGATGGTAGCAATTACACGGACTGGGTCCGTAACTTGAGGATTATCCTCATTGCTGCACAGAAGAATTACGTCCTGGAAGCACCGCTGGGTGCCAGGCCTGCTATTGGAGCAACACCAGATGTTATGAACGTCTGGCAGAGCAAAGCTGATGACTACTCGATAGTTCAGTGTGCCATGCTTTACGGCTTAGAATCGGGACTTCAACGACGTTTTGAACGTCATGGAGCATATGAAATGTTCCAGGAGTTGAAGTTAATATTTCAAGCAAATGCCCGGATTGAGAGATATGAAGTCTCCAATAAGTTCTATAGCTGCAAGATGGAGGAGAACAGTTCTGTCAGTGAGCATATACTCAAAATGTCTGGGTATAATAATCACTTGATTCAATTGGGAGTTAATCTTCCAGATGATTGCGTCATTGACAGAATTCTCCAATCACTGCCACCAAGCTACAAGAGCTTCGTGATGAACTATAATATGCAAGGGATGAATAAGACTATTCCCGAGATCTTCGCAATGCTGAAAGCTGCGGAGGTAGAAATCAAGAAGGAGCATCAAGTGTTGATGGTCAACAAGACCACTAGTTTCAAGAAAAAGGGCAAAGGGAAGAAGAAGGGGAACTTCAAAAAGAACAGCAAGCAAATTGCTACTCAAGAGAAGAAACCCAAACCTGGACCTAAGCCTGAAACTGAGTGCTTCTACTGCAAGCAGACTGGTCACTGGAAGCGGAACGGCCCCAAGTATTTGGCGGATAAGAAGGATGGCAAGGTGAACAAAGGTATATGTGATATACATGTTATTGATGTGTACCTTACTAATGCTCGCAGTAGCACCTGGGTATTTGATACTGGTTCTGTTGCTAATATTTGCAACTCGAAACAAGGACTACGGATTAAGCGAAGATTGGTTAAGGACGAGGTGACGACGCGCGTGGGAAACGGTTCCAAAGTCGATGTGATCGCAGTCGGCACGCTAACTCTACATCTACCTTCGGGATTAATATTAGATCTAAATAATTGTTATTTGGTGCCAGCGTTAAGCATGAACATTATATCTGGATCTTGTTTGATGCAAGACGGTTATTCATTTAAATCTGAGAATAATGGTTGTTCTATTTATATGAGTAATATCTTTTATGGTCATGCACCCTTAAAGAGTGGTCTATTTTTATTGAACCTCGATAGTAGTGACACACATATTCATAGTGTTGAAGCCAAAAGATGCAGAGTTGATAATGATAGTGCAACTTATTTGTGGCACTGCCGTTTGGGTCATATCGGTATAAAGCGCATGAAGAAACTCCATACTGATGGGCTTTTGGAACCACTTGATTATGAATCACTTGGTACTTGCGAACCGTGCCTTACGGGTAAGATGACAAAAACACCGTTCTCCGGTACTATGGAGAGAGCAACAGATTTGTTGGAAATCATACATACAGATGTATGTGGTCCGATGAACGTTGAGGCTCGTGGCGGATATCGTTATTTTCTCACCTTCACAGATGACTTAAGCAGATATGGGTATATCTACTTAATGAAACACAAGTCTGAAACATTTGAAAAGTTCAAAGAATTTCAGAGTGAAGTTGAAAATCATCGTAACAAGAAAATAAAATTCCTACGATCTGATCGTGGAGGAGAATATTTGATTTACGAGTTTGGTGTACATTTGAAAAATTGTGGAATAGTTTCGCAACTCACGCCACCCGGAACACCACAGCGTAATGGTGTGTCCGAACGTCGTAATCGTACTTTACTAGATATGGTGCGATCTATGATGTCTCTTACTGATTTACCGCTATCGTTTTGGGGATACGCTCTAGAGACGGCCGCATTCACGTTAAATAGGGCACCATCAAAATCCGTTGAGACGACGCCTTATGAACTGTGGTTTGGCAAGAAACCAAAGTTGTCATTTCTGAAAGTTTGGGGCTGCGATGCTTATGTGAAAAAGCTTCAACCTGATAAGCTCGAACCCAAATCGGAGAAATGTGTCTTCATAGGATATCCAAAGGAAACTATTGGAAACACCTTCTATCACAGATCCGAAGGCAAGACTTTTGTTGCTAAATTCGGAAACTTTCTGGAGAAGGAGTTTCTCTCGAAAGAAGTGAGTGGGAGGAAAGTAGAACTTGACGAGGTAACTATACCTACTCCCTTATTGGAAAGTAGTATATCACAAAAACCTGTTTCTGTGACACCTACACCACTTAGTGAGGAAGCTAATGATGATGATCATGAAACTTCAGAACAAGATACTACTGAACCTCGTAGATCAACCAGAGTGAGATCCGCGCCAGAGTGGTACGGTAATCCTGTTCTGGAAGTCATGCTACTAGATCATGATGAACCTACGAACTATGAAGAAGCGATGGTGAGCCCAGATTCCGCAAAATGGCTTGAAGCCATGAAATCTGAGATGGGATCCATGTATGAGAACAAAGTATGGACTTTGGTTGACTTGCCCGATGATCGGCAAGCAATTGAGAATAAATGGATCTTCAAGAAGAAGACTGACGCTGACGGTAATATTACTGTCTACAAAGCTCGACTTGTCGTAAAAGGTTTTCGGCAAGTTCAAGGGATTGACTACGATGAGACCTTCTCACCCGTAGCGATGCTTAAGTCTGTCCGAATCATGTTAGCAATTGCCGCATTTTATGATTATGAAATTTGGCAGATGGATGTCAAAACTGCATTCCTGAATGGATTTCTGGAAGAAGAGTTGTATATGATGCAACCAGAAGGTTTTGTCGATCCAAAGGGAGCTAACAAAGTGTGCAAGCTCCAGCGATCCATTTATGGACTGGTGCAAGCCTCTCGGAGTTGGAATAAACGCTTTGATAGTGTGATCAAAGCATTTGGTTTTATACAGACTTTTGGAGAAGCCTGTATTTACAAGAAAGTGAGTGGGAGCTCTGTAGTATTTCTGATATTATATGTGGATGACATATTACTAATTGGAAATGATATAGAATTTCTGGATAGCATAAAGGGATACTTGAATAAGAGTTTTTCAATGAAAGACCTCGGTGAAGCTGCTTACATGTTAGGCATTAAGATCTATAGAGATAGATCAAGACGCTTAATTGGACTTTCACAAAGCACATACCTTGACAAAGTTTTGAAAAAGTTCAAAATGGATCAAGCAAAGAAAGGGTTCTTGCATGTGTTACAAGGTGTGAAGTTGAGTAAGACTCAATGCCCGACCACTGCAGAAGATAGAGAGAAAATGAAAGATGTTCCCTATGCTTCAGCCATAGGCTCTATCATGTATGCAATGCTGTGTACCAGACCTGATGTGTGCCTTGCTATAAGTCTAGCAGGGAGGTACCAAAGTGATCCAGGAGTGGATCACTGGACATCGGTCAAGAACATCCTGAAATACCTGAAAAGGACTAAGGATATGTTTCTCATATATGGAGGTGACAAAGAGCTCATCGTAAAAGGTTACGTTGATGCAAGCTTTGACACTGATCCGGACGATTCTAAATCGCAAACCGGACACGTGTTTACATTAAACGGTGGAGCTGTCAGTTGGTGCGGTTCTAAACAAAGCATTGTAGCGGGATCTACATGTGAAGTGGAGTACATAGCTGCTTTGGAAGCAGCAAATGAAGGAGTTTGGATGAAGGAGTTCATATCCGATCTAGGTGTCATACCTAGTGCATCGGGTCCAATGAAAATCTTTTGTGACAATACTGGTGCAATTGCCTTGGCAAAGGAATCCAGATTTCACAAGAGAACCAAGCACATCAAGAGACGCTTCAATTCCATCCGGGATCTAGTCCAGGTGGGAGACATAGAGATTTGCAAGATACATACGGATCTGGATGTTGCAGACCCATTGACTAAGCCTCTT
The DNA here is from genome assembly GCF_056163025.1 of Triticum urartu. NCBI lineage: Eukaryota > Viridiplantae > Streptophyta > Magnoliopsida > Poales > Poaceae > Triticum > Triticum urartu. The sequence goes on along the minus strand of NC_141875.1, from coordinate 652,559,907 downwards.
CCACGAGCAAAACATGATCAGCACCAAGGCTCCATGGGTGTTAGAATCATTACTGTGTAATCTAGATTATTGACTCTAGTGCAAGTGGGAGACTGAAGGAAATATGTCCTAGAGGCAATAATAAACTTATTATTTATTTCCTTATATCATGATAAATGTTTATTATTCATGCTAGAATTGTATTAACCGGAAACATAATACATGTGTGAATACATAGACAAATAGAGTGTCACTAGTATGCCTCTACTTGACTAGCTCGTTAATCAAAGATGGTTATGTTTCCTAACCATGAACAAAGAGTTGTTATTTGATTAACGGGATCACATCATTAGGTGAATGATCTGATTGACATGACCCATTCCATTAGCTTAGCACCCGATCGTTTAGTATGTTGCTATTGCTTTCTTCATGACTTATACTTGTTCCTATGACTATGAGATTATGCAACTCCCGTTTGCCGGAGGAACACTTTGTGTGCTACCAAACGTCACAACATAAATGGGTGATTATAAAGGTGCTCTACAGGTGTCTCCAAAGGTACATGTTGGGTTGGCGTATTTCGAGATTAGGATTTGTCACTCCGATTGTCGGAGAGGTATCTCTGGGCCCTCTCGGTAATGCACATCACATAAGCCTTGCAAGCATTGCAACTAATAAGTTAGTTGCGAAATGATGTATTACGGAACGAGTAAAGAGACTTGCCGGTAACGAGATTGAACTAGGTATTGAGATACCGACGATCGAATCTCGGGCAAGTAACATACCGATGACAAAGGGAACAACGTATGTTGTTATGCGGTCTGACCGATAAAGATCTTCGTAGAATATATAGGAACCAATATGAGCATCCAGGTTCCGCTAGTGGTTATTGACCGGAGACGTGTCTCGGTCATGTCTACATTGTTCTCGAACCGTAGGGTCCGCACACTTAACGTTACGATGACAGTTTCATTATGAGTTTATGTATTTTGATGTACCGAAGGTTGTTCGGAGTCTCGGATGTGATCATGGACATGATGAGGAGTCTCGAAATGGTCGAGACATAAAGATCGATATATTGGAAGCCTATATTTGGATATCGGAATCGTTCCGGGTGAAATCAGGATTTTACCGGAGTACCGGAGGGTTACCGGAACCCCCCGGGGGGTTATTGGGCCTACATGGGCCTTAAGGGAGAAGAGGAAAGGAGGCAAGAGGTGGCCGCGCGCCCCTCCCCTTCCTAGTCCGAATAGGACAAGGGAAGGGGGGCGGCGCCCCCCCTTTCCTTTCCCTCTTCCTCATCTTTCCCCTTCTCCTATCCAACTAGGAAAGAAGGGAGTCCTACTCCCGGTGGGAGTAGGACTCCCCCTTGGCCGGCCGCCCCCTCCCCTTGGCTCCTTTATATACGGGGGCAGGGGGGCACCCTAGGACACACAAGTTGATCTTCGTGATCGTTCCTTAGCCGTGTGCGGTGCCCCCCTCCACGATATTACACCTCGGTCATATTGTAGCGGTGCTTAGGCGAAGCCCTGCGACGGTTGAACATCAAGATCATCACCACGCCGTCGTGCTGACGGAACTCTTCCCCGAAGCTTTGTTGGATCGGAGCCCGGGGAGCGTCATCGAGCTGAACGTGTGCCAAGAACTCGGAGGTGCCGGAGTAACGGTGCTTGGATCGGTTGAACCGGGAAGACTTACGACTACTTCCTCTACGTTGCGTCAACGCTTCCGCTTCGGTCTACGAGGGTACGTAGACAACACTCTCACCTCTCGTTGCTATGCATCACCATGATCTTGCGTGTGCGTAGGAATTTTTTTGAAATTACTACGTTACCCAACAAAAGCTGCTACATTTGATAAAAACATCTCATCGACCATGTCTGTCTCCACAGCATCCACATTTACCAATGCAAATCTGCTACCTTTATGCTTGGAATATGTTTCTGAAACTACCACAGGCACATCATCTACCACATGCACATCATCTACTCTGTTTTGCAACTGCTTTACTGCTTGTTCACACAACTGCACTTCCTCCACATAGATCTCTGCACATGACCCAATAGGTGTTGCATTCCCCATCTTCTCCACACTTGAATCATCAAAAATAAATTGCAAACCCTCACTCAGTTTTTTCCCTGGAACAAGCCAGTGCATCTTGTAACTATAATCCCCCCTACAATGTCCTCTTTGTACATGATACATGTCCTGAGCATAAGACAACAAAAGCTCAAACTTTAGGCTTTTCCTATCGAACGGAAAAGTAATCATCAGACCTCCGTTGTATACAAGCAATCCATCCACTGTCTCAAATTTGCCAAAATAATGTAGTGACACATAACTTATTTCTTCTTCATCTGCTGCCTCATCGACAAGACCTGCCCAAAAAAACAATCTTTACCTTATTACATAGCTCAGGACCTACCCATAAAAACAATCTTCCTATGATCTACCCTACACCTCCACGATCTGCCTGCCATGGCAGCAAAATTGGGTGCAGTAGATGACTTCTAAGCGTAGCTCTGATTTGTCCTAAACTAAGATCATGCAGTAGATGACTTCGACGGGAAAGAAAGGGGGGCGGTTGACTCACCATAGGGCGGTGTGGAGGCCGGCGGCATGGCGGACGCCATTGCGGCGTGGGCGGACGCCATGGCAGCGTGGGCTGACGCCGCCGGCGTGCTTGACGCCGTCGCGGCAAGGTTGGGCGTCGTCGTCCAGGCACAGGGAGGTTGGTCGATGCACAGGGACCGAAATCACCTGAATTGGGGGCTGATTGGTCGACCGGCTCCCCCAATCGATGAAAACACCTGAAATCTGCCAAGTCAGCACTGTCCAGTCAGCAAGGAGACTAGTCAAAACCACCTAAATCTGGTGCAAAACCACCATAGGGGAGAATTGATTCGGTTTTGAAGAGTTTAGGGGCTGATTGATCCGGTTTTAGATTTGGGGGGAAATCGGTCCATCAGACAGGATTTAAGGGGGAAAAGATACTTTCCTCAAGGTAAATTGGCCGGAAGAGACCGGCCCAACGAAATTCCCGATGCGAACCTCTTGTCCCTATCGTGACGAACGAGAAAGGAGGAGACGAGAAGCAGCGAAACTTCGTCCAAGTTTCGATTTTTTCGAAGTTTCCAAGGCCGCGCGGCCTCGCCGTTCCCCCCCGGACCCCTACTTCACCATGGACGCGGCGGTGCCTCCGCCCCTCCCACCGCGCCACTCCCACCTTCGGGACCACCGGCAAGCACAGCCTCCCCGACCCCCGACATGGCTCCACCGTCCGCGGCCGGCGCGGCGGCGAGATGGCTGGTGTCGCCGCTGCTGCAGTGCCTGGGCGACCGGGCCAGGTCCTTCGCCGACGACCTCGCGCGGTACCTCCCGGGAGGATCCGGGGACGCGCCCGCCGACCTCGCGCGCCTCTCCGGCGAGCTCCTCCGCCTCCAGGTGAACGCCGCCGACGTCGAGCGCGCCCGGCGCCGCCCCTCCGACCCCGCTCTCGTCGCCTGGCTCCACCGCCTCAGGGACGCGGCCCACGACGCCGACGACCTCCTCGACGACATCCACTACGGCCGCCTCGCCGACTCCCTCGCCGCCCCACGCCATAAGCTCCGCCGCATCCTCGACTTCTCCCTCTCCATCTGCCGCCGCCTGTTCCGCTCCGACGAGCCCCTCAATCGGCTCCCCTCCGTCCTCAAGAATCTCACCGACGCCTCCGCGGCCTACACAGAGATGGCCCACCGCGGCCTGAAGCTGGACGCGCCCGCCTCTTCGTGGCTTGGCAACGAATCGGCTACCCCTCCGCGGCTTGGTAACTTTAGCTCCGCCCTCCCAGTCGACAGCACCTTCTTTGGCCGCGGCCGCGAGCTCGCTGATCTGCTGGAAAGGTTAGTCGGATGCAATGGCCCTGCTCAACTCGGGAACCAGGGTGTCCCGGTTGTTGCCATTGTTGGCGATGGCGGCATCGGCAAGACGACGCTGGCGCAGATGGCCTTCAATGATGTGAGCATCCAGGCTCACTTCGATCTCCGGATGTGGGTGTGCGTCTCAAGCTGTATGCATGTGATGGAGCTTACTAGGGAGATATTGCAGCTGGCCAAAGAGGGGAAGGACTATCGTGGTGTACTCAATTTTAATTATCTGCAGGAGTCGCTGGTTTCTGCCGTTGCAGGGAAGAGGTTCTTGCTCATCCTTGATGATGTTTGGAATGACAACGGGAGTGAGCTTTGGCAGAACGTAGACCAGGGGAAAGCTTTACTATCACCTCTGCAGAATGGTCAGCAAGGTAGCAGAATAGTCGTGACTACACGCACGAAGATGGTGGCTGACATGCTAGGTGTAAGGATCCCAATGATGTTGGTTGGATTGGGTGCCGAAGAGCATTGGTTGTTGCTCAAGAAGCACGCGTTGGTTTGTGAGGAGAGTTCTGGATATTCTCAGTTGAAGGAGATTGGGAGAAAGATTGCTTTGAAGCTAAGAGGATCTCCTCTCGCAGCTAAAGTTATTGGCGGGACGCTTAGTGGTACTCGAAGGGCAAGGGATTGGAACAGTATCTTGGAGACAGATATTCATGGTGACATTGTCGCCACACTTTTGTCAAGCTATTACCATCTGCCACCACACTTGCAGTGTTGCTTTGCATATTGCAGTATATTTCCGAAGAACTGGAAGTTTGAGCCAAAGAAACTTGTTAGGATGTGGATATCACAGGGTTTCATTCAGATGAAAAATGGCAGAAGCATGGAGGATTGTGGTAAAGAGTATTTCAAACAACTTTTGTTGAGGTCATTCTTTCAGACTGTCAAGCAAGGAAACAAAAGGCTCTATCTCATGCATGACTTGATTCATGACTTGGCACAAATGGTTTCTGATGGTGATTGTGGGAGGGTCGAAGGTGACATGTCCAAAAACATACTGCCAACCATCAGACACTTGTCAGTTTCAAGTAACTGTTTAGGAAAGATAAAAAATCAAAACTATCTGAAGAGATTAAGGACACTGATTGTGTTTAGAGATCCTTTGATGCCCCCGAGTCCTATCCCAGATGGTTTTCTCGCTGAGATAAAGAATGTGCGCACGTTAGATTTTACCGGATGTGATATATCCAAGTTACCTGAAGCAATTGACGTACTAACTCATCTACGCTACATAGCACTTCCTGATACTATCAAGACCATACCTGAATCTGTGAGCAGATTACTGCATCTTCAGACTTTTGATATTCCAAAGAAGTGCCAGCTTGATGGATTTCCTGAGGGTATGCACCAGTTGACCAGCTTGCGACATCTTGGCATCGAGTCAAAATACATCTCAACAATAAGAGGTATTGGTAGTCTGGTTAACCTTCAAGGTTCTGTTGAGTTCCATGTTAAAAAGGAAAAGGGGCGAACCTTAGAAGAATTGAAGGATATGAGGGATCTTCATGGGCTTCTTAGCATCAAGAATCTGGAAAATGTTCAATGCAAAGAGGAAGCTTGCGAAGCTCAATTGGCAAATAAGCAACATGTGAACATTTTAAAATTTGAATGGAGTGTTGCCAATTTAGATTTTGGTCCCAACATAGATGCTGAAGTATTGAACTGCTTACAACCTCATCCCAATCTGGAAGAACTTCACATTGCAAGGTACAAAGGGGCATCATCGCCGAGGTGGTTGCAGCTGAAAACGTTGTCCCACCTGAAATGCCTGTATCTAGCTAATTGCAGAAGGTGGGAGTGGCTTCCTCCTCTGGGGCAGCTTCCATCTCTGAGGGTGTTGCACCTGAAGGAAATGAATTCTGTTGCTGAAATTGGCCCTTCGTTCTATGGTGGCTTGATGGCATTTCAATCTCTAAAGGATCTTGAATTTGATGACATGCCGAATTTAGTTCGCTGGACAGGAGAAACTGGTAACTCATTTCTCCCTTCCCTGCAAAAGTTGAAGATTTCAAACTGTCCAAAGTTGGATGAAGTGCCCTTGCTTCCTTATACAATAAAAAGAGTGACGGTAGAACGAAGTAAAGTTTCACATCTCAAGTTGTCCCCTCATTGTTCATCTAGATCAAGCAAATTCATGTTGGAAATTTCTTCCACGAGTATTCTGAGTGAAGGGTTCTTATTACATCAGCAACACCTTGAAGCTACCGAGGTTCTAAACATTAGGGGTTGTTGGGGATCAGTGGCTGCCGAAAAATTTAAGTTACTAACATCACTAAGAAAACTACGGTTATGGCAGTGCGACATGGATGATGCAAGGCTTAATTTGTGTTTGCAACACTTAACTGTTCTCGCTTCCTTAGAGATAATTGACTGCAAGAATATCAAATCATTTGTCTTGCCAGTTGGTTCAAGGTATTTTACAACACTTCAACACTTGTGCTTTGAGAATTGCCTGAACCTTTCCTCCTTGGCTACCTTGGAAAGCTCCATTTTCCTGAAAAGTTTGATCATTGAGAGGTGTCCAATGGTCACAGCAGTGTCCCTACCTTCTGAGATGAAGAGAATGACATCTCTTAATAAACTGAGTATATCACACTGCCAAGGGTTTCAGTCATTGCCGAGCAGTATCCCGCCATCCCTGGAATTTCTTCATTTGGTTGGGTGTGACTCGAGGTTGACTGAAGGGTTACTTGAGAGGCAAGGTCCAGAGTGGGAGAAGATTGCCTTTATCTCCCAAATCACAGTATACTAATTGTATGGCTTGTGTTAGTTTGTTGAACGGTATGTTCTCTTACAATACAATGATGTATTGCTTGATCTTTTTGCAGTGTTTTATGATTTTAGTCTTTAAACTAGTCATGAACATATTTATTCTATATGCTAGAGTTAACTAATCAGAGGTCCTTGAGGATCACTCTGATAACCCTTGATATCTTTATGGTTAGGAGCTTTAAGTGGTGGCCACTGTAAAAAATAAATATATTTAGTGTTCCACACACTAGCGTATCGTCCTGTGTTTACTTCGAATCTTTACTGTCTAGTGCACATCTTTGTTATTCTATTCTTTTATTTTGCACTAATTTAGTTGCCGACTAGGATTACTGTCTTGGGGTAGTTTGCTTGTAATTAGGGTCCACTAGCTGGTAGGATTGTTGTTTTACCTCCGTGAGGATTTATTGTCTTGCAACAGATTAGTACATATTGACAGCAAGTCGCTGATGAAATTACTTAACTGGTAAGACTCAGGCAATAACAAGAGCTAGTAACTTTTGGCATCGCAGTGTTGTGCCTTCAACAAAAGCTAGGTAGCACCAATTATAGTATGCCCCAGTTTATCCCCGTCTTTGGTCTTCGATAGCTGCTGTGTTAGTTTGATGACCAAAAACTAAGAAAAGTCACTGCTTCTGCAGAAGTCCCTCTTGGTTCCATTTTTCATTCAACTACATCCCATCTCTAGCTTCCATTACATTGGTAGCAGAATAGTATGATAATAGTTGCATTGAGGGGGAAATTTGAATTTGTCATTTTTTTGGTTCCATTTGGCAATGCAATTGGTTAAAATGTTACTTAAGTATTTCATACCTTGGTTCATGGTTTATCACCATCATCAATTTTTATTTTTAGGATTTGGATTCTGGACCATGGTGTTCCTCATAGTTCATCTTCTGCTCACCTCTGCTAGGTTTCTGCCGATAGTTTGTGTGTCGTTATGGAGCCAATATCTGGATTTCATACATGAAGCTAGCACTCTACGTACACCTGAAAGCATACCTACAAATAGAATTGGAATGTCTTGATGAGATTCTTGGGAACTCCAAAGCTTTGTGAAGAAGCAATCACTATCTACTGGCCAATGCAAATGCGGTTGATCATTCGAAGGCATGGCCTACTTATGTACCGCAAGCTAAATCCGCTGGAACTTATGGAGTAGAAGCTCTTGTGGTCATAGTTTAAAAACCTAATTTGACTGCATTGCCTGCCAGCATATGGAGTCTCCATCTGTCACTTCACTTACCCATGAAGTTGCTTTGCTTTGCTTTGGCATTTCAGTTAATCTCTAAGATGTATGACTCTCGGAAGGTATAATCCCAGAAAGGTGAAGATCAAGTGTTAATGCAAGTGTTTCAAGAGAGAGCATACCACAGGTTTTGTGAGACACTAACTAGTTACTGCAATGTAAATGCTGCCATATGAACAGGATAAATGGATTAGTGCTCCCTGTAAATTGTGTAGTTGTTTCCGATAGTAAACATCAACACCATACATATAAATGGTTGAAATTGAAATAATGTGTATGTTGTACATAAATTGCTGGCATACTACAAGTTGTACTGAAATCCTTGTTTCCTCATTATCGTGTGCCATATAGTAGGAGTTGCCATTCTTTACTTGACATGAGACGTTTTTGTAATGTGGGCCTTCACCAAAATATTTGTCCATTTCAGGACCATAAGGTGTGATTCAACTCCATTGGGGGAGTGAAATAGGGGAATCACGGGGAAAGAATCAGGGGTATCTTTTTGTTTTGTGGGAAAGAATTAGGGGTATCTGGTTGCCATATAAATCAAATTTGTACTTAATTGTACTTTTTCCGTTCCAAACTACTCCCTCCATTCCAAATTACTTGTCGTGGTTTTAATTCAAATTTTTTACTGTTAGTTTTATATGAATACGGTGTGTAAAGGAGTCGGGAAATATTATGAAACCTATGCACGACAAACCTAATGAGTACAATTTCAACATAACCAACTAAAATTGTGTTACTAATTATTACTTTTCAAAGATAGAGAAGTTTGACTGCACATCTAAAGCATCATCCATTTTGGAATGGAGCTAGTGGCAACTAAAAGTGTGTGTGAATACGCCGTTCTGTCTGTGTTAACAAGGATGATCATTGTACCCGACGTACAGAACTAGACAGATATGATGCGTTGAGCATCAGAACTTTGGTTTTACCTCTCCTTATTGTCCCATTCAGATTCGGAAATTTCCTTGAAGCTGACAGAAACTTGCCCTACACTCCTTCATAGAATCATTCCTTCAAAATCAGAATATGCTGTCCAGATAAGCCCATTGTGGTTTGGAGTTATTCTTTGTTTCCTAGCGACCTAAGAGAAACTTAACTCCATCTTTAAAACAATAATCTACCATTAACAGAGGGCATTGCGCATCTGTGCAGACAATAAACCACAGAACACAGACCATCTGGGGATTCTAAGTACAGGTGGAGCTAACATGTGCATGCATGTTGTTAATTAATGCACTAAAGGAAATAAAGGACAGCAGCGCTCATGGATCTGGCAACTGTACCTCGACCTGCAAGTGAGAAGGTACACCTGGCAGTGGGGGATGATGTTACGCAGTGTCGGCTTACTCTCCGATGGGCTTTGCACTTCATCCCACCACATATGTTGTTAGTTCTTGTCCACATCCACAGGCCAACTACCCCAAGTAAGAATTCTCTTTTTTGTCTGCTTCTAGTTTGTCTGATGTTATGTAACCCCTTGATTCTAATGAATCACAAGTTGTCATGCTGCTTGGAGAAAATTTACAGATATTTTTCACCTCTTAACATTTTGTAGCTGTTTGTTTCAGCTGTATTGGGAGCTTCAGTTGCAGCAAGCAAGTTGACAGAAGATCATGTTAGCGCGCACAGGATAAGTGAGAAAAACGTGATTGAGAAGAACTTAAAGGAGTGCTTGCAAATGTGTAAGGTGAATGCTGAAACTGAAATGATTAGTCCGTGGCTGTGTTCTTTCATATACAATGCATTTTTTTTAAGGAAAGAGCAGGGCACTGATATTGCGCATTTCTTCTAGGTCCAAGCAGAGATACTCATAATTGACAAAGATGATGTGATCGCTGGACTTGGGGAGGCAGTCAAAGACCAGAAGGTTACTACACTCGTTATGGGTGTCAAAAGAAGGTATATTACTACTTACATATGTTTCCTGGGTGCTGGTAGCAGCCTGGCGCAGTATTATATCGCCCCAACTTTCTAATGTATTTCATGTGACCTCTGGGTTTTGATATAGAAAACATGGCTGGAAGAGCAAGACAGCAGATGCTTTGGAAAAACAAGCCGACTGTTTGTGCAATATTCTGTATCTTCATGAGGGAGTTCTCGTTGCCAGCAGGTACTGAACAAATCCTTAATCAACCTTGCATGTTCTTTTGGGGTTTATATTTTAGACCATGAAGAGGAACTGCATGTCAATGCATTAAGATAGTAAACGAGTCGGAACAACCAAGAATGGCCAAGCACTCAAAGGAACGATACGACTAAAGAAACAGAAACTGTACCGAAATAAAATAAAAACTGTACAAGGCTAAGCCAAAACTCGCAACAGACCCTTTGCTCCCACCATGTACCAGAGCTTGTATTCATCCTTGTCTCTGTCGATGAGCTGCTCTACCAACATGGGCTCATTGTTGAAAACCCTGTTGTTACAGTCCTTCCAGATGAACCAAGGCACCAAAATAGTCGTCGTGTCGAAGCCCCTCCTGCTCATTTTGGTGAAGGCCTGACGTGCAATGCAGAAGACCAAGCCAGGTCAAAACACCGTGGTAGATGATACTGCTAGGTGGGAGGTTAGAACACAGTTGAACTGTTAGGCATCTATGAAAATCGACAAAACAAACTCACCTCCTTCCCTTTTGGTACCACTTCAAGCTTTTATAAATTTCCCTTGCCGGCATATATCCTGCCTATTAATAGAAAAAAAAACTAAGTGCAGTTCCAGTAATCAATCACAAAATGATAAGTTTTTTTAATACATAAAAGGAGACACAAGCATTCATTTGAAGTCCATTGTTTTATCACGTGGCATTTTTTTCCAGCATATCCCCTTTTCTCGGTTTTAAGGGAACATGATTGACTGTACTTTTTTTTTCCTGCCAGAGTAAACGATTTTATTACAGTTCCCTAATAAAACATAAAATTTATTGTTACCCTGACATGACAATCTTGCTAGCTTCTATGATCTGTTCATCAACATTTATCTTAGCCTCTCGTTTATTTACAGGCATCAGCACACAGATAGGAAAATTGGCATGCCTTCTTTGGTAGGTTGCCACTTCTCAGGCAGTAATAGTAACACCACGAAATCCTCTTCTTTCTTCAACTCTCGAAGCACCGCCGACACCTTTGACACGGAGCATCTTGATGACCCTTCCTTAGTGATGAATTCAACCTATATATACCATGATTGTAGGTTCAACACTATAATTGGTCTCAAGTCATTTGACACTTTTAAGGAGCTAGTAAAGCAGCAAATTTTAGCTGAGCACTCAAGGGACTTGTACCAGGCATTCAACATCAAATACTGTGATATCTTCACTGGGTGCCAGTTAATTGGTGGCTTTGACTCACTCATTGGAGTAGATCCCCAACATTTAGGGGAGGAACATTGGAAATCCATCAAGAGCTGGCCTGCAGTGTTGGAGTATATTGTCAGTGTTCTCAAGACATTGCAGATGCAGCTCCTCATGCAGAATCATCGTGCACGCAACGGATTTACACATGATGACCTTTCAGAAGCAGTGAAAAAACCTATTAAGCGTCTGTTCACTGTTGCTTCAATTGTATCTGACCATGAGGTGCGGAAGTCACCAGAGAAGCTATTCTGTGTACTGAACATGCACACAGCACTCATAAATGCTGCCCCCACTCTCAGGAAAGTCTTCTCTACAAAATCCATCAGAGATGTTCTTCAAGAACTGGAGGACTCTGTAAGGGGAATACTTAAAGAACTTAAAGGCTTAATTCATACATACAACTCACCAAAAGTAGTGCAGGATGGAGATATCCTGCCGATATGTGGGTACCTCATGAGATACATCATGCTCCTAGTGAAGCATAAAGGTTCACTTGATAGGATTCTATCTCATGATTACACTGACAGTCTGTTGAAAGTTGAGGGAATGAGTTTGACAAGTGATCTAGTGTCTGGGCTCATTACTGATCTAGAATCAGTAATTGATAAACATTCAAAGCAATGTGCTGCTTCTAAAGGACTCCAGTTCATATTCTTGATGAACAACATACATTTCATACTTCAAGAAGTCAAGCAATCAGACGTACAGCTGACTGTAAAAGTCAAGTGGTTTGAGAAACGCCGATCCTTGATCAAGGGGTACATAAAGAGTTACCTATCTGCATCATGGGGACCTGTTACGTCCACCTTGGAGGTTGCAAAAAGCATGCCTCCCACTAAAAAGGCAAGGATAAACTTGCTCAACTTCTGGTACACGGCTCCGCCAATGACTCCCTTGCAGAGTTTTGCTTCGTCTTTCAATGAAGCTTGCAGTAGCCAGATTTGCTTGAAGGTACCTAGTCCAACTCTTCGAGATGAGCTTCGTGTAAAGATCCTTGAGTTTGTTAGTCGAGCGTACCATGGACACTTGGCAAGTCAGAGACAGTCTGCAGAACAAAATGCGAGGGAATTTGAATCGGAGTGGAAAACCAAAATTAGCGAATTGTTTGAAGGATGAAGTAGCAGTTTAATTTCTGTCTGTGAGCGGAAGTGGATGAAGACCACAGTGCAAGTAGAGGCTTTGTATATTGTACCTATGTTGCTGCCCCTTGTGTTTGTCCCTGTATAATTAAAGACATATTTTTGCTATGGAGGTGCTATTTATATCTTTAACGTACATACTTAAGAACTTATATCTGTGTGACACGAATAAGGTTTCAGTCTTGGGACTTCGGGATGTCAAAATAGAAATGCCGTCTCCCCTATATATTTGCTTCACACTTCCATCCAATCATCCACTAGTAAATGCATCGAGGCATGGTATCTTCATTCGTCTTTACTTTGTTACTGTATTAATCATACGATGAACACAACTTTGCTGCCTCATGTGCTATGTTGGCTCTACTTGTACTTTCTTGCTTGGAGCTATTTCCTAAAGACATCCTTTCCTGTTATCTTTATGAAATATATGTCATTCCCTCCTGAATAAGAATGTGACAGCGAAAACGATGGAGATGAACAAGCAGACAAGGCCAGCTACCAATAACCGCTACAACAATTTGTTTGCGGACCATATTTCTTTCAGGTGAATTTGCTGCCATATTCTTCTGGAAGGAGCGGGGAGTGTGTGCCGCTCCAGGCAACAAAACACAAAGAAACGTTCTCGGTACTTTCTGAGTGGGGGCATTCCAAGATCGAGACCAAGGATAGGGGAGCCGGTGCTTCTTCAAGAAGACAAAGACAGACAAGGTACTAGCTTCCTGGCAACATGTAACACATTGTTTTTACAGCACGCGACATTGTTTTAACAGCCAACCCGACATAGTTTTTACAGTCAACCCGATTTTTCCTAGGTATGTCGTTCTCTTCTATCAGCTTTTACTAAGCAAATTTTTACATGTTGATACTATGAGATGCTAGAATTCGTTTGCAACAAGACACGCCAATTAACCAACCAATAATCTTCCGATATACTTATAAATCTAGTGTCCTCTCTTCCTTTTTTAAGTATATATTGGTTGTGTGATTGCATCTGAAGACTCGAGGCAGATGATACACCAGTCTCTCCCCAGGTACAGAATCATTCCATCTGTAGAAGGAATCATCTGGGAGCGTTATCTTCGATAAAAACTAGGAAGGGCCAGGTGATGGTTATCGTCCAAGATGATGCATGCGGCAACCGCATTAATTCCAGCCTGCAGATGGGAATGTGTTCCGGCGACAGGTGATGTCAGGCAATGCACATTTGATGATGCACTGCATTGTTTGAGAACTGCCAATCACGTTATCTTCGATTGGTAACACTGAACCTGGCTTGGCTTTTACAGTCAGATACCAGGTTCAGTGTTACCTTCGATTGGTGCTTTCAAGGAGCTAGCGGCCGACCAATCACAAGAACCGAACAAGGCACTGACTTTGTACTAAATGTATTGAGATATTGACTAGGTGTTGGATCATACTCCTAGGTGGTATTGACACGGCTGCTGGTGTAGACTACAGTTCTTTTGAGATGGAAGTCCGTCTGTCCAAAGCTGGCCTGCAGCATTGGAGACTCGGAGTGTATCGTCACAGATCTCGAAGCGACAATTTTGCAACACAGTGAGGATCATGTCACCGAGGTTCTCAGTACGGCACAGATGCAATTGCCTGAGCAGACAAGCCATGCTTGCAGTGTGTTTCAGAGGCAGCAAAAGGAAACCTCAGAAACTGCTCAGTATCAACCGGGAAGCTCTTCTGCATACTGAACATGTACAGTGTAATTTGCAGCGCCACCACTGCTCTCTCACGGGATCGAGGGAGCGGTCTCAGCACGGAGGGATTCTGCAAAGGAAAAGGAATGCCGCGCGAACTCAAAGTCCAGATTTGCCCGAGGAAGGTACCAAAGCATGGCCGCATTTCCATGATGGCAGGATACCTCATGGAACACCACAGCGTGCTGGTAAGCAGCGGCAACGCACACTGGGTGCTTACGCAATGCTGCTACGCCGCGGTGTAACCTCCCCCGTTGCTGGTATATGATAGCCGACGTGAGGTCTTGCTCCAGTCGCCTGACCTGAGGAAGAAGCAGAAGAGAAAACGAGAGGAGAGTGGAGGAGAATTCAGGGTTTCATTCCTCAGTTCAGACTTGCCTTTTCAGTTACAACTTCAGGCTTGTGTAACCGAACACCTCTCCTTTTTCTTTTTTGCGAAATAGCCGAACACCTCTCCTGACTCACTGGTCACACTTTGAACATCTTTTGTATGTTTTACATTGTATAATTTTTATTATATGTCACAAACATTTTTTTGAAACACGCGAACATTTTTTGAAATGTAATGTATATTTTGTTGAATGGTACGCATTTTTTTAATTATGTGAACATTTATAACATTTTAAAAAATGTACTTGACCCCAATAACCGTTAGAGCTCGGCGGTTAGGCCTGCCAGCTCGAGCTGGAACTTTTCCATGTCGTCCTTGGGCAGGCAGATGGGCACCACGGTGCCCTCCTTCCCATTGCCGTTCTTCGACCCCAAGAAGTAATTGGCAATGCCGGGGACCGGCCCTTCGCCTCCCCATTGCGGGTTTTTACGTTCGCGTTCCGTATGCAACGCGAATCCGAGCCTGCCATCATGCATGTTGTCCAATCAATTAGGCTCAACGTTATGTTAGCCATGCACCAGCCACGGGCTAGTAGATTCGTTTCTCTAGCTAGGTTCTGTGCATTCTCTGTGCACTTTTCCCTTTAGTGGCAGGCCGGCCTCATAATTATATATGGCGTGGATAATTAATGTCGCTAGTTACTTCTTTTTGCAGGATAATGCCACTAGTTACTGTGGGATTATTACATGTTAACCCACAACTTCACTAAAAAATTCACGCGCGTGCAATTTTTATGAAGGCTCTGTCGGACTTTATGAAGGATGTGCCTGAACTTTGCCAAAAAAATCAGAAGGACTTTTGAAACAACCAATAAAAATGAAAAGTTCTTTGAGTTTTGGCGACAAAGTTTCAAAAATAAGGTTAAAACATTTCTCTACCTCTTTTTCAAAAATTGCGAGCTATGCCAGAGTTTTCCAAAAGTTCTTCTATTTGTCATGGCAAAGTTCAGATACCAGTTTAACAAAGTTAGGTTCTATTTTTTTTACTGGATAAAGTTTGGTTCTATTTAAAACTATTTAAAGAACATTCGTTGAGAACAATTTCAATAACAGGATATTTTAATTTTGTGATGCTTAAATTACTTCCAACAACATAAACTAGAGAGATAATCGCAGGAATTAATTCCACAGCCAGAGGGGTAAAGTGAATCTAGCAACAACGTCACCTACTACTGGACAAGACTAGACCGGGACCTAGCGAGGCTCTTCTTCGTTTTCTCACACGCATCATGGATAGATTTGGCCAGTAAAGTTACACGCTGTGAACAGAATGCGAATGTAAATGCCTTTTCCCACAACTTCCCCCACCCGAAGTCCACGCCCTTGAACCCAGCGTGGCTCACGTCCATGACACGATGTACGTCTGCGACAGCGCGAACAGCGGCCGCCCGGTGAGCACCATCAGGTCCGCCACCGACAGCAGGTAGTCGTACGTCACCGCCGCCTTGGCCTTCTTCACCAGCTCGAGCGCGTGCCTGAGCCCCCCGCCGCAGAGCTCCCCGGTGGTGGTCGCCGCGGCCGAGTACGCGAACGCCCGTAGAAGCCTTCTGGGGGAGGGGTGCTGGCGTGACCGCGAAAGACCGAAAGTTGATGATGAAAGACAGGCGCACCTCCTCGTCGGCCGCGTAACCGAGCGCAGCTATGCGGCTGCGCCAGATGCAGGCGACCATGAGCTCGAACCGGGAGCAGCCGCCGCGCATGTGGGGCGGCGCCCGCTGCCGCAGCCCGAAGAATCTCTCGGCGCCTGAAGAAGAACGGGACGCGCACCATGTCGCCTGGGGCCGTGTTGACAGCATCCGGTCCGGCCCGCCCGCCGGCTCCCGGTATTCGAGGTGCGAGTACGACGGCTGCGGGTGCTGCCGCACCATGAACACCTCCCTGCCCCACGCTGGCGTCATCGTCGGCGCGTCGGCGTCCCGCGCAAGCTCGCCCATGGCCTTCTCGAACTGCATGCAGCCCGGCGCGTCCACCATGCAGTGGCAGGCACGATGCCCAAATATGCAGCCTCCACACTTGAGCCTCGCCACCTGCACGTAACGATATTAACAGACCGAGACTTCGTTGTGTCTCAGTCGATGCTATATTTTTTTGATCTCGCATCGAGATTCGTACAAATTAATTTATTCAGTTTTTGTTCTTTTATATACCATGTCATTTCTTTTATATACTATTACGTCATTTGATTGAGATTTGGTTAAATCTCAGTCGAGTGGGATCTAGCCACAACCGAAAATAAATTGTAGCTAGCTACGACTTTATATAGCTTCTGACACAGTGCCACTGCCCGTTGACGCTAGTAGTTCAGACTTTAGACGATCACATATTTTTTCTAGAGAAAAACGATCACAGATTCACGGTGCGCACCTGAAAATAGAGCAAGGGGCGGTCAATGACCGGCTCTACGCCTGCCTTGGAGATGCCCTCCAAGACGAACTGCTGGAAGCAAGGGAATGGGGGGCTTTGGAGGTCGCTGAAGTCGTCCGCCGTGAGGTCGGCGTCTGCCTCCGCGAACAAGGCGCCCTGTTCGCCGCAGTCCACGACGAGCTTCCTCCCGGCCTCCACGCGCAGACGGCCATCGAGCGGGTAGCCGGGTACTAGTGGACGACGGCCCTGGCCAGCGCCTCCCGCACGACCCTGGCGGGATCCTGCCCCTGCCTGGACAGGTTGCCGCGGTACAGGTGGATGCCCGAGCTGTAGAACCGCATGCCCTCCGCGTCGTCGATGTCCGACAGCGGCTTCACCTCCCGCGGCGTCGGCGCCGATGGCACCACCAGCACCGGCTCGCCTCGACGCACCGCGAATGCCGGCAGTGACAACGCCATGAACGATCGATACCAAATCCAAGACGTGAAGAAAAATAAAATGCAAGTTGTAGAAACGTACGCTATGGGGTGCATGCAGTGGAATGTACGTGCAAAGTTTGGGTACATTTTATAAGGCCGGAATGAACCTGGGGTTGGTGCCAAATGCCAAATACGGAAGGGCAGCATGTGTATGGAGAGCCAGTGGTGGCTAGCAAGGTCAGTATAGCTCAAATGTATTTTCCACGCAGCAGCACTACTCCTGATCATGATCATGTGCCCTGAACTCCTGATCATGTCCCAATGGTCAAAGTATCCAAGAAAACGGCGCCATGTGGTGCCGTTTGTTTTCTTTCTCTATACGTTGCGTTTATTAGCCGGTGCATGCCGAGTCGTAGAAATGACACGCACAATTATTAGCCGGTGCCCAGCCTGACAGCCTGCCACAATTTTGTTACGAGTATCTTTTTCTTGATATGTTTGTTGCGATTACTTGAGATGCGAGATGGTTAGTTTTTTTTCGTCGGTCGACTACGAGGCGCATGTGACAATCTTGAGATGTGATGTTGGCTCAGTATCTTGGAGATGTTCAGAGATAGGATACAGGAGTAAGCGTAGGTGCGTGTATGTAGACTTTTACCATTGTCTTGTGTTGAAAAAATGACAGGGACCTCCGCGAACGCAAGAACGCCCTCCTGACCGCCATCCAAGCCCTGGACACCTGCGCTGACACTTTCGGGATTTCCCCGGATGAGTGGATGCTGAGATATGATCTCGAGGATCAGCTCTTGATCATATACACGGATGAAGAAGCATACTGGAGGCTTCGCGGTACTCAGAAATGGGTGCTCCGTGGAGAGGCCAATACGGCTTACTTCCAGGCGATTGCGAATGGGCGGCGACGACGGAACTCCATCCATTGCTTATGGGATGGGGATTCCTAGATTGTCTGTCCATCGGACATCCGTGCCCACGTAGACGGTTTCTACAAAGCCCTATTCTCCCCCACCCTTCGGGGTGGGGCCGCACTGGCCCTCGACACTTGGTCGAGTAACCAGTTAGTGTACGATGAGGCAAATGCCGCCTTGGTGGCGCCTTTTTCGGAGGACGAGGTCCTCACGGCCATAAAGGGTATGAACCCCTCCTCGGCCCCGAGACCGGATGGACTGCCTGTGACTTTTTTCAAAACGTTCTGGCAGACTATCAAACTGGAAGTCATGGCCCTCTTCGACGAATTCTTCTCGGGGACCATGGACCTTGGGCACCTAAACTATGGGGTCATCACTCTCATCCCCAAAGTTCCGGGTGCTTCTGACATCCGCCAGTTCCGGCCTATCACTGTGATCAATGTGATATTCCGGATCTTGACCAAAGGGTACGCCAATAGGGTGACCCTCTTAGCTGACACTCACTGGCGGAGCTTCGGCAAGGCCGAATGGGCTGTGGCCCGCCCAACATTTTGACATTTGTACACTAATTCATTTACTCCTAGGCCTTGAAACATCAGCCCACAGGCTACTTAATTCTATTTGTCTGATCAGCCCGCCCAACAATTTGCCTCAAGCTCCGCCACTGCTAACACTATCACTCACCCCAACCAATCTACCTTCATTCAAGGGCGGTTTATTCTGGATGGAGTTTTGGTGTTCCATGAGGTCCTTCATGAAGTCCGGTCCAAACACCATCGAGCGGTCTTCCTGAAGCTCGACTTACATAAATCCTATGATACGGTTCACTGGCCCTTCCTTCGGGAAGTATTGCTCCGCAAGGGTTTCGATGACTGGTGGGTGACCAGAGTTATGCAACTCGTCTCCTGCGGTCGGACCGCGGTTAACATTAATGGTGAGGTCGGGCCTTTCTTCCCCACTCTCTGTGGGGTTCGCCAGGGCGACCCATTCTCCCCGTTTCTGTTTAACATGGTGGTCGATGCCCTTGCGGTCATGCTGGATAAGGCCAAATCTGCTGGCCATATCCACGGCATTGTCCCTCACCTGGTAGGAGGGGGAGGGGTCTCCCTCCTACAATATGCAGACGACACCATAATAATGGTTGAGGGCTCCGCGACCGACATAGCCAACCTAAATTTTCTCCTCCTATGCTTCCAACAAATGTCCGGGCTCACTATCAACTTCGATAAGAGCGAAGTGATGATCCTTGGCTATCCTCCGGAGGAGGCCCAGGCCATAGCTGATCGGCTAAACTGCCGCCTGCGTACTTTTCCCACGACTTATTTGGGGATACCCATTAGTGACTCGCGACTCACCGTGGCTGACCTCCGCCCGACAGTGACCCGGATGCAGCACCGGGTCGAGCCCTGGAAGGGGAGGTGGCTCTCGAAGGCGGCCCGGGTAATCCTCATCAACTCCTCGCTTGCCAGCCTCCTATGGTCCTCATGAACTTCTACAGCCTGCATGAGATGCTCCATCAGGAGATCGCCAAGTACCAGTCTAGGTTTTTCTGGGCAGGCGAGGGTGACAAGCAGAAATACCATATGGTAAGTTGGCCCGACATTTGCAAACTCAAGGACCAGGGTGATCTGGGGATCTTGTCCTCTCGGCGCATGAACATTGCTCCCCTGACTCGTTGGCTCTGGCGTATCGCCAATGGGGAGGGAGGCCTCTGGCTTACTATCATTCAAAACAAGTACCTTCGGGGCCAACCCCTAACTTTCTGTCAGCGTTCTGGTGGCTCCCAGTTCTGGCAGGTTGTGATTCAGCTATTACCTGTGCTCCGCATCGGCACGTCCATCTCGGTTGGCTCTGAGTCCTCGACCCTATTCTGGTTCGACCGCTAGTTAGGGGACTCCCCCCTGGCCACTCGATTCCCGGACCTATTCGCCATAGCGGTCGACCCTCGGGTCTCTGTCGAGACTGCCCTTATTGACTTAGGGCGTCTCGCTTTCCGGCGCCCCTTCGGCCCCCTTGAGGTTGCCTCTTGGGACTCCCTCCTCCAGGAGATCGCTCTTATTTCGATGGACGTCGAGGGTGCCCCTGACTCCATCTCTTGGCGTCTGGAGCCATCCGACCGTTTCTCCACTAAGTCCTTATACGCGACCATCGCACCCTCGTCGGCCCCTGAGCCCTTTAGCATGATCTGGGACATTCGCCTCCCCCTGAAGATCAGGATCTTCCTGTGGCAGTGGATCCGGGGACGCCTTCCCTCTAAAGTAGAGGTCCTCAAGCGTAATGGACCAGGAGATGGGATGTGTCCCTTGTGCGGCACGGTGGAGGATACTAACCACATCTTCTCCTGCTCCACAGCCCAATTCCTGTGGTCATGCTTTCGCGAGACGGTCGGTGGGCACTGGTGCAACACCAACTTCCCCGACTTTCTTGCGGAGATCCACGCCTGCCCCTCGCTACCACCATATTAGATGGTTGTGCGTTGGGGTCCTCGCCTGGACGCTTTGGACCATCCGCAACAAGCTTGTTTTTTCAGAAAGTGCCTCTTCGACGTGCGACTGATGCGATCTTCAAAATGTGTGGTTACTTGCAGCTCTGGCGGCCGCTTAGCCGCCCCCAGGACTGGGACGCCATCAACACCCTCCTAGCCGACCTTTGCTCGATGGCCTTCCGCATGGCGCCACCGCTACCGCCCCCTCCGTCGGAGCCCGATTAGACCTGCTGCGCGGGTTGCTGTGTGTGAGTGTGTTGCTTTGTTTTCAGGGTTTGTTGAGCTGTGCCCTCAGCATTAACCCTATTTGCTACCATGTATGTTTGTGAGACGTGTGTGTGTGTGTGTGTGAACCTTGTTGGATGTTTGGCTCGGGCGATTTGCTTTATAATATGAAGCGGGGCGAAAGCCTTTTTCGGTATAAAAATGACAGGGATGAGGCACATTTTGCGAATGGATGCATGCTAAGTTATTGGATTTTAATCAATTCAATCCATTATCAAAGCAGTACCAAAAACACTAGAAGTAAAAAATTTACATCTTACATGTAGACTATCTAGCGACTATAAGCAGTGGAGTAAGCCGAAGATGCGTCATCGTCTTTCCCTCCCTCACGAAAGTCAAACAAATCTTGTTGTAGTAGAAAACCAGAAAGTCATCGTGTTAAAGCCTCATAGGACCAGTGCACCGGAACAACAACCGCCACCAACAAAGAGAAGCATACATCGAAAGGATCCAACTTGTAGACAGACGAACGGAATGAAGACCGGATCCAATCGAATCCATCGAAGACAAACACATAATGAATCTCACAAGAACGACTGGAGACACACCTGCATACGCCCTCCAACGATACTGGACGCACCACCGGGATAAGGACTAGATAGAAAACCTTATTCCATCTTTCAAGAGACGTCGCCACTGATGTCTACTACACAACCTTCTTCTTGTAGACGTTGTTGGGCCTGCAAGTGCACAGGTTTGTAGGACAGTAGCAAATTTCCCTCAAGTGGATGACCTAAGGTTTATCAATCCGTAGGAGGCGTAGGATGAAGATGGTCTCTCTCAAGCAACCCTGCAACCAAATGACAAAGAGTCTCTTGTGTCCCCAACACACCCAATACAATGATAAATTGTATATGTGCACTAGTTCGGCGAAGAGATGGTGATACAAGTGGTATATGAATAGTAGATAAAGGTATTTGTAATCTGAAATAATAAAAATAGCAAGGTAGCAAATGGTAAAAGTGAGCGTAAACGGTATTGCAATGATGGTAAACAAGGCCTAGGGTTCATACTTTCGCTAGTGTAAGTTCCCTCAACAATACTAACATAATTGGATCACATAACTATCCCTCAACATGCAACAAAGAGTTACTCTAAAGTCACTAATAGCGGAGAACAAACGAAGAGATTATGGTAGGGTACGAAACCACCTCAAAGTTATTCTTTCCAATCAATCCATTGGGCTATTCCTATAGATGTCACAAACAGCCCTAGAGTTCGTACTAGAGTAACACCTTAAGACACAAATCAACCAAAACCCTAATGTCACCTAGATACTCCAATGTCACCTCAAGTATCCGTGGGTATGATTATACGATATGCATCACACAATCTCAGATTCATCTATTCAACCAACACAAAGGACCTCGAGAGTGCCCCAAAGTTCTACCGGAGAATCACGACGAAACGTGTGCCAACCCCAATGCATAGGTTCATGGG
Organism: Triticum urartu; assembly: GCF_056163025.1. Taxonomy (NCBI): domain Eukaryota; kingdom Viridiplantae; phylum Streptophyta; class Magnoliopsida; order Poales; family Poaceae; genus Triticum; species Triticum urartu. Next base: position 652,537,480 of record NC_141875.1, on the reverse strand, counting down.
CGGAACCCGCAAGTTGGTCACCAAAACATACATCAAGTGGCACGCGGTATCCCATTGTCACCACAGATATCCACGGCAAGACATACATCAAGTGTTCTCAAATCTTTAAAGACTCAATCCAATAAGATTACTTTAAAGGGAAAACTCAATTCATTACAAGAGAGAAGAGGGGGGAAGAAACATCATAGGATCCAAATATAATAGCAAAGCTCGCGATACATCAAGATCGTATCATCTCAAGAACACGAGAGAGAGAGAGAGAGATCAAACACATAGCTACTGGTACATACCCTCAGCCCCGGGGGAGAACTACTCCCTCCTCGTCATGGAGAGCACCGGGATGATGAAGATGGCCACCGGAGAGGGATTGCCCCCTCTGGCAAGGTGCCGAAACGGGTCTAGATTGGTTTTTGGTGGCTACGGAGCCTTCTGGCGGCGGAACTCCCGATCTATTGTGTGTTCTGGAAGTTTTAGGTCACGTAGGTATATATGGGTGCAGGAGGTACGTCAGGGGAGCCACGAGGGCCCCACGAGACAGGGGGGCGCGCCCTAGGGGGGTGGGCGCCCCCCACCCTCGTGGGCAGCTCCCGTATCTTCTGACGTGGGGTCCATGTCCATCAGGTGTGTTTCCTTCCAAAATAACTTCTTCAGTTGATTTCATTCCGTTTCGACTCCCTCTGATATTCTTTTTCTTCAAAACACTGAAATAGGCATAAAACAACAAATCTGGGCTGGGCCTCCGGTTAATAGGTTAGTCCCAAAAATAATATAAAAGTGGATAATAAAGCTCAATATTGTCCAAAACAATAGAGAATATAGCATGGAGCAATCAAAAATTATAGACACGTTGGAGACGTATCAGCCACCTCGCATCCTGAGCAAGACATAAACCCTAACAAAACTAAAGAAAACACCTAAAAACATAGCCCTGTCGCCGGCAAAGGTTGAGATCCATCGCACATCCATGACCCTAAGTCAAAGGAGATGAGGCAGGCCGCGGGCGCCGACACCAACAAAAGGTGTGGGAAACCATATGCATTTGTGTGCCTTTGCATTCGCGTGCAAAGGGATGCCTCATCTCTTCTCTAGGTTATCAGATTTACTGTACCACACATCAACACTGACTGCAAGTCACGCCTGGATGCATGGATCGGTCCTACTCCGCTCGCCGCCGATGGTATACATCACTTATTGCGATGCGAAAAGTAGCCCTCACCTCCAGGGACAATGAAAGTAGGCCGGCTCAATAAGTGGTAGCCACCGGTTCTGAAAAGCAAGGATGGATTCATTGAACTTTCCGTCCAATTTTGGCTAGTTTTGAGAAGGTTCTATCTGTTTCTTTTCTTTTGCATTTTCAAGATACATGCTAGCTTCTCTTAATACAATTGAACATTTTTCATATGTAGATAAAACAATTTCTAGATACAACATTTTAAAAATACATGTTAAACATTAGTAAAATACGCATTGGACATTTTCAAACACATTTTTATCATTTAAAAAAAGTAAAAAATGTGTTCAAACATTTTTTATAAATGTCACAACCATTATATGGGACTTTTAAAAAAATTGCACAAATAAATTTTTACATTTCACGAACATTTTTTACGAATTACCTGAACGGATTTTTTTAAAAACTATTTTTAAACGTGTGACCAATTTGATATGTTAAGAATTTTTTTTGGAAGGTACAAAAATTTATTAAAAATTGCGCAAACAATTTTTTAACATAGCATGAATATTTTCCGAGTGCACGATGAATGTTTTAAAAAATTGAAGTAAATGTTCTCACATCTCAGAAGTATTCCAATTATATTTGTTAGAACTTTTCAGAAAAAAGAAAAAAAAGGAGAAAAACGGACGATGGTAAATGGGCTAGCCCAGGCAGACGGCTCGCTCTCGTCACACACTGAGCCTGGCCCATTTACCAGGGTTGTGCAGGCGACGCCATCCTTTGGGGTCTTTATAAGCGACCTTTAGGCTTTAGGCGGGCAGTTCCCATGTGACGCATTAGGCTTTAAAATGTCCGACCTTCGCACGGAAAAAAAAGGAAACTACCAATCAGTTGGGGCCTGCCCATTTAAACTCGATTCGGTTCTGAGAACATTCTTAAAAGTTCCAACCCTAGTTTTTACTGGTTTTGGGAACCTTCTAGGAGGTTCCTAAACTAGGTTTTTCCTGTGTGTTTTCTTTTATTATTTTCATTACTTTTTACATTTTTCTGTTTATTTTCAAAATTTTAGTTTTTATTTTTCTTTAAATTTCATTTTTTCCAAAATGTTTGAAAATTTGAAATATTGTCTGGAATTTCGAAAATGTTCCCACTTACAAAAAATATTCAAATCAAATATGTTAGTGCCTTCAAAATGTATTGAATTTTTTTAAAATTTATGTTTTCTAAAACAGAAATTCAAAAAATGTCTGTGATTTTAATTTTTTTACATATTCAAAAAATGTCCGTCATTGTAAATTTTGTTCGGAGTTCAAAAAATTACTTCCACTTTCTAATTTTTTCATGTTTCCAAAAAGTATTCTTGTTTTCAAATTTTGTTTAGAGTTTTCAACAAATATCCTGTTTTCAAAAAAAATTCCATGGATTTTAAAAATATTTGAGATTTTCAAAAAATATTCGCGTCTTCATAAAATGCTTGATATACCGCCCACAAATTTGAAAAATGTTCGCATTTAAACAAACACTCCTTTTTCAAAAAAGCTTTTGTGTTTTGAAATTTTAGAAAATGTTTTTGATCATGCACATTTGTTTAGTTCTTAATGTCTTTGTGTTGTCTATTAGACACAAGCGCTAATTAGCTCTAGTGGTTAGCAACCCTCTTCACTATCAAGAGGGTTGTTGTTCGATTCGTCGCGAGGGTAATTTGGTTTTTGGGGAATTTTTAACTGTCCGAAACATTTGCTACAACATCATTCAGTGCCCTTGGCGAGGTACATAAGAAGTTGAGGTCTGGCAACCTATTGGAAAAAAGTTTGTAAGCTTCAAAATTGCCTTGATTGTGGAGCGTCAGAGGAAAAAGTTGTCCCACATCTGTGTGAGGTGCTTCAGCAAGAGGAAGTTTGGTTAAAACATCGCTCTTGAGTGCAATGGTTTCATGAGGGCAACCAAAACACACGCTATTTCCAAGCTGAAGTTGCTCATCCAAAAAGAATCAATCACATCACCTTAGTGGAAAAGACGGATGGCCAGATTTGTGTGGAACCAATGGAGGTGAAGGACAAAATCAGTAGCTTCTATAAAATGTTGCACCAATCACGAAGGTACCGACCTATGATTGAGCTTGCGAAGGTACTGATACGTCTCCGTCGTATCTACTTTTCCTAATGCTTTTCCTTTTGCTTTGGACACTAATTTGCATGATTTGAATGAAATTAATCCGGATTGACGCTGTTTTCAGCAGAACTATCACGGTGTTGTTTTTGTGCAGAAATAAAAGTTCTCGGATTGGAACGAAACTTTACGAGGATTTTTTATTCAATAAATAAGGATTTCTGGAGCCAAGAACCACATGAGGGGGGCACCTGGGTGGCCACAACCCACCAGGGCGCGCCCCCCTCCAGGCGCGCCCAGATGGGTTGTCCCCACCTGGTGGCCCCGCAGACTCCAACCCGGATACTATAAAATCACATATTTGGAGAAAAAAAATTCAGCGAGAAAGAATTATTGTGTGTCATGAGATGGAGCCGCTGCCACCTCTTGTTCTTCATCAGGAGGCCAGATCTGGAGTCCGTTTGGGGCTCCGGAGAGGGGGATTTTCGATCTTCGTCATCATCAACCCTTTTCCATCGCCAATTCCATGATGCTCCCCACCGGGAGTGGGTAATTCCTTTGTAGGCTCGCGGGTCAGTGAGGAGTTGGATGAGATTCATCATATAATTGAGTTAGTTTTGTTAGGGCCTGATCCCTAGTATCCATTATGTTTTGAGATTGATGTTGCTATGACTTTGCCATGCTTAATGCTTTTCACTTTGGGCCCGAGTGCCATGATTTCAGATCTGAACCGTTTATTTTATCACCATTATATCTATGTTCTAGATCCGATCTTGCAAGTTATAGTCACCTACTACGTGTTATGATCCGGCAACCCCGGAGTGACAATAGTCGAGACACTTCCCGGTGATGACCGTAGTTTGAGGAGTTCATGCATTTACCATGTGTTAATGCTTTGTTCCGGTTCTCTATTAAAAGGAGGCCTTAATATCCGCTAGTTTCCAATAGGACCCGCTACCTCGGGAGGGTAGGACAAAAGATGTCATGCAAGTTCTTTCCATTTGCATGTATGACTATTTACGGAATACATGCCTACATTATATTTATGAACTGGAGCTAGTGCCGTATCGCCGACTGTTATATAATAAATATCATCCAACGAATTCACCGATCCAATGCCTACGAATTTCTCTTATATTGTTCTTGCTAAGTTACTACTACTACTGTTACTATTGCACTTGCTACAAAATCATTGCTATCACTACTGCCGTTACTATTGCTGTTGCTACTACTATCAAAGCCATCATACTACTTTGCTACTGATCACTTCGCTGCAGATAATTCATCTCCAGGTGTGGCTGAATTGACAACTCAACTTCTAATACTTGCAAATATTCTTTGGCTCCCCTTGTGTTGAATCAATAAATTTGGGTTGAATACTCTACCCTTGAAAACTATTACGACCCCCCATACTTGTGCGTTATCAAGACCTTTTTCTGGCGCCGTTGCCGGGGAGCATAGCTATATTTGTTGATTCACTTGGGATTATTATCAAATTATCACTATGAAGAATTTGAAGGATGCTAAGACTAAGATTTTTTTCCTCTAAGACGAGGGGAGGTAAGGAACTGCCATCCAGCTTCGCTTTAGATTCACCTTCTGTTATAAGTAGACTTGCAACACCACCACATGCTATCAATTCTGATATGTCACAAGTTATTGATGATGCCACTTCTGCTATGAATGCTACTCATGATGATGCTAGTACCTTGCTTGATGATAATGTGCCACTAGGTGAATTTCTTGATGAACAAATTGCTAGAACTAAATCTTTTGTGAATGCTGAAACTGATGAAATAGTTGAAACTGATAAAGAGCCTGAAACTGAAAATCTTGAAACACCTACTAAATCTAGTTCTCCTAGATATGAATTGCCTAAGATACCAGAAGGTTATGTTATGGATGAGGAGACAACTAGAGACATTCTTGCTTGTAAGGATAGAGATGATTTGGAAAAATTATTATGCAAGTTTAAAGAAAAGACTTTGAATGCCAAAATGAAATGTGATCCTTAGTTTGCTACTTCACCTATGTTTGTTGATGATAAGGATTATGAATTCTCTGTCGACCCAGAGTTAATTACCTTGGTTGAATCTGATCCTTTCCATGGTTATGAAACTGAAACTGTTGTGCCGCATCTTACTAAGTTGACTGATCTAGCCACCCTTTTTGCTCATGATGAGAAAATTTGCTACTATTATATTCTCAAATTATTTCCATTCTCGTTAAAGGGTGAGGCTAAGACTTGCTATAATACTCTTTCTCCTGGTTGTGTGCGTAGTCCGCAGGATATGATTTATTACTTCTCTGAAAAATATTTTCCTGCTCATAAGAAACAAGCTGCCTTACATGAAATATTTAACTTTGTGCAAATTGAAGAAGAGAGTCTCCCACAAGCTTGGGGGAGGCTTCTCTAATTGCTTAATGCTTTGCCTGATCATCCTCTTAAGAAAAATGAAATACTTGATATCTTCTATAATCGACTAACCGATGCTTCTAGGGATTTCCTAGATAGTTGTGCTGGTTGTGTTTTCAGGGAAGGAACTATTGGACGGGCTGAAGAATTATTGAATAACATATTGAAAAATTATGATGATTGGGCTCTTCCCGAACCACCGCTTAAATCTACTCCAAAGAAGAGGGGTATCTTATATCTCAGTCCTGAAGATATGCAAGAGGCAAAGAAATCTATGAAGGAAAAAGGTATAAAGCTGAAGATGTCAAAAATTTACCTCCTATTAAAGAAATACATGGGCTTTATACACCACCACCACCTAAGGTGGTAGAGGTAAATTATTTAATGAAGTTCAATGACAATGACAATCCTTATAATATGCATCCTAGCCAATGCCTTTATGAGTTTGAAAATTACATTAGAAAGCAAGATCCTTCAATGCAATGTTATGAAACAATTGAAATACAATTCTGATATGATTGCTCTCTTCAGTGACTTGTTATTTAGAATCTCAAATGATTTTAGAGGTGTGGGAAAACATGCTTCTATGGTTCAAACTCAATTAGAACAAGTTGCTAAATCTCAAAGAGAATTGCTTGATTAAATGAAGAATAATATCAATGATCATGCTGCTAGAGTAATGAGTAGAGGAGGTAGAATGACTCAAGAACCACTTTACCCTAAGGGACACCCAAAAGTAATTGAACAAGTCTCACACTAATGTGCCTAGTCCTTCTAAAAAGAAAAAGAAGAAGAAAAATGATAGTACTTTGCATGCCTCTAGTGAACATGTAGTAGAAAAACCTCCTGATAATGATAATGAAGTTTCTATCTCTGATGTTGAAACTCAATCTGGTAGTGAACCCTCACCTTCTGATAATGAAAAAGATAATGATGAGGTTCATGAAAACACTCAAACAAATAATAAAGAACCAGACAATGATGTTGAGATAGAGCCAGTAGTTGATCTTGATAACCCATAACCCAAAAATAAAAGATATGATAAAAGGGACTTTGTTGCTAGAAAACATGGTAAGGAAAGAGACCATGGGTTCAAAAACCTATGCCCTTTCCACCCAAGACAACTAAAAATAAATATGATGAAGAATTTGAATGCTTTGTTGAAATGATTAGGCCAGTCTTTTTGCGTACTCGCTTGACTGATATCTTAAAAATGCCTCCTTATGCAAAGTACATGAAAGACACCATCACCAACAAAAGAAAAATACCGGAAGCTGAAATCTCCACCATGCTTGCTCCCTTCTGATGGTGGGTTAGTAGAGCCTAGGCCCACGGAGTTTGATGGTTTTTATCATACTCTGATAGTGGGGGATGACATAGGGGTGTCAGGTTTCACCGCCACTAGCTTACACTTTTCTGCTGTGCATTATTTTTATCTATTCATTACGAATGTTTGCTTGCGAGAGAGAAGGTAGGTGCACTCAGTGCCCCAGACTTTGCTGTTTTACGCCGTGCACTTTACGGCGACAACACTTATAGCTTGGGAGTTATTGTGGCACGTCGCCTCCACATTAACAGATCCAAGGGTAAAATACATGGTGGCATTTATGCCACTCGCCTAGCGAATCACTTTAACGTCCAGATATGCCAGCATGATTATCCCTTGCCGAAGGTTTACCTAGATCGCGTGGCTATGGCATACCACCACTTTATTAATATCAAGAACACCACTATGGATGACCCTTATAACTTGGTCTTTAATGAGATTACCCGTGATGTTATTCCCTTGCCTGCACCTGCTTTGTTTGATCCTATTGCCAGGGGCGGATACATGACTATGCCTGAGGACATCGTCGCCTACCGGAACAACCTAGCTGCAGCACAGGCAGAACCACATTAGTGGAATCCTTAGGTGCCCGCTCCCCAGCACTTCAATGTGGGACCTGATGGCTTCTTCGAGTGGTGATTACTAAGTTAGATCAAAAGCCAAAGCTTAGGGGAGTACGTATTTCCACCGACATTACATTCATGTTCACACATTTCATTCCACTTGTCGGTGTCCACACTTTTTCATTGTATCATCCATGTTAAATTTATTTTCTTGCTTTCTTCTTGTGTGTTTGAAAGACTTTGAGAAAATCCAAAAATATATTTCCTGCTTCTTTTCGGTTTTTCTTCCTAGTTTAAATTGTTGCAGTACTAAAAAGAAAACCCAAAAAGATTTCCTTATTCTTTTTTTACTTGTTGGGAGCTTTCCCGTGTAAATATTTTTTCTCATTTTTGTTTTTCCCTTTTACTTGCTTGTTCAAGAAAAACCAAAAACTCCAAAAATATTTCAGTGTGTTTCTCTGAATTTCTTTTCCTTTTTATTGAGTCATACCGAGGAGAAGACCACGCTGAAAATGTTGAGTGGCCCTCATATGCATTATTGTTGATCTAACAAAGAGCCCATATTACTTTGCCTTCTCCTTTTGAATAAAATGTTTGCAGATTCCAGCTTAGTCCATGTCACTCTTATGCTATTATTATTTTCATATTGTTTGGTCATGCAAGTTAAAGGCAATAATGACGATATTTGATGAACTGGCTGTGGCAGAGAGAAACGAGTATGAACTCGACTTGTTCTGTTTTTGTAAATATGTTTAACCTAGTATCCATGATTCAGCCTGTTATCATCAAACATGCTTGCAATGACAATTAGATATTATAGTTTCTCATGCCATGCTTAAGTATCTAGGAGTGGATAATGATTTGTCTTGGATGTCAACATTGCGTTAAAATGATTGTGATGTAGTATGATGATATGGTATCCTCCTCTGGATGTTCGAGTCGCTTGACTTGGCACATGTTCATGCATGTAGTTGAATCAAAACCAACATAGCCTCTATGATATTTATGTTCATGGTGTTCATATCCTACTCATGCTAGTATCCAATGTTACTTATGGATAATACATGTTCATGACCGTTTTCACTCTCTAGCTGCCCGCTTCTCAACCTATTTGCTAGCCTTCACCTGTACTAAGCGGGAATTCTGCTTGTGCATCAAAAACCTGAAACCCAAGTTATTCTAGATGAGTCCACCATACCTACCTATATGCGGTATTACCCTGCCATCCTAAGTAAATTTGCATGTGCCACCTCTAAAAACTTCAAATAAATATCCTTTTTGTGTTCCTGGATTGTTCATAGAGCGATAGGAGGTAGTCGGTATCTTTCATGCTAAGTGGGTTATTCTCATGATGAGTTTTTATTCACTCGTCCTTGCACAAGAGGGGCGGTAATAGGGATTCCGAGTCCCGAATTCAAATTGCAAATAATTAAACAATACTCCCCCAGGATTGTTGATGGTATGGACGACACCCGTTGTTTCGGACAAGCCGTGGAGTGTGATTGTTGGTGGAGGGGGAGTAAACCTTTACTTTTATCGCTTGGGAACCGCCACTAATGTGTTTAGCATGGAAAATACCGATAATTAATGGTCGCGAAGTAAACAAGAAGGGTGCATTTCTCAAAATTTCATTTACCTCTATTTTAAAAACTTGAGCTCTGGCACCACTACAAATCACTGCTTCCCTATGCGAAGGGACTATCTATTTACTTTTATGTTGCGTCATCACCTTCTCAAATAAGCGCCAGAACCTAAGAGCACTATTGTCATCCTCATGCATTGTGTGTAGTTAATGTTGGGTGCATCATGACTGGATCTTTTCTACCATGAATTACAATGTTTAGTCGCTGCTTGAACTTTGGAGGTGCTCTGCATTTATGTTTTGTAGTCTAAGAAAGGGCTAGCGAGATACCATTATCTTCATATTATATCATGGTTGTTTTGACAACGAGTTGTTGTTTTAGACATCTTATCATTGCTCGCTAGCTGATTATGTCATTGATATGAGTTAATATAATTTTTAAGAGTTATTGTCGACATGGTTAGTGATACGTCTCCAACGTATCTATAATTTTTGATTGTTCTATGCTGTTATATTATCATTCTTGGATGTTTTATAATCATTTTATAGTAATTTTATATCATTTTTTGGTACTAACCTATTGACATAGTTCCAAGTGTCAGTTGCTGTTTTTTGCATGTTTTTTACATCACAGGAAATCAATACCAAACGGAGTCCAAACGCAGTGAAACTTTTTGTGGATTTTTTATGGACCAGAAGACACCCAATGGGCCGGAGAAACACCTAGGGGGTTCCCCAAGGGGGCACAACCCACCAGGGCGCGCCTGGGCCCCCAGGAACGTCCAGGTGGGTTGTGCCCCCCTCGGTGGCCTCCCGAACTGCCTCTTTGCTCTATAAATACCCCAATATTCCAGAAACCCTAGGGGAGTTGACAAAAATCAATTCCAGCCACCGCAAGTTCCAGAACCACCAGATCCAATCTAGACGCCATCATGGAGGGGTTCATCATGTCCATTGGTGCCTCTCCGATGATGCGTGAGTAGTTCTTTGTAGACCTTCGGGTCCGTAGTTAGTAGCTAGATGGCTTCCTCTCTCTTGTTTGATTCTCAATACAATGGTCTCTTGGAGATCCATATGATGTAATTCTTTTTGCGGTGTGTTTGTTGGGATACGATGAACTTTGAATTTATGATCAGACCTATCTCTTTTTATCCATGAAAGTTATCTGAGTCTTCTTTGATCTCTTATATGCATGATTGCTTATAGCCTCATATTTCTTCTCCAATATTTGGGTTTTGTTTGGCCAACTTGATCTATTTATCTTGCAATTGGAAGAGGTGCTTTGTGATGGCTTCGATCTTATGGTGCTTGATCCTAGTGACAGAAGGGGAACTGACACGTATGTATCGTTGCCATTAAGGATAACAAGTTGGGGTCTATTTCTACATAAATAGATCTTGTCTACATCATGTCATCATTCTTATTGCACTACTCCATTTCTCCATGAACTTAATACACTAGATGCATGCTGGATAGCGGTCGATGTGTGGAGTAATAGTAGTACATGCAGGCAGGAGTCGGTCTACTAATCTTGGACATGATGCCTATATAATGATCATTGCCTGGATATCGTCATGATTATTTGAAGTTCTATCAGTTGACCAACAGTAATTCGTTTACCCACCGTTTGCTATTTTTCTCGAGAGAAGCCACTAGTGAAACCTACGGCCCCTAGGGTCTCTTCTTTATCATATTTTCCTTTGCGATCTATTTTCCTTTGCTTTTATTTTCAGATCTATATTATCCAAAAACCCAAAAATACCTTGTTGCACTATATTTTATTTGGGATCTATTTATCCCACCTATCATATATTTATCACATCCGTTTGCCAATTTCTGGCGCCGTTGCCCGAAAGGGATTGACAACCCCTTTAATACGTTGGGTTGTGAGTATTTGTTATTTGTGTGCAGGTGCCATTCACGTAGTGTTGCGTGGTTCTCCTACTAGTTCGATAACCTTGGTCTCATCACTGAGGGAAATACCTACCATTGTTGTGCTGCATCGTCCCTTCCTCTTTGGGGAAATACCGACGTAGTTCTAGCAGACATCAAAAGGAATTTCTGGCGCCGTTGCTGGGGAGACATCATCAACATCTACCAGGTTCCTAATCATAAATCTCATCTCCTCGCAATTTATATTATTTGCCATTTGCCTCTCGTTTTCCTCTCCCCCACTTCGCAAAAATTTGCCGTTTTATTCACCCTCTTTTTTGTTCGCCGTTTTCTTGCCAGATTTGTTTTTGAGTGCAATCTTTTTGCATAGTCACAATGACTCAAGAGAACACCAAGTTGTGTGATTTCTCCAATACCAACAACAATGATTTTATTAGCACTCCGATTGCTCCTCTCACCACCAGTGCAGAGTCTTGTGATATTAATATTGCTTTGCTGAATCTTGTTATGAAAGATCAATTTTCCGGTAGTCCTAATGAGGATGCCGCGTCCCATCTTGACACATTCATGGAATTATGCGATATGCAAAAGAAAAAAGATGTGGATAATGATGTTGTGAAGATGAAATTATTTCCATTTTCTTTGCGAGATCGTGCAAAAAATTGGTTTTCTTCTTTGCCTCGCAATAGTATCGATTCTTGGGATAAGTGCAAAGATGCTTTTATTACCAAATATTTTCCGCCCGCAAAAATTATTTACCTTATAACCCAGATCATGAATTTCAAGCAACTTGAACATGAGCATGTTGCACAATCTTGGGAAAGGATGAAAATGATGTTAAGGAATTGCCCAACTCATGGGTTAAATCTTTGGATGATCATACAACATTTTTGTGCGGGGTTGAATTTTGTTTCTCGTAATCTTTTAGATTCCACCGTGGGTGGTACTTTTGTGGAAATTACTTTGGGTGAAGCCACCGAATTTCTTGATAATATTATGGCAAATTATTCATAATGGCATACCGAAAGAGCTCATACTAGTAAAAAAGTTAATTCGGTTGAAGAAATTTCTTCTTTGAGTGAAAAAGTTGATGCTCTTATGAAATTGGTTGCTAATAAAAGTGCTCCTATTGATTGTAATGATGTGCCTTTGTCTACTTTGATTGAGTAAAATAGTGATGCCGTAGATGTGAATTTTATATCACGAAACAATTTTAATAACAATGCTTATAGAGGTAATCTTAATCCTAGGACTTTTCCTAGTAATTCCTCTAATAATTATGGTAATTCCTATGGTAATCCTTCTTATAATAATAATAATAGGAACACCTCCGATCCTGAGAATAATATTAAATAATTTATCAACACTCAAAAAGTTTTCAATGCTACATTGGAAGAGAAGCCGAATAAAGATTGATGATTTGTCTAGAAGTGTTGATAGAATTTCTCATGATGTAGAAAATCTCAAGATGAAAACTTTTGTGCCTAAAGTTGAGGAATCAATTAAAGCTCTTTATGTTTCTATGGATGAAAGTAAGAAAAGAACCGCTATGCTTAGAGCTAGAAGAGAATTTTATAAAAAGGCGTTTTCTAGTGATTGCTTTCATAGAAGTGATGAATATCTTAAAATGATTGGTGTTTCTTCTATTGATTCCTTGTTTAATAAAATTAAGATTGATGATAAAGGGGCTGGAGAAGAGTCAACTCTAGCTAGAAGGTGTCCCGACAATTCGAAGGTGAAAATCTTGTTGAGAAAATTGATAAAAGTGGGTATGAAGAGGTCAAAACTTTAACTAGTGATGTGTCCACTCTTTTGGATTACAAAGACTTTAATTATGATAGTTGCTCTTTGATTGATTGTATTTCTTTGTTGCAATCCATGATGAATTCACCCCATACTTATGAACAAAATAAAGCTTTTACTAAACATATTGTTGATGCTTTGATGAAATCTTTGGAAGAAAAATTGGAATTATAAGTTTTAGTTCCTAGACAATTACGTGATGAATGGGAACCTACTATCAAAGTCAAGATTAAAAATTATGAGTGTTTTGCCTTGTGTGACTTGGGTGCTAGTGTTTCTACAATTTCGAAATCTTTATGTGATGTGCTTGGTCTTACCGACATTGAAGAATGTTCTTTAAATTTGCACTTGGCAGATTCTACTATTAAAAAGCCCATGGGAAGAATTAATGATGTTCTTATTATTGCAAATAGTAATTATGTGCCCATAGATTTATTGTTCTTGATATTGCTTGTAATCCATCTTGTCCAATTATTCTTGGTAGACCGTTTTTACGCACTATTGGTGTCGTGATTGATATGAAAAAAGGCAATATTAAATTTCAATTTCCACTAAGGAAGGGTATGGAACACTTCCCTAGAACAACAATTAGGCCACCATATGAATCAATCATGAGGGCATCTTATGGATCTAGAAACAAAGATGACAATACTTAGATCCTTGCATTATGCCTAGCTAAGGGCATAAAACAATAGCGCTTGTTGGGAGGCAACCCAATGAATAAAATTTAGTTTTGTCTTTTTCTTTCTGTTCTTGAGTGTTTGCACAATTATGTAACTGTTATGATTATGTTTTAATTAGTGTTTGTGCCAAGTAAAGTCTTTAGGATTATGTTGGGTGATAGTTACTTTGATCTTGCTGAAAAATAGAATCTTTTATGCTCACGAAAATAATTCTAATTTTTAATAGGAGCGTGATAAAATACTAATTCTTTTTGAATAAGATTAATATACAAATTGGTCACGTTGTCCTAATGTTTTAGAATTTTTGGAGTTACATAATTATTTGAAATATCCAGATTGCTACAGACTGTTCTGTTTTTGACAGATTCTGTTTTCTTTGCGTTGTGTGCTTGTTTTGATGATTCTATGGTTTTCTTTGAAGAGATTTTGCCACAGAAAAGTTAGAATATAGTAGATATAATGCAAGAATAAAATATGAATGGGTTGCAACAATACTTATAGTAGTGGTTTGTTTTCTTATACTAACAGATCTCACGAAGGTTTGTTGAGTTTTGTGTGATTGAAGTTTTCTAGTTTTGGGTGATGTTACGATGGATGAAGGAATAAGGAGTAAGAAGAGCCTAAGCTTGGGGATGCCCATGGAATCCCAAGATATTATCCAAAGATAAGCAAGAAACTTAGCTTGGGGATGCCCGAGTGGCATCCCCTCTTTCTTCTAACGACCATCGGTATTTTACTTTGAACTATATTTTTATTCGTCACATACTATGAGTTTTGCTTGGAGCGTCTTGTATGATATGAGGCTTTGCTTGTTTTGCTTTGTGTTTTAAGTCTTGAATCCTTGCTGTACACACCTATTTGAGAGAGCTAAAATTATGCCATGACTTGTTAGAATTTCTCTCTATGCTTCACTTAAATTTTTATGAGCTATGTAATTGCTCTAGTGCTTCACTTATATATTTTTGAGCACAGTGTGCTTTGTTATTTTTGAAGAAATGCGCTCTTACTTCACTTAGATTTATTTGAGAGTTAGTAATTTTTTAAGAAATTCTCTCTTGCTTCACTTAAATTAATTTGAGAGAAAGAAAATATTATGCTCATGATCACCACTTATATTTGTTTGAGCGTATCAAAAGCAACACATAAAAATTAGTTCCAAAGTGATAGATATCCAACAAGGATACAATAAAAACTTTCATGAAGATCATTGGACAAAATAAACTTGATTCCTTGTAATAGTTTTGAGATATGATGATGTGATATGTGAGTCATGTTGATGAGTAATTATGCTTTAGTAAGAATATTGGTGTTAAGGTTTGTGATTCCCTATGCAAGCACGAAAGTCAATAGTTATGCAATGAAATCACATCCTACTTGTGGTGCATTATTCAGTGTTAATTATGTTCAATGCTCGCTTATGGTATTTTCCATTTCTTGGTTGGTCGCTTCTCAATCTTTTGCTAGCCTTCATTTTGCACTAAGTATGATCACTACTTATGCATCCAAAGTCCTTTAAACCAGTTTTACCACATGAGTCCACCATACCTACCTATATGCAGTATTTCTGTGCCGTTCTAAGCAAATTTGTATGTGCCATCTCTAATTTTCAAAATAAATTTCTCTTTTGTGTTCTTGTACCGCTCATGAAACGGGAGGGGGTGGCTAATATATTTCCATGCTAGATATGTTATTCTCATGATGAGTGTTATTCACTTGTAATTACATGAGAGTATGGCAAAGGTATTAGGGATACCCAGTTCCGAAATGAAAAATGAATTTACTTTATGTTGTTAAGCAATAAATTCCTTGAAAAGTGTTGACATGGAAGGTACCCGTGGATACGGCTAGCCATGGAAAGTGAAAGTATGGTTGAAAAAGGAATAAACTTTAATTTTTGTTTGGGAACCGCCTATGATATATCTAGCATGGAAACTATTGAAATTACTCGATCGTTCTCGTTGACAGGAAAAGCATGCCTCCCAAAATGTTTTATCTCTATCTTATTCGCTTTGAGCTTTGGCACCTCTACAAATCCCTACTTCCCTCTGCGAAGGGCCTTTCTATTACTTTATGCAATTTTATTTTTAATCCGAGTCTCCATCTTCTCTTATAAAGCACCAACTAGGGGGCACTATGATCGTACTTGAGCATTGGGTGTAGCTAATATGCGAGTGTACTTCATGAATGGATCAATGATTGAGCATAATGGGCTAGGGATAACTTATTTTAGCGTTGATATTTTGAAAGACATGGTTGCTTGTTGATATGCTTGAGTATTTAAGTCTCATGTCAAAACTAGACTATTGCTTTGAACCATATAGAAGTCCAAGTGTCCATGCTACAAAGAAAAGAATATGAGATGACATGTTATGCAACATTCCACATCAGAAATTCCGTTTTTATCATTTACCTACTCGAGGACGATCATGAATTAAGCTTGGGGATGCTGATACGTTTCCAACGTATCTATAATTTTTGATTGTTCCATGTTGTTTTATTATCATTCTTGGATGTTTTATAATCATTTTATATCATTTTTTGGTACTAACCTATTGACATAGTGCCAAGTGCCAGTTGCTGTTTTTTGCATGTTTTTTACATCGCAGGAAATCAATACCAAACAAAGTCCAAATGCAGCGAAACTTTTTGTGGATTTTTTATGGACCAGAAGACACCCAATGGGCCAAAGAAGCACCTGGGGGTGTGCCCCGAGGGGGGCACTGAAGGAAATATGCCCTAGAGGCAATAATAAAGTTATTATTTATTTCCTTATATCATGATAAATGTTTATTATTCATGCTAGAATTGTATTAACCGGAAACATAATACATGTGTGAATACATAGACAAATAGAGTGTCACTAGTATGCCTCTACTTGACTAGCTCGTTAATCAAAGATGGTTATGTTTCCTAACCATGGACAAAGAGTTGTTATTTGATTAACGGGATCACATCATTAAGTGAATGATCTGATTGACATGACCCCTTCCATTAGCTTAGCACCCGATCGTTTAGTATGTTGCTATTGCTTTCTTCATGACTTATACATGTTCCTATGACTATGAGATTATGCAACTCCCGTTTACCGGAGGAACACTTTGTGTGCTACCAAACGTCACAACGTAACTGGGTGATTATAAAGGTGCTCTACAGGTGTCTCCAAAGATACATGTTGGGTTGGCGTATTTCGAGATTAGGATTTGTCACTCCGATTGTCGGAGAGGTATCTCTGGGCCCTCTCGGTAATACACATCACATAAGCCTTGCAAGCATTGCAACTAATGAGTTAGTTGTGAGATGATGTATTACGGAATGAGTAAAGAGACTTGCCAGTAACGAGATTGAACTAGGTATTGAGATACCGATGATCGAATCTCGGGCAAGTAACATACCGATGACAAAGGGAACAACGTATGTTGTTATGCAGTCTGACCGATAAAGATCTTCGTAGAATATGTAGGAACCAATATGAGCATCCAGGTTCCGCTATTGGTTATTGACCGGAGACGTGTCTCGGTCATGTCTACATTGTTCTTGAACCGTAGGGTCCGCACGCTTAACGTTACGATGACAGTTTCATTATGAGTTTATGTATTTTGATGTACCGAAGGTTGTTCGGAGTCCCGGATGTGATCATGGACATGACGAGGAGTCTCAAAATGGTCGAGACATAAAGATCGATATATTGGAAGCCTATATTTGGATATCGGAATCGTTCCGGGTGAAATCGGGATTTTACCGGAGTACCGGGGGGGTTACCGGAACCCCCCGGGGGGTTATTGGGCCTACATGGGCCTTAAGGGAGAAGAGGAAAGGAGGCAAGAGGTGGCCGCGCGCCCCTCCCCTTCCTAGTCCGAATAGGACAAGGGAAGGGGGGCGGCGCCCCCCCTTTCCTTTCCCTCTTCCTCCTCTTTCCCCTTCTCCTTATCCAACTAGGAAAGAAGGGAGTCCTACTCCCGGACTCCCCCTTGGCGCGCCCTCCTTGGCCGGCCGCCCCCTCCTCTTGGCTCCTTTATATACGGGGGCAGGGGGGCACCCTAGGACACACAAGTTGATCTTCGTGATCGTTCCTTAGCCGTGTGCGGTGCCCCCCTCCACGATATTACACCTTGGTCATATTGTAGCGGTGCTTAGGCGAAGCCCTGCGACGGTTGAACATCAAGATCGTCACCACGCCGTCGTGCTGACGGAACTCTTCCCCGAAGCTTTGCTGGATCGGAGCCCGGGGAGCGTCATCGAGCTGAACGTGTGTCAAGAACTCGGAGGTGCCGGAGTAACGGTGCTTGGATCGGTTGAACCGGGAAGACGTACGACTACTTCCTCTACGTTGCGTCAACGCTTCCACTTCGGTCTATGAGGGTACGTAGACAACACTCTCCCCTCTCGTTGCTATGCATCATCATGATCTTGCGTGTGCGTAGGAATTTTTTTGAAATCACTATGTTACCCAACAAGCACAACCCACCAGGACGCGCCTGGGCCCCCAGGCACGTCCAGGTGGGTTGTGCCCACCTCGGTGGCCTCCCGAACTACCTCTTTGCTCTATAAATACCCCAATATTTCAGAAACCCTAGGGGAGTCGACAAAAATCAATTCCAGCCGACGCAAGTTCCAGAACCACAAAATCCAATCTAGACACCATCACAGAGGGGGTTCATCATGTCCATTGGTGCCTCTCCGATGATGCATGAGTAGTTCTTTGTAGAACTTCGGGTCCATAGTTAGTAGATAGATGGATTCCTCTCTCTTGTTTGATTCTCAATACAATGGTCTCTTGGAGATCCATATGATGTAATTCTTTTTGCGGTGTGTTTGTTGGGATTCGATGAACTTTGACTTTATGATCAGATCTATCTCTTTTTATCCATGAAAGTTATCTGAGTCTTCTTTGATCTCTTATATGCATGATTTCTTATAGCCTCGTATTTCTTCTCTGATATTTGGGTTTTGTTTGGCCAACTTGATCTATTTATCTTGCAATGGGAAGAGGTGCTTTGTGATGGGTTCGATCTTACAGTGCTTGATCCCAATGACAGAAGGGGAACCGACACGTATGTATCGTTGCCATTAAGGATAACAAGATGGGGTCTATTTCTACATAAATAGATCTTGTCTACATCATGTCATCGTTCTTATTGCATTACCCCGTTTCTCCATGAACTTAATACACTAGATGCATGCTGGATAACAGTCGATGTGTGGAGTAATACTAGTACATGCAGGCAGGAGTCGGTCTACTAATCTTGGACATGATGCCTATATAATGATCATTGCCTGGATATCATCATGATTATTTGAAGTTATATCAATTGCACAACAGTAATTCGTTTACCCACAGTTTGCTATTTTTCTCGAGAGAAGCCACTAGTGAAACCTACGCCCCCCGGTGTCGTGGTGTTGTCACGACAGATGTCCTAGTGTGAGGACTTAATCGTGAGGCCAACGCATCTATGTGGTAGCTTGTGAGGGGTTGAGCGGAATCAAGAGACGCAACACAAGACAAGGATTTAGACAGCTTCGGGCCCCGGGAAACATCATCCGGTAATAGCCCTACATGCTGTTTCTGGCTATATCTCATTATGATCATGAGGAAGTCGCCGTAAACCGGCTCTCCCAGTTAACCCTAACCCTTAAGATTGTTTCTTCTTACTTCTTCCTCTTTGGGGAGCCCTGCCCCTCCTTATATAATTTGAAGGGGCGGGTTACATGTAGAGTCCAACTCGGACTTAAGACTTAACTATTATGACTTCTCTTCATGGGATTCTTAACATCTTGGGATTCATAACGTCTCGGGCTTCATAACTCCTGGCAACCCAGTTATCACTGTCCGCCGGGTTATAACTGGTGCCGGTTTAAGATGGTCTGCCGGTTTATGATTGTCTGCTGAGTTATCATCTGACTTAACTCCTGTCTTAACTGTCAGCCGGTTTAACAACCTGCCGGTTTACCGTCTGGGTTAACTGCCTGTTTTACCTGTCTGTCTTAACTGTCAACCGGTTTAACAACCTGCCGGTTTACCGTCTGACTTAACACCAACCGGTTTACCACCTGCTAGTTTACCACCTACCGTAACACCTGCCAGTTTACCACCCGTCGGTTTACCGTCCGTCTTAGCCATATGTCTTAACTGTCAGCCGGTTTACTAAGTCCCAGTCGGGTTATAACTCCGGCCGGATCATACCGCGGGGTATATCCCTGACATTAGCCCCTAGTTTAATTTGGATTTATCCATGTTAAACTGATCCTAATCATCCTTAAGTCATTGTTACTTCCTTCTTCTATAAAATCAGGGTCAATAGGCCAGCTTCATAATCAATTTGCTGACATTGGTTTGTCACAGAGAAATATTGTGAAGAATAACTCCTTTGACTCAGCTCCAATGCTTAACCAAAATATTGATCTTTGAAATATTCATCTGATCTTCAGCCGGCTTGAAGATGTAAAACTTGCCGGTTTATCATTGCCAGGTTATAACAGATGATGCTGAGTCATAATTGTTGCTGACGCCGGGTCAAAACTGAGAATTTGAAGATTTTTCTCCCTTATATCCATATTACCTGTAGCCCCCAAGTCTTGAGCAGAGCAAAGTGATGGCTTAAGACTTGCTTCAATATAAATGCTGCCACTTTTGAAGAAATCCATGTTGTTCATCCCAGTCACTAGTAAAAACTGAATACTCCATATTATGTAGCCCCCAAGTGCCGGGTTGTCATGCTTGCAGCAACCTGGGACTTGTAATTGCCTGTTGCTCAAAAAACTTCAACCAGTGTAGCCCCCAAGGGTCGGGTCATTATGTAGTAATGAACAGGGACTTTATAAATATGATCATGCTTTATTGAAAATAACATCATATGATGTAACTCCAATCATGGGGCTTGAACCCACACCCACAAGGTTAAGAGCCTTGTGCTTTACCAACTTAGCAGTGGACCCTTCAATATAATGGATTAAAAGCTTTGTACCTTGAATTGTTGACAGGAGCAATTGGTAGCCCCCAAGGGCCGGCTCATTACGATGTGATGAGTCGGGTCTTCAATAAGTGAGCAAACAATGACTTTGCATTAGCCCCCAAGTATCATGGTGCATACTTGCAGTGACACGAGACTTGTGTATGTAATCCCAACTTGAATAATGTAGCCCCCAAGTGCTGGGTTGTAAGCCTGCAACGACTCGGGACTATTCCTTCCATTGTAGAATAAGTCATATCCATTGATAAAATAATAGTCATTGTGCTAAAGCGACTTTGAAAACCTCAGTCATAATATTGGTTATTGATAACCATAATAAAAATTCAGCCGTGTTGGCTATTAAAGATTTGAATAACTATAACTTGGTTTGAAAACCGATTCCTGCCATATAAGCCGGTATATCCATGCACATATGATACATGCTATGATGATGTAATGATGATGTATGATGTAATATATGATGATGTATATGTATGATCAAGAGGTTTTAAGCTATGGTTCTGATACGACCAGAGCCCCCATGTAGTCATAATTATGGCATTGCGCCGATCAAGAGGTGTAACTATGGTTCGAATACGACCAAGCCCCCAAGTGATTTCCCTAGTGCCCTTATGCCTATCAAGAGGTGTAACTATGGTTCAAACCCATAGCTCCCAAGTGATTTCCCTGGCGGCCTTATGCCTATCAATAGGTATAGCTATGGTTCGGATACGACCAAGCCCCCAAGTGATTTCCCTGGTGCCCTTATGCTTATCAAGAGGGTATAAGCTATGGTTCGGATACGACCAGAGCTTCCAAGTGATTTCCCTGGTGGTTTTAAGCCTATCAAGAGGTGTGACTATGGTTCGAACATAGCCCCCAAGTGATATTGTGAGCTGTGCTCAAGGGATATCCATGTTTGAGCTGTGCTGTGCACCAGACACTCTTTGGCCCCTTATGATAATATTGGCTTGATAGCGAATTACCGAAATAACCAGAGCTATGCTCTTATGATAATATTGGCTTGATAGCCAGAATCAAGAGGGTAGTAACGCTATGATCTCTTTGGTGAATACTGATACGTCTCCAACGTATCTATAATTTTTGATTGCTCCATGCTATATTATCTACTGTTTTGGACATTATTGGGCTTTATTATCCACTTTTATATTATTTTTGGGACTAACCTATTAACCGGAGGCCCAGCCCAGAATTTCTGTTTTTTTGCCTATTTTAGAGTTTCGCAGAAAAAGAATATCAAACGGAGTCCAAACGGAATGAAACGTTCCGGAACGTGATTTTTGGAACGAACATGATCTAGGAGACTTGGACCCTACGTCAAGAAATAAAGGAGGAAGCCACGAGGTACGGGGAGCGCCTACCTCCCAGGCGTGCCCTCCACCCTCGTGGACCCCCTGTTGCTCCACTGACGTACTACTTCCTCCTATATATACCTACGTACCCCCAAACGATCAGAAACGGAGCCAAAAACCTAATTCCACCGCCGCAACCTTATGTATCCACGAGATCCCATCTTGGGGCCTGTTCCGGAGCTCCGCCGGAGGGGGCATCCATCACGGAGGGCTTCTACATCAACACCATAGCCTCTCCGATGAAGTGTGTGTGGTTTACCTCAGACCTTCGGGTCCACAGTTATTAGCTAGATGGCTTCTTCTCTCTTTGTGGATCCCAATACAATGTTCTCCCCCTCTCTTGTGGAGATCTATTCGATGTAATCTTCTTTTTGCGGTGTGTTTGTTGAGACCGATGAATTGTGGGTTTATGATCAAGATTATCTATGAACAATATTTGAATCTTCTCTGAATTCTTTTATGTATGATTGGTTATCTTTGCAAGTCTCTTCGAATTATCAATTTGGTTTGGCCTACTAGACTGATCTTTCTTGCAATGGGAGAAGTGCTTAGCTTTGGGTTCAATCTTGCGGTGCCCTTTCTCAGTGACAGTAGGGGCAGCAAGGCACGTATTGTATTGTTGCCATCGAGGATAACAAGTTGGGCTTTTTACCATATTGCATGAATTTATCCCTCTACATCATGTCATCTTGCTTAAGGCGTTACTCTATTTTCATGAACTTAATACTCTAGATGCATGCTGGATAGCGGTCGATGAGTGGAGTAATAGTAGTAGATGCAGGCAGGAGTCAGTCTACTTGTCTCGGACGTGATGCCTATATACATGATCATACCTAGATATTCTCATAACTATGCTCAATTCTGTCAATTGCTCAACAGTAATTCGTTCACCCACCGTAAAATACTTATGCTCTTGAGAGAAGCCACTAGTGAAACCTATGGCCCCCGGGTCTATCTTCATCATATTAATCTTCAATACTTAGTTATTTCCTTTGCTTTTTTACTTTGCTTTTATTTTACTTTGCATCTTTATCACAAAAATACCAAAAATATTATCCTGTCATATCTATCAGATCTCACTCTCGTAAGTGACCGTGAAGGGATTGGCAACCCCTTATCGCGCTGGTTGCGAGGAATTATTTGTTTTGTGCAGGTACGAGGGACTCGCGCGTAGCCTCCTACTGGATTGATACCTTGGTTCTCAAAAACCAAGGGAAATACTTACACTACTTTGCTGCATCATCCTTTCCTCTTCAAGGAAATCCAACGCAGTGCTCAAGAGGTAGCAAGAAGATTTCTGGCTCCGTTGCCGGGGAGTCTACGCAAAAGTCAAAATACCAAGTACCCATCACAACCCTTATCTCCCGCATTACATTATTTGCCATTTGCCTCTCGTTTTTCTCTCCCCCACTTCACCCTTGCCATTTTATTCGCCCTCTCTCTCTATCCTCCCTCTCTTTCTCTATTTGCCTCTTTTTGCCTTTTGCACTTTCTGCCGTCATGTCTGAAATTGGGGAAATTATTGTCAATATGGACAATAATAATATCATGAAAAATTCTGACGCTCCTGCTGAAGAACCCCCTATATTACATACAAAAAAAATTCCGTATTGGTAGTGGTAATATTATTGGAAAAGGAGTTATCCAAGATTTCTTTACTTATGCCGGTGCTTTGCCTTCTATGGGTAGTTCTATCCTTCATAGAACTACTAGTCTTGCGGACACTATTGCCATGCTTGTAGTTGAACTTGAAAGAAAATTCATGCACATGCACCCTTGCATACAAAGGATTTTCGTAGAATTTTCTAATATTGAGCATTCTTCTGTTAAGCGTGCCGCTACGATCTTTTTGGCTCATGAGTTCAGATTCATAATAAAAGAGGCCAAAGAAATCTTTGCATTATAGGGTGGACGCTTGCCGTCCTCCCATAGAGGTTATCCTTTTTGATCAAGAAGAAATAATGCGTTTTCAATCCCTAGACTATGTTGCTTTCAATGAAAATCTTAGAAAAAGGGTTCCTACCAATGTTTTAGTTGATAGAATTTCTGAACTTAATGATGATTTGGCCATTCGAAATAATGAACTAGGATATTCTATTGAGTTTAGGCTCACAAAGTTCTGTCAAAAGAATACTTATAATGATGAATTGGTTGTGCAATACAAAGGGCCAAAGGAGGAACCTATACCTCCCAAGGTTGATCTTGGGGACTTTTGTCCCATTAAATTTAGCCCGTTTGATTACTTTTGCTTGCCTCAAAGAAAACTTGCTGCCGAACGTAGAGAATATTAAAAGAGTTTTAATGATCTATCTTACTATTATGGCAATGCCTAGATCTATCCTTGCTTTTTATGCCTAGCTAGGGGCGTTAAACGATAGCGCTTGTTGGGAGGCAACCCACTTTTATTTTTATTCCTTGATTTTTGCTCCTGTTTAGTAATAAATAATTTACCTAGATTATGTTTTGGTTGTGTTTTTTGTGTTTAATTAGTGTTTGTGCCAAGTAGAACCGTTGGGAAGACTTGGGGAAAGTCTTGATATCTTGCTGTAAAAAACAGAAACTTTAGCGCTCACGAGAACTGCTGCCATCTTTATTTGGAAAGTGCTATTTAGTTAATTATTTTTGCAGATGATTAATAGATAAATTCCTCACGTCCAGAAATTTATTTTAGAATTTTTGGGGTTCCAGATCTTGCGCTAGTTACAGATTACTACAGACTGTTCTGTTTTTGACAGATTCTGTTTTTCGTGTGTTGTTTGCTTATTTTGATGAATCTATGGCTAGTAAAATAGTTTATAAACCATAGAGAAGTTGGAATACAGTAGGTTTAACACCAATATAAATAAAAAATGAGTTCATTACAGTACCTTGAAGTGGTCTTTTGTTTTCTTTCGCTAACGGAGCTCACGAGATTTTCTACTTTAAGTTTTGTGTTGTGAACTTTTCAAGTTTCGGGTAAAGATTTGATGGATTATGGAACAAGGAGTGGAAATAGCCTAAGCTTGGGGATGCCCATGGAACCCCCAAGATAATCTAAGGACACCTAAAAGCCAAAGCTTGGGGATGCCCCGGAAGGCATCCCCTCTTTCGTCTACTTCCATCGGTAACTTTAGTTGGAGCTATATTTTTATTCACCACATGATATGTGTTTTTCTTGGAGCGTCTTGTATGATTTGAGTCTTTGCTTTTTAGTTTACCACAATCATCCTTGCTGTACACACCTTTTGAGAGAGCCATACATGATTTGGAATTTGTTAGAATATTCTATGTGCTTCACTTATATCTTTTGAGTTATATAGTTTTGCTCTAGTACTTCACTTATATCTTTTAGAGCACAGTGGTGGATTTGTTTTATAGAAACTATTGATCTCTCATGCTTCACTTAGATTATTTTGAGAGTCTTAAATAGCATGGTAATTTGCTTAAATAATCCTAATATGCTAGGTATTGAAGATTAGTAAATTTTTTCTTATGAGTGTTTTGAATACTAAGAGAAGTTTGATGCTTGATGATTGTTTTGAGATATGGAGGTCATAATATCAAAGTCGTGCTAGTTGAGTAGTTGTGAATTTGAGAAATGCTTGTGTTGAAGTTTGCAAGTCCCGTAGCATGCACGTATGGTAAACGTTATGTAACAAATTTGAAACATGAGGTGTTCTTTGATTGTCCTCTTTATGAGTGGCGGTCGGGGACGAGCGATGGTATTTTCCTACCAATCTATCCCCCTAGGAGCATGCGCGTAGTGCTTGGTTTTTGATGACTTGTTGATTTTTGCAATAAGTATGTGAGTTCTTTATGACTAATGTTGAGTCCATGGATTATACGCACTCTCACCCTTCCATCATTGCTAGCCTCTTCGGTACCGTGCATTGCCCTTTCTCACATTGAGAGTTGGTGCAAACTTCGCCGGTGCATCCAAACCCCGTGATATGATACGCTCTTTCACACATAAACCTCCTTATATCTTCCTCAAAACAGCCACCATACCTACCTATTATGGCATTTCCATAGCCATTCCGAGATATATTGCCATGCAACTTTCCACCATTCCGTTTATCATGACACATTCATCATTGTCATAATGCTTAGCATGATCATGTAGTTGACATAGTATTTGTGGCAAAGCCACCGTTCATAATTCTTCAATACATGTCACTCTTGGTTCATTGCATATCCCGGTACACCGCCGGAGGCATTCATATAGAGTCATCTTTTGTTCTAGCATCGAGTTGTAATCATTGAGTTGTAAATAAATAGAAGTGTGATGATCATCATTTTCTAGAGCATTGTCCCAAGTGAGGAATTAAAAAAAAGGGGAGAGAAAGGCCATAAAAAAGAAGAGAAGGCCCCCAAAAAAGAGAGAAAAAGAGAGAAGGGACAATGCTACTATCCTTTGCCACACTTGTGCTTCAAAGTAGCACCATAATCTTCATGATAGAGAATCTTTTGTTTTGTCACTTTCATATACTAGTGGAAATTTTTCATTATAGAACTTGGCTTGTATATTCCAACAATGGGCCTCCTCAAGTGCCCTAGGTCTTCATGAGCAAGCAAGTTGGATGCACACCCACTTAGTTTCTTTTGTTGAGCTTTCATACATTTATAGCTCTAGTGCATCCGTTGCATGGCAATCCCTACTCCTTGCATTAACATAAATCGATGGGCATCTCCATAGCCCATTGATTAGCCTCGTTGATGTGAGACTTTCTCCTTTTTTGTCTTCTCCATATAAACCCCATCATCATATTCTATTCCACCCATAGTGCTATGTCCATGGCTCGCGCTCATATATTGCGTGAAAGTTTATAGGTTTGAGATTACTAAAGTATGAAACAATTGCTTGGCTTGTCATTGGGGTTGTGCATGATGAGAGCATTCTTGTGTGACGAAAATGGAGCATGACTAAACTATATGATTTTGTAGGGATGAACTTTCTTTGGCCATGTTATTTTCAGAAGACATAATTGCTTAGTTAGTATGCTTGAAGTATTATTATTTTTATGTCAATATAAACTTTTATCTTGAATCTTTCGGATCTGAATATTCATACCACAATTAAGAAGAATTACATTAAAATTATGCCAAGTAGCACTCCGCATCAACATTATCTTTTTTATCATTTACCTACTCGAGGACGAGCAGGAATTAAGCTTGGGGATGCTTGATACGTCTCCAACGTATCTATAATTTTTGATTGCTCCATACTATATTATCTACTGTTTTGGACATTATTGGGCTTTATTATCCACTTTTATATTATTTTTGGGACTAACCTATTAACCAGAGGCCCAGCCCAGAATTTCTGTTTTTTTTTGCCTATTTTAGAGTTTCGCAGAAAAGGAATATCAAACGGAGTCCAAACAGAATGAAACGTTCGGGAACGTGATTTTCGGAACGAACATGATCCAGGAGACTTGGACCCTACGTCAAGAAATAAAGGAGGAAACCACGAGGTACGGGGAGCGCCTACCTCCCAGGCGTGCCCTCCACCCTCATGGACCCCCTGTTGCTCCACTGACGTACTCCTTCCTCCTATATATACCTACGTACCCCCAAACGATCAGAAACGGAGCCAAAAACCTAATTCCACCGCCGAAACCTTCTGTATCCACGAGATCCCATCTTGGGGCCTGTTCCAGAGCTCTGCCGGAGGGGGCATCCATCACGGAGGGCTTCTACATCAACACCATAGCCTCTCCGATGAAGTGTGAGTAGTTTACCTCAGACCTTCGGGTCCATAGTTATTAGCTATATGGCTTCTTCGCTCTTTTTGGATCTCAATACAATGTTCTCCCCCTCTCTTGTGGAGATCTATTCGATGTAATATTCTTTTTGCGGTGTGTTTGTTGAGATCGATGAATTGTGGGTTTATGATCAAGATTATCTATGAACAATA
Organism: Triticum urartu; assembly: GCF_056163025.1. NCBI lineage: Eukaryota > Viridiplantae > Streptophyta > Magnoliopsida > Poales > Poaceae > Triticum > Triticum urartu. The sequence continues at coordinate 652,509,714 of NC_141875.1, read as the reverse complement.
TTTGAATCTTCTCTGAATTCTTTTATGTATGATTGGTTATCTTTGCAAGTCTCTTCGAATTATCAGTTTGGTTTGGCCTACTAGACTGATCTTTCTTGCAATGGGAGAAGTGCTTAGCTTTGGGTTCAATCTTGCGGTGCCCTTTCTCAGTGACAGTAGGGGCAGCAAGGCACGTATTGTATTGTTGCCATCGAGGATAACAAGTTGGGCTTTTTACCATATTGCATGAATTTATCCCTCTACATCATGTCATCTTGCTTAAGGCGTTACTCTATTTTCATGAACTTAATACTCTAGAAGCATGCTGGATAGCGGTCGATGAGTGGAGTAATAGTAGTAGATGCAGGCAGGAGTCGGTCTACTTGTCTCGGACATGATGCCTATATACATGATCATACCTAGATATTCTCATAACTATGCTCAATTCTGTCAATTGCTCAACAGTAATTCGTTCACCCACCGTAAAATATTTATGCTCTTGAGAGAAGCCACTAGTGAAACCTATGGCCCCCGGGTCTATCTTCATCATATTAATCTTCAATACTTAGTTATTTCCTTTGCTTTTTTACTTTGCTTTTTTTTACTTTGCATCTTTATCACAAAAATACCAAAAATATTATCATATCATATCTATCAGATCTCACTCTCGTAAGTGATCGTGAAGGGATTGACAACCCCTTATCGCGTTGGTTGCAAGGAGTTATTTGTTTTGTGCAGGTACGAGGGACTCACGCGTAGCCTCCTACTGGATTGATACCTTGGTTCTCAAAAACCAAGGGAAATACTTACACTACTTTGCTGCATCATCCTTTCCTCTTCAAGGAAATCCAACGCAGTGCTCAAGAGGTAGCAAGGGACACCTATGTTTGAGCTGTACCTTTGCAACAGACTCTGTTTGGTCCATTTAATTTTTCCCGAGGACTCAAACTTGCGAGAGATTATTCTTTTAAACCGGAAATTGTTAAACCGGATACTGAGAGCTTCAAAGCTTTTCAGGAGATAGCTTTCCCTTGAGCCGGATTATAAACCGGAAACCTTCTTTTTAAGCCAGAAATTTACTGACGGCCTATAAGTTTGCACCAATATGGTGGTTTAGGGTCCTGCATGATATAACTTTGCAAGCCATAGTAATTGCTCTTTTAAAGAAAGCAATGTATAATATAAAAATATACTGGATGGATTTCACCTGATATGTTAGGCCAGTAGCTATCCACCGCGGAGTTGATGATTACCCCGGTAAAGGCGGGCGAGTCGGCTGTGGGCGCGGATGATGAGTCAGTCGCGTATGTTTATGTAGCGGGGGTGGCGACTTACGCATATATCCGTCCAGCAACACGGCACAAACGCGCTAGTGCACAAAATAATATTGGCGCACATCCCTTTGCAACACCTTTGTAATGAATAATGGTCCTGCCAAAAAATACCACAGACCAGAGTAATTGTTCTCAAACAAAATATGTGCTGATAAAATTCTTAGGAAAAATAGCACCTTATGTTTTGTTGGGCGAACACATCTCCTCTGGCTTCCACTGTTTTATCAAGGGAACCATGATGTGATTAGCGCTCTGGCCGCATTATCCATGCACGTAGCAGGTTTTATCCTTCTTCTCTTTCCCTTCTTTGAAGTAGAGTCAGACTAGTAACGATGGTATGAATTAACAAATCCTCCCTCCTCCACGTAGTCACTTGTCTTGTTGTGCACATATAAGGCAAATCCCTTGGGAATCCGTAATGTACCGACAAAGCTTGCCTTTGGGAACCTAAACCGGGTCTGTGCAGGTCCTTGTTGGTTCTGTTTAGTGGAGTTGATCCAGCGCAGTTTACGCGCAGCGGACGCCGCTGCTGGCCCAAGTCCATCCAGTGCTCATACTGTATGAGCGATGCCAACAGACATGGCCCATCCAGGTGATGTGCTCAATCACAGACGAACCTTGCAGAGGCCTGTATTCTGATCTTTAGATGCAGTCATTGATATGCCGCCGGTTCATAGCTGCGGTGGAAGCTCTCAACAAAAATGGCAGAGGCGGGCTGAAACAACCGGCGGTTTATGGCGCTCCCATAGCCACAGAGAAAAGGCACGAGGCGGCTTGCTCGGAACTACAGAAACAACCGTAGAGGCCGACAGAGGTAGCAGGACCGGGTCGCAACGCGTGAGGCCGACGGAGGTAGCGGAGCGCGTCAACAGTGGTCGAGCTCAGAGGAGGAGCCCAGTAGGTCTGGGCGGTTTAGCGCTGCTCAAAGACGCATCAGCAGGGGCGCCCGGAACGATTTCGAGCAGCAGCGGCCGGTCATGGTGACCCGGCAGGGCAACTCACAGCAGAGGCGTCGCCAAATCGGCGGCTGACGGCGTTGCAGAGGAGGCGGTGACACGCGGTCGGGCCCGAGACCGTGACGGTTTGCGGCAGAGGTGAGCCAGGATGGTGCGACAACTGGCGGAAGTGTCTGCCAAGCCGTGGTGGCGACTTGGCCGCGTGGTCGTGCTCGTACAAGGGTGAGGGCGGTTTGACGTGCGACAACGGAGGCAAGGGCTGCCGAAGTCACCATGGCTGGAGCACGTGGCGGTTCTCCTGCCGTAGCTGACGGCGCGCAACGGCTCATGGTGGAACGGGGCGACTTGACGAGAGATCACAAGCGGCGTCAGTCGCAGTGGCTCAAGAATGAGACGGTGGCGGGTCGATGTGGCATAAGGCCGCGGCGGAGGAGCACCGCGGTGGAAGCGGGACGGCGGGTCAACGGAAGAGCCCGAGTCAGAGGGATCCGCGACGAGGCGAGCCGAGGCTGCTGGAGACTCGAAGCCGTACCCGTAGCCGCAGGCTGTCAGCGGCGGCGGAGATCGACGCGAACCACCAGCCGGACGCCAGGCAAGTTCGACAATGGGGCGGGTCGCGGTGAGGGCAAACCGGTCCGGAGCAGCAAAGCAGGGCCCGACAGGGGGCAACCGACGCGGCAGATGCGGTGGGCCGGTCATGGCGACTTAAGGCAAAGGCCGGGGCGTAACCCATGCCGCAGAGGCGAGGCGGGACCAGCGCCGGTCACGAGCGGAGGTGATCTGACAGGGGGCGGCTCAACGCAGCAAACGGTAGAGGCAGCTCACAGTCGCGGCGGTTTGAGCAGAGGTCCTCGGGAGGAGTCCCGATGCGGATGGACATGGAGTAACTCAGCGGCTGAGAGTCACGGCGGTTTTGCGAAAGATTAAGGGTGCGGCAGAGCAACGGGGTGCAGCGCGAGAGGCGGCCGCGAGCAGCGACCCGGCCCGGGCGCGCAGATGAAGTGCGCGGGCGGCCCGAGCTGTGAATCGGCGGGCGTGGTTGGCGAAGTGCAGCAGGCGACGATTCAGCCCCGCTACGGCTCCCTGAATCCACGTATATCTGGTCACCATTCAATTCACTTGGAGCAGATTGGCCAGTATGTCTCGTCCAAGAGATGGCAATGGGCGATCTGACGCGCCTAGGAAACAGGCAGCAAAGGAAGTCGACGTTCTCGGCGGTTTGTGCTTTGACCGCTCCCCAATCACATAACACACTGCAAAAACTTCCCATCGTTTCCTCCTTGGCTTTCAACTTGCAGTGGCTGTAACGCACCTGACGCCGTTTTATTCTTCTTGAACTCAAAACCTCCATCCACCAATTGCTAGTTTCTTGATCCCTGAACCTGTCTTGATAATGGGCGGTTTATAGATGACAGCGTGAGGGGGAGACTAGGCGCAATGAGGGCGACTTGTTGCGAAAACCAGACCTGACGGCAACTCGCAGATGCTTTGAGCGCAAAACAAGCTGGGGTGGCGACTGAACCTGTAACGGCTGTAGATGGTGGTATGGGACTGTAGCAGCAGAAGCGTAACCCGGCGGCGGTTCAACAGAAATAAGCCGGAGGCGCAGAGGTCATCCAGACTCTGTGCGTGGATCTTTGAGAGAGCTTGTTTCATAGTAGAGGGGAGCTGAGTTTTCATGGACAACAGAGGCGAGACCTCCTTTTGACAAGGGGCGGCTCTGCAATGGTGCGGGATGGCCGGTCCAGCAACTGACGGCCGCTTTAGCAAGTGAGAGCCGGCTCGGAACTGACCATGGCGGATTGAGTGACGCGGGTCAGCGACTCAAGGAGCGTGGCCAGGGCGTCGCCGGTTTTGACGAGGCCAAGTAGCGTGGTGACCCAGCGACGCGGTAGGAACGAATCCGTTGTCGTCGAAGTGATCCCGGCGGTGACTCGGGGTCAGGCCAGCGGCAATGGAGAGGTCGAACAAGAGCAGCTAAACCCAGCGAGCAACAGCGGAGACGGCTCTCATGGCGAGGCGCGGCGGCTCCGTGATGGTCGCAAAGGCAAGCTCGCAGTAAAGACCGGTGGGCGGTCCACCGGCGGCCGCGCGGCCCGCAGGCGATTTGTTAGAGGAGGCCCAAGGCCACGGCGTTGAGGGCGCAGTCGCGCAGATGCAGAACCGGTGCGGGCGTGCCCAGACGTAGCGCGGGGGCGTCCGTGAAAAGGCGCTGGGGAAGCAGAGGCGGACCGATTCCTCCTCCGGGTCGTGGTTGAGGAAAACTGTAACACATATGATGCCGCTATATCTTTCACGTGTCGGAGCACGACTTAGAGGCATAACCGCATTGTAGGCATGTCGCAAGAGGGGTAATCTTTACACATTGCATGTACTGAATAAGAAAGGGATAAAGAGTTGACTTACAAACGCCACTTCACACAATACATAAATATAGCATTACAACATTTAGAATACAATTAAGGTCCGACTACGGAACCAAAATAAAAGAAAACCACCCCTAATGCTAGATCCCCGATCGCTCCGACTGGGTTCCACTACTAATCAACTGAAAACGAAACAACACAACGAACACGATCTTCATCGAGCTCCTCCTTGAACTCGGTTGCGTCACCTGCACGGTATCATCGGCACCTGCAACTGGTTTTGGAAGTAATCTGTGAGTCACGGGGACTCAGCAATCTCACACCCTCGTGATCAAGACTATTTAAGTTTATGGGTAGGAAAAAGGGTAGTGAGGTGGAGCTGCAGCAAGCATTAAGCATATATGATGGCTAATTTACGCAAATGAGAGCGAGAAGAGAAGCAAAGCACGGTCGTAAACTAGAAGTGATCCTGAAACTATTTACGTTCAAGCATAACTCAAGAACCGTGTTCACTTCCCGGACACCGCCGAGAAGAGACCATCACGGCTACACACACAGTTGATGCATTTTAATTAAGTTAAGTTTCAAGTTCTCTACAACCGGACATTAACAAATTCCCATCTGCCCATAACCGCGGGCACGGCTTTCAAAAGTTCAAAACCCTCACTACTAGAAAAAGGGCTATAGATAGGATTGATACTAATGGCGCACCATGAAAGCAGTGTGCCACTACTATATACTAATGGCGCACTGGTTGGTGATGCGCCATTAGTGTGGAAGACACTAATGGCGCACCAGAAACAGGGTGCGCCACTAGTATTAAATTATTTTTTTTCCATTTTTCATACATACTAATGGCGCATCATGTCGAAGTGCGCCATTACTAGTTCTAAGTAGTAATGGCGCACCAAGCAGACAGTGCGCCATTATTGTAAATTTTTTTATTCTTTTTTTGCAAAACTACTAATGGCGCATCGTTTCACAGTGCGCCATTACTAGTTTAAACTAGTAATGGCGCACTATTACCCGGTGCGCCATTAGTATATATATTTATTTTTTTACTTCAAGATTCACGCGTTTCACTCGTTGTTTAAACTAGTAAAGAGCACAACTCATGTTTCACACGTTGGTTCAAGCAGAAGCTTTTGTCGTACCCTTTACATGAAGATTCTTCCGTGGAAGAACAACTCATATTCGCCTTGTCACAGAGCGCCGAGCACAACCTGATGGCCTATGAGGCGTACGATATCAAATTTGAACTCATGAATATTTTTAAACTCATGAATATTTTTAAATTTCATGGGCACTTTTCGAATTCATGAATATTTTTCAAATTTCATGAATATTTTTAAATATTGATCGTTATCCCCCTTCATCTCGATCTCGACCCCCCCGCACCCTCCCCCGCTAGCTCCACCGCCGCCGACGACCCACCGCACCCTCCCCCGCCGCCGCCGACCCACCGCACCCTCCCCGGCCCGCTCCACCGCCGCCGAACACCCCTCGCACCCTCCCCCGCTAGCTCCACCGCCGCCGACGACCCACCGCACCCTCCCCCGCTCCACCGTCGCCGCCGACCCACCGCACCCTCCCCGGCCCGCTCCACCGCCGCCGAGCACCCCCATTTGATGATATTTTTTCATATTCATAAAAAAATTATTACTGTTTTTATATAAAATATTAAAAAATAGCAACAAATAATAATAATAATAAACATACTAATGGCGCACCGTTCGTGTAGTGCGCCATTGCTATCTAAAAAAACATTCTAATGGCGCACCGCTCTGGGATGCGCCATTGCTATCTAGAAAAAACATTCTAATGGCGCACTGCTCGGGGGTGCGCCATTAGTAATCTTCCCCCTAGCTCTACCTAGCCCGACCCCTTCGTCCCTCCCTCTCGCCAGATCTAGTCCCCCCTCCCCCCGCGTGCTGCCCCGCCCCACGTCGCCGCCGTCCCTACGTGCGCCGCCGCCCCGGCGCCCCCCAACCCTGACCCCAACCCCTCCGACGACCGACCGCGCCCGCCCAGGTACCTCTCCTCCTTCCTCCTTCCTCCCTCTCCTCCTTCCCCATGGAGAAAATGATATAGCTCCTCCTACAACATGTATAGATCAATCAGTTCAGTTCTAGTGCTGCTGGACTTTTGCACCATACAAAAATGTACTACTAGTTGAAAATCTTTACTTGAGAGAGCTTCATAAGTAGAAGGTTCCAAAGAATAAAAACCAGTACTAGCACACTAGCACAGTAGTACTGCCACCTCCCAGTAAATAGCAGGGTCTCTGATCAGCAATGTAGTTAATTAGTCAGGGCCCGAAAGCCTGCAAATGCATGTACACACAGGTAGGGAATGTAAGATGAAGCATGTACTTTACCAACTAATCTAATGGGCTGGCACAAAGTGAAAACCAAAACAATAGTTAATCAAGCAGAGGTAGATTAGATTAGATGGCAAAAAGCACAAATGTCCCTGCCTATCCATTTTTTCTCAAGTTGAGCTGGTAAGTTTCAGATGTTCAATGATGCTGTAGGAAAAAATTGGATGAAGAAAGATGTGTGTAGCTGCCTGAGAGAAGTATTTGCACAAACAAATTATAATTAATGTGTTGATGAAATTTTGGGTTTTCAAATTGGAACCAAAAACCAACCCATACCTTTAGACTCTTTTGGAATTTCCCGAACATTTTTCTGTCTGTTCCCTTTCACTGTTTGGGGACTTTTGACTTCAGAATGAACCTTACTAAGATTCAATTAAGACTAATTAACTGCATTTGATGTCACTATATTCTATGAATAACTTCAGTTATGATATGTACTGGAAAACTTCAGTTAACACTCATTTTTCAGTTAACTCCTTACAGTTCAGATCATATTTTGATTGTCAATAATAGTGGACTTTTAAGGCTTTCTTAGAGGCAATACTAGTGGATTTTAGGCTTTTTACATGCAATAATAGTGGAATTTTAGGCTTTTTTGGAGGAGTGTGTTTCATGCCGGCCTACAGTGATGAATTAGTCAGAGGATTGTGCCTTAGGATTGTGCCAAAGCTACCCATTGTATCTATTTGCTTGTCCTTCAAATAGGGGCAAGACTGTTACAGAAAAATTACTTGCAAGCATATTGTGATTTACTTGCAAGCATATTGTGCCTTAGTTACAGAAAAATTACTTGCAAGCATATTGTAACTATTTTCACTCTGTCCTGAAGGTTTTTGACTACAGAATCTGTGGTGACCCACACTCTATTGGTTCACACTCATTGAGTTCGCCCGTGAAGGGCCGCTGCTGCTTGAGGCCCTTGAGAGGCCCTTCGTGTCGTGATGATTTTGCAGGTACCCCGAGAGGCCCTTGAGTTTGCCGGAATGTCGATTAACTTCCGTTCCGGCAAATTCGGGTACTCCATATGTCCTATTTTCAGCAAAGGTCATGCTGAAATTTTCCGTGAATTTTAGCATGACTTTGCTAAAAATCGGACATATGGGGTACTTGCTACTAATGCATGGGCCGGGGTATCTTAGTACTTAATTAAGTAGGATCAACTGCCCCGCCATTCTTGCTGCATTAAACCATAGGTGGCAATAGAGCCAAGTGATTAGGCCCAACTTAGAATTCTCGTTAGCATCGATAAACCCTAGATGATAAACCTAACATAGGTGGCAATAGAGCCAAGTGATTAGTGCCAAGTGATTAGGCCCAACCTAGGGTGCCTCGGTGTCGATGAGAACCTAAATGATGTACGCTTAGGCTTTTAGGGTGCCTCGGCGTCGACAAAACCTAAATGATGAAAGCTTAGGCTTTTAGGGTGCCTCGGTGTCGACAAACCCTAAATGATGTAGTTTTGAATTATGAACATAGGATATGTCGTCATCATCATCGGACGACGAAAGTCTCCCGGCGGAGTGTGACTGGTGCCACGACGATCGAGGTCTGTGCGACATGCCTCACCTGGACGATGATCGACGCTTCAGCATTAAGCTCGAGGAGACCTTCGAAGTTGAAACGGTACACAACGACGACAAGTGTTATTTTCATAATTAAGCATGACTTCAACTATTTCAACGTGTAATTTTCATCTTTTACAATTCGAGTATAGCTTATCCCATGCCATGCAAGACGCTATGTCTTGGAGAGGATGGATTTTGAAGACCATGAAATTTCTGAAACAAAGAAAATTCATCTAAGGACTCATCACGATGTGGACTTTGAATATATAATTCTGAGAGCGTAACCCATTTTGGTTGCAAAAATTGGGAAGCATTTTGCAAGATGTATGGTTTTGATGAGGGTATGCTTATCACCATGGCTCTTGTTAATCCTGACATCAACCAAGACAATATGGACATTTGGGTCCTTGTTGATACGCCTCCAGTTCTACCGCTATGTGAGTTTCTCAAACATAGTTATTAGCTAATTTATATTGTTTATTTCAAAATAGTTGACAGCTCATTTCCATTGACAGCTTAGTTTTATTGTTCAAAGAATGTGCGGGAGATGGTAGACAAAACCCACTCCACCGATGGCTCCGAATTAACAACTTACAAGGAGAAAAATCATTTGGTCGGATTTTGTACTGACATTGAGAATTACAATATCTACAATCAAACTCCTCAACATTATGGTAAATACGTGCCACTAGTGCATGTGTTCAACTACGGTAACTACCATGGAGATACCCTGGTAAGATTTTTACTATTACGACATCCGTGCATATTTTGCATACTTCTAAAACTAGTACATCATTGCTAACTATGAAGTTATTACTATGTTTTTCAACAGATAATCCCAGAGAATTGTGTGCCTCATATGATGTATCTGAAAGGTAGTGTTAATGTTTTGAACATACAGCCAGGTCGTCCTACGAATCTCAACTGTCCATACGAGATTTATAAAAGAAGTGGAGACATGAAAATCAAAGGATGGAAAAAATGTATGGACAGTCGTAAGGAGCTTCTTGGAAGCAAAAGGAAGCGAAGCGCAAGAATTGGAGACAGGATGTTCTCCATTCTCCATAATGGAGAGTCAGGGTCTATATTGTTTTATGCTATTTTAGCTTAAATAGGGTATTTAGGTCCTGCCTAATACCGATGATCATGTGCTAAGAACAATTAAGTAGGGTTGGTTCGAAGACTATCAAGATGATGATCGTATGACTTGTTATGAATAACGAGTAGAAGTTGTATGATGATGATTAGTAGGACTTGTTAGGATTAGTATTACTTCCGACAAACTCGATACTTGCGGTCTTGAGACTTGTAATGTTTTATCTTTGTTCGGTCTTTTGAATTCGGAGACTAATATGATGAATTGTATTCGGAGACTAATCTTCTATTGTATTCGATGAATCTGATGTTGCTGTGTGCTGCTGTCTATATTCTGTCCAATAATATATTTTGTAACCTGTGCAAAAATCAGAAAAGCAAAAAAAACCTAATATTCATACTAATAGCGCACCACACAAGACACTAATGACGCACTGTGATCATCACACTAATGGCGCATTAACTGCTGGTGCGCCATTAGAATGCCAAAGCACATGGGTACATATGGCCCCTGGGAGGCATTCTAATGGCGCACTGCAGGCTATACTAATGGCGCACTACGTGGTGCGCCATTAGAACACCAGATACTAATGGCGCACCTGTGGTGCGCCATTAGAATTTAATTCTAATGGCGTGATGCCAGTGGCGCACCAGTAGTGCGCCATTAGAAGGCAAATTCGGTGCGCCACTAGCATGCCTTTTCCTAGTAGTGCCTGCAGGGGTGTCCCAACTTAGCCCATCACAAGCTCTCACGGTCAACGAAGGATATTCCTTCTCCCAGGAAGACCCGATCAGACTTGGAATCCCGGTTACAAGACATTTCGACAATGGTAGAACAAGACCAGCAAAGCCGCTCGGATGTGCCGACAAATCCCGATAGGAGCTGCACATATCTCGTTCTCAGGGCACACCAGATGAGCCCGACGTCTGGTTGGCATAGACCCTGGTTGCCCAGGGGGAGCCAGACATCGCTCAGGTTGGACCAACACTTAGAGAAGCACTGGCCCGGGGGGTTAAAATAAAGATGACCCTTGAGTCTACAGAACCCAAGGGAAAAGGCTAGGTGGCAAATGGTAAAACCAAGGTTGGGCCTTGCTGGAGGAGTTTTATTCAAAGCGAACTGTCAAGGGGTTCCCATAACACCCAACCACGTAAGGAATGCAAAATCAAGGAACATAACACCGGTATGACGGAAACTACGGCGGCAAGAGTGGAACAAAACACCAGGCATAAGGCCGAGCCTTCCACCCTTTTACCAAGTGTATAGATGCATTAATTAAAATAAGAAATATTGTGATATCCCAACATATCCATGTTCCAACATGGAACAAACTCCATCTTCACCTACAACTAGCAACACTATAAGAGGGGCTGAGCAAAGCGATAACATAGCCAAACAACGGTTTGCTAGGACAAGGTGGGTTAGAGGTTTGACATGGCAATATGGGAGGCATGATAAAGCAAGTGGTAGGCATCGCGGCATAGGCATAGCAATAGAGCGAGCAACTAGCAAGCAAAGATAGAAGTGATTTCGAGGGTATGGTCATCTTGCCTGCAAAGTTCTCCGAGAAGACGAAAGCTTGATCCTCGTAAACGTACTCAACGGGTTCCTCGATCACGAACTCGTCTCCCGGTTCTGCCCAAAGCAAGAACACAAGCAAAGGGAACCACAATCAACCACGGTGCAATGCGCAAGCAACATGATGCAAAACATGGCATGATATGCGGGATGTGCTATGCAATGCATATGCGAGATCCGGAAGGAAAAAATTGAACAAGGCATCAACTTGGAAAACCAAGTGCGCCACTGGAATGATGAGTTGATTTCGGTCGAAATCGATATAAAGATCACTGGAATCGGATGCACGGTTTGCAAATGGCAAGCAAAACAATAATGTCACAATCCTGCGATTAACAGCACGATGCCATCTAAAAGGCAGCAAGAAACTAAGCTACTGCACTCCAACATAGCAACAAAGTACATGGCAGTCATCTACTCAAGGTGCTTGACAAAAGATGAACACTGAGCTATGGCTAAATCACACAAGAGCAGGTTCAAACAAGCATGTCAAAAGTGCAAAAGATATTAGCATCTCAGACTTTGTAAAAATACTAACATGTCAGGAATTAACATGAGGAAGCAATGTTTAGAGCAAGATAACAACATGCTACAGGAACATATCATGGAAAATCAAGGCATAGCATGAATCTACTCAAAGCATATAACAGAAGTCCCTTACTGACCATAAGCCAAAAAGGATCAGAAGATATGATGGCACCCATGTAAACATAGCAAGTTTCGTTAACAGATTCAGACTAAGCAGAAAACTGGACATGGCATAAACAGAATTATGAAGGCACGTTTGCGAGCTCGATGCACTCAACACAAGGCATTGCATGACAAGCTAAGCATACTACCAGCAAGAAGACATGTTCAAGAAGCTAACCATGGCAATAACAATCTCATAGCATGCATGGATCAATTACAACAACCTTAGCAAAATTGATTAACACGTAAACAATCTGCCAGGAATATTTTATAGAAAAAGTAGAGCAAGATTGAGTCATGCTAGGGAACTCCATGATTGCAAACAAAGACATGGATGGATAGAACATAACAATATCTCAAAATCATCCTTACTGAACATGCTCAAAAGAGGCATGGATCACTCTGTAACAATATGAATACATGGCATAAAAATAACATCAGGGAAATGACTTAGTGAAATTCTAAGTCCCTGAAATCAGCAACATCACGAGAGCTACTTTGCATGCTTGTGCTAGTCACCACATTGATAAAAAAAATACATGGCATACACCCCTGTAAAGATGGCATGGCATAGCCCAAAACACATGTAGAGCTCATGCTCATAGGAGGCACACAATAATCATGGCAAAAATGACAAATGCTCATAAACTGATAAGAATCAACACCTAACATTATGAAGCACTCTTGCAACAGTCATTAGGGCATCAAGATGGACTCAAACAAGCATGGTGCCATGGAACAAAAAGAAGAGGACATCATGATGAACATTTTGATATATCATGCATGCAAAATGGAGCTACGGATAAGAAGTTATGACATGATGAAGTAGCCATTAGAATGTTAGAAAACAGGGACTTGGCCAAAGTTTTACCCTGCAAAAAAGTCAACGGGCCGGATCGGGTCGCGGAGGCGGAGCGGATCGGGTCGGGTCGAGGCAGAGGAGGACCCGGGCGGCAGTGACGGCGGCTCCGGCGAGGTCGTCGCCGGCGGGGTGGCGGATCCGGCCGGGCTCGGGCTCCCGTGGCCGGATCTGGCGATGGGTGGCGGCGGAGCTCCTCTGGGGCAGAGCGCAGGCGAAGGCGGCGCGTGGCGCCGGAGCGGGCGGCGGTCACCGGCGAGGCAGGCGCTGGCGGAGGCGGTGAGCGGCGGCGCCGGCGTTGGCGGCGAACGACGAAGACGGCGGCGGGGCGCGGAAGGACGCGCGGGCTTGTCGGGCCCGGTTGCGCCTGGGGCGGGCTGAGGTGGCAAACTCGGATTGGCTCGGGCGGCAGAGGAGGCGATGTGGCGCGCCCTGATTCGTCGGGGTGACACGTCCGGCGGTCATGTCCGACACGGGATGGACGTGTCCGGCGGCACGAGGTGGACGAAGGTTAGGGTTTCATCCGCGAAAATCGAAGGGAGACACAAATATATAGGTAGAGGGAGTTAGGAGAGTCCAAATGAGGTGCGGCTTTCGGCCACGCGATCGTGATCAAACGACCGAGAGGATGGAGGGGGTTTGGATGAGTTTTGGGCCACTTTGGAGGGGTGTTGGGCTGCAACACACACGAGTCCTTTACGGTTCCCCGGTTAACCGTTGGGGTATCAAACGGACTCCAAATGGCACGAAACTTGACAGGCGGTCTACCGGTAGTGAACCAAGGCCGCTTGGCAAATCTCGGTCCAATCCAAGAACATTCAACACCTGCACATGAAAAGAGGCAAAAGGAGACGCCGAAGGACATAGGAGTGCCGGAAAGCAAAACAGACAACGGGGAAAATGCTCGGATGCACGAGACGAACACGTATGCAAATGCGATGCACATGATGACATGATATGAAATGCATGACATGCAAACAAATGACATGGAAACGACAGCGAATAACTGGAAGACACCTGGCACAACGGTCTCGGGGCGTTACAACACTCCACCACTACGAGAGGATCTCGTCCCGAGATCTAGGATGGCACCGGAGGGAAAATGGAAGAGGAAGATAACAGGTAAAACTAAGTTGCTTCTTTGACAAACGAGCGAAACCAATGAACCTTGAGAGGCTAAACCATTTCGAGAAAAGAATACAATGAAGATGAACAAGGTTGAGAACACCCCGTTAGGAAAGAGGAATGAAGAAGAGCAAATTCGGACAGCACTCCGGTTGAAAGAGATGCAAGACTTGATAAGGCGAAAAGAACCTGAGCAGAGGGCACAACACTCCGGTTAAATGGATAAGCATGAAAAGAACATGATCCTCACAATTCAAGATGATGAGTGAAGAGAGAAACATCACCATGCCTCCGAAACGAAAGAATAGAAGATAGATAATTGAAATAAAAGAATGGAGAAGAAAAATGCCAACTTCTGCCACAAAAGAGCTTGAAAAGGCATCCTTAGGAGAAGGGTCGAACGGAGTTGTTGGAAAACCAACAATGAAAAGAGTAAACTTGATGTGAGCTTAAGGGAAAACATCTCAAAACTGAGGTGAAATTCTGCCACCGAAAACAATGATTGATCGGGAACAAAGAAGAGATGAAAAACCTTCTTCACCGAGATAGGAAGGAGAAGATTGGATCATTGATAAGCACCACAATAGCAACATTCCCAATGGAAGGCTTTCGGTGAAATCTATACCAAAATACCCCAATGAAGAAAATGATGGTTTAAATTCCTCATTCTTGTGAAAGAAGAATGAAATATTATCACCTCAAAAGATAAGGAAGAACAATTGCACTCCGGATTACAAGATGAAGAAAACTTGAGCTCCTCTGAAAAGAATCTCAATGAAGACTTCGAGAATGACTTAAATCCTTGATGAAACATCATGTAGAGCCTCCATGAAGAACTCCGGTAATAAAGGATGATTGGATGGATCTTCGCGACGAGATAAAGCAGAAAAACTGGAGCTCCGGAAAAGAAAGATGAACAAAAGAAATCAAGAATTTTGATGAACCTACGGAATAAGGAATTAATCACTTGGATGAAACTAAAATAAGAATTACGTTATGCGTATCCTTCGCCAATTTAAATTGATGACAAGAAGCGGATTTGGCATACTACTTATTCTCGTAGAAAGGATTAAGATAGATATAGTGCAAACTTGGGAAGGTCTTCAACGAACCACCGGTAGGATTGGAACATCGAATAAATTGATATGATAACAACGAAAGAGAATCCTGGAAGAACCACCGTAAAAATTGAAAAACAAACGAAGTAAAGGGATGAATCACCGATAAGAATTAGCAAATGAACGAAGATACATGAGAGAGTTTAGATATAAGAGAACGAAGAGATCATGAACTGATTAGAGGATATTTTGATCGATGCACCAGTAAGATTTAGAGAACAATAGCTGAAAGCTGGAATGAATAATCCCGAAATGATGGTCTTTGGGGAATCAAACTGAAAAGAATCTTGAATTGCTCCGGATGGGTGAAAAGAATATCTCACAATTGAAAATAATTGTGAGGATGGCATCAAGCTAGCACCATGAATCTCTGAGAGAATGGACAAGATTGAGAGAGAAAATCTCCTTCGGTCTTTAAGTCCGAGAATGACGACGAGAAACACCTCCATGACTTGTTGAGATACTCTGGGATGACGAATAGAAAGGTTGAACTGACGATGAAAAGAATTTGAAAGATCTTGGAGAAAGACATATGACTGATGATAATCATTCTTATGTCAAACTTCGAAAAGAATTTGAGAATACCTCTGGAAAAAATTAGAAGAGTCAGGTATGATCCTGGGAAAAGACATGTGGGTTAAGGCCCACTCAAGAGAAACGCCGTTGAACGATTTAAAAGAGAGGTTGTACCGGTTGAATTAAATGACTTGAATGAGATAACATCCTCGAAATATCTTGAACAAATGAGAATGAACACTAGCATCTTCTGACATATCTTCAACACTCCGGAACAAATGAATAGCGAGACAAGGATAGTTGAGAGGTGCACCGGCATGAGAAAGCATTTGAAACAAGGAAAAGGGATATGATCAACACCAAAATCTTGAATTGAATCCACCGGAGGAGAAAAGAGAACGAAGAATGACGAACTTGAAGCTTCGTTAGTATCTTCCTGAGAATCACCGGATAAGAATATTGACAAAAATGAATGGAGAGACTTCATATCAATAAGATGGATACTTGATGAAGAAATCCAAGTCCTTGAAGAAACAAGGGTGGGAGGGCGGGAAAAACAAAAGCAACTTGGGACGGACGAAACAAACACCGTTGGAAAGAATTGAGAATTGATCTCGCGAATGTAGGAATGATCAGATCCACTTGAAGAGAAGCACACCGGTTGACAAGGATTGACATGACAAACTCGATGATTGAGAAAGATTAGTATTCACATAGGAACATGAGAACACCACTTAGGGACGGTATGGAATCCACATTTGACTTCAAAGCAACTCGAATACCACAAACCAAAACAAAAACAAAGGATTGGCATGCAGAATAAGCCGGAACAAACATACGATAGAGATTTCGTCCGAAGTTTTTGCGGTGGGGCCCACACGGGCTCGATCGTACAACACCATCATGTACAAGGCAGTGCACATGACATACGAAGCATCCCCGAGTCAGCATAGCCAAGGACTCTTTAAGACACAACGAGACCACTGTAAAACCAACCGTGGATAGGCGGACCACTAGACGTCGAACCCCAATCTCATATCATACATCTGTCGGAAAGATATCCTAGGAGCTACTTGAATTCCCACTTATAAACTCCCGAAACTTTCTGGTTATGCAATCAGGTGTTGGGGATATAGGGGAAGCATAATATCTCACCAAAAACTAGCAAATCCTACATCCAGCTGTATCCATCCTTCAACACATAACCAAGAACCCTTCGGAAATCATTTACCTCAACCTTCGAAAAGCATCCGTTATACGAGTTATGGCAATACTCCCGAACTCCCGCCCCAGTACTGGGTGGCGTCGAGGTTATCTCACCAACAACTGCATAAAAGACATTTTCAATGTCGGCGAACTCAGGTATTCCAGAACTGCAACGATAGAATTGTGACGACAACACCTCGGAGCTCAACTCCCCGGGACACTGCCACAACCCCTAGATGTCAGGAGGCACCAAGAACAATGTTCTCGTCACAAAACCATCAGAACGATTCCAAGATACCCGCGTGATCCTAAATTTTTTTAGTGAAATTTGAGAAGAGAAGAGTCAAAACTCTACGTCAGGAGGCCTCACCAGAGCGACGAAGGGACTGAGGAGTAAAAAGAATCCTACTCTCCAATATATATAATCCTATAAGACTCAAAACATTTTTTTCTAGACTTAACAACGCCAGCGATTCGATCAAGCAGGGGGCTCCTAAGTCGGGGAAGGCTCTGATTACCAACTTGTAACACCCACGATGCGGCTATATCTCCCACGTGTCGGAGCATGACTTAGAGGCATAATCGCATTGTAGGCATGTCGCAAGAAGGGCAATCTTTACACATCCCATGTACTGAATAAGAAAGGGATAAAGAGTTGGCTTACAAACGCCACTTCACACAATACATAAATATAGAATTACAACATCCAGAATACAATCAAGGTCTGACTACGGAACCAAAATAAAAGAAGACCACCCCTAATGCTAGATCCCCGATCGCCCCGACTGGGATCCACTACTGATCAACTGGAAACGAAACAACACAACGAACACGATCTTCATCGAGCTCCTCCTTGAGCTCGGTTGCGTCACCCGCACGGTATCATCGGCACCTGCAACCGTTTTGGAAGTAATTTGTGAGTCACGGGGACTCAACAATCTCACACCCTCGCGATCAAGACTATTTAAGCTTATGGGTAGAAAAAAGGGTAGTGAGGTGGAGCTGCAGCAATCACTAAGCATATATGATGGCTAACTTACGCAAATGAGAGCGAGAAGAGAAGCAAAGCACGGTCGTAAACTAGAAGTGATCAAGAAGTGATCCTGAAACTACTTACGTTCAAGCATAACTCAAGAACCGTGTTCACTTCCCGGACACCGCCGAGAAGAGACCATCACGGCTACACACGTAGTTGATGCATTTTAATTAAGTTAAGTTTCAAGTTCTCTACAACCGGACATTAACAAATTCCCATCTGCCCATAACCGCGGGCACGACTTTCAAAAGTTCAAAACCCTGCAGGGGTGTCCCAACTTAGCCCATCACAAGTTCTCACGGTCAACGAAGGATATTCCTTCTCCCAGGAAGACCCGATCAGACTTGGAATCCCGGTTACAAGACATTTCGACAATGGTAGAACAAGACCAGCAAAGCCGCCCGGATGTGCCGACAAATCCAGATAGGAGCTGCACATATCTCGTTCTCAAGGCACACCGTATGAGCCAGACGTCGGGTTGGCATAGACCCTGGTTGCCCAGGGGGCGCCGGACATCGCTCAGGTTGGACCAACACTTAGAGAAGCACTGGCCCGGGGGGGGGGGGTTAAAATAAAGATGACACTTGAGTCTGCAGAACCCAAGGGAAAAGGCTTGGTGGCAAATGGTAAAACCAAGGTTGGGCCTTGCTGGAGGAGTTTTATTCAAAGCGAACTGTCAAGGGGTTCCCATAACACCCAACTGCATTAGGAACGCAAAATCAAGGAACATAACACCGGTATGACGGAAACTAGGGCTGCAAGAGTGGAACAAAACACTAGGCATAAGGCCGAGCCTTCCACCCTTTTACCAAGTGTATAGATGCATTAATTAAAATAAGAGATATTCTGATATCCCAACATATCCATGTTCCTACATGGAATAAACTCCATCTTCACCTGCAACTAGCAACGCTATAAGAGGGGCTGAGCAAAGCGGTAACATAGCCAAACAACGGTTTGCTAGGACAAGGTGGGTTAGAGGTTTGACATGGCAATATGGGAGGCATGATAAAGCAAGTGGTAGGTATCGCGGCATAGGCATAGCAATAGAGCGAGCAACTAGCAAGCAAAGATAGAAGTGATTTCGCCTGCAAAGTTCTCCGAGAAGACGAAAGATTGATCCTCATAAACGTACTCAACGGGTTCCTCGATCACGAACTCGTCTCCCGGCTCTACCCAAAGCAAGAACACAAGCAAAGGGAACCCCAATCAACCACGGTGCAATGCGCAAGCAACATGATGCAAAACATGGCATGATATGCGGGATGTGCTATGCAATGCATATGCGAGATCCGGAAGGAAAAAATTGAACAAGGCATCAACTTGGCAAACCAAGTGCGCTGCTGGAAAGATGAGTTGATTTTGGTCGAAATCGATATAAAGATCACCGGAATCGGATGCACGGTTTGCAAATGGCAAGCAAAACAATAATGGCATGATCCTACTATTAACAACACGATGCCATCTAAAAGACAACAAGAAACTAAGGTACTGCACTCCAACATAGCAACAAAGTACATGGCAGTCATCTACTCAAGGTTCTTGACAAAAGATGAACACAGAGATACAGCTAAATCACCCAAGAGCAGGTTCAAACAAGCATGGCAAAAGTGCAAAAGATATCAGCATCTCAGACTTTGTAAAAATACTAACATGTCAGGATTAACATGAGGAAGCAATGTTTAGAGCAAGATAACAACATGCTACAGGAACATATCATGGCAAATCAAGGCATGGCATGAATCTACTCAAAGCATATAACAAAAGTCCCTTACTGACCATAAGCCAAAAAGGATCAGAAGATATGATGGCACCCATGTAAACATAGCAAGTTTCGTTAACAGATTCAGACTTAGCAGAAAATTGGACATGGCATAAACAGAATTATGAAGGCATGTTTGCGAGCTCGATGCACTCAACACAAGGCATTGCATGACAAGCTAAGCATACTACCAGAAAGAAGACATGTTCAAGAAGCTAACCATGGTAAGAACAATCTCATAGCATGCATGGATCAATTACAAAAACCTCGGCAAAATTGATTAACACGTAAACAATCTGCCAGGAATATTTTATAGAAAAAGTAGAGCAAGATTGAGTCATGCTAGGGTACTCCATAATTGCAAACAAAGACATGGATGGATAGAACATAACAATATCTCAAAATCATCCTTACTGAACATGCTCAAAAGAGGCATGGATCACTCTGTAACAACATGAATACATGACATAAAAATAACATCAGGGAAATGACTTAGTGAAATTCTAAGTCCCTGAAATCAGCAACATCACGAGAGCTACTTTGCATGCTTGTGCTAGTCACCACATTGATCAAAAAAATACATGGCATACACCCCTGTAAAGATGGCATGGCATAGCCCAAAACACATGTAGAGCTCATGCTCATAGGAGGCACACAATAATCATGGCAAAAATGAAAAATGCTCATAAACTGATAAGAATCAGCACCTAACATTATGAAGCGAGTTGGGGTATCAAACGGACTCCAAATGGCACGAAACTTGACATGCTGTCTACCGGTAGTGAACCAATGCCGCTTGGCAAATCTCGGTCCAATCCGAGAATGTTCAACACCCGCACACGAAAAGAGGCAAAAGGAGACGCCAGAGGACATAGGAGTATCGGAAAGCAAAACAGACAACGGGGAAAATGCTCGGATGCACGAGACGAACACGTATGCAAATGCGATGCACATGATGACATGATATGAAATGCATGGCATGCAAACAAATGACATGGCAACAACAGCGAATAACTGGAAGACACCTGGCGCAACGGTCTCGGGGCGTTACAAAAACGAGGCGGAATCCATCCCCGCCTCTTCCGGGTCAGATCAGGCTCGCAAGTAGCGGTAGGGACAGTTTAAAACCACATCAAGTGACGGCGACTCATACACGGTGGTTGGAACCACGGTCCGGAGGTAGCTGGCGGTTTACGTTGCCGGCTCGGCAAGGCAACACCTTGACTTTTTTTTCCTTTGCTGTGTTGATGGCTTTAACTGGCGAACCAAATCGAGACATGGCGATTTACTGATGGAAACTTAACACGCCGAGAGCAAAATTGGCCATAGAGGAAGACGATGGCTTTGGCGATTTGTTACTTCTTTCCTTGGCGGCTTATGGTAGTGTCCAAGCGCAACCCTAATTTCTTGAACTTTAAATCTCACAAATCCTTAAATCTGGTTCCATAAAACTTGAAACTGACGCAAATCCTTTCAAACCGACTCCTTCATCCGGAAAACTGCAAGCTCCTCGATCCCTATGAGAGATCCCTCCAAGAACTCAACACCACCGTGCGCGAGCCCCATGGTGGGCGCCAACTGTCGTGGAGTTGTCATGGTAGATGTCCTAGTGTGAGGACTTAGTCGTGAGGCCAACACATCTATGTGGTAGCTTGAGAGGGGTTGAGCGGAATCGAGACATGCAACACAAGACAAGGATTTAGACAGCTTCGGGCCCCGGGAAACATCATCCGGTAATAGCCCTACATGCTGTTTGTGGCTAGATCTCATTATGATCATGAGGAAGTTGCCGTAAACCGGCTCTCCCAGTTAACCCTAACCCTTAAGATCGTTTCTTCTTACTTCTTCCCCTTTGGGGAGCCCTGCCCCTCATTATATAAGTTGAAGGGGCAGGTTACATGTAGAGTCCAACTCGGACTTAAGACTTAACTATTATGACTTCTCTTCATGGGCTTCTTAACATCTTGGGCTTCATAACGTCTCGGGCTTCATAACTCCTGGCAACCCAGTTATCACTGTCGCCGGGTTATAACTGGTGCCGGTTTAAGATGGTCTGCCGGTTTATGATTGTCTGCTGAGTTATCATCTGACTTAACTCCTGTCTTAACTGTCAGCCGATTTAACAACCTGCCGGTTTACCGTCTGGGTTAACTACCTGTTTTACCTGTCTGTCTTAACTGTCAGCCGCTTTAACAACCTGCCAGTTTACCGTCTGACTTAACACCAACCGGTTTACCACCTGCCGGTTTACCACCCGCCAGTTTACCGTCCATCTTAGCCATATGTCTTAACTGTCAGCCGGTTTACTAAGTCCCAGCCGGGTTATATCCCCGACACCCGGGTCTCTTCTTTATCATATTTGCCTTTGTGATCTATTTTCCTTTGCTTTTATTTTTAGATATATATTATCCAAAAACCCAAAAATATCTTGCTGCAGTTTATTTTATTCGAGATCTATTTATCCCACGTATCATATTTTTATGACGTCCGTTTGCCAATTTCTCGCGCCGTTGCCCGAAAGGGATTGACAACCCCTTAAATATGTCGGGTTGCGATTATTTGTTATTTGTTTGTAGGTGCCATTCACGTAGTGTTGCATGGTTCTCCTACTAGTTCGATAACCTTGGTCTCATCACTGAGGGAAATACGTACTGAATTGCTTGAGGACAAGCAATGGTTTAAGCTTCAGGACAAGCAAAGGTTTATCAACTGAATTGCTTGAGGACAAGCAAAGGTTTAAGCTTGCGGGAGTTGATACGTCTCCATTGTATCTACTTTTGTAACGCCTTTCCTCTTGTTTTGTACTCTAATTTGCATGATTTGAATGAAACTAACCTGCACTGACGCTGTTTTCGGCAGAACTGCCATGGTGTTGTTTTCGTGCAGAAATAAAAGTTCTCAGATTGGAACGAAACTTTGCGAGGAACTTTTATTCAATAAATAAGGATTTATGGAGTCAAGAACCACCGGAGGGAGGCACCTGGGTGGGAACTGTCGGATTTAGGGTCCCGGCAGACCCTTGAGGTTCGAACACTGGGGTGCGCGTGGAGATTTCGCCTTCTACCTACCTGCACCCCTCCGCCTCGCTAAGATCTAAGCTATGGAAAGAACAACACAAGAGACATAGGGTTTATACTGGTTCGGGCCACCGTTGTAGTGTAATACCCTACTCCAGTGTGTGGTGTGGTGGATTGCCTCTTGGGCTGATGATGATGAGCAATACAAGGAAGAACAACCTCGCGAGGATCTGTTCTTGGCTGGGGGGATGAACTGCTAGGAGGAGTTCAGTCACCCTTCTCTCTCTCTTCTCGATTTTCTCTCTGATTTCGATCCCTTTCCGATTCCCCTCCCCTGGGGGTGGCTAGTCCTATTTATAGGCAAAGGCCATGGGCCTCTTCCCAAATATTGAGCGGGAAGGGCGCCAACAATTGGCCATTTTGAAGGGGAACATCTGGTACACTTATCTTGACTAAAGTTGGTCCTCGCCTGCCAAAGGCTCTGGTGGTGATGCTGGCTTGGGCTCCACAATGACTTCCTCCCTGCCGTTGGACTGGTCTTGGTCTCGTTGCACCGAAATGGGTACCTTTGCTTGATGCTCTCGCCTGCGCTTGCTCCCTTTGCACCAAAGAGGAAAGGAGGACACTGCGCGGGCTGGCGCCCGCCTAGCACCCTTGGTCGTCATTGCTTGTGTCGGTGTCAAAACCGGCGGATCTCGGGTAGGGGGTCCCGAACTGTGCGTCTAGGCCGGATGGTAACAGGAGACAGGGAACACTTTGTTTTACCCAGGGTTCGGGCCCTCTCGATGGAGGTAATACCCTACTCCCGCTTGATTAATATTGATGATATGGGTAGTACAAGAGTAGATCTACCACGAGATCAAGGAGGCTAAACCCTAGAAGCTAGCCTATGGTATGATTGTTGTGTATGGAGTTGATTGCCTACGGACTACAACCCTCCAGTTTATATAGACACCGGATAGGGTTAGGGTTACACAGAGTCGGTTACAATGGCAGGAGATCTGGAATATCCGCATCGCCAAGCTTGCCTTCCACGCCAAGGAAAGTCCCATCCGGACACGGGACGAAGTCTTCAATCTTGTATCTTCATAGTCCAGGAGTCCGGCTGAAGGTATAGTCCGGCTACCCGTACACCCCCTAATCCAGGACTCCCTCAGTAGCCCCTGAACCAGGCTTCAATGACGACGAGTCCGGCATGCAAATTGTCTTCGGCATTGCAAGGCGGGTTCCTTCACCAAGTCCTTCGTAGAAGATTGTAAACACCAAGAGTAGTGTCCGGTTCTGCAAAATAAGATTCCACATATTGCCATAGAGAGAATAATATTAACACAAATCAAATCTGCTGACGTGTTCCGCAGTGCGCTATCACACTACGGCCAAGTTTTTTACTCGAATCGTTTTTACTTTTCCACCTCAGCATGTTTTGCGAGGCGGTTTCCTTGGCACGTCTTGTCAAAGCAGAGATCGTGTGCCCTTTTTATGGGATTCTCATCAATATGGTCATGGGTAACCCTAACCGCGCCATTTACCATGGCGCTTGGGAGGCAAGCGAGTTTTATTAGGCAGGTGGGGACGCACAACCACATCCGCCCATATAAGGGGATAAGGATCCACCTTTTTACCTACGCCTTCTTCCTCCTTTGCCTATCCATCTCCTGCGCACTCGAGCTCCAGCGCCCAAGCCCGCACTTCCCACCTCAACCTTCTCCAGCGATGTCCGGAGCGGGAGGCAAGTGGAGGGTCTCCTCCGTCACGGAGGGCGACGTCAAAAAGCTTAGGAAGGCCGGATACTTGTCCAAAGACATCGCGCACCGGCTTCCCGAGGAGGGGCAGCTCCTCCCCACCCCAAGGCCCCATGAGAGGGTAGTATTCCTTCCCCACTTCCTCCGCGGACTGGGTTTTCCACTTCACCCATTCGTCCGGGGGCTCATGTTCTATTACGGCCTAGATTTCCATGATCTGGCCCCGAACTTCATCCTCAATATCTCGGCGTTTATCATCGTGTGCGAGGCTTTCCTCCGCGTCCGCCCCCATTTCGGCCTCTGGCTCAAGACCTTCAACGTCAAGCCCAAGGTGGTGCACGGCAACCAGGCGGAGTGCGGAGGCGCCATGGCGGGCAAGATTGCCAACGTCCTGTGGTTCGAGGGCTCCTTTGTAGAGACCCTAAAGGGGTGGCAAGCCGGGTGGTTTTACATCACCGAGCCACGCGATCCGAAATGGATCGCAGCCCCCGAGTTCCGATCCGGACCCCCCACGCGGCTCATGTCCTGGAGAGAGACGGGCCTATCGTGGGGTAACGAGGAAGAGGTGACCGGACTGAAGACATGCATCCAGTCCCTGGTAAACAAGTCAATCAGGCTTGTAAATGTAGTCCAGGTCATGCTCGTTCGCCGAATCCTTCCGTGTCAACAACGAGACTTTACTCTGTGGGAGTTCGACGCGGCACAGCACCGAACCCTTAATAGGCTCTTCGACACGACGTATGAAGACGTATGGAAGGCGCTAATCAAAGGTGCCGAGGCTCCCGCATCCGCTTCCGAGGACCGCGGATACAGCTCGCAGCGCCATGCTAGCGAGGTAAGCTATTTTCACCTTTTACATGATGTTCAACTTTTTTCATAGTTTAACTCTATGCGGGATCTAAAATCCCTTACCTTTGACAGGCTTGGCGGGCGGTATCCGGACCGATTAACTGTCCTGCTCCTCTGCCCGAAGACCCATCCCCAGCTCTACTAGTGAAGCTGCTGGCTCCGGCACCTTATGTGGTGCCGGAAAAGAAGGCCAAGAAGAAGAAGACCACGGGGACTCGAAAGAGTGCCCGCAACAAGGTGTTGTCGGACTCGTCATCCGACGAGTCCGAGGCACCCTCCTCCCGCGAAAACGAGGAGGAGGAAGAAGAAAGCTCTCCCCCCTAGCGGAGGGAGGAAAGAAAAGGAAGGCCACCCCAAGGGGGAAGGCCGAGGGGTCCAAGAAGAGAAAAACCCCTCCGCCGGACTACCCCCCGACGCCGACGAGGACGAAGAGGAGTGGCCGGACAGGGCCAGGCGTCCGGCGAAATCGTAAGTGTTCGGATACCAGAGCAACTCATGATATTCCTTACGTTGCACAACTTTCCCTAACGTCGAATGTAATTATGCAGTCCTCCCCGGGCCGAACTCAACGAGTCGTCGAGCGGCTCCCTGGATTCATTGGACGTGAACTCAGTTCCGCCTGCTGTCTCCCCCTGCACTGCGGATGACGCCGAAGTGGCGTCGCGACAAGCTCCGGGGCAGGAGGAGGTGGTCCTGGAGGAGCCGCAAGGCAACCTCCCGGACTCCAGGAGTAAAGGGGACAAGACCCCCCAGGGCTCCAAGTCCGGCTTTGAGCCGGACACCGTGCCAGAATCTTCAACGATTACGGACCGCGGCAGGCGAACTCCTTCCAAGAGGAGCAAGCCTTCTGAGCCGGCAGCCTCCGTCCAACCAGAGGTGCCGGACAATCTGCTGGAGGTGCTTGAAGGCGCCTCCATCGACGAGGAACACCGTACTATTATGAGTACGGTGATCCAGAAGGTTCAGTCCGCCAAGAGCGGACTAAGTGAAGCTTGCGCTAGCCTCCTAACAGGCTTCGAGGTAAGTAAAAAATATGTAAAAATATTACCGCATAGACAGTAGCCCCTGATGCTCTGTTTGACGTTTGGAAAGAAAAGCCGAATAGAGGATCTATTAAACTTTGCAGGAGTCTAACAATAATGAGTCAATATGCGTATGCAGGCTTCGCTGCTATCCACCGCCGCACTGACTGCAGAGGTGGGTGTCCTGAAACAGGACCTCGGGCGGACCGAGCAAGAGCTCGGCCTTGCCAAGCGGCAGCTCGAGGAGAAAGAAGGTAAGAAATACCTTACAGAAAAAGGTGGCTATAAAGAGGCGTGATTGCAAAAAACAATAGGATTGTACTGCTTATTGTAGGGGCCACGACTGAGGTGGCGACCCTCAAGCAGGCGCTATCTGAGGCCGAAAAGAAAACGGCCGCGGAGCGCACCGAGCGAGAGAAACTTGGGGCTCAGGTCGGCGAGGTGCAGCAAGAGCTTCAGGCTCTCATGAAAAAACATGAGAGTTTGGAGCTTGAGTCAAAGACCCAAGCGTCCGAGCTCGCGGCGGCCCTTGAGACTGCCAAGTCTGCCAAGGCCGAAGCCCAAAAGGCCCTCCAAGAGTTGGAGGAGGTGAAAAAGATAGCAGCGGGTAAGGCATTCTTCATGCAAAGCAGAAATATAAAAGTAAACTACTTGTTACTTACCCGAATCCGGAGCTCTCCAGGGGCATTCGCAGATCTTCCCCGCAGCGTATCTGACGCCGCCGCATTCTACCGAGCTGAAGAGAGCAGCTCGACGGAGAAGGTGTTCTGGTCTCAGTATGCTGAGGCTGGACACCCTGTGCCCTTGAGCGACCAGCTGAAACAGCTGGTCGAGCTCCACAAGGCGGCCGAACAGGCCATGAAGGGCTTCATAGTTCGGCTGTGGCCCGGAGGGGCCCTGCCTGGGAGTTACTTCGGGCTGGTGCGGCAGCTGGTGGAGGCCTGTCCAAGGCTCGAGGTCGTCAAGCGCTCCGTCTGCATCGAAGGTGCCCGTCGGGCCCTTGCCCGTGCTAAGGTGCACCGGGGTAAGCTAGACGGTGAGAAGCTTGTGAAGGACGGGCCGCCGCCGGGGAAGGAGCATCGTAAGCCCGAGAACTATTACAAGGATGTTCTTGCGGGTGCCCGCCTTGTGGCGGATGAATGTACCAAGGATGTAATTTTTGAATAAACTCGCTCGTTTTTATCCTGTGCGCTAAAAACTTGTTCATAGGCGCTTAAGCAATGCTTGTTGAATTTAAAATATTATTTTCTGTGCGGCCGTTTATCAAAAAATTGAGAGATGGCCAGTCGTCGGCTTCTGCCCCCATGCCACTAGTGCTGGGGTGTTCGGGATAAACCTGAGCGCTCTTTGTCCCATAGTTGGGTCCTTCGAGGGAGGCGCTCAGCACAACGAACCAGGCAATCAGACTATAGTGCTTGAACACTCTCACTTAGCCATAGAACTTTATAATTTTAAATTTCGGCGAAGCCCCTAGTTTGGAAGACCGAGTTCGGGGCGCTATCCACGCCTTGGCTGGGGTTATCCAGCTCCTCGCTCGAAGCGGCATAAGTCTTTAGGGACCCGAAAAACCTCTCGAACAGCGACCGGTCTCTCGCCTCATCATGACAGTTAGTTTTAGCTTTCTCCATTGAGGTGCTTAACCCAGCTCAACCGGGGCACAATCGCAGTGGTTCTCCTAGTGCTACCTTAGCCGATATAGCGGAACGTAAGGCACCAAAACATAGGAGCCAGGCAAACCCAACTATTGACCCAAATAATGATTCGGAGCCGATGCATATAGTGCTATAAGTTCGGGGTGCCGCACTTGTGAAAGTGTACGGACTTCTCTCACCATATTAAAGGGCACTGAAGCCCCTGGCGTACTTGCCGTACCATAGTGTACGGGTGCAACATGTCATTAATGAACATATATAAAAGAGAGTAATGCAAAAAATAGACAAAAAGCTAAGCATTGTTTATAGAGAGGCTATTTATCAAAGCCAAACGATACAAATACTGCGGTAAGCAAAAGATATTGGACTATTCAGTATGTCCTGACCAGGGGCAGGTCGCGGAATTGTATTTAAAACAGGTATACCACTCGTAACAGAGACCACCTGGGAGTTCCATAATGCGGCATGGCTTGTCTGCCTCCCTGGATCTTGCATCGTTTGTGCGGCAGTCGAATTGCCGAACAGGTCGTCCGAAGTATGGAGTCCTGAAAGTAAGAAAAAATTAAAAAAAAGTATCCGGCAGCCCCTGGTACGTTTTAAGCCGTATTTTGGGTGTGCCGTTATTGTGACCCTTCCCCCTGTGCCCATGGTATTTCAAGGGCGTAGTTATGTACGCGAGGTATTGGTTTTGCTATGTCGCGAAAGCTGGGGTTGGGGCCGCATTGCTACGCTTGCTCAGAGTGCGCCAGGCGGTCCTGCTGTGGGTTACTCCGGGCGCGCTTGGCAGTGTCTGGCTTTTTAATGGCCGGACTGGAGAATTGCCTGAGAAGGCTACTTTGTACCTCCGTTGCGAGAGCCGCCGTATGCTCCTCCGTACGGAGGGAGCGTTCGGTGTTTCCGTTGACCGTAATTACTCCTTGAGGGCCTGGCATCTTGAGCATGAGATATGCGTAGTGCGGCACCGCATTGAACTTTGCGAATGCGGTTCGTCCGAGCAGGGCGTGATAGCCACTGCGAAACGGGACTGTATCGAAGATTAACTCTTCGCTTCGGAAATTATCCGGGGATCCGAAGACCACGTCAAGTGTTACTGAGCCTGTACAGTTGGCTTCCACACCTGGTATAACGCCTTTAAAGGTCATTCTTGTGGGCTTAATCCTTGAGGGATCTATGCCCATTTTCCGCACTGTATCCTGATAAAGCAGGTTCAGGCTACTGCCGCCGTCCATGAGGACTCTTGTGAGATGAAATCCGTCGATGATTGGGTCGAGAACCAATGCGGCGAAGCCGCCATGACGGATGCTAGTGGGATGGTCCCTTCGATCAAAAGTGATCGGGCAGGAGGACCATGGGTTGAACTTTGGGGCGACTGGCTCCATCGCGTATACGTCCCGTAGCGCACGCTTCCGCTCCCGCTTGGGAATGTGGGTTGCGTATATCATGTTCACCGTCCGCACTTGTGGGGGAAAGCCCTTCTGTCCATTGTTGTTCGGCGGCTTGGGCTCCTCGTCGTCGATGTGCAGCCCCTTGTCTCTGTGTTTGGCGCTTAACTTGCCTGCCTGCTTGAACACCCAACAATCCCTGTTAGTGTGATTGGCTGGCCTTTCGGGGGTGCCATGTATCTGGCACAAGCGATCGAGTATTCGGTCCAAACTGGACGGGCCCTGAGTATTCTTTTTGAATGTCTTTTTCCGCTGACCGGATTTATAGCCTTTGAATCCGGCATTGACTGCCGTGTCTTCATTGCTGTCGCTGTTAACGCGGCGTTTTTGCTTATTCCGACGTGTCCTGCCACTTTTGTCCTTGGTATCCGAAATACTAGGGTTCTTTGATAAGTTGTTACTGCGAGCTAGCCAGCTGTCTTCTCCCGCGCAAAAGAGGGTCATGAGTGTCGTGAGGGCTGCCATGGATTTCGGCTTTTCCTGTCCAAGGTGCCGGGCAAGCCACTCGTCGCGGATGTTATGCTTGAAGGCTGCTAGGGCCTCTGCGTCCGGACAGTCGACTATCTGGTTTTTCTTTGTTAGGAACCATGTCCAGAATTGTCTGGCCGATTCTTTTGGCTGCTGAATTATGTGGCTTAAGTCGTCGGCATCTGGCGGTCGCACGTAAGTGCCCTGGAAGTTGTCGACGAATGCGGCTTCCAGGTCCTCCCAAGAACCGATTGAGTCTGCTGGCAGGCTGTTAAGCCAATGCCGGGCCGGTCCTTTAAGTTTGAGCGGGAGGTATTTGATGGCGTGTAGGTCATCGCCGCGTGCCATGTGGATGTGAAGGAGATAATCCTCGATCATACCGCCGGGTCTGTTGTGCCATCGTATGATTCATGTTTACGGGTTTGAAACCCTCTGGGATTTTATGATCCATTACTTCATTCGTGAAGCATAGCGGGTGTGCGGTGCCTCTGTACTGGGCTATATCACGACGCAGCTCGGAAGAGCTATGTCTGTTGTGTTCGGCCCGGCTGGATTTGTTGTATCCGGAGTGAAGATCATTGTCACATGCCGTAGGGCGCCTGCGCGATCCGTAGATCAATCTTGTTTGTCTTGCCTTATCCTCCAGTATGTCTCGCAGGTCGGGCGCATTTTCCCGTGCCTTAGTTGAGCGGCGTCGGGGCATGGCTTGGGTGGAGGGCCGACAGGCCTCTCTGTCGCGGCCGCGAGGTGGCCGGTCTGCCATGTCATGCGCTGGTGATGTAGGTGCTTCCTCCTCTGATCGGGGTAGCGACCTGCGCTTCGGGTAACTCTTGGAGGGGCGTTTGAGTTCATACTCTTCGGCCGAAAGGTCTTCAGTCCATCTGTCGGCTAGCAATTCTTGGGCAGCTCTAAGCTGTTGCTGCTTTTTCTTGAGGCTGCTTGCCGTGGCTAAAAGCCTGCATTTAAAATGCTCTTGTTCGGCGGGGTCTGATGGTATGACGAATTCGTCGTCATCGAGGCTTGCCTCGTCTTCGGAGGGAGGCGTATAGTTATCATCCTCGACCTCTCGGTCTGCCGCTCTCTCATGAGGGCTGGCTTCTCCATCTTCCTGTGCCGAATTTTGCTGAGGTGGGTGTTCTTCGGTGCTATCCGGGGTAGTATTATCTCCCGTGCCGGAATCACCGTTTTTGCTTTGGCGGGATTTAGAGCGGCGCCGCTGACGCCGGCGCTTTGGCTGTTTCTTGGGGGCGTCATCCCCCACTGTTCCATCGCCATCTCCATCTTTTGGAGTATCCACCATATATATGTCATATGACGAGGTGGCCTTCCAGCGCCCTACAGGTGCTGGTTCCTGTTCGTCTCCTACATCGTCGTCCATGCCGTCGATGTCTTCGGAGTCGAAGTCAAGCATGTCGGTTAGATCGTCGAAAGTGGCTACAAAGTGGGTGGTGGGTGGGCTTTGAATTTCCTCATCGTCCGTATTCCACCCTCGCTGACCGTAGTCCAGCCAGGGGCTCTCCTGATAAAGAGAGAGACTTTAGAGAATTCAGGATGTCGCCGAAGGGCGAGTGCTGAAAGATGTCCGCGGCGGTGAACTCCATTATCGACGCCCAATCGGATTCGATTGGCAGGGGCGCGGGGGGCTCAGAGTTCGGAGAGGAATCCGGCTCCTCGGAGTCACGAGCCATGCGGAGTGCGGGGCTGGAGTCCGGCTCAATCGCCTCTGAGATCGCAGCCCCTGAGGCAGCATCCAACCGCTGATCCTCGATTGGCGCAGTAGGCTCCGAATCAATAGTCAAAACCGATGCGTGCGCGGCCTCCAACTCGCTGTTCGGCGGCAGAGCTATATCATGCCCCTCGAGACAGTGCGGCGCGCTCGGCTGTGGCTCGAATCCGTCGAAGATCAAGTCTCCGCGGATGTCAGCCGTATAGTTTAAGCTTCCAAACCTGACTTGATGGCCAGGGGCGTAGCTTTCGATCTGCTCCAGGTGGCCGAGCGAATTGGCCCGCAGAGCGAAGCCGCCGAAGACGAAGATCTGTCCGGGGAGAAAAGTCTCCCCCTGGACTGCATCGTTGTTGGTGATCAACGGAGCCATCGGGCCTAAAGGCGACGACACAGAGGAACTCTCAATGAAAGCACCAATGTCGGTGTCAAAACCGGCGGATCTCGGGTAGGGGGTCCCAAACTGTGCGTCTAGGCCGGATGGTAACAGGAGACAGGGAACACTTTGTTTTACCCAGGTTCGGGCCCTCTCGATGGAGGTAATACCCTACTCCTGCTTGATTAATATTGATGATATGGGTAGTACAAGAGTAGATCTACCACGAGATCAAGGAGTCTAAACCCTAGAAGTTAGCCTATGGTATGATTGTTGTGTATGGAGTTGATTGCCTACGGACTACAACCCTCCGGTTTATATAGACACCGGATAGGGTTAGGGTTACACAAAGTTGGTTACAATGGTAGGAGATCTGGAATATCCGCATCGCCAAGCTTGCCTTCCACGCCAAGGAAAGTCCCATCCGGACACGGGACGAAGTCTTCAATCTTGTATCTTCATAGTCTAGGAGTCCGGCTGAAGGTATAGTCTGGCTACCCAAACACCCCCTAATCCAGGACTCCCTCAGCTTGCGTCACGGGCACCTCGTGAGGTACCCCGCCTTGACCTCTCCGCCTCCTCACGAGCCAGCCTGATGAGGCCGTGCCTGAGGAAGCTCCGTGTCATCCGCCCCGTGAGGCTTGGCCCCTCGCGAGGGTCTTGGCTCTGTGTTGATGAAGATGGGCCGTGCTGGCCCCCCTTTGAGCCACACCGCAGGCCGCAGGCAGGCAAGTCTGGGGACCCCCGTTCCCAGAACGTCGATAGTAGCCCCCGGGCCCAAGGCGCGCCCGGACTTGGCCGTGCGGGGAGGCGAA
The DNA here is from genome assembly GCF_056163025.1 of Triticum urartu. Classification (NCBI taxonomy): domain Eukaryota; kingdom Viridiplantae; phylum Streptophyta; class Magnoliopsida; order Poales; family Poaceae; genus Triticum; species Triticum urartu. The sequence goes on along the minus strand of NC_141875.1, from coordinate 652,477,042 downwards.
AGGGCAAGGGCGAAGCGCCGCGGGCCCTAACCGCCTGCGGCCTTGGGCGCCGTGTGGTGGTTGATTGGACGTGAGCGCCTCAGCAACCGTGCGAGTTGATAAAGGATCGGCATCTGCCTAGGCTTTGCTTTTTTGCTTTCTCCGGTTGCTGCTCAGATCCCCTTTCTTGCGCCTCTCCTTCCTTCCTCCAAAATTTCCAGATCTACTCCGACCGCGTGACCTAGGAAGCCATGGCGCCTCGTCAGTCCCCGGCCGGAGCTTGGTACTCGTCTGCCCTGGACTCGCCGAACGTGTCGGAGGCAAGCCTCGCCTGGTTGCGCCGGATGGCGGAGGCACGGGGCATCGACGGGGCGAAGGTGTTCAAGGCCGGCTCCGCCACCCCTGAGGGCCAAGGGAGCACCTTCTATCCGTTCTTCGTAAGCGCCATTGCTGCTGGCTTGGTGCCTCCCTTCTCCGAGTTCTTCTTCTCTGTCCTCCGCCATTATAAGCTACAGGCTCTGCATCTCCACCCCAACTCTGTCCTTCTCCTGGAAATCTTCGCCTATTACTGCAAGGCTCACGTAGGGGTGCAGCCCTCAGTGGCCTTACTGCGCCACTACTTCTACCTCCGGACCTCTCACGGTCCTGCTTCCGCATGCGCGAGCTTCATCGCGTACGGTGGCGCCATTGCCATTTCGAACCCCGGGAAAAGGATTGAGGGCTTCAGGAGCAAGTGGGTCTTGGCAAATGCTGGGCGCATCCACCCTCGGCTGATCTTGCCCATGGAGCAACCCACAAGCTCCAGCAATTGGGGTCGAGCGGAGCTCGCGGACCCCCATGCGAAGCTGGTGTTGGAGAAGATGGACGCGGATCTGAGGCCGGCCAACATGGCGGCGGCGAAGCTGACCGGCGCGTCGCTGCTGAGGGAATTCCTGGAGCACCAGCTGGCTCCGCTTCAGCAGTACTCACTTCCGATGTGGAGGCCCCATCCGAGCCCCGTGGCCTTGGCCGACGAAGATCTGGCTACGGTCCTCCAATCTCTGGTCGGGGGCGATGTGGCGAGGTTGGAGGGCGCTCCTACGCCCTTGATCCTCCGTGACGACTGGGAGCAGGTAGTGGAGTCCATGCCCGTCTTCAACGGGGACGGGCCCGTGCCCATGGAAACTCCCGGAGAATCGGTGGACGTGTCCTCCAACGACTCCAGCGAAGAGGAGGAAGGAGGGGAGCGGGAAAAAGGGCCTGACTCCAAGGCGACTGACGGAGAGTCGAGGGCTCCCCTCCCCCGGCGCAGGTCCCGCGCTCTCCGCCTCTTTCCGAGCGATGACGACGAGGATGACGACGACCAGGGCGGAGGGAGCTTGCCCCCGATCCCGAAGAAGGACAGGGCCGGGCTGATCTCCCGCTGGTCTGCCCCGGCCCCGAGGCGGACCGCAGACGCGCCTTCCGCTCCCGAGCTTCCCAAGGTTGACCCTTCCAGCCGGCTTTCAGGCTTCAAATTTGGCCAGAAGCTGCTTGAGCTCACTGGCGACGACCCGTAAGCGCTTGATCCTTGTCTTTATTTCTTGTTCTGCTGCTGAGGCTTGACGTCCATATCTCTTGGACAGGCTGGTGCCCGCAGCAAAGAAGCCGAAGGGAGCTCCTGAGGTTCCATCCATGGCAGCTCCTCTGCCCGCGAAGGAAGGTGACCGCGATGCATGGGCTTCTCCTGCCCTGTCGTCCTCGCGAGGCCTGGCTGAGCCGGCTAGGGCGAGCTCAGCCCCCATGGCCCAAGTGACTCCCGAGGTGCCTTTGCCTGCTGCCGCCACTACAGCCATTGGGGCGCAGCAGGCTCCGCCTCAGGATGCTGTGGTCGAGCTGCCGCCTTCTCCTCCTGCTCCACCGACTGCTGTCTCTCCGACTCCTCCTGTCGTTCTGGATCGTGCTGCTGCTGAGCTGGACCGGCTGCGGCAGGACCTTCTTGGCGCCGACCCTCGCTTGGTGGCCGGGCGCTTGGAGCTGGCTTCAGGATGGATTTGCTCCGATGCTTCGATTCGGGCGGCGCTGGTCCAGGCCTCGACGACTTGCGATGAGGAGAGGCAGGCCGTCCTTGAGGCGAAGGCCGCTCGTGACGCAGCCCTGGGCGAGGTAGTCGATGTTCGTGGTCACCGCAAGGCGCTGGAGGACGAGCTGCAAGGCCTGCGGGACCATCTCGCGAAAGAGGCCCGCCTTTGCCAAGAGTAGGAAGAAGGCGTGAAGGCTCGCGAGGCGGCCGTCAAGGAGAGGGAGGTCAAGCTCAGGAGGCGCCGTGACCGCCTAGGCGCGCTGGAGCAGGAGTTGGGGGCGAGGAAGGTCGAGCTGGAAAACAAGGCCCAGGTTCTTGCCGAGGACCGCGTGGCCTTCGCGGAGATGGAGGCGAAGGCTCGCTCCTCGCTGAGGACGCTTTACGACAGCGGCCTGGAGTGCCCGCTGGCTGGCACCGAGGACGGCCCCACCAAGCTGCTTCCCTTCCTGCTTCGCGCTCTTGAAGATGTCGCCCTTGGCCTTGGCCCCACGGCCGAGGCCGAGGCGCGTGTCCTGTCTTCTGCAGCGCTGACGCGGGTCCTCACCCACATCTACCTTCGCGATCCCGGCGTCGACCTCAACAGCCTACTGGAGCCAGTAAGCGGCGAGCGTGCCGCTGCCGCTGCCGAGGCCATGAAGGGTCGCGCGGAGGCTCTGCTGGGGAAGTTCCGGGCCTTCAGCACCAAGCCGAAGCAAGGCGCTGCCGACCCCGCTGCTCCATGAGGCGAACCCACTCCGCGCTGCTCCATCGCCGATAAGTGACTCCGTTGTGGCTCCCGTCCTGCCTTTAATTCCTGCACATGTATCATGCCTCGGGGAGGCATTTAAACTTGCATTTGGCATTGAGATAACAGTGTGGACTGTAATATTTGCTTTTGAATTCCTTGAAATTTACGCTTTTCCTTCCTACTTGCTTATGTTCTATGCCGACAGAGCCCGGCCGCGCGCGTACCTCACCCAGCGTTAGCCCTGGCCGGAAACCATGGACGGGACTAAGGAGTGAGGGGCTACGTGACAAGTTAGGCTCCTAAGTCGCGATGCTCAGGAGTCCCCCTTGGCGCACGAACAACAAGTAGGGAGGTGTGATGTGGGTGGATCTACCGTTCTACGTCTGCAGAGCCCGACCGCGCGCATACCTCAACCGCCGTTAGCCTTTCGGAACTAAGGAGTGAGGGGCTACGTGACCAGTTAGGGTCCTGAGTCGCGATGCTCAGGAGTCCCCCTTGACGCTCAAACGGCCTTCGTACCTTGGCTCCGCTCGGGGAGAGACGCACGACGAACCAGGCCCGAGGGGGCCTGGCTGGGCGGCGTGCGTCTGGGTGTGACCCAGGCGCAGCCCCCGTGCCCAGCCCCCTCGCGCGGCACTCCCGAGGGGAGGCGTTACGATGAGGCTAGACACTGAGCTCTGGGCTCCCTGAGGTTGATGCGGCCTGGGGGCCACCCTCAGTTGTTTATCACCAGCGCGGAGCATAGCACTTCCGTATGTGTACGGGCATAGCCGCTCCTCGGCAGTGTCATCAGCCAGCGCGGAGCATGGTGCTTCCACTGGTACGTGAGAGGGGGCTCCCCTCCGGGAGGAGCCCCCGGGGCGTGTACAGCCCCGCCCTGACACGTGGCTGGCACGGTAGGGCCTGGCGAGGTGTATCTGGGCACTCATGAGCCAGCGCGGGACTCACGGGGCCCTACCTCTAGGCGGGTTGCGCCTGGCACTGGGCCTTATCTTGTGATGTGTACCTACAAATTTGGTTAGATGCCGGCACTCTACGTCCTCGGGTCCTGGCCCTCGAGCTGGTCTCAGCCGTCGCTGGTATGCCAGGTCGCGATGCCGTGGACAAGGCCAGAGGGTGAGGGCTGGAGAGCCAGTAAGAGCCCTGAGTCGCGATGCTCAGGTACCCCCCCCTTTAACGTGCAAGTGGTCGGCATGGAGAAGAAGAGGTGCCGTGGACCGGCATCAAATAATCAAGCATGGTGGGTCAAACACATAGCCGGAAATAAACGCAAAAGGGATACATGCCGCTGGGTCTGGCCCAAGCGACTTGGGGATGATGCAGCCCGAGGGGCGCCCCCAACAAAGTAAGCTAATAACATGAAATAAAAGGGATACATGCCGCAGGGACGGACAGACGCGGCCTGGGAATAATGCAGCCCTGGGGGGCGCTCCCAGCTAGGAATGAAACTTGGAAGATGTCACCTGATGATGTTGAGGACGAAGGAGTGTTGGTGCAGCAGACTCGGTGGGCTGCGGAAGCCGATCCTCACGAGCCCCCAGGCCCAGGGGCCTCGGGAGGCTCCAGAGGTGCTGGTGGCTCCTCGCGGACCATCTCCATCTCCGCCAGGGTTGTGGAACGCCTGGCCTCTTGAGCCTCCATGATACCCCTCATGAGGCGCTGGTACGTGGCAGCCGCGTTCGGCAAGCCGTAAGGCATGCGAACGTAGCTGTGGGGTGGACCTTCGCAGTGCCCCACTCGCGAGGGCCAGAGGCGCTCCAGAGAGGCGACTCGATTGAGCCCTGGTATGTCGATGCAGACGCGCAGCCCACCATCCTCGCCTGGATGGGGAGCCACAGCTGGTAGGCGGCGGCTGCCTTTCATGACTCTTGACTCCTGTAGCTCCTGAATGGCCTTGCTGACGAACTCCTGAGGGTCTAGCTCTCCTTGCCTTACTCCTTCTTGAGGGAAACGTGCTTCGAAACACGCCTCCATGTGGTGCCCAAGCGCCTCCCTCGTGACCTTAGCCAGGTCGGTGGCCCTCCAGGGGAGAGCCCCCGAGCCCTGCCTGAGGAGGGCGCCAGGCGCGCTTTCCTATATGATGGAAGGAGGTTCCCCCTGGGCAGGCGCGGGCCCTGAGGGGCCTGCCTCCTGAGGGGCCGGGCCGGACGATGTCTTCTTCTTCTTGGGGGTGGTCTCGGGAAGCCTCCTGCTTCCGCGATATGGGTCTTCCAGTGACGCGGCCTGAAAGGCTCGTTCCAGGGAACACACCGCGTCCTTCTCTTCACAGGGCACAGTGATGACTCCGCCACTTCCTGGCATCTTGAGGACGTTGTAGCCGTGGTGAGTTACGGCCATGAACTTGGCCAGCGCTGGGTACCCAAGGATGGCATTGTACGGCAGGCGAATGTGAGCGATGTCGAAGTCGATGAGCTCGGTGCGGTAGTTGTCGCGTGCCCCGAAGGTGACAGGGAGGCGGACCTGCCCAATCGGGACCGTGGAGCCGTCAGTGACTCCGGAGAAAGGCTTGGTTGGCTGAAGCTGGCTGTAGGGCACTTGGAGATTGTTGAATGTTTCCACGGACAGGACGTTGAGCCCTACCCCGCCATCGATGAGGGTCCTGGTGACCACCACATTGCTGATGATTGGGGAACAAAGCATCGGGAGGACTCCGGCTGTAGCCGCACACTTGAGCTGATCTGCTGAGCTGAACGTGATGGCGCACTCCGACCACTTGAGAGGGCGCGTGGTTTCGAGCTTGGGGAGGACTGCATTCACTTCGCGGGCGAACTACTTGAAGATGCGTTGAGAGGCTGGGGCTTGAGCCCCGCCCAGGATGCAGGCGATCGCGCATGGCTCCTGGAAGCCCCCAGCCCCCTCGTCCTGATGGCGGTCCTCGTTTCTCCTTGGCTGTGGCGGCAGCGGAGGGAGGCCTGCGTTGCCTTGCGGGCGATCCTCACGAGGCTGATCCCTCCAGTCTCCCTCGCGAGGCGGGTCTTGCCAGCGATCCTCGCGAGGTCGATCGCGCCACCCTTGGCGCGGGCAGCGGTCTTCCCAGCGTCCTGCGTTCCTTCCTCCTCCTCGACCGTAGCCCCGGTCACCGCAGTCGGGATGACGGCCGATCCTTCCTTCTCGCACGGCTCGGAGCTCTTGACATTCGTTGGTGTTGTGGGTGTGGAGGTCGTGGTACACACAGTACCGACTGCCCTTGGAAGATTCGGGCTGATCTCTGCCCCGCTTGGTGTCTGGTTCTACCGCGAGCACGGCAGCCCCCTTGCGCTTCACATCCTTGGCCTTGGGCTTCTTCTCTTCTGGGTCTGCGGCAGGCAGCTCGAGGAGGGAGAGACGCCCTTCCTCATCCCTGGCGCACTTGGTTGCCAAGTTGAACAACTCCAAGGAAGTGCACAAGTCTTCATGCATCGCCAGCTCCTCCTTCATCTTGACATCGCGCATGCCGTCGGAGAAGGCTGAGATGATGGCCTCCTCGGTCACCTTGGGAATCTTGAGGCATGCGTTGTTGAAGCGCTGGATGTACTTCTGCAGGGTCTCTCCGGGTTGTTGCTTGATGCAACGCATGTCGCTCACGGCGGGTGGCCGGTCGCGAGTACCTTGGAAGTTGGCGATGAAGCGGGTGCGCATCTCGTCCCAGGAGGAGATCGTGCCTGGAGCCAGGTTCAGGAGCCAGGTGCGGGCCCCATCCTTGAGCACCATGGGAAACCAGTTCACCATGACCTTCTCGTCTCCGTTGGCAGCTTCGATGCCCAGCTCATAGAGCTGGAGGAACTCCACAGGGTCGGCCGTGCCGTCGTAACGAGGAGGCAAGTCTGGATTGAACTTGCCGGGCCACGCGACGCTGTGTAGCTCGATGGTGAAGGCACGGCAGCCTGCTGTGGCCACGGGAGGCCTTGGGTGGCGGAGAGCTTGGTCTTGCATGTCCCCACGCGTTGCAGCTGGGAGCAGCACGGGGTCTTGACGTGCGGGAGCAGGAGCATGGTCGCGACGTGCTAGAGCAGGGAGCGCCCGGGCAGCTTCTTGCGGGCGAGGGACTTCTTGGCAGCTCTGCTCTTGCCGCGCTGGCACCTGACGGAGCGGGTTCCGCCCAGGGGCCACACACCTTGGAGCCATGGCGCCTTCTTGAGGAGGAGGTGGCTGGGGCGCCGCGGGAGCTTCATCGCCCGCGCGGGGCGGGGTGCGGTGCAGCGGAACGGACGACGCAGGAGAGCCCCCTGCGGCACAGACGAGCTCGGCGATGCGGTCGAGCCATTCTTCGTAGACGTCGTCGACGGGACGGTAGCGCAGGAGCTCGTTTGCTGCGATGAGTGCAGCTCGAGCCTCCATGGGTGCACGGAGCGCGCGGGACGAAGAACCAGCTAGGGTGAGCGAGGGAGTAGCGGTGCGGCTGTCTTGCCGCACGGACGGATGCTGAGACGACGCTTGCTGCTCGTCCCCCGCCAGGCCGGTGGCGGCGTTAACGGCAGGTGACGGGGAACGGCGAGGACGCTCACCAACAGGAGCCGTCTGGGCGACGCGGGAAGCGAGAGCAGCCCGGCGCTCGGCGCAGGCCCGACGAGCGTCAGACATGGACGCGATGGTCGGAGGAGAACGGGGTGGTGGAAGACGAGTTCCGGCGCACCCCCTACCTGGCGCGCCAAATGTCGAATTTAGGGTTCCGGCAGACCCTTGAGGTTCGAACACTGGGGTGCGTGCGGAGATTTCGCCTTCTACCTACCTGCACCCCTCCTCCACGCTAAGATCTAAGCTATGGAAAGAATAGCACAAGAGACACAGGGTTTATACTGGTTCGGGCCACCGTTGTGGTGTAATACCCTACTCCAGTGTGTGGTGTGGTGGATTGCCTCTTGGGCTGATGATGATGAGCAATACAAGGAAGAATAGCCTCGCGAGGGTCTGTTCTTGGCTGGGGGGATGAACTGCTAGGAGGAGTTCAGTCACCCTTCTCTCTCTCTCTCTCTCTTCTCGATTCTCTCTCTGATTTCGATCCCTTTCTGATTCCGTTTTTCCGATCCCCCTCCCCTAGGGGTGGCTAGTCCTATTTATAGGCAAAGGCCCTGGGCCTCTTCCCAAATATTGAGCGGGAAGGGCGCCAACAATTGGCCATTTTGAAGGGGAACATCTGGTACACTTATCCTGACTAAAGTTGGTCCTCGCCTGCCAAAGGCTCTGGCGGTGACGCTGGCTTGCGCTCCACAATGACTTCCTCCCTGCCGTTGGACTGGTCTTGGTCTCGTTGCACCGAAACAGGTGCCTTTGCTTGATGCTCTCGCCTGCGCTTGCTCCCTTTGCACCAAAGAGGAAAGGAGGACTCTGCGCGGGCTGGCGCCCTCCTGGCACCCTTGGTCGTCATGGCTTGCGTCACGGGCACCTCGTGAGGTACCCCGCCTTGATCTCTCCGCCTCCTCGCGAGCCAGCCTGATGAGGCCGTGCCTGAGGAAGCTCCGTGTTGTCCGCCCCGCGAGGCTTGGCCCCTCGCGAGGGTCTTGGGTCTGTGTTGATGAAGATGGGCCGTGCTGGGCCCCCCTTTGAGCCACGCCGCAGGCCGCAGGTAGGCAAGTCTGGGGACCCCCGTTCCCAGAACGCCGACAGGCACAACCCACCAGGGCGCGCCTCCCTCCAAGCGCGCCCAGGTGGGTTGTCCCCACCTGGTGGCCCCGCTGACTCCAACCCTAATACTATAAAATCACATATTTGGAGAAAAAAACAGGGAGAAAGAATTATCGCATTTCACGAGACGGAGCCGCCGCCACCTCTTGTTCTTCATCGGGAGGCCAAATCTAGAGTCCATTTGGGGCTCCGGTGAGGAGGATCTTCAATCTTCGTCATCACCAACCCTTCTCCATCGCCAATTCCATGATGCTCCCCACCAGGAGTGAGTAATTCCTTCGTAGGCTCGCTGGTTGGTGAGGAGTTGGATGAGATTCATCATGTAATCAAGTTAGTTTTGTTAGGGCTTGATCCCTAGTATCCATTATGTTCTGAGATTGAAGTTGCTATGACTTTCCCATGCTTAATGCTTGTCACTTTGGGCTCGGGTGCCATGATTTTAGATCTGAACCGTTTATTTTATCACCATTATATCTATGTTCTAGATCCGATCTTGCACTTTATAGTCACCTACTACATGTTATGATCCGGCAACCCCGGAGTGACAATAGTCGGGACACTTCTCGGTGATGGCCGTAGTTTGAGGAGCTCATGTATTCACCGTGTGTTAATGCTTCGTTCCGGTTCTCTATTAAAAGGATGCCTTAATATCCCTTAGTTTCCAATAGGACCCCGCTGCCATGGGAGGGTAGGACAAAAGATGTCATGCAAGTTCTTTCCATAAGCACATATGACTATTTACAGAATACATGCCTACATTATATTTATGAACTGGAGCTAGTGCCGTATCGCCCTAGGTTATGACTGTTATATATGAATATCATCCAACGAATTCACCGATCCAATGCCTACGAATTTATCTTATATTGTTCTTGCTAAGTTACTACTGCTACTGTTACTATTGCACTTGCTACAAAATCATTGCTATCACTGTTACCGTTACTATTGCTATTGCTACTACTATCAAAGCTATCATACTACTTTGCTACTGATCACTTTGCTGCAGATAATTAACCTCCAGGTGTGGTTGAATTGACAACTCAACTGCTAATACCTGCAAATATTCTTTGGTTCCCCTTGTGTCGAATCAATAAATTTGGGTTGAATACTCTACCCTTGAAAACTGTTGCGATCACCTATACTTATGGGTTATCAGGTATCGACCTATGAATGAGTTGCTGGATTGTGTTCTGCCCTGTGTCACTGAAGATATGAATGTGGTTATTGAGAAAGACTATGTGTCTGAGCAAGTTAAATGGGAATTATTTGATATGGCACCGTCAAAGGGACCGGATGTTGATGAGTTTTCCGCAGGATTTTATCAGTGACATTAGGATGTTCTAGGCGATGATATCGCTCATGCCATGTTGGAGTTCTTGATTGCAGAGAACTATCATTGGGTCCAATTGACAAGACAATTAGTTGATCCCCAAGGTACGGTACCCACAAAAATCTCTCAAATTTGACTGACTGTGTTGTGTCATGTTTTGTACAGAACTGTAGTAACATGCGAGTAAGTGATATGTCTCAAATGTATCTATAATTTTTGATTGTTTCACGCTATTAAAATATCACTTTTATATACTTTTATAGCAATTTATATGATTTTCTGGGCTAACCTATTAATCTATTAACATAGTTTTAATAGCGTGAAACAACTGCCATAGCCCTGGGCGCCCCTTTATGGCCCCCTGTGTGCCCACTAGGGTTCTTCATCTCATGACGGTCCTTCACACTTTTATTTCACAAATAAAATCCAAGATTTTCTGGATGTCTCCGGAACCCATTCCAATGACCACGATAACTTTCCATATATAGATCCAGACTGTCCGAAATCATGTCATACCTTTCTGGAATTCCCAGAACCCTTTTGGAACCATTCAAAACACTCCTGAACTAACCGAAACTCTTTTGGTGCTCTTTTAACCCATTTCTCCGATAATAAGGACTAGAACCAATTAAGCGTGTGGCCCTATAGGTTTGGAAATAAACGGACATGACCCGGAACCCCTTCCGGTCAATAGTGAACAGCGGGATCTGGACACCCTTATTAAATCCCGTATATTCACAAAGTTCTCAAGTGATACTATGTTTATGAATACCATTCTGTTTGCTTCGCGATACGTTTACGAAACCCGGTGAGAGATTAACGGATCCCCGTGACCAATGATAAGTCCATTTTGCATCATGCTTTTATATTGATATTTATTGTATTATGGGCTATTATTACACATTATATCACAATACTTATGCCTATTCTCTCTTATTTCATAAGGTTTACATGAAGAGGGAGAATGCCGTCCGCTGGAATTCAACTGATGATCAATCAAAGACCACTTTTACTTGCCCTTTCGGTACTTTTGCTTATAGATGTATGCCTTTTGGTTTATGTAATGCACCTACTACCTTTCAAAGATGCATGATGTCTATATTCTCTGATTTTTGTGAAAAGATTTGTGAGGTTTTCATGGACGATTACTCCGTCTATGGATCCTCTTTTGATGATTTCTTAAGCAACCTTGATCGAGTTTTGCAGAGATGTGAAGAAACTAACCTTGTATTGAATTGGGAGAAGTGCCACTTTATGGTCAATGAAGGTATTGTCTTGGGGCATAACATTTTTGAAAGGGGCATTGAAGTTGATAAAGCTAAAGTTGATGCTATTGAAAATATGTCGTGTCCCAAGGACATCAAAGGTATAAGAAGTTTCCTTGGCCATGCTCGCTTTTATAGGAGGTTCATTAAGGACTTCCAAAAATTTCTGGGCCTCTGACTAATTTATTACAAAAAGATATACCATTCGTCTTTGATGATGATTGTGTAGAAGCATTTGAAATACTTAAGAAAGCATTAATCTCTGCACCTATCGTTCAGCCACCTGATTGGAATTTACCTTTTGAAATTATGTGTGATGCTAGCGATTATGTTGTAGGTGCTGTTCTACGGCAAAGAGTTGACAAGAAATTAAATGTTATTCAATATGCTAGTAAAACTCTAGACAATGCCCAGAGAAATTATGCCACTACTGAAAAAGAATTTTTAGCAGTTATATTTGCTTGTGATAAGTTCAGACCTTATATTGTTGATTCTAAAGTAACTATTCACACTGATCATGCTGCTATTAAGTATCTTATGGAAAAGAAAGATGCTAAACCTAGACTTATTAGATGGGTTCTCTTGCTACAAGAATTTGATTTACATATTATTGATAGAAAGGGAGCTGAGAACCCCGTTGCAGATAACTTGTCTAGGTTAGAAAATGTTCTTGATGACCCACTACCTATTGATGATAGCTTTCATGATGAACAAGTAATGTCATAAATGCTTCTCATACTACTCCATGGTATGCTGATTATGCTAATTACATTGTTGCTAAATTTATACCACCTAGTTTCACATACCAGCAAAACAAAAAGTTTTTCTATGATTTAAGACATTACTTGGGATGACCCACATCTTTATAAATAAGGAGTAGATGGTGTTATTAGGCGTTGTGTACCTGAGCATGAACAGGAACAGATCCTACGCAAGTGTCAGTCCGAAGCTTATGGAGGAGACCACGCTGGATATATAACTGCACATAAGGTATTGCAATCCGGTTTTTATTGGCCTACTCTCTTCAAGGATGCCCGTAAGTTTGTCTTATCTTGTGATGAATGTCAAAGAATTGGTAATTTGTAGACGTCAAGAAATGCCTATGAATTATTCACTTGTTATTGAACCATTTGATGTTTGGGACTTTGATTATATGGGACCGTTTCCTGCCTCTAATGGATATACACATATTTTAGTTGCCGTTGATTACGTTACTAACTGGGTAGAAGCTATTCCAACTAGTAGTGCTGATCATAACACCTCTATTAAGATGCTTAAAGAAGTTATTTTTCCAAGGTTTGGAGTCCCTAGATATTTAATGACTGATGGTGGTTCACATTTTATTCATGGTGCTTTCCGTAAAATGCTTGCTAAGTATGATGTTAATCATAGAATTGCATCTCCTTATCACCCACAGTCTAGTGGTCCAAGAAACTTGATGATGCATTATGAGCCTATAGAACTGCATATAAAAATCCTATGGGTATGTCTCTGTATAAAATGGTTTATGGAAAAGCATGCCACTTACCTCTCGAACTAGAACATAAGGCATATTGGGCTATTAAAGAGCTCAACTATGATTTCAAACTTCCCGGTGAGAAGAGGTTATTTGACATTAGCTCACTTGATGAATGGAGAACCCAAGCCTATGAGAATGCCAAGTTGTTTAAAGAAAAAGTTAAAAGATGGCACGACAAAAGGATACAAAAGCGTGAGTTTAATGTAGGTGATTATGTATTGTTATACAACTCTCGCTTAAGATTTTTTGCAGGAAAACTTATCTCGAAATGGGAAGGTCCTTACATTATCAAGGAGGTCTATCGTTTCGGCGCCATAAAAATCAACAACTTCGAAGGCACAAATCCGAAGGTGGTGAACGGTCAAAGAATCAAACATTATATCTCAGGTAATCCTATAACTGTTGAAACCAATGTTATTGAAATCGTAACCCCGGTGGAATACATAAGGGAAACTTTCCAGAACGTTTCAGACTCCGAAAAGGAAGAGGTATGTGGTACGGTAAGTAAACCGACTCCAAAACAATTCTAATGGCAATTTTTCTCCGTTATGGAATATTTAGAAAAATAGAAAAATAAGAAGCAGTCCGGGAAGGACACAAGGGCTCCACGAGGGTGGAGGGCGCGCCCTACCCCCTGGGCGCGCCCCCTACCTCGTGGGCACCTCGTGTGCTCTCCGAACTCCGTTTTGTTGTACGATACGTATTTTGGTCGGTGAAAATTCATTATATAATCTCCCGAAGGTTTTGACTCCTGTATCACGCAAATATCCTCTGTTTTCATTTCGAGCTATTTTCCTGACAGATCTAGATCATCATGACGTCCCCAAGTGCCCCCAAGGACAAGTTCTTCGAGAAGGTCATCAACCCCTACCTCGCGAAGGTGCTGTAACACCCTCAAACCATTGAGATGCGTGATGGGTTGCTTCACATCCGCGATGTTGAGGGACCAAGGAGGACCGGAAGCATGGAGACGAGGCTCGAAGCAATGGAGCAACAAGTTTTCAAGTGCCAGGGGATGGTGGAACAAGGACTCAACACCAACCATATGATGATCGCGGAGTTCACCAACAACCACAAGCTGGATGCCAAGAACATTGGGGAGACCATCTTCAAGCTTCACGAGAAGATCGAGCACCTCCAAGCCCAAATCTATGACCTGCAAAACCAAAACTGGGAGTATAAATATAGATTCAAGAGGATGAGTTTGGCTGCAGATTTGAGGATCCCGGAGACTCGTTCATCCTTCTAGGATGATGAGCCTATGCCTTGGAAGATGGACGACAAGCCTACTTCATCATCACCACCATCTTCTTCACCAATAAAGGAGACATAATCATATGGGTATGGGCACTCCCCTTGGCAACTGCCAAGCTTGGGGGAGGTGCCCCGGTATCGTATCACCATCACATCTCTATCTTTATCATTTTTCTTAGTTCGATCCTTTTAGTAATATCTTGATCTAGTAGAATAAAGTTCTTGGTATGATCTAGTTTTGAGTTTTGCTTTATGATCCCTCTATGTAATCAAGTCCATGAGCTATATAATAAAGATTAGTGTTAGTCAAGGGCTTGATTGTCTTGGTATGATCTTGAGTGAATAAAAGAAAAAGAAAGAATAAAAAGAAATTAAAAGAGATCATATTGATCTTATGAAGAGTAATGACTTCACATAGAAAGAGTATGATGATTAAAAGTTGTTGAGAGTTGACAAACATAGCTTTGGTCATCGTTGCAATTAATAGGAAGTAATAAAGAAAGAGAGGTTTCACATATAAATATACTATCTTGGACATCTTTTATGATTGTGAGCACTCATTAAAATATGACATGGTAAAGAGTTTATGTTGGACAAGGAAGACAACGTAATGGGTTATGTTTTCTTATATCTGAAATAAAGTATATTGTCATGGATCATCCAACATGTTGAGCTTGCTTTTCCCCCTCATGCTAGCCAAATTCTTTGCACCAAGTAGAGATACTACTTGTGCTTCCAAATACCCTTAAACCCAGTTTTGCCATGAGAGTCCACCATATCTACCTATGGATTGAGTAAGATCCTTCAAGTAAGTTGTCATTGGTGCAAGCAATAAAAATTGCTCTCTAAATATGTATGATTGATTGGTGTGGAGGAAATAAGCTTTATACGATCTTGTGATGTGGAAGAAATAAAAGCGACGGATCTATATCACAAGTGGCAATATAAAGTGACGTTCTTTCACATCAAGATTTTGTGCATCCAACCCTGAAAGCGCATGACAACCTCTGCTTCTCTCTGCGAAGGTCCTATCTTTTACTTTTATCTCCTACCTTATGCAAAAGTCTTGGTGATCTTCACCTTTCCTTTTTACATTTTATCCTTTGGCAAGCTCAGTGTGTTGGAAAGATCCTAATATATATATATATATATATATATATCTAATTGGATGTAAGTTAGCATGAGCTATTATTGTTGACATTACCCTAGAGGTAAAAGGTTGGGAGGCGAAACTATAAGCCCCTATCTTTCTCTGTGTCCGATTAAGACTCCGTAACCACAAGTATTGCGTGAGTGTTAGCAATTGTGAAAGACTACTTGATAGTTGAGTATGTGGGCTTGCTGAAAAGCTATGACATAGACTCTTTCCGATGTTATGATAAATTGTAATTGCTTCAATGACTGAGATTATAGGGCTCTGGCGGAGCTGTTCTGCCGGGGACACTTCCCTCCGGGAGGGGGAAATCATCGCCATCGTCATCACCAACGCTCCTCTCATCGGGAGGGGGCCAATATCTATCAACATCTTCACCATCACCATCTCCTCTCAAACCCTAGTTCATCTCTTGTATCCAATTCTTGTCTCCAAGTCTGGGATTGGTACTTGTAGGTTGCAGTAGTGTTGATTACTCCTTGTAGTTGATGCTAGTCAGTTTATTTGGTGGAAGATCATATGTTCAGATCCTATATGCATACTAATACCCCTCTGATTATCGACATGAATATGCTTTGTGAGTAGTTACGTTTGTTCCTGAGGACATGGGAGAAGTCTTGCTATTAGTAGTCATGTGAATTCGATATTTTGATGAGATGTATGTTGTCTCTCCTCTAGTGGTGTTATGTCAACATCAACTACATCACACTTCACCATTATTTGGGCCTAGAGGAAGGCATTGAGAAGTAATAAGTAGATGATGGGTTGCTAGAGTGACAGAAGCTTAAACCCTAGTTTATGCGTTGCTTCGTAAGGGGCTGATTTGGATCCATATGTTTCATGCTATGGTTAGGTTTACCTTAATACTTCTTTTGTAGTTGCGGATGCTTGCAATAGGAGTTAATCATAAGTGGGATGCTTTTCCAAGTAAGGACAACACCCAAGCATCGGTCCACCCACATATCAAATTATCAAAGTACCGAACGCGAATCATATGAATGTGATGAAAACTAGCTTGACGATAATTCCCATGTGTCCTTGGGAGCGCTTTCTTCTATATAAGAGTTTGTCCAGGCTTGTTATTTGCTACAAAAAGGATTGGGCCACCTTGTTGCACTTTATTTACTTTTTTTACTTGTTGCTTGTTACAAATTATCTTATCACAAAACTATTTATTACCTATAATTTCAGTGCTTGCAGAGAATACCTTGCTGAAAACCGCTTATCATTTCCTTCTGCTCCTCGTTGGGTTCGACACTCTTACTTATCGAAAGGACTACGATAGATCCCCTATACTTGTGGGTCATCAATTTCCTTATATCATGGTACATGTTTATTATTCATGCTAGAATTGTATTAACCGGAAACTTAGTACATGTGTGAATACATAGACAAACAGAGTGTCACTAGTTTGCCTCTACTTGACTAGCTCGTTGAATCAATGATGGTTATGTTTCCTAACCAGAGACATGAGTTGTCATTTGATTAATGGGATGACGTCATTAGAGAATGATGTGGTTGACTTGACCCATCTGTTAGCTTAGCATGATGATCGTTTAGTTTATTGCTATTGCTTTCTCCATAACTATATATGTTCCTATGACTATGAGATCATGCAGATCCCGAATATCGGAGGAACACTTTGTGTGCTACCAAACGTCACAACGTAACTGGGTGATTATAAAGGTGCTCTACAGGTGTCTCCGATGGTGTTTGTTGAGTTGGCATGGATCAAGATTAGTATTTGTCACTCCGATTGTCGGAGAGGTATATCTGGGCCCTCTCGGTAATGTACATCACTATAAGCCTTGCAAGAAATGTAGCTAATGAGTTAGTTATGAGATGTAGCATTACGGAACGAGTAAAGAGACTTGTCAGTAACGAGATTCAACTAGGTATTGAGATACCGACGATCGACAAAGGGAACAACGTATATCGTTATGCGGTTTGACCGATAAAGATCTTCGTAGAATATGTAGGAACCAATATGAGCATCCAGGTTCCGCTATTGGTTATTGACCGGAGACATGTCTCGGTCATGTCTACATAGTTCTCGAACCTATAGGGTCCGCATGCTTAACGTTCGGTGACGATCGGTATTACGAGTTTATGTGTTTTGATGTACCGAAGGTAGTTCGGAGTCCCAGATTTGATCACGGACATGATGAGGAGTCTCGAAATGGTTGATACATAAAGATCAATATATTGGAAGCCTATGTTTGGACATTGGAATGGTTCCGGGTGAAATCGGGAGTATACCGGAGCATCGGGAGGTTACTGGAAGTCTGGAACCCCCCAGGAGGTATATGGGCCTTATTGGGCCTTAGTGGAAGAGAGGGAAAAGAAGCAAAGGAGGGGGCGCCCCCCAAGCCCAATCCGAATTGGGAGGGGGCCGACCGCCCTTTCCTTCCTTCTTCCTCCTCCTTCCTTCTCTCCTAGAACCAACATTTTGGAAGGGGGAGAATGCTACTCCCGGTGGGAGTAGGACTCCCTTGGGGCGCTCCTAGAGAGGTCGGCCCCCTCCCCATCCTCCACTCCTTTATATACGGGGGAGGGGGGCACCCCATAGACACACAAGTTGATCATTGATCTCTTAGCCGTGTCTGGTGCCCCCCTCCACCATAATCCACCTCAGTAATATCGTAGCGGTGCTTAGGCGAAGCCCTGTTCTGGTAGCAACATCATCACCGTCATCACGCCGTCGTGCTGACGAAGCTCTCCCTCGAAGCTCTACTGGATCGTGAGTCCACGGGACGTCACCGAGCCGAACGTGTGCAGATCACGGAGGTGTCGTATCTTCGGTACTAGATCGCTCGATTGTCAAGACGTAGGACTACATCAACCGCGTTGTCATAATACTTCCTCTTACGGTCTACGAGGGTACGTAGACGATACTCTCCCCTCTCGTTGCTGGGCATCACCATGATCTTGCGTGTGCATAGGATTTTTTTTGAAATTACTGCGTTCCCCAACAGTGGAATCCGAGCCAGGTTTATGTGTAGATGTTATATGCACGAGTAGAACACAAAGGAGTTGTGGGCGTGGGTATATACATATTGCTTGCCGTCACTACTTCATTCTTGATTCAGCGGCATTGTTGGATGAAGCGGCCCAGACCGACATTACGCGTACGCTTACGTGAGACTAGTTCTACCGACGTGCTTCGCACACAGGTGGCTAGTGGGTGTCTGTTTCTCCAGCTTTAGTTGAATCAGATTCAATGAACATGGTTCTTTCTGAAGATCAAAAAGCAATCACTATACCGCGTTGTGGTTTTTTTGATGCGTAGGTAAGAACGGTTCTTGCTCAGTTCGTAGCAGCCACGTAAAACTTGCAACAACAAAGTAGAGGACGTCTAACTTGTTTTTGCAGGGCATGTTGTGATGTGATATGGTCAAGACATGATGCTAAATTTTATTGTATGAGATGATCATGTTTTGTAACACAGTTATCGGTAACTGGCAGGAGCCATATGGTTGTCGCTTTATTGTATGAAATGCAATCGCCATGTAATTGCTTTACTTTATCACTAAGCGGTAGGCGATAGTCGTAGAAGCAATAGTTGGCGAGACGACAATGATGCTTCGATGGAGATCAAGGTGTCAAGCCGGTGACGATGGTGATCATGACGGTGCTTTGGAGATGGAGATCAAAGGCACAAGATGATGATGGCCGTATCATATCACTTATATTGATTGCATGTGATATTTATCCTTTATGCATCTTATTTTGCTTAGTTCGGCGGTAGCATTATAAGATGATATCTCACTAAATTTCAAGGTATAAGTGTTCTCCCTGAGTATGCACCGTTGCTACAGTTCGTCGTGCCGAGACACCACGTGATGATCGGGTGTGATAAGCTCTACGTTCACATACAACGGGTGCAAGCCAGTTTTGCACACGCGGAATACTCAGGTTAAACTTGACGAGCCTAGCATATGCAGATATGGCCTCGGAACACTGGAGACCGAAAGGTCGAGCATGAATCATATAGTAGATATGATCAACATAGTGGTGTTCACCATTGAAAACTACTCCATCTCACGTGCTGATCGAACATGGTTTAGTTGATATGGATCACGTGATCACTTAGATGATTAGAGAGATGTCTATCTAAGTGGGAATTCTTAAGTAATTTGATTAATTGAATATTAATTTATCATGAACTTGGTACCTGATAGTATTTTGCATGTCTATGTTGTTGTAGATAGATGGCCCATACTGTTGTTCCGTTGAATTTTAATGCATTCCTAGAGAAAGCTAAGTTGAAAGATGATGGTAGCAACTACACGGACTGGGTCCGTAACTTGAGGATTATCCTCATTGATACACAGAAGAATTACGTCCTGGAAGCACCGCTAGGTGACAAACCCCCTGCAGGAGCAACGCCACATGTTATGAACACCTGGCAGAGCAAAGCTGATGACTACATGATAGTTCATTGTGCCATGCTTTACGACTTAGAACCGGGACTTCAATGACGTTTTGAACGTCATGGAGCATATGAGATGTTCCAGGAGTTGAATTTAATATTTCAAGCAAATGCCCGGATTGAGAGATATGAAGTCTCCAATAACTTCTACAGCTGCAAGATGGAGGAGAATAGTTCTATCAGTGAACATATACTCATAATGTTTGGGTACCACAACCACTTGACTCAATTGGGAGTTAATCTTCCTGATGATAGTCTCATTGACAAAGTTCTTCAATCACTGCCACTAAGCTACAAGAGCTTCGTGATGAACTATAATATGCAACAGATGGATAAGATGATTCCTGAGCTCTTCGCGATGCTAAAAGCTGCGGAGGTATAAATAAAGAAAGAGCATCAAGTGTTGATGGTCAATAAGACCACCAGTTTCAAGAAAAATGGTAAAGGGAAGAAGGGGAACTTCAAAAAGAATAGCAAGCCAGTTGCTGCTCAAGTGAAGAAACCCAAGTCTGGACCTAAGCCTGAGAATGAGTGCTTCTACTGCAAAGGAACTGGTCACTGGAAGCGAAACTGCCCCAAGTATTTGGCGGAGAAGGATGGCAAAGTGAAAGGTATATTTGATATACATGTTATTGATGTGTACCTTACTAATGCTCGCAGTAGTGCCTGGGTATTTGATACTGGTTCAGTTGCTAACATTTGCAACTCGAAACAGGGGCTACGGATTAAGCGAAGATTGGCTAAGGACGAGGTGACGGTGCGCGTGGGAAATGGTTCCAAAGTTGATGTGATCGCTGTCGGTACACTACCTCTACATCTATCTTCAGGATTAGTTTTAGACCTGAACAATTGTTATTTGGTGCAAGCATTGAGCATGAACATTATATCTGGATCTTGTTTAATGCGAGACGGTTATTCATTTAAATCAGAGAATAATGGTTGTTCTATTCATATGAGTAATATCTTTTATGGTCATGCACCCTTGATGAGTGGTCTAATTTTACCAAATCTTGATTGTAGTGATACACATGTTCATAGTATTGAAGCCAAAAGATGCAGAGTTGATAATGATAGTGCAACTTATTTGTGGCACTGCCGTTTAGGTCATATTGGTGTAAAGCGCATGAAGAAACTCCATTCTGATGGACTTTTGGAATCACTTGATTATGAATCACTTGGTACATGCGAACCATGCCTCATGGGCAAGATGACTAAAACTCCATTCTCCGGAACAATGGAGCGAGCAACAGAGTTATTGGAAATCATACATACTGATGTATGTGGTCCAATGAACATTGAAGCTCGCGGCGGATATCGTTATTTTCTCACCTTCACAGATAATTTGAGCAGATATGGGTATATCTACTTGATGAAACATAAGTCTGAAACATTTGAAAAGTTTAAATAATTTTAGAGTGAAGTGGAAAATCATCGTAACAAGAAAATTAAGTTTCTACGATCTGATCGTGGAGGTGAGTATTTGAGTTATGAGTTTGGACTTCATTTGAAACAATGCGGAATAGTTTCGCAACTCACGCCACCTGGAACACCACAGCATAATGGTGTGTCCGAACGTCGTAATCATACTTTACTAGATATGGTGCTATCTATGATGTCTCTCACTGATTTACCGGTATCGTTTTAGGGTTATGCTTTAGAGACGGCTGCATTCACGTTAAATAGGGCACCATCTAAATCCGTCGAGACGATACATTATGAGCTTTGGTTTGGCAAGAAACCCAAGTTGTCGTTTCTTAAAGTTTGGGGCTGCGATGCTTATGTGAAAAAGCTTCAACCTCATAAGCTCGAACCCAAATCGGAGAAATGTGTCTTCATAGGATACCCAAAGGATACTGTTGGGTACACCTTCTATCACAGATCCGAAGGCAAGATATTCGTTGCTAAGAATGGATCCTTTCTAGAGAAGGAGTTTCTCTCAAAAGAAGTGAGTGGGAGGAAAGTAGAACTTGACGAGGTAATTGTACCTTCTCCCTTATTGGAAAGTAGTTCATCACTAAAATCAGTTCCAGTGATTCCTACACCAGTAAGTGAGGAAGCTAATGATGATGATAATGAAACTTCTGATCAAGTTACTACCGAACCTCGTAGGTCAACCAGAGTAAGATCCGCACCATAGTGGTACGGTAATCCTGTTCTAGAAGTCATGTTACTTGACCATGACGAACCTACGAACTATGAGGAAGCGATGATGAGCCCAGATTCCGCAAAATGGCTTGAGGCCATGAAATCTGAGATGTGATCCATGTATGAGAACAAAGTATGGGCTTTGGTTGACTTGCCCGATGATCGGCAGGCCATAGAGAATAAATGGATCTTCAAGAAGAAGACTGACGGTGACAGTAATGTTACTGTCTACAAAGCTCGACTTGTTGCACAAGGTTTTCGGCAAGTTCAAGAGTTGACTACGATGAGACCTTCTCACATGTAGTGATGCTTAAGTCCGTCTGAATCATGTTAGCAATTGCCGCATTTTATGATTATGAAATTTGGCAAATGGATGTCAAAATTGCATTCCTTAATGGATATCTTAAAGAAGAGTTGTATATGATGCAACCAGAAGGTTTTGTTGATCCAAAAGGTGCTAACAAAGTGTGCAAGCTCCAGCGATCCATTTATGAACTGGTGCAAGCCTCTCGGAGTTAGAATATACGCTTTGATAGTGTGATCAAAGCATATGGTTTTGTACAGACTTTTGGAGAAGCCTGTATTTATAAGAAAGTGAGTGGGAGCTCCGTAGCATTTCTGATATTATATGTAGATGACATATTGTTGATCAGTAATGATACTGATTTTCTGAATAGCATAAAAGGATACTTGAATAAGAATTTTTCTATGAAAGACCTCGGTGAAGCTGCTTATATATTGGGCATCAAGATCTATAGAGATAGATCAAGGCGCTTAATTGGACTTTCACAAAGCACATACCTTGGTAAAGTTTGGAAGAAGTTCAAAATGGATCAGGCAAAGAAAGGGTTCTTGCCTGTATTACAAGGTATGAAGTTGAGTCAGACTCAATGCCCGACCACTGCAGAAGATAGAGAGAAAATGAAAGGTGTTCCCTATGCTTCAGCCATAGGTTCTATCATGTATGCAATGCTATGTACCGGACCTGATGTGTGCCTTGCTATCAGTTTAGCAGGGAGGTACCAAAGTAATCCAGGAGTGGATCACTGGACAGCGGTCAAGAATATCCTGAAATACCTGAGAAGGACTAAGGATATGTTTCTCGTATATGGAGGTGACAAAGAGCTTGTCGTAAATAGTTACATCGATGCAAGCTTTGACACTGATCTGGATGACTCTAAGTCACAAACCGGATATGTATTTTTATTAAATGGTGGAGCTGTCAGTTGGTGCAGTTCCAAGCAGAGCGTCGTGGTGGGATCTACGTGTGAAGTGGAAAACATAGCTACTTCGGAAGCAGCAAATGAAGGAGTCTGGATGAAGGAGTTCATATCCAATCTAGGTGTCATACCTAGTGCATCGGATCCAATGAAAATCTTTTGTGACAATACTGGTGCAATTGCCTTGGCAAAGGAATCCAAATTTCACAAGAGAACCAAGCACATCAAGAGACGCTTCAATTCCATCCGCGATCAAGTCAAGGAGGGAGACATAGAGATTTGCAAGATACATACGGATCTGAATGTTGCAGACCCGTTGACTAAGCCTCTCTCACGAGCAAAACATGATCAACACCAAGACTCCATGGGTGTTAGAATCATTACAATGTAATCTAGATTATTGACTCCAGTGCAAGTGGGAGACTGAAGGAAATATGCCCTAGAGGCAATAATAAAGTTGTTATTTATATTTCCTTATATCATGATAAATGTTTATTATTCATGATAGAATTGTATTAACCAGAAACTTAGTACATGTGTGAATACATAGACAAACAGAGTGTCACTAGTTTGCCCCTACTTGACTAGCTCGTTGAATCAATGATGGTTATGTTTCCTAACCATAGACATGAGTTGTCATTTGATTAACGGGATCACATCATTAGAGAATGATGTGATTGACTTGACCCATCCGTTAGCTTAGCACGATGATCGTTTAGTTTGTTGCTATTTCTTTATCCATAACTATACATGTTCCTATGACTATGAGATCATGCAACTCCCGAATATCAGAGGAACACTTTGTGTGCTACCAAACGTCACAACGTAACTGGGTGATTATAAAGGTGCTCTACAGGTGTCTCCGATGGTGTTTGTTGAGTTGGCATGGATCAAGATTAGGATTTGCCACTCCGATTGTCGGAGAGGTATCTCTGGGCCCTCTCGGTAATGTACATCACTATAAGCCTTGCAAGCAATGTAGCTAATGAGTTAGTTATGGGATGTAGCATTACGGAACGACTAAAGAGACTTGCCGGTAATGAGATTGAACTACGTATTGAGATACCGACGATCGAATCTCGGACAAGTACATACCGATGACAAAGGGAACAATGTATATCGTTATGCGGTTTGACCGATAAAGATCTTCGTAGAATATGTAGGAACCAATATGAGGATCCAGGTTCCGCTATTGGTTATTGACCGGAGACATGTCTCGGTCATGTCTACATAGTTCTCGAAGCCATAGGGTCCGCACGCTTAACGTTTGGTGACGATCGGTATTACGAGTTTATGTGTTTGGATGTACCTAAGGTAGTTCGGAGTCCCGGATTTGATCACGGACATGATGAGGAGTCTCGAAATGGTCGAGACATAAAGATCGATATATTGTAAGCCTATGTTTGGACATCGGAATGGTTCCGGGTGAAATCGGGAGTATACTGGAGCATCAGGAGGTTACCGGAACCCCCCGGGAGGTATATGGGCCTTATTGGGCCTTAGTGGAAGAGAAGGAAAAGAAGCAAAGGAGGGGGCGGCCCCCAACCCCAATCTGAATTGGGAGGGGGGCCGGCCGCCCTTTCCTTCCTTCTTCCTCCTCCTTCCTTCTTTCCTAGAACCAACATAGGGAAGGGGGAGAATCCTACTCCTGGTGGGAGTAGGACTCCCTTGGGGCGCGTAGAGAGGCCAACCCCCTCCCCCTCCTCCACTCCTTTATATACGGGGGATGGGGGCACCCCATAGACACACAAGTTGATCATTGATCTCTTAGCCGTGTGCGGTGCCTCCCTCCACCATAATCCACCTCAGTGATATCGTAGCGGTGCTTAGGTGAAGCCCTGTTCCGGTAGCAACATCATCACCGTCATCACGCCATCGTGCCGATGAAGCTCTCCCTCGAAGCTCTACTAGATTGTGAGTTCTCGGGACGTCACCGAGCCGAACGTGTACAGATCGCGGAGGTGCCGTATCTTTGGTACTAGATCGGTCGATTGTGAAGACGTACGACTACATCAACCGCGTTGTCATAACGCTTCCACTTACGGTCTACGAGGGTACGTAGACGATACTCTCCCCTCTCGTTGCTGTGCATCACCATGATCTTGTGTGTGCGTATGAATTTTTTTAAATTACTGCGTTCCCCAACACAAATAATATGAGCATGATGAAAACTAACTTGACAATAATTCCCATGTGTCCTCGGGAGTGCTTTGATTTATATAAGAGTTTTTCCAGTCTTGTCCTTTGCTACAAAAAGGGTTGGGCCACCTTGCTTCAACTTTAGTTACTTTATTTACTTGTTACCCGTTACGATTTATCTTATCACAAAACTATCTGTTACCGATAATTTCAGTGCTTGCAGAGAGTACCTTGCTGAAAACCACTTGTCATTTCCTTCTGCTCCTCGTTGGGTTCGACACTCTTACTTATCAAAAGGACTACGATAGATCCCCTATACTTGTGGGTCATCAAGTCTCTTTTCTGGCACCGCTGCCAGGGAGTGAAGCGCCTTTGGTAAATGGAATTTGGTAAGGAAACATTTACATAGTGTGCTGAAATTTACTGTCACTTGTTACTATGGAAAGTAATCCTTTGAGGGGCTTGTTTGGGGTATCTTCACCTCGACCGGAAGAGCAAAGAGTTGCTCCTCAACCTGCTGCACCTACTGAAAATATTTATTATGAAATTCCTTCGGGTATGATAGAGAAACTGCTAGCTAATCCTTATGCAGGAGATGGAACATTACACCCCGATATGCACCTAATCTATGTGGATGAAGTTTGTGGATGATTTAAGCTTGCAGGTATGCCCGAGGATGTTGTCAAGAAGAAGGTCTTCCCTTTATCTTTGAAGGGAAAGGCATTGACATGGTATAGGCTATTGGATGA
Source organism: Triticum urartu (assembly GCF_056163025.1). NCBI lineage: Eukaryota > Viridiplantae > Streptophyta > Magnoliopsida > Poales > Poaceae > Triticum > Triticum urartu. The sequence goes on along the minus strand of NC_141875.1, from coordinate 652,451,488 downwards.
TATTGGATCATGGAACTACAACCGATTGAAATTGGAATTTCATCAGAAGTTTTATCCTATGCATCTGGTTCATCGTGATCGGAACTATATATATAATTTTTGGCCTCGTGAAGGAGAAAGTATCGCTCAAGACTTGGGAGGCTTAAGTCAATGTTATATTCATGCCCCAATCATGAGCTCCCAAGAGAAATTATTATTTAAAATTTCTATGCTCAGCTTTCTCATACCACTGGGACAGCGACATGCTATACAAACAGTTTTTAACCCCTTTCCGCGACGGCATTTGGAACCGTCGCCAAGTGAGTGTGGGCGATAGGGAGGTCCTTCCCACATGACCCAGAAACCGTCGGGGATAGGCCCTCCTGGGACACAAAATGAGATCGTGTGCGATCGGGCGAGGCATCGAAACCCAATCCTTTTCGTAGGTATGTACGTCCCACACGGTGAATCCGAGAAAAATATTTCCGTAGGTATGTACATCCGACACGGTGAATCCCAGAAAAACATTTGCGTAGGTATGTATATCACACAGAGTTCTTTGTGTGGAAACGTTTGTGCAAGGTGGCCTAACGCAAACAGTTCACTGCCGTAAGCCGTGTGTGATTGTTAGTTGATCGAACATGCCTACTTTCTAGAAACCGTGCGGGTTGTTTGAGTTCATCGCCCACGGTGCTGTATGAGTAATCGTCTACACTAGAAAACCCCAATAAGCAGAGTAATTAGCCTATTATTGATAATCCATGTACTTCAAACTGATATTTCTTATAAAACACACCAAATATTTATTATCCGTATAACAGCAACCAGGATTTCATAATCGAATTACATCAGATAGCTTCGGCACTCAGTTACACCATTACACAACAACACCAAGTTTCACATGAAGCATCAAAAACCTTTGGAAAGTAGCATCATACATGGTAAATAGATAGATGAATCTCATCTGGGAATCTGCAGAAGCGGAAGGGAAATATTGAGCCTTCATTGATGTTGAATGTCCTTGCAACTTCAGACTAGTGGCTATGGGTAATTGCCCGCCCAACCTTCGTCCTCTTCAGCAAGACTTCAATATTGTACCGTGGGTGTTGAATGAATACCTTCCTTGCCTCTTGACCATGCAGGTGGTTTGAGAGGTAATCATCGATGAACTGCTTTGAAAAGTACAAAAAACAAAGCTATGCATAAATCATTGTTATAAATTTTGAAATGGCGCAAGGGGTAAAAACAAGGTAAAAGAGTTAGTACCATCCTATAGTTGACCGATGCCTTCTTCATTGTGCAAACAAAGATCTTGCTGTTATCCATCGCAAGTTTCTTCATCCTAACAATCTTTCTAAGTTTCTTGACTTGACTGATATTCACGGACATCTCATTTCCCCATATGCAAATGGGTCAAATAGTGGGTCTAAGCCTCTGACAGCATGACCTACATGTGAAAGACCAAATTGTAAGAAACCTAAATATTAGAATGATTCCTGCAACTGCACAATAATGTGCTATTAGCCAAAGGACCCTGCTTGAACAAACCTCGATGGTAAACCACAGTGTCTCCCATTGTTTCCCTGCAACACACATAAGGAAGATCTTGATCAGGTTAACTGAGAGTTGCCATACTATCAGTAGAACATGTATTGAGTACATCCAAATTCGATTGGTGTCACATGCATAACAATACAAAATTGTACCCACAACAAATGAAAATAAAATTGCAGAACTAAACCAAACAGTTAAATGGACAACAGACCAAATGAACCAAAATAGTTAACTGAGCACGACATTGCAGAATAGAAACATGTACTAGAAGATAAGATAGTTAATAAAGCAAAGAATACTTGAGAACAGTACTACGAAATGTAGCAATTGTTGGACCTAAGTGTTAACTGAACATTACATTTCAGAGGACCAAACTATTAACTGAACATCAGATTGCATATTAGCATTACAGAGGACAAGTCACGAGAAGGCACTGGCGGTGGCCTCGAGAAAACAACACGGACTATATTTTAAAGTAGACAATCGCGTGGCGGTGTCGACGGTGGCCTCGAAGACGAGGTGCTCCTCCAAGATCTGGTGGTCGACATGCATGCAAGCCATAGCGACCTCGTGCGCGCGTGCGGCCGCATGCTACTGAGCTCCATGTTATACTGCATGCAAAATGGATGTGGGCGGCGCTTAATTGGAGGAGGGGGGCAGTGATTTCGATGGAAGGTGTCGTGCCATTGGTCGGGCATGTGGGACGGGAAAGGAGGAGGATGGTGTGGGTGGGGTGTGGATTACCTGACCATATCGATGAGGCCACGCAGCAAGAAGAAGGGTCGGCGATGGGGAGGCCCCGTAGCAAGAAGAAGGGTCGCCGGCGAGGAGGCGGCGCTGCAAGAAGAAGGGTCGCCGATGAGGAGGCGGTGCTGAAAGAAGAAGGGTAGCCGGCGAGGAGGTGGTGCTTCAAGAAGAAGGGTCATCGATGAGGAGGCTGAGCTGCCAGTAAGCAGCAGTGAAGGTTTGAACTTGGAAAGAAAGGAGGAAGTGTGGAAATGTGGCTTTTGGTGAGAGGGAGGGGGCAGGGAGATAGATATTTCCGCGGTGGCAAAATTTTTTCGCTCGGTGCCACGAGAAACTGGCGCACAAGTGTGATTCAAGCAAGGGCGGTGGACTGTAGACGATGAAGCTTCCTGCGTAAGCCAGACAAGACGGTGCGCCAAGATATTTTATATCGCATCCCACATGATTCTTTCTAGTAAACTGTTTGTGGTATACCTGATTTTTTCATTATGTCTTGAAAGACAAAATGGTGTTACGGAGGGAAAGGATGGTGTTTGAATTGCTAGAACATTTACGTACAGTGAACATGCAACTAGTACATGAGTGTCGTGTTTAAATTTGGAATTATTCCGGGTTCGTTTGGCATTTTTATGCATTAATTGAGTTTCTGGGCATTTAATGTGCATAATTCAAATTTGAACTACAAGCACATGCTCCAATGCACCAAAGTTTGTTGAAAAATCACATGTGTGTCTTTGGGTGAATTTATAGGTCTCATGCAAGAAATGGGAATGAAATTCAAACATGTGGGCGTCGTGGCTCAGTCGGAAAGATTGAGAAACTTGGTTTTTTAATTTCTGTAAATCCAAAACACACATGAAAATCATGAAACTTGGCATGGTGTCATGACATGGCACCAACATGTTGCGGTAATTTTTTCGGCCGAATTGGGACAAGCTTTGGTGTAAGCTTTTTTGCAAACCGGAGCTTCCCTTAAGAAGCCTCGTGGTTCCCAGAGGGAACGTGTCACCTCCGTGTGCGAAACGACATACGTACACTGCCTTCTCCCGCCTTAATTTTTTTACACAGGCAGATTAGACCAAATAGAAGTATCGTGCTAATTTTTGGAATTATTCCGGTTTTGTTTGACCTTTTTTATACATTAATTGAGTTTCTAGGCATTTAATGTGCATAATTAAAATTTGAACTACAAGCACACGCTCTAGTGCACCAAAGTTTGTTGAAAAATCACATGTGTGTCATTGGGTGAATTTATAGGTGCCATGCAAGAAATGGGAATGAAATTCAAACATGTGGGCGTCGTGGCTCGGTCGGAAAGATTGAGAAACTTGGTTCTTTAATTCCTGTAAATCCAAATCACGCCTGAAAATCATGAAACTTGGCATGGAGTCATGACATGGCACCAACATGCTGCGGTAATTTTTTTGGCCGAATTGGGACAAGCTTTGGTGTAAGCTTCTTGCAAACCGGAGCTTCCCTCAAGAAGGCTCGTGGTTCCGAGAGGGAACTTGTCACCTCCGTGTGTGAAACAACATATGTACATTGCCTTCTCCCGCCTTAATTTTTTACACAGGTAGATTAGACCAAATAGAAGTATCGTGCTAAATTTTGGAATTATTCCGGGTTCATTTGGCCTTTTTATACATTAATTGAGTTTCTGCGCATTTAATGTGCATAATTCAAATTTGAACTACAAGCACATGCTCCAGTGCACCAATGTTGGTTGAAAAATCACATGTGTGTCCTTGGGTGAATTTCTAGGTCCCATGCAAGAAATGAGAATGAAATTCAAACATCTGGACATCATGGCTCGGCCAGAAAGATTGAGAAACTTGGTTTCTTAATTCCTGTAAATCCAAAACACGCCTGAAAGTCATTAAACTTGGCATGGTGTCATGACATGACACCAACATGCTGCGCTATTATTTTTTGGCCAAATTGGGACAAGCTTTGGTGTAAGCTTCTTGCAAACCGACGCTTCCCTCAAGAAGGCTCGTGGTTCCAAGAGGGAACTTGTCACCTCCGTGTGCGAAACGACATACTTACACTGCCTTCTCCCGGCTTAATTTTTTTACACATGCAGATTAGACCAAATAGAAGTATCGTGCTAAATTTTGGAATTATTTCGGGTTCGTTTGACCTTTTTTATACATTAATTGAGTTTCTGGGCATTTAATGTGCATAATTCAAATCTGAACTACAAGAACATGCTCTAGTGCACCAAAGTTGGTTGAAAAATCACATGTGTGTCCTTGTGTGAATTTCTAGGTCCCATGCAAGAAATGAGAAATGAAATTCAAACATCTGGGCATCGTGGCTCGGCCGGAAAGATTGAGAAACTTGGTTTTTAAATTCCTGTAAATCCAAAACACGCCTGAAAATCATGAAACTTAGCATGGTGCCATGACATGGCACCAACATGTTGCGGTGACTTTTTTGGCCGAATTGGGACAAGCTTTGGTGTAGCTTCTTGAAAACCGGAGCTTCCCTCAAGAAGGCTCGTGGTTCCGAGAGAGAATGTGTCACCTCCGTGTGCGAAACGACATATGTACACTGCCTTCTCCCGCCTTAATTTTTTTACACTGGCAGATTAGACCAAATAGAAGTATCGTGCTAAATTTTGGAATTATTCCGAGTTATTTTGTCCCTTTTTATACATTAATTGAGTTTTTGGGCATTTAATGTGCATAATTCAAATTTGAACTACAAGCACATGCTCCAGTGCACTAAAGTTGGTTGAAAAATCACACGTGTGTCCTTGGGTGAATTTTAGGTCCCATGCAAGAGATGGGATTGAAATTCAAACATCTGGGCGTTGTGGCTCGGTCGGAAAGATTGAGAAACTTGGTTTTTTAATTCTTGTAAATCCAAAACACGCATGAAAATCATGAAACTTGGCATGGTGTCATGACCTGGCACCAACATGCTGTGGTAATTTTTCTGTCCGATTGGCGAAGGCGCACACATTAACAATCAACGGTCATTTCGGAACAAGCGTTGTCACATTACAAATCGGAAACACAAGTATTATTGAAACCGTGGGTGTTCTACTTACCAATTACGTGCCGCCACGCGTCCCCCCTTTTATTGGCTAGCAGGTGCCGTGCGGGGTAGCTATTTGAGTACGGGAGGCGTGCGATCAGACCCCTGCGCGTGCTCATCGGGAGGAGAGCCCTTTGACCGCTACCCGCCGCCGCACCTCCCTCCCAACGTCTCCATTAATGGCGCCCGAGCCCCTGTTCTATGACGTGGCTATATGTCTCACTGGACTGAGATTTAAGAGAGAAAAATGAAAATCTGAAAAGAAAGTTTTTCACGGATCTTGATGTAAGATCCGACGAACCTATATAGCATCGATTGTGACTCATAGCAAGCATGATGAATATAAGGACGATGACAACGGATAATAATTGTCTTACATATTTAGGAACATAATTAAAAATATCCACATGCGGCAACACCTGAAATACACAAGGGCAAAATAAGAAGGAAGACAACGATCTGGCTGGTTGATCTCTACTTTCTTGATGCGTTGCTGCAGGCCCCGGGAACTAGTCTCCGCGGTGAGCGGCGATGAGCTCTTTCTTGTCCTCAAGATGCTGCTTGAGAGCATCCACGGATTCCTCCACTAGCCTTCTGTGCTCGATGCGCAGCATGGCATTCTCTTCCATAAGTTTCTCGATGATGACGCCGGTCCTCTTCAGCAAGGCAGTGGTCTCCTCCTGCTGCTCCGCACTTCCGACGATCTTCGCCCTCAGCAGGTCGCGCTCGGCCCGGAGCTTCGCATTGCTCTCATTTAGTTGCCGGATGATGCCAGTAGCCTGTTCAAAAGAGGCTTTCATGTCGTCCTACAACCTCGCCCAGCCGGAGATCTAATCCATCTGGCTATGGACGATCGCATGCATGCGCCTGTAAGAGTCCTCGCCTACCCGCAAGACATTTTCCCAGGCTGCTGCGGCGCGGGAGGACATCTCTGTTGCATTCGCGGCGCCGCAGGACATCTCTTCTGCTTCCGCGGCACGGCCGGACCAGTCTGCCGCATCGACGGTGCGGCGGGACCTACGTGCTTCTTCGGTGGCATGGCAGGACCTCTGTGCTGCTACGGCCGCACGGCGGGACATGCCCGCTGCGTTCATGGCGAGGCGGGACATCTCTCGTGCTTCCACTTACATGCTTGCATCTCCCTGGTGGCAATCTCTCGACCCAGAACTCATGCTGGCCATGGTAGACGCAAGGGAATGATGATGAATGACTTGTTTGTTTTTGTGGATGAGGAGTTGAGGAGGAATGTGCAGTCATCTTGGAGTAGTAGTATTTATAACCGAGTAGTAATACACTCCTAAGTGGGAAACCGTTTAGCTTTTGATAGGTGTGAATAGGCTTGCAATTTGGAATGTGACAGGACGCATGCTCAAAATTGACTGACGGTTATAAGTGCGGCACTATTCTCGGAAGGCGTAACATGGGCACGTACGCCTTCTCGGCCGCGTACGTGGCGTTTGCACCATAGGGTGCACCGCAATAGGCAATGTCAGCACACGTCTTGTTACAACAACCGTGCGCGCTCGTTATTACCATTGTGCACGCTTCTTTTAGTTAGAATGTGTGTGCCCGTCTAGCACACACACGTTGATCTATCTAACTGTTTCAGTTTGTTATGGCTAATCGCAAACAGTTCATCCATGTGAAGTGTATGACATCAATCGCAGACACTTTGATCTGGCTGACCCGTTTCTGTTCTGTTGCCTAATCACAAACAGTTAATCCTTCTGAAGGGTATGCCCTCAATCGCACGCACCTTTATCTAGCTGCCCGTTTCTATTGTTCCTCCTCATCACAAACAGTTCATCCGAGTGAACCGTATGTTGTATATTGCACACGCCTTCATCTGGCTGCCCACTTCTTTTGTTCCGCCTCATCGCAAATAGTTCATTGAACTGAACCGTATGCCCTGCATCGCACACGCAACTAAAATCTGAACCGTGTTTGATGCATCCTCCATCGCAAACGTTTTGCACCCTTTTTGACGTTTTTTACACCACCATTTGTGATTGTGGCATCACACACAGTTTCGTCGAAGGGCCTCTGATCGTAGTGTCGCGTTAGCAGCATCCTGCAGTAGTGTAATGATCGATCCATGCTTGTTACTTCTTGTATTGGTTCCTATATGAAGAAGGATATTGAATTCAAATGGGATTTATTGGAAAGAATTAAACGCAACTCTGAAGATTGGGAACTCAACGAAGGTAAGGAGTCAGGTATAAACCTTAAGTTTGATTGTGTTAAATCTTTTATGGATACGGATGCTTTTCGTAATTTTAACACTAAATATGGACTTGACTCTAAGATAGTAGCTTCTTTTTGTGAATCTTTTGCTATTCATGTTGATCTCCCTAAGGAGAAGTGGTTTAATTATCATCCTCCAATTGAAGTTAAAGTAGTAGAACCTATTAAAGTTGAAGAAGAAACTATTACTTATAATGTTGATCCTACTGCTTATATTGAGAAACCACCACTCCCTGTTAGAATAAAGGATCATGCTAAAGCTTCAACTGTGGTCAACAAAAGTTATATTAGAACACCCAAACCCTCTGAGAAAATTAAAGTTGAAGCTAGTATTGCTATGGTTAAAGATCTCTTGGTTGATAATTTTAATGGGCATGTTATTTATTTCTGTGATGAAGCTGCTAGAATTGCCAAACCCGATATGAAAGATAAACATAGACCTGTTGCTGGCATGCCTGTTGTTTCTGTTAAAATAGGAGATCATTGTTATCATGGCTTACGTGATGTGGATGCTAGTGTGAGTTCAATTCCTTATACCTTATATAAAGAAATTATGAATGATATTGCACCTGCTGAGATAGAAGATATTTATGTTACTATTAAGCTTGCTAATAGAGATACTATATCACCAATTGGGATTGTTAGAGATGTTGAAGTCTTGTGTGTGAAGCTAAAATATCCTACTGATTTTCTTGTTCTTGCTTCCCCACAAGATAATTTTTGTCCCATTATATTTGGTAGACCTTTCTTGAATACTGTTAATGCTAAGATAGACTGCGAGAAAGATATTGTTACTATTGTTTTAGGGGATATGTCTCATGATTTTAATTTCTCTAAATTTCGTAGACAACCCCATGATAAAGAATTTCCTAGTAAAGATGAAATTATTGGTCTTCCTTCTATTGTCTTGCCTCCTAATGATCCTTTAGAACAATATTTGTTAGACCATGAAAATGATATGTTTATGAATGAAAGAAGGGAAATAGATGAAGTATTCTTTAACCAAGGGCCTATTTTGAAACACAATTTGCCTATTGAAATCCTTAGGGATCCTCCTCCAACTAAGGGTGATCCCGTGTTTGAGCATAAACAATTACCCGATACTCTAAAATATGCTTATCTTGATGAAAAGAAGATATATCGTGTTATTATTAGTGCTAACCTTTCAGAGCATGAAGAAAAGAAATTATTCAAAACTCTGAAGAAGCACCATGCCGCTATTGGATATACTCTTGATGATCTTAAGGGCATTAGTCCCACTCTATGCCAGCAAAAAATTAAATTGGAGAAATATGCAAAACCAGTAGTTGATCATCAATGACGGTTAAATCCTAAGATGAAAGAAGTGGTAAGAAATGAAATACTAAAGCTCTTGGAGGCAGGTATAATTTATCCTATCACTGATAGTCAATGGGTAAGCCCTGTTCATTGTCTCTCTAAGAAGGGAGGTATTACTGTTGTTCCTAATGATAAGAATGAGTTGATTCCACAAATAGTTGTTACAGGTTATAGAATGGTAATTGATTTTCGCAAGTTAAACAAAGCTACTAGAAAATATCATTACCCTCTACATTTTATTGATCAAATGCCAGAAAGACTATCTAAACATACACATTTTTGCTTTATAGATGGTTATTCTGGTTTCTCTCAAATACCTGTGTCAAAAGATGATCAGGAGAAAACTACTTTTACTTGCCCTTTCGGTACCTTTGCTTATAGACGTATGCCTTTTGGTTTATGCAATGCACCTGCTACCTTTCAAAGATGTATGACTGCTATATTTTCTGATTTCTATGATAAGATTGTTGAGGTTTTCATGGATGATTTCTCTGTTTATGGAAATTCTTTTGATGATTGCCTAAGCAACCTTGATCAAGTTTTGCAGAGATGTGAAGAAACTAACCTTGTCTTGAATTGGGAAAAGTGCGAACTTATGGTTAATGAAGGTGTCGGATTTCGGGTTCCGGCAGACCCTTGAGGTTCGAACACTGGGGTACGCGCGGAGATTTCTCCTTCTACCTACCTGCACCCCTCCGCCTCGCTAAGATCTAGGCTATGGAAAGAACAACACAAGAGACACAGGGTTTATACTGGTTCGGGCCACCGTTGTGGTGTAATACCCTACTCCAGTGTGTGGTGTGGTGGATTGCCTCTTGGGCTGATGATGATGAGCAATACAAGGAAGAACAGCCTCACGAGGGTCCGTTCTTGGCTGGGGCGATGAACTACTGGGAGGAGTTCAATCACCCTTCTCTCTCTCTCTCTTCTCGATTCTCCCTCTGATTCGATCTCCTCCCTCCTACCCTGTGGGTGGCTGGTCCTATTTATAGGCAAAGGCCCTGGGCCTCTTCCCAAATATTGAGCGGGAAGGGCGCCAACAATTGGCCATTCTGAAGGGGAACATCTGGTACACTTATCCTGACTAAAGTTGGTTCTCGCCTGCCAAAGACTCTAGTGGTGACGCTGGCTTGGGCTCCACAATGACTTCCTCCCTGCCGTTGGACTGGTCTTGGTCTCGTTGCACCAAAACGGGCGCCTTTGCTTCATGCTCCCGCCTGCGCTTGCTCCCTTTGCACCAAACAGGAAAGGAGGACACTGCGCGGGCTGGCGCCCGCCTGACGCCCTTGGTCGTCATGGCTTGCGTCACGGGCACCTCGTGAGGTACCCCGCCTTGATCTCTCCGCCTCCTCGCGGGCCAGCCTGATGAGGCCGTGCCTGAGGAAGCTCCGTGTCGTCCGCCCCGCGAGGCTTGGCCCCTCGCGAGGGTCTTGAGTCTATGTTGATGAAGATGGGCCGTGCTGGGCCCCCTTTTGAGCCACGCTGCAGGCCGCAGGCAGGCAAGTCTGGGGACCCCCGTTCCCAGAATGCCGATAGTAGCCCCCGGGCCCAAGGCGCGCCCGGGCTTGGCCGTGCAGGGAGGCGAAAGGGCAAGAGCGAAGCGCCGCGGGCCCTAACAGCCAGCGGTCTTGGGCGCCGCGTGGCGATTGATTGGACGTGGGCGTCTCCACTTCCCCATGGCGCCTCGGCAACTGCACGGATTGGACAAGTCCCTGCATGCAAAGTGGGCCATGATTACCTGCGATCATGGGGGCCGACGGTTGGCCCTCGCCGGCTATAAGTACGGATCGGCGCACGCCCTTCTAGTTCATCCCACCTTGCTTCTCCTTCTTCTTCATGGCCCCGTCGAGGAGGTGCTCGGCCGCAGAGAAGGGGATGGCTCGCCAGGTTGAGCCTGCCTCTCCCCCGCCGAAGCGCGGCCGAGGGCGCCCTCGCAAACATCCTGTGGCCACCACGGCAGCTCCCCGTGGCCGTGGAGACGATTTCCAGCATGGTGACGGGCGGACTGCTGCGGCCGGGTGCGTGCTTCGGTCGCGTGTCCCCCTAGGCCGCGCTTTCACGCTGCAGAGGTGCTGCCGGGGTTCGTTGTGTGGTCGGCGGAGCCGACTAGCACCCGGCTTCCACTTCCTCGCTTCCTCCTCGGCGAGCTCCCGGCCGGCGCCCCGGGCGGCCTCTGGCTCCAGGCTGACGGCTGCTGCAGCCAGGCCTCATGGGCTTCACTGGAGGTCTCCGCAGCCGGGAGCCTGGCCTTGGCCCGCGGTTGGCAGACGTTTGCCCACGCGCGTGGCCTGAGCCGTCGGTGCACCCTGCACTTCAAGTTTGACGGCGATGCCACCCTCTACGTGAGGGTGTTTGGGGAAGATGGTCGCCGCGCAGGGTGCTGCCCCGAGGACAACGACCGCGGCCGGGAACCCAGGTCCAGCGATGATGGAGAGGACAGCGCTCGCGTGACTGGCGGCGCTTAGGGTTCCTCAAGCTTCTCCGGTTCTTCTTCAGGCGGCGACTCTTCTAGCGGTGGCCACGGTCAGCCTCCACGCCGTCGTACCTGCTTGGGAGGTGGTAGCGTGTCTGCCCGCCGTCGCGCCTCGGTGAAGCGCGAGAGGGAGTCTGCCTGAGCCCCGGAGGCAGCTCGAGTCTTGCCTGTAGGCCGGTGTGAGGCGAGCTGCGCCTGATTTGTTCTTTCTTTTCCTTTTTCCTGCGTAAAAAGACAGTAGCGTGAAGCCCTCCAGGGGCGTGTTTGGGTTATTGCTGTTAATCATCGCTTTGCTTCCGTTATCGTGCCTTCCGGCTACGTGCCCGCGCATGGATAGTTCCCGGCCCCCAGCCATGGGGGGGGGGGCGACCGACCCAGGCCCTGTGTTTGTGTCGCGGTGCCCGTGGGGCACGGACTGGAGGGGTGCTCCTGTAATGGACCCAGGTCGCGAAACCTTTGAACGACTAGGACAGGAACACTCGCGAGGGCGCTCGGCTGCCCCCCTCGCGAGGCCTTGCATAAGAGAAATCGAGGCAGGAGAGTGAAAAGTCGAAGAACCACAAGACAAAGATGGCAACAGCTTCAATAAAACTTCGAATGAGAATGAACAAGCCAACTGCGGAAAGCAAATGAAAAAGCCACGTCCGGCACCTAATCTAGTATTCGACGTCTTCTCACCAGCGTGGAGCTAAGTGCTGCCACTGGGCGTGGGAGGGAGCCCCAGGGCCTGAGGCCGGCGCTCCTGAGACTCCGGGGCGTGTACAGCCCCAACTCATTATTACGTGAGAGTGTCACGGGCGGCGAGCTTCACAGGCGTTGGCCTTCTTCACAGGCTCCGGGCCTTTTCCAAAACGTGATGGCTTCACAGGCATTCGCCTTCTTCACAGGCTCTGGGCCTTTTTCCAAAATGCGACAGCTTCACAGGCATTCGCCTTCTTCACTGGCTCTGGGCCTTTTCCAAAACGCAACAGCTTCACATGCATTCGCCTTCTTCACAGGCTCCGGGCCTTTTCCAAAACGTGACAGCTTCACAGGCATTCACCTTCTTCACAAGCTCTGGGCCTTTTTCCAAAACGCGACAGCTTCACAGGCATTCGCCTTCTTCACAGGCTCCGGGCCTTTTTAGGGGTAGAACCTCCAGAGGTGCTGGATGTTCCATGCGTTCTGGACCGGCACCCCCTCCTGAGTCTCCAAGCGCGCGGAGCCAGGCCTGGAAACATGAACAACCTTGAACGGGCCCTCCCACATGGGAGAGAGCTTGTGCAGTCCCTCCCTGGAGAGAACCTGCCTGAGCACGAGGTCTCCTACCTCGAGAGTTCTAGGGTGGATGTTGCGGCAGTGATATCGTCACAGTGCTTGTTGGTACCTCGCCGCTTGCAGCGCGGCTTCTCGGCGACGTTCCTCCCGCAGCATGAGGTCCATCCCCCGCATGGCGTCCTGTTGCGCCTCGTTGAACGCCAGGACCCGCGCGGAGCAACGTCTAACCTCGTGAGGGAGGACCGCTTCGGCTCCGTAGACCAGGAAGAACGGGGTCTCTCCAGTCGACTTGGTCGCGGTTGTGCGGATGGACCACAACACGGACTGAAGCTCGTCGCACCTCTGTCGCAGGCCTCCAGCTTCTTCTTGAACGTCCTGGTCTTGAGGCCCCTCAGGACCTCTGCGTTGGCTCGCTCGGCCTGGCCGTTGCTTCGGGGGTGCACCACCGAAGCGTAGCATATCTGCGTTCCAAGGTTAGCACAGTATGTTTTGAAGAGGTTACTGGTGAACTGCGAACCGTTGTCCGTGATGATGCGGTTTGGCACCCCGAACCGGCTCACGATGCCCCTGATGAACTTGACCACGGAACCTGCGGGGATGGTGCGGACGGCCTCTACTTCAGCCCACTTGGTGAACTTGTCCACGATGACGTAGAGGTAGCGATAGCCCCCTGGCGCCCGAGGAAACGGGCCCAGGATGTCTAGCCCCCAGACTGCGAATGGCCACAAAAGGGGTATAGTCTGCAGGCCTCCTGCCGGCTGATGGATCTGCTTGGCGTGGAACTGGCAGGCCTCACAAGCTTTCACTAGTTCGACGGTGTCATTGAGTGCGGTGGGCCAATAAAACCCACTGCGGAACGCCTTGCCGACGAGGGTCCGTGATGATGAATGATGTCCACAGTCTCCGCCGTGTATATCTTCCAGCAGTTCCTTTCCTTGCTCCCTGGAGATGCAGCGCAGGGATACATCGTTTGGTCGCTTCTGGTAGAGCTCTCCATCCTTGATGTAGTATGCCGTGGCCTGCCGTGCCACACGCTCCGCTTCCTCCTCCTTCTCCGGCAGGGTCCCTTGTGTTAAGTAACTCCGGAGCTCCGTGATCCAGCACCCCTCCTGAGGTTCCATCGTCAGGAGCAGGCGTGCTCCTGAGGCCGGGACACAGGCCGAAGCTCCTGAGGCAGGTGGCTGGGGGAGCTCCTCCCGAGGCTGAGCCGTGTTTGACAATGACGGCAGGGCTGAGGGCTTGAAGAGCCGCTCCTCAAAAACGCCAGGCTCCTGAGGTAACCGCCTGGACGCCCGTTTGGCGATGTCGTCGGCCTCCTGATTGGTGCCACGGGGCACGTGCTGCAACTCCAATCCCCAGAACTGCTTCTCCATCCTACTGACCTCCGCAAGGTAGGCTTCCATGTGCTCATCTTTCGGCTCGTACACCTTATTGGAGAAATTGACAAGGAGCTGCGAATCGCCCTTGATGGTGAGGCGTTTCACCCCCAGGGCAGCTGCGGCCTTCAAGCCCGCTATTAAACCTTCATACTCCGCTATGTTGTTGGAGACCTTTTCACCTTGCTGGAAACAGAGCTGCACATCATAGTAGAGCTTGTCCTGAGTGGGCGATATAAGCACCGCCCCAGCCCCAGCACCATGCCTGGAGAACGCCCCATCGAAGTACATGACCCAGCCTTCTGGCGCCTCGCTTCCCGGGGAGAGGGACCGATCCTCGTCGGCCTTGAGGCCTGGTGCCTCCGTCCATTCTGCCACAAAATCCGCCAATGCTGCTCCCTTGATGACTCTGGTCGTGCTGAATTCGAGCTGAAATGCTTGCAGTTCTATGTTCCACTCAGCGACCCTTCCAGCTGAGTTAGGGCTCCTGAGCACTCTCTCCAGGGGGTATGACGAGACGACCTTGATGGGGTGACCCTGAAAATAGTGCCGCAGCTTGCATGAGGCCACCAGTAGCGCGAGGAGGAGTTTCTGAGGCATGGGGTACCGTGCCCTCGTGTCCCGCAACACCGTGCTGACGAAGTACACTGGGTGCTCAACGAGGTTGGGTGCGTCAGTGCTGGTAGCTCCCTTCGGAGACCATGGCGCCTCCTGAGGTGATGAGGCCTCCTAAGGCTGGCCATCTGGGAGAGGGGCCTCTTCCGCCTCCGATGCACTCCTCTGCGGCGGCTGATCCTCCTCAGCCGCGGCGGCGGTTTCTGTGGGCCTTCCTTGTTCCTGTTTTCCCTTGTCCTGGGCTGCTGCTGTGGTTTTGATTCGACGCTCCTCTCTAACCGCCACCAGGGCTGCGCTGGCGGAGTAGGGAGTGGCGGCGAGTAAAGCACCAGGGGCTCTTGAGGGCGCGGAGCCACCATGACCGGTGGGCTGGTCAGGTATCTCTTGAGATCCTGGAATGCCTTGTTGGCCTCTTCAGTCCACTCAAAGGGCCCCTTTTTCTTCATTAGCTGGAAGAAAGGCAGCGCTCGCTCCCCCAACTTGGAGATGAAGCGCCCTAGCGCGGCCACACGCCCAGTGAGCTTCTGCATTTCTCTGAGGGTCTTTGGCGGGCTCATGTCCTCCACCGCCTTGACCTTTTCCGGGTTAGCCTCGATGCCTCGGTGGGACACGAGGAAACCCAAGGGCTTGCCCGAGGGGACTCCGAACACACGCTTCTCTGGGTTGAGCCGCAGGTTCACTGCATTGAGGCTCGCGAAGGTTTCCTCCAGGTCTTGTATCAGGGTCCTGGCCTCCCAAGACTTTACCATAATGTCATCGACGTAAGCTTCAACATTCTTCCCGAGCTGCAGGCCCAAGGTGATGTGCATCAGCCGCTGAAAGGCGCCCCTGCGTTACGCAGCCCGAATGGCATGCATGTGTAGCAGTACACCCCACACAGGGTTAGGAAGGCTGTCTTTTCGACGTCTTCTACCGCATCTTGATCTGGTGATACCCAGAGAAGGCATCCAAGAAGCATAGCAGGTCGCATTCCGCGGTGGAATCAACGATCTGGTCGATGCGGGGGAGCGGGAACGGGTCTTGCGGGCATGCCTTGTTGAGGTTGGTGAAGTCGGCACACATGCGCTCCTTCCCTCCCTTCTTTGGCACAACGACAGGGTTGGCCAACCAATCCGGGTATCGGACCTCGCGAATGACCCCAGCGGCTTCTAGTTTGCGGGTCTCTTGGACGATGAAGGCCTGCTTTTCTGTGGACTGCCGCCTTGCCTTCTGCTTCACAGGGCGCACGTTGGGGCACACGTTGAGGTGATGCTCGATTACACTCCTAGGGATCCCCGCCAACTGGTCAGGCTCCCAAGCGAATACCTTCTTGTTTGCGCGCAGGAACCCGACCAGGGCCTTCTCCTGCTCGGGTTCGAGGTTGGCGCCTATGGTGAAAGTGGCGTTGGTGGACCCGTCCTCATCGACGGGTATCTGCTTGGTTTCTGCCTTGTCTTGGGTGAACAACTGTTTCTTCTTGGCGGGTGCAGCCCCCTTGGGCTCGGGGGTCTCCGAGTCGGCGGGCTGCGCCGACGCCGCCGTCTTGAAGGCGAGCTTGAGCACCCGCAGCGCGTCTTCGGTGTCCCCGTGCACGGTGAGGACACCGCTGCTCCCGGGCATCTTCATGAGGTTGTACGCCGGGTGCGTCGCGGCCATGAACTGGGCCAGCGCTGGGTAGCCGAGGATGGCATTGTAGGGGAGGCCGATGGGGGCGATGTCAAAGTCGACCAGCTCCATGTGGAAGTTGTTGCAGGTGCCGAAGGTTACTGGGAGCCGGATCTGTCCCAAGGAGCTGGATGATCCGCCCCCAACGCCTGAGAAGGGCCGGCTGGGTTGCAGCCGTTCCAGGGGTATGCAGAGGAGGTTGAAGGCCTCGACCAAGAGCACGCTGAGGCCCACACCGCCATCGATGAGAGTTCTGGTGACGGCCACCTGGCAGATGGTGGGGGTGCACAGCATGGGGAGCGCACCCGAGCAGGCCAAGTTGGAGGGATGGTCCTCCGAGCTGAAGGTCAGGCCGGCCTTGGGCGCCGCCCGGTCCGGGAGAGCCCCCTGCCGTGTGGAAGCGGCGCTGACCCGGCGGATGAACGGCTTGACGTGGTGACTTGTAGGCGGCGCCTGTGAGCCGCCCAGGAGGGCCGCGACGACCGGGGGTGTTGGTGTAGCGTGGTGGGCGGGGAAGAGGCTACGGGGCTCTTCCCAAGAGGCCACGGAGGCTGCCGGCAGGTGGAGCAGCCATGCGCGCGGAGCGCCGGTGAGGGCCATGGGGAGCCAGTTGGCCATGACCCTATTGTCATCTCCAGCTTCGAGGATGGCCTCCTCGTACGCCAGCAAGAAGGCCAGCGGATCAGTCGCGCCGCCGTAGCGCGGCGGCGTCGTTGGCTTGAACTTGTCCGGCCACCGTACCCGTTGCAGGGCTGGGGCCAGGGCTCGGAGCCCCTGGCCCCCGTGCTGGCGCCGGCGGCCAGAGCGGGCGACGCGCTACTCATCGCGAGGCAGGTCGTGGCGGTGGCGGAAGGGAAAACTCCGGTGCACCCCTACCTGGCGTGCCAAATGTCGGATTTCGGGTTCCGGCAGACCCTTGAGGTTCGAACACTGGGGTGTGCGTGGAGATTTCGCCTTCTACCTACCTGCACCCCTCCGCCTCGCTAAGATCTAGGCTATGGAAAGAACAACACAAGAGACACAGGGTTTATACTGGTTCGGGCCACCGTTGTGGTGTAATACCCTACTCCAGTGTGTGGTGTGGTGGATTGCCTCTTGGGCTGATGATTGTGAGCAATACAAGGAAGAACAGCCTCGCGAGGGTCTGTTCTTGGCTGGGGCGATGAACTACTGGGAGGGGTTCAATCACCCTTCTCTCTCTCTCTTCTCAATTCTCCCTCTGATTCGATCTCCTCCCTCCTACCCTGTGGGTGGCTGGTCCTATTTATAGGCAAAGGCCCTGGGCCTCTTCCCAAATATTGAGCGGGAAGGGCGCCAACAATTGGCCATTCTGAAGGGGAACATCTGGTACACTTATCCTGACTAAAGTTGGTCCTCTCCTGCCAAAGACTCTAGTGGTGACGCTGGCTTGGGCTCCACAATGACTTCCTCCCTGCCGTTGGACTGGTCTTGGTCTTGTTGCACCGAAACGGGCGCCTTTGCTTGATGCTCCCGCCTGCGCTTGCTCCCTTTGCACCAAAGAGGAAAGGAGGACACTGCGCGGGCTGGCGCCCGCCTGGCGCCCTTGGTCGTCATGGCTTGCGTCATGGGCACCTCATGAGGTTCCCCGCCTTGATCTCTCCGCCTCCTCGCGGGCCAGCCTGATGAGGCCGTGCCTGAGGAAGCTCCGTGTCGTCCGCCCCGCGAGGCTTGGCCCCTCGCGAGGGTCTTGAGTCTGTGTTGATGAAGATGGGTCGTGCTGGGCCCCCTTTTGAGCCACGCCGCAGGCCGCAGGCAGGCAAGTCTGGGGACCTCCGTTCCCAGAACGCCGACAAAAGGTATTGTCCTGGGGCATAAAGTTTCTGAAAGAGGTATTGAAGTTGATAAAGCTAAAGTAGATGCTATTGAAAAGATGTCGTGTCCTAAAGATATCAAAGTTATAAGAAGTTTCCTTGGTCATGCTGGTTTCTATAGTAGATTTGTTAAAGACTTCCCTAAAATTTCTAGGCCTCTCACCAACCTCTTACAAAAAGATGTTCCTTTTGTTTTTTATGATGATTGTGTAGAAACATTTGAAATACTTAAGAAAGCCTTGACTTTTGCACCTATTGTTTAGCCACCTAATTGGAATTTACCCTTTGAAATTATGTGTGATGCTAGTGATTATGCTATTGGTGCTATTCTAGGACAAAGAGTTGATAAGAAATTAAATGTTATTCAGTATGCTAGTAAAACTCTAGACAGTGCCCAGAGAAATTATGCTACTATTGAAAAAGAATTTTTAGCAGTTGTATTTGCATGTGATAAGTTCATACCTTATATTGTTGATTCTAAAGTAACTGTTCACACTGATCATGCTGCTATTAAATATCTTATGGAAAAGAAAGATGCTAAGCCTAGACTTATCAGATGGGTTCTCTTGTTATAAGAATTTGATTTGCATATTATTGATAGAAATGGAGCTGAGAACCCCATTGCAGACAACTTGCCTTGGTTAGAAAATGTTCTTGATGACCCACTACCTATTGATGATAGCTTTCCTGATGAACAATTAAATGTCATAAATGCTTCTCGTAATACTCCATGGTATGTTGATTATGCTAATTATATTGTTGCTAAATTTATACCACCTAGTTTCACATACCAGCAAAAGAAAAAGTTTTTCTATGGTTTAAGACATTACTTTTGGGATGACCCACACCTTTATAAAGAAGGAGTATATGGTGTTATTAGACGTTGTGTACCTGAGCATGAATAGGCATAGATCCTACGCAAGTGTCACTCCGAGTCTTAAAGAGGACACCATGCTGGAGATAGAACTGCACATAAGGTATTGCAATCCGGTTTCTATTGGCCCACCCTCTTTAAGGATGCCCATAAGTTTGTCTTATCTTGTGATGAATGCCATAGAATTTGTAACATTAGTAGATGTCAGGAAATGCGTATGAACTATTCACTTGTTATTGAACCATTTGATGTTTGGGGCTTTGATTATATGGGACATTTTCCTCCCTCTAATGGGTATACACATATTTTAGTTGCTGCTGATTATGTTACTAAGTGGGTAGAAGCTATTCCAACTAGTAGTACTAATCATAACTCTTCTATTAAGATGTTTAAAGAAGTTATTTTTCCGAGGTTTGGAGTCCATAGATATTTAATGACTGATGGTGGTTCACATTTTATTCATGGTGCTTTTCGTAAAATGCTTGCTAAGTATGATGCCAACCATAGAATTGCATCTCCATATCATCCTCAGTCTAGTGGTCAAGTAGAATTGAGTAATAGAAAGCTTAAATTAATTTTGCAAAAGACTGTTAATAGATCTAGAAGGAATTGGTCTAAGAAACTTGATAATGCATTATGGGCTTATAGAACCGCTTATAAGAATCCTATGGGTATGTATCCGTATAAAATGGTTTATGGCAAAGCATTTCACTTACCTCTTGAACTAGAACGTAAGGCATATTGGGCTATTAAAGAGCTCAATTATGATTTCAAACTTGCCGGTGAGAAGAGGTTATTTGACATTAGGTCACTTGAAGAATGGAGAACCCAAGCCTATGAGAATGCCAAGTTGTTTAAAGAAAAAGTTAAAAGATGGCATGACAAAAGGATACAAAAGCGTGAGTTTAATGTAGGTGATCATGTCTTGCTATACAACTCTCATTTAAGATTTTTTTGCAGGAAAGCTTCTCTCTAAAAGGGAAGGTCCTTACATCATCGAGGAGGTCTATCATTCCGTTGCCATAAAAATCAACAACGCCGAAGGCACAAATCCGAAGGTGGTAAACGGTCAAAGAATCAAACATTACATCTCAGGTACTCCCATAAATGTTGAGACCAATATAATTAATACCGTAACACCGGAGGAGTACATAAGGGACACTTTCCAGAACGGTTCAGACTCCGAAAAGCAATAGGTATGTGGTACAGTAAGTAAACCGACCCCAAAACATTTTGAATGATAATTTCCCCATTTTGGAATATTTAAAAAATTAGGAAAATTAAAGTAGTCCGAAAGAGACACGAGGCCACCACAAGGGTGGATGGCGCACCCTACCCCCCTGGGCGCACCCCCCATCCTTATGGCCACCTCGTGTGCCATCCGGACTCCGTTTTCTTGCACGATACTTCTTTTGGTCAGTAAAAATTCATTATATAATCTCCCGAAGGTTTTGACCACCGTGCCACGACAATATCTCATGTTTTTGTTTCGAGCTGTTTTTCTGACAGATCTAGATCGCCATGACGTCTTCAAGCGCCCCCAAGGACAAGTTTTTTGAGAAGGTCATCAACCCCTACCTTGCGGAGGTGTTGCGACACCCTCAAGCCATTGAGATGCGTGAGGGGGTGCTGCACATCCGTGATGTTGAGGGGCCGAAGAAGACCGGAAGCATGGAGACAAGACTAGAAGTGATGGAGCAGCAAGTTTTCAAGTGTCAAGGGATGGTGGAACGTGGACTCAAAGCAAACCATATGATGATCGCAGAGTTCACCAACAAGCACAACATGGATCCCAAGAGCATTGAGGAGGCCATCTTCAGGCTTCATGAGAAAAATGAGCACCTCCAAGCCCAGATCTATGACCTACAAAATCAAAACTGTGAGTATGAATGTAGATTCAAGAGGATGAGTTTGGCTACAGATTCGAGGATCCCTGAGACCCGCTCATCTTTCTATGATGGTGAGCCTATGCCTTGGAAGATGGATGGGCCTTGGAAGATGGATGGCAAACTTGCTTCATCGACAACCCCATCATCACCACCTCCGAAGAAAGAGACATAAAGACATGGGCATGGGCACTCCCCTTGGCAACTGCCAAGCTTGGGGGAGGTGCCCCAGTATCCTATCACCATCACATCTTTATCTTTATCGTTTTTCTTAGTTTGATCCTTTTGTTTATATCTTGATCTAGTAGAATAAAGTTTTTAGTATGATTTAGCTTTGAGTTTTGTTTCGATATCTATCTATGTAATCGAGTCCGAGAGTTATATATAATAAAGAGTAGTTTTGAGTTAAGGGCTTTGCTTTCTTGCTATGATCTTGAGGGAATTAAGCAAATAGAAAGAATAAAAAGAAATAAGAGATCATATATTGATCCTATGGAGAGTAATGACTTCACATATAAAGAGTGTGATGAATAAAAGTTGTTGAGATTTGACAAACTTAGTTTTGGTCATTGTTGCAATTAATAGGAAGTAATAAAGAAAGAGAGGCTTCACATACAAATATACAATCTTGGACATCTTTTGTAATTGTGAGAACTCATTAAAACATGACATGCTAAAAAGTTGATGTTGGACAAGGAAGACAACATAATAGGTTATATTTTCTTATATCCGAATAGAAGTTATATTGTCATGGATCATCCAACATGTTGAGCTTGCCTTTCCCTCTCATGCTAGCCAAATTCTTTGCACCAAGTAGAGATACTACTTGTGCTTCCAAACATCCCTTAAACCCAGTTTTGCCATTAGAGTCCACCATACCTACCTATGGAGTGAGTAAGATCCTTCAAGTAAGTTCTCATCGGCGCAAGCAATAAAAAATGCTCTCTAAATATGTATGATCTATTAGTGTGAATAAAATAAGCTTTATACGAACTTGTGATATGGAAGAAATAAAAGTGACGGACTGCATAATAAAGGTCCTTATCACAAGCGGCAATATAAAGTGACGTTCTTTTGCATTAAGATTTTTTGCATCCAACCATAAAAGCGCATGACAACCTCTGCTTCCCTCTACGAAGGGCCTATCTTTTGCTTTTATCTCCTACCCTTATACAAGAGTCATGGTGATCATCACCTATCCTTTTAATACTTTTTCCTTTGGCATATATATATAAACACTATTCTGATCATGGGATCAGAATAATGTTCTGATCACAACCTGAACTGCCCAAGTAACGCGCCTGAACTTCTTTGTGTACAAACCCGACCTTCGGGCTATCTTCGCAACCGTGGCTTCCCCCGCGAATTATTCTTGTTAGTCGTGTTCTATATGATGTTAGTGTAATCTAGAAACTTTTTTAGCAACTAAATATCGGTTTTAAATAGGAATCTTGCTCATTGGCGGATTTTGCTCTCGGGTCGTGATGAAATTGCGCTTTTTGCAATTTTACTTCGTGAGTTGTTCGACCTGAACTTCTCCCAGTGCTAGGTTGAACTTCCGCCAACATTGTCCAAATGGGGCTTGCGATATACCATTGGAAAGCTATGGACACCAGTATCATGACCCAAGTTAAATTTTTGGTAAAATGTAAGCGATTTAAGAGCAGTTTTGAAAACCGTTTTTTCTTCATACAAAAAGCGTGAATCATATTTTCGATCGCATTTCTAAAATGTTTATCGGAATGAGGCAAATAATATGGCGTTGGAAGGCTGCTACAAAACCGCTCCTTTCACATGTTGATAGTTTTCTCTAATTCCCAACGATTAAAGAGTAATTTGGAAAATCGTAAAATTCCGCAAACCGAACAGCCGAGTTCGTATTTTCGATGTCAGTTCTAAACGGCTAATCCAACTGGGGCAAATGATATGGCGTTGGAAAGCTTATGAAAATGCGCTACCTTTTCATGTAGAAAGTTTTTTTCTAATTTTGAACGGTTTAAGAGTAATTTAGAAAACGGTACAAGTTCCACCGAGTTTGTATTTTTGATCTATTTTTTTAACCGTATATCCGAATGCAGCAAATGATATGGCGTTGGAAAGCTTGAGAAAATGCGAAACTGTTTGGTATATATTGTTTCTCCCAATTCCTTACTGTTTTAAGTCAATTTTGAAAATGGCTAAAAACGTATTTTCGCCGTGATTTCTACAAACTTTCTCGGAATGGGGCAAATAATATACCGTTGAAAAGCTAAGGAAAATGTGTAACTTTTTCATGTTGATGGTTTTCTGTGATTCCTAGCTGTTTTCAAGTAATTTTGAAAATGGCGAGATCATTCGTTCTGCCTTTATCGCGAAACAGATTTTTCGAAAATGCACCACATGAAGAACCTGAACTTCTCGGCATGTCTACTTGAACTTCACTCTGTTTTTCACGTGCTTTTTTGCTCATAGATCTCCATCCACCGCTCGTAGCTCTCCATCCACTCATAACTAATGCAAGAAAAGCTGGTGTAAACACGCAAATTTCCCGTGTTGATTATTTTTTCATACTCGCGACAATTTTAAAAGTTTTTCATCTCAAATTCATTCACTATAGTAGTCGAACCTCGTGTTGTTTTCATGTTTAACTTCTGTGACGTATTTTCGTTTTAAATTTTCCCATCCATTTCATTAGTGTTACACAAATGATATTCTTTTTGTACAAACCTCTCTCACAATATATTTTTTAAGTTTCTCCAATCAAGGACTTGAATTTACACAAATGATATTCCTGTTGTTTTGAAGTAAATTAAAGCAATGACGAGATCATGATTTCTGCCTTCATTGCGAATAGAAACGCACTGCGTGAAGTAGTTGAATTTCTCAGGCATGTTTGTTTGAACCTCACTCTGTTTTTGATGTGTTGTTTTTTGCACTGCGTGAAGTAGTTGAAGTTTTCGGGAATATCTGTTTGAAATTCACTCTGTTTCACTTATTTGTTTTTTGTTCTTATATGAAATACACACCATGTAGTACGTGAACTTCCGGTTGTTATCACTTTGAACTTCTCTCTAGTTTGAGAGAATTATTTTAAAACACAAAAAACAACATATTTTTTTATATATTTTGGACATCTAAATACACGATGAACCTCTCTCACAAGAATTTTTTGAAGTTTTCTTCGCCGAGCATTTGAACTTCTAGCAACCATTTTTCGTTTATGAGTTGTTTTTAAAAGTGCAAAAAATGGTGTTGTGTTTTTTATTTTTTGAACAGGTAAATCCTAGGTTTTAATAAACTCTGAACTTCACTGTTATTTCAATTTGAACTTCACCTTTTTCTATTTTTGAGTAAAGAATTGTATTCGATTTTTATACGAAAAAAATCGAACATGGAAATACAAGGTGAACCTCTCTCGCAAGAATTTTTCCCCGGGCCGAGCACTTGAACTTCTTTGAACAAACCTTTTAAGTTTTTATTTTTTCTATACTTTTATTCTCACTTGAAATGCATTCCTTGCATTACTTGAACTTCTCGTTGTTTTTACCTGGAACTTCTGTCACGTATTTTTGTTCAACCTCTCTCACAACAATTTGTAAACTTTCTCGGGCCGAGCACTTGAACTTTTAGCAACAAAACTTTAGGCTTTGCATTTTCATTCTTTTTTAATACAAATGCACACCGTATAGTACGTGAACTTTTGGCAGTTATCAATCTGAACTTCTGAGATCATGTCTTCTGACTTTATCGTAAAAACAGAGTCTCCGAAAATGCACTTCGTGAAGAGGTTGAACTTCTGGATCAGTTGTTTTTGAACTTCACTCTGTTTTTCACGTGTTATTTTTTACCCGTAACTCCCAAACCACTTACCGGAATTAAGAAAATGATATACCAATGGAAAGTTGTTGAAAACATGCAACTTTCCCGTGTTGATCAGTTTTTCATACTCGTGATGGTTCAAAAGATTTTTTTTGAATACACAGAAACGTGTTTAAACGGTATACATGAAAATTTTAAACCTTTCATCGAAACATAGCACATAATATACCGTTGGAAGGCTTATGAATAGCAGCAAGTTTTTCATGTAGACATGTGTTGCAAATTCGTTGTCGTTTGAGAGTAGTTTTTAAAATGGCAAAACAACGTTGTCTTTTTTTGCCTTTTTCAACATGTAAATGAACGACAGACGTCTCACACATGAATTTTGAACTATGCTACAAGGAGCACATGAACTTCTTGAAACAAACCTTTTAAGGTTTTAGTTTTCTATTCGTATATGCTTATCTCGAAACGCATTCTGTGTAGTAGTTGAATTTCCCGTTGTTTTCACCTTGAACTTTTGTCACATATTTTTGTTCAACCTCTCTCACAAGAATTTTTGAACTTTTCTCGGGCCGAGCACTTGTAGCAACAAAAATTTTAGCCTTTGCTTTTCCCTTTTTTTCATACAAATGCACACCGTGTAGTACGTGAACTTCTGGAAGTTATCAATCTGATTTTCCCTCGGTTCTGCGAAAATACCTTTTTTATTTGAACTTCATTGTGTATTTTTAGAAATGTGAAAATTGGAGGTTTTTTAGAAACATCAAACTTCTTCGTTGTTTGAAACTGAACTTATTGGTTTTATTCTTTAGTAACTAGATAAATCCGTTTTTTTCAAATATATATCAAACTGCTCCGCTTTTTCCAATTAAAGTTCTTGGTTTTATTCTCTAGTAACGTTTCTTTTTTCTAAATCGGGGAGAAAATTGAACATCTTCTTTGCGCCCTTGTTTTTGAACTTCACTTACAATTTGTCTATTCTTCAAAATTCTTGGGACATAGTATATGAACTTCTAGATACCCACAATACTCTTGAGTTTTTCCCTCTTAAATCTCTGTTATTTTTTGCACATGGATTTTTTATTGATATTTTCTCATTTTTTGAAGTTTCACGTTTCTCAAAAATGAACTATTGGGTTTTTTTCTTATCTTTCTTTGTTTCTCTGGTTGAACTTCCCGGCTTTTACTACTATTTTTCTTCTCTGAATTTTGTGTGGTTTCATATGTTCTTTGAAATTCCTAGTCGTAGTATATGTGGGCAAGCGCTACGTAACATACATACAAATGAGTACTAGATGGAAGGCTCTTTTTTTGTAACTCACATGACAAGAATGCGTGTGAAAAACTGATCCTTTATTTTCATATTGCCAATTGAATATGACATGAAGCAAGCAAGTAGTTTATGCTTTGTACAGAGAACACATTAACGACAATTCAGAGGAAGACACACGCACTAAGTGCCAGAGAAAGAAATATGTTTTCAATACAATTGATGGTTTCTATCCACCACCCACCGCTATATCCTATCCACACACACACACTCTCTATATATATATATTCTCATTTCTTTAAGCACGGACAGCAGCAGTGCTAATCTCTAACAGACATATCTCTTTTGTCATGTTGAACTGCAGCAACAGCGTACCAATAGTAGCCAGAAAACGGCAGTGGCATCGGGCAGCCACACGACACAACAACTAGAAATGTTTGATAACAGCAGCTAGCAGTGACAGGCATCAACATTGAGCGGGAGGAAGAGAGGAAGCAGAAGCAGCTGGGTCGTACGCACTAGCAGAAAAGAGAGATGTCTAGCGGCACCCACTTGCATCGGTCTATCTACTCCTGTAGTTGTCAACAAGAATAGATCGATGGAAATTTGGCTAAAGCTTGAAGGTTCAGTTTAAGTACATGTCAAAACTGCAGTTTAGCCAAAACCAAGCAGGAGGTGCTAGCTCACTAGACAGTGACATGGGTTGATGTTGTTCTTTTCTGCTAGCAGCTTTTGCCTGCAGCTGATGTGCTTGTTGTTGCTTGTCTGCCGCCAAACCAGTCGCCACATGCCAAAAATTTGGCTGCCGCCCACCAAACCGTCAGCTGCACAGGTGTGCTAGCTTGCCAGTGCACCGGTTCTCCTATCTTTCGTTGGCCTTCCTTCAAGATGATGCGGTCTACATCAAGGGTCCATTTGAGGAGGGGATTCACATAGGCAGTGAAGAAACAGAAAATGATCAGTCATGGAGGGTGCGCTGGCAGGAATGGCATGGTGGCAGAAGGGGAATTGCGGCTTTGAACATACCGGGGTTGCGTCATTGAACGGCCTAGGCACCGCGGTGGAGCCCAACCGGGGATGAGGATGTGCGGTGGCTGTGGAGCCATGCCGGGGGCAGTGGGGAGGAGGCGAAGGGCGGGAGACGTCGCCGTGGGTTGGTGGCGCGCGGCACCTTGCGGGAGGCCTACATTCCATGGCTGAGGAGACCAGGCGGCGGCATGGTGATGGCTCCAGTTGTGGTGTCCAGCGAGAATGGATCCAGGGAGGAACATGGCTCCTGGTTGGGCACCGTCAATATTGTCAGCGAGTGGATCCGGAGAAGCAAGCGGTGGTGGCGACGCGATCTCGGAAGGTAGGCGGCGGAGGCGGCGCGATCCGGGAAGGTGCGGTGGGGTGGGGGCGACGGCGGCGCATGGGGAAGGTCGGGGTGGGGAGGCGGCGTTGGCTGGTGGTAGGGCCGCCGGCGGCGCGGGCTAGTGAGGAGGAGAAGTCAGATGGGATCGGGAGAGGTTAGGGGAAGGGGTCGTGGGAAGCGGGTGGGTGGGATTTTTTTATCGTCGGGTGGGTTTTCTCGGGAGTTCAGGAGGATCCCGTCACCCCTATATAGCGCATTGTGATCCAAATAACTATTCTAATCCTGGGATTAGAATAGTGTTGTCCTATGTTAGTTTTCAATGAAGTTTCTGATTCATACTTTACTTTGTGAAAAAAATGTTACTTTAGCATGAGAAATTATATGAAATTATATATTGTTGTTCTAAAGATGATCATGATGCCCTCATGTCTGTATTTTATTTTATCGACACCTCTATCTCTAAACATGTGGACATATTTTTGATTTCGGCTTTCGCTTGAGGACAAGTGAGGTCTAAGCTTGGGGGAGTTGATACGTCCATTTTGCATCATGCTTTTATATTGATATTTATTGCATTATAGGCTGTTATTACACATTATATCACAATACTTATGCCTATTCTCTCTTATTCTATAAGGTTTACATGAAGAGGGAGAATGCCGTCCGCTGGAATTCTAGACTAGAAAAGGAGCAAATATTAGACACCTATTCTGCACAACTCCAAAAGTCCTGAAACTTCACGGAGCATGTTTTTGGAATATATAAAAAATATTGGGCGAAGAAAGTACCAGAGGGGGGCCACCAACCAGCCACAAGGGCGGAGGGCGCGCCCTACCCCCTGGGCGCGCCCCCGTCCTTGTGCCCCCCCCCCCCCCCTGGCAGGCCTCCGACGCCCATCTTTTGCTATATGGTGTGCTTTGACCTGGAAAAAAATCAGAAGGAAGATTTCGGGACGAAGCGCCGCCGTCTCGAGGCGGAACCTGGGCAGAATCAATCTAGGGCTCCGGCGGAGCCGTTCTGCAGGGGAAACATCCCTCCAGAAGGGGGAAATTGAAGCCATCGTCATCACCAACGATCCTCTCATGGAGAGAGGGTCAATCTCCATCAACATCTTCACCAGCACAATCTCCTCTCAAACCCTAGTTCATCTCTTGTATTCGATCTTGGTCCCAAAACCTCAGATTGGTACCTGTGGGTTGCTAGTAGTGCTAATTACTCCTTGTAGTTGATGCTAGTTGGTTTATCTAGTGGAATATTATATTTTCAGATCCTTAATGATAATTAATACTCCTCTGATCTTGATCATCAATATGTTTTGTGAGTAGTTACGTTTGTTCCTGTGGACATGGGAGAAGTCTTGTTATAAGTAATCATGTGAATTTGGTATTCGTTCGGTATTTTGATGAGATGTATGTTGTCTTTCCTCTAGTGGTGTTATGTGAACGTCGATTGCATGACACTTCATCATTATTTGGGCCTAGGGGAAGGCATTGGGAAGTAGTAAGTAGATGATGGGTTGCTAGAGTGACAGAAGCTTAGACCCTAGTTTATGCGTTGCTTCGTAAGGGGCTGATTTGGATCCATATGTTTCATGCTATGGTTAGGTTTACCTTAATTCTTCTTTCGTAGTTGCGAATTCTTGCGAGAGGGGTTAATCATAAGTGGGAGGCTTGTCCAAGGAAGGGCAACACCCAAGCACTGGTCCACCCACATATCAAATAATCAAAGTAACGAACGCGAATCATATGAGCATGATTGAAACTAACTTGACAACAATTCTCATGTGTCCTCGGGAGTGCTTTGCTTTATATAAGAGTTTTTCCAGGCTTGCCCATTGCTACAAAAAGGGTTGGGCCACCTTGCTGCACCTTAGTTACTTTATTTACTTGTTCGCCGTTACGATTTATGTTATCACAAAACTATATGTTACCAATAATTTCAATGCTTGCAAAGAATACCTTGCTGAAAACCATTTGTCATTTCCTTCTACTCCTCGTTGGGTTCGACAGTCTTACTTATCGAAAGGGCTACGGCAGGTCCCCTATACTTGTGGGTCATCAACGGACTCCTTGATCACTATACCGATTATCTTCGTTACCGGTTTCATTCACTTTACTCGTGTCCGTGTTCTGGTATCCCGTGATCATAATTACAAGTGTCTGGCCAGATGATAATAACACCATAACACCGAGTGGTCCCAAAGAGTATCTCTCTATCGCGAGGGGAGCAAATCCCAGTCTTGCACTATTGCTACTGAGAAATATGTTTTCGGAATACCCGTAAGTCACCTTTATTCACATCAATTTATGGATTGACATGTGGTATACCCCAAAGTATCCATCTAGTATGTTGGTATGCAATATTCTCATGGTCTAAGGAATGATGCAAACGTGAACAAGTCATATGAAGTACCGACAACATAGCAATGATGACATTTCTCAGTAATTCATAAGTTGGGTCTATCCAACTCCATTTTTCTCATAACAACGGTCTTCTCATATATTGATAGCATCCTTGTTACACTAACAATGCTCATGATCAGGAAAACAAGATCATCAATCAATATATAAGCTAGTCTTAGAGGCTAGACTAGGCACCACTTGGTGTTTATATTTCCACACATGTATTTGGGTTTTCCTCTGAATGTCATATTCAAGAACCAACATAAAGCATACAAACATAAACTTGAACATGGAAAAATAATAATACATTTATTATTGCCGCTAGGGCATATTTCCCCCACACCGTGACCATGTGTGAGTAGTTTCCTTAGGACCTTAGGGTTCATAGCAGTAGCTAGCTGGCATTCTCTCTCTCTCTCTCTCTCTCTCTGTGTGTGTGTGTGTGTGTGTGTGCGTGCGTGTGTGTGTAATCGGTGTTGTGTTTGTTGGCATATGATGAATTTTCACTTTATGATCAGATTGGTAATTGAAATCGACTAAATCCTTTGAAGTTTCTTTGCTTTATAATTGAATGGCTCCGTATGCTCTCCGATCTATTTTTCTTCTTTGGCCAAGTTTAATGGGTAGATGTTCAGAGGGAGTGGTGCACTTAGTTGGTTCTAATCTTGTGGTGATCTATATCCCAGTGAAAGAAAGAGACAAGACAAGTATTCTATTGTTGTCAACTTGTCATACTACTTGATATTTTGACTGTTTACATTATGTCATCTTGCCTATTGCGATGCTCTATTTGTTATGAACTTAATACTTCGAGATGGATGCTGGATAGCAGTCTTGGGGTGGAGTATTAGTTGTAGATGCATGTGGTTAACGGTCTACATATCACGAATGTAATGCCTATATGAGATTATACTATGAATGATCATAGACACAAATATAAATATTGCAATTTAATCACTGCCCAGCTATAATTTATTCACCACACCACACTTGTATGCTTATGAACGATGCTACTAGTGAACCTATGCCTCCTGGGTCTATTCTCTATTATGAAAATTCTATCAAAAATATTATTTTTTATTGTAATTTAATCTACTTATCAATTCCTATTTTTAATCTTGTAACTAGCAAGACAAGAAGCTTTACAACCTTCTTGATGTGTTGGGGACAAACTTGTTTTGTGTTTTGTGTTTAGGTACCAGTGACTTTGTTTACTGGAAGAACTCCTTCTGGTTAGATAAACCTTGGTTCTCCACTAAAGGAAATACGTACTGCTAGGTTACTTCACCCTTATACTTAGGGTTACCCAACCACTCTCACGGGAGACCAAGCAATAAGCATAAAAAGAGAATAAAAGTAACCCGCCCTATCTTTTAGTAAAGGAAGTCCTTCCAAATCCTATCTAACACAAACATACACTCGGATGAGGACACCGAAATAAGTGGGCGTCACCCATTTTCGGAGATCATGTATAGTTTTCTCCGTGTCGAGCGCCAGCCGGCCCAAACATTTTCCTTCCGGGGGGGGGCATAAAATCTCTTTATTTCTGTAGGGAGGACGGATGATTCAAGTAAGGGCTGAGAGCCTACATATCACCGACATGAGCAAAAGAATAAAAAGCACCTACTATTTGTTAATTGAATTTTTCTTTGCTTAGCGCCCTTGTGTTTCAAATAGAAAAGCACTAAAGATATATGTGGAACTGTTGTTTTCTTAGGGCAAGCTAGCAGATAGAAGTAAATTGTAAGAAATATGGAGAGCAATAAAATTTCAATAAAAAGTTAGCAGTCTTTGTCTCATTAGCATTCTATCTTGAGTCATCACTCGATCTTTACTAAAAAGTCTTATGATGAAAGGTTATGAGTAAAAGAAGGTCTTTATCCTGGTGTTGCTAATCGAACTCATTTTATTTCAAGGAAATAAAAAATCTTGTAATTTCTGTAAATAAATTTAGATATTTATTGCGAGTTGCTTTGAAAAGTGAAAGGATGAAGACTGATTTAGATCCTCTGAAAAGCGAAACTTATTAAATGAGGAAGTACTTGAGATGTGTGAAGGCTCTAATGACCAGGTTAGCGCATATCCTAAAGCCATTGCCTCCAGCCTTTTTTTTCTCTCTTGGTCGTGTCGGATGCTAAGTTTCTCATGCAACGATGAGGTGTTCATAGAAAGTAAGGCCGGGCCCAATGTGACGGATTTTATTTGGATGGGGTCTCGCTTCGATGCTGGAGAGGTCCATAGATCTGGATAGTGTCTTTCTCGCTCAGTAAAGAAGGGTAGATGCAGGGGTGGACAGAAGCGTTGTGGAACCATAGGCACATGGGAGCTGGAAAGTCCTTCCCGTTCCGCAAACGAAACCGCCTAGGCGACACATGTTAGAATGAAGAATGCTGACGCCAGATGGAAATCCAATCCCAAGGCAACCTCAACCCCAAGAGGGTCTAGGGCCATTAGATGGGATTGAAAGCTCGTTTGATCAAAGCCCAGCCTTTCTTGTCAGCTACCTACTGGTGGATTGTAACCGAATTCTACTTCAATAATAAAGGTGCCAATTTTGATGCAATTTTTTTCGTTTGTTCCTTTTTTGTTATGTTTTAGTGTTGTTTACATTTTGAAAGATTGTAAATACATATCTAAAAATTAATTTACTGAAAAAACCATGAATTTGAAAAAAAAATAACATCTTGTAATTTTTTATGTTAGCGTAACTTTTTAAAAATGGCATAGCATTCAAAAACATGTATGTACATTTAAAAAAATTGTCCATTCGTTTCAAATGTTGTGGCATTTAAAACAATGTTTATGCAATGTAAAAAACAAAGTTCATGTAGTTTAAAAAATGATTTATATAATTAAAAAAGTATGTGACATTTTAAAAAAATGTTCAAGCCTTTCAAAAATATGTTCATGATATTTTTTAAAAATGGTTATGCAATGCAGAAAATGCTCATGCAGTTTTAAAAAATGTTTCATGCCACTAAGAAAGGGTTCAACATGTATATTTTTAATAAGTAATTGATAAAAATGTCCGAAACATGTATTTGAAGAACAGCGTTGCTCTCCTGAAATGTTGCTGCAAAGTGGCGGCAGGGAAAAAGACCGTGGGGCACATAGTCTGGCCGCGCGGACAGATGGGCTTCTTGGTTATATTTAGTGTACCACCCCGTAACACGCGAGAGCTATATGTTGCTTATATTCCTATTCGGAATCGCCTATATTGTTGTGGGTATTGAGCCGGCCCAATAGCATAGCTGTGTTTTTTTGATGGTTTTTTTGTCGGTCTATACACTGTTGTAGCATTGGTTTTCTCAAGTTTTCTTTTTGTTTTTCTCTGGACTTTGGTTTCCCTTTTTCTTTTACTTCGCTTTTGTTTGTTTCTTTCTTCTAGTTTGGTTGGTTTTCTTTAAAAATATACATTATTTTTATATTTTCCATTTTGTTTTTTCCACATATACCTATTTTCCATTCACATTGTATGGTTTTATAATACATCAGGAACATTTTTTCATACACATTCAACACTTTTCAAATACATGACTAACATTTTTTCAAATGTATATTTTAATGTCTATGTTTTCATGCACATTACACATTCTTTGTATACATCTAATTTATTTATTATATATATTTAATTTTTTTACATACATGATTAACATTTTTTCAATTAATGTTTTTGGACATTTTTTCCCGTATACACGTTGAAATATATTTTTATATGATATGAAAAATTCTTTTTAAACTATGTGAACATTTATATACATTGATTTTTTAAATGTCACAAACATTTTGTTTGAAACGTGTGAACACTTTAAAAAAATGTGTTGTACATTTTTCTGAATGGAATGATTTTTTTACATTATATAACATTTTAAAAATAAATCACTTACTTTTTTGGAAACACGTAATTTTTTTTGTAATGTGCCATACATGTTTTTTTTGAATGGTAAAAACGTTTTATAAAATTTGAGCAAACATTTTCTTTGCACATCATTTATATTTTTGAAAGTGCAATAAATACTTAAAAACATTATCTCGTAAGGTTGAAAAAAACGGTAGGCGTAAGCAAGGCGATTGGCCTTCGCCTAGTGCGTAGGTGGTGGTTAAGCGCCCTAGGCGCGACCTAGGCGGTAATATAGTTTTTACTATGAGGGTGTATCTGTGGTTATTATATGTGTATCAATATTAATTCAGGGCATATACATAAGTTAACTAACCGTTACTGTCATAGAAATATGTCTCGTTTGGCATATCAATGCAATATGACATGATTTTTCGCATGGGTAGATAGTTTATTTCTTCCTCTGCCTAGACGTCCATTTATGCCCCAGGCGAGGCAATTGGCCATCACCTAGCGCCTAAGCGTGCCTAAGCGCCTCCTAGGCACTGCCTTTTTCAGCAGAGTTTAGTATTTCTTTCGAAATATAAACAAAAGTTAAAAAATGTGATGTCAGCATGATGAAATCATGTGGTTACCGGGCTGGCCTAGTACCGACTCCTGTTAGGTGACGCTTGCATAGGAGTCGGTGCGAGCGATACATAGCCCCGCCCCCCGCGTGCACGTTAACACGAGATCAACATGGATTGCCGATCTTTCGCAGCGGGGCTCCTTCATAGTGGCCCAAATTGCAGTTTCTACGACAATGTGCCAAACGTTGTTCACCTTAAAAAAGTTCCGAATGGTCCGTCCCATATTTGTTTTTCTTTTTGCGGATCCCATATCGTTTCTTTCAATTCAACGATGCGGTCGAACGCCAAGTAAGACAAATCATATGCATTTTTTTAGGGTAATAACTTAGTCAGATGTATAGTTTCAGTTTTGTTACTCATATACATGTACGTACCTATCTAAAATAATGCACACACCTAAAAAATAGTGCTGCTGATCAGGTCTTTTCTTTCAAAAGGTTTGAATTTCGTATGCTCAACAACGTCTGCTTTTTATATGCATATATGGTGTTGGCCTCTCCATTATTGGAACATTGACTTGAAAAAGGTCTCTGCATTCCCCACAAAAGAAAGTCGCTGCATATATTATCATGCATTATTGGTCTGTTTTATTCCTAACAAACCGATCTTTTCTTCCGAGGAATCTATTCACTTGCCTAAGTTCCCAGCTCTCCTTTTAAACTATACATAGTCCTTATGCATCACGATATATAGAAAGAAAACATAGGAAGATATTAGTCTTCATTGATTTTAAGTTCCACAAGCAAAGAAACACTAGTACACAACTGGCCGGACCGGACAAGGCCCCATGTATGCACATATAAGCTAAACTATGCCAGCCGTCAACGGACGGCCGGCACAACATATGAGCTGCATGCACTGCACTACGCCGCATTGCAAACAATGATAAAATAATATTTAAGAATAGAGGAACCGTGTGTAGCTGATTGCCAGATTATTGCCAGCTTTGTCTGCCTGTGCCTTTCCCTCCGGTTCACGCTAACCCAACTGGTAACAGTTTTGACTTGCAAGTCCTAATTATGCACCTCACGTCTTTAATACTGTATGTCTTTTGTTTGTTTGATAGCTAGCTTAAAGTATTATTGTTTATTTTAGTTCGGATGAGACATGAGAGTTCAATCAGAATGGGAATATATATTGGTTTAGTCGAAGGTGACACCATGGCGGTGCCTGCCGAAGGCCACTCGCCGCTACAGCGCTGGTGCCGTTGACTAGCGTCTGACTCGATCGCCGGATACTCCATTTTAGTATACTGCTTTGATGTCGGGGAAAGCAGCCACTGTTTGGTTATTGTTATTTTTTACTTGTATACTGCCGTCATGTGCTATCGTGATACCCCCTTCTAGATGGGGCCTCGTTTATGAGCCTGCGTGGGAGAAAAGAACCAGCCGTATTCTCTCTCCCTCAAAAAGAAAGAAAGAACCAGCCGTATCAGAAATAAAATGATTGTTATAAATGTTGCATTTTGGATAGGAAACTCTTACCGTCACCCGGCGGATCGCAACGGCCGCGTCCGCCACCTCCCCCGCGTTTCACGAGTCCCAGTGAGAGCCGGCATACCATCCTTTGTCGAACACGCTTCTGCAACAGGACATATGTTTTTTGAAACATATATAGTGTTGCAATGGTGTACGACGGGTCTACATTCTGAAAAAAAAATTCTTGCAAAATTTTTCTGCAACAAGGCCTCGATTGCAAAAAGGAAATTCCATAAAATCTCAGTTGCAAAAAAATTGCAACAAAATAGTTGTTGCAAAACAAATTCTGCGACAATACCTGTGTTGCAGAACTAATTCTGCAACAAGATCTATATTGCAATGGGGAAGACGCGTTCGGCCGCTAGATGCCACAGATCAAGACATGAGTTGCAGAACTAGTTCTGCAACAAGCCCTATGTTGCAATGGGGGAGATGCGTTCAGCCACTAGATGCAGCAGATCTGACGGCTCATGAAAAGATCAGCCGGCAGACGCGTAGCACGCCCCATTTTGGATATGTTCTTTTTTGTGGGAAAAACTTCCGATCTAGTTATCAAATGTTAGGATGATATTAACTCCTTCTTAAATAATAATGTATTGTCGGGTAGTCGACCTCAATATCTCTTACTAGCTTTCTGTGTGTTCCTTGGTCCACTGCTATGGTTTAGAGGGTTTTGTGAAATTGAATGTGAAACCCTAATTTAATTAGTTAGGGCCTACTTTGGATAGAAAGAATCTCAGTAGAAGTCTAGAATAAG
This sequence comes from Triticum urartu, assembly GCF_056163025.1. Taxonomy (NCBI): domain Eukaryota; kingdom Viridiplantae; phylum Streptophyta; class Magnoliopsida; order Poales; family Poaceae; genus Triticum; species Triticum urartu. The sequence continues at coordinate 652,415,098 of NC_141875.1, read as the reverse complement.
CTGGCACACCATGGCCAAGTCCGTCCTCTCCACTTTGTCGACTGGGCCAAGGGTACGATCGGGTGGTGGAGGCGGAGTGAGCGGTGAGAGGCGGCGGCGTCGCGGTTGGGTGGGAAAGTTACGGGCGAGCGGGAAGCGATGCGGCGTGTCCCTATTTTTACTACAACCCAATGTAGATCATATTTTGGATGGGGGGGGGGGTAGGATTTTGGTGAATCTGCTAGAAGGGGCTTAATTCCCTAAAGAAACAAAAATAAAATCCAGGGATCTGGTAGAGATGCCCTAAGCCGTCACATCTTGTAGGGGGCATGCCTCACTTCTCATGAGATCACGCACCTCGGTTCTTCAGCCATCCTGCAGAGAAAGGTTATCTATGTTCCCTAGCCGTGATGTTGTTTTGTTGTTTCCCGGTTTTAGGCTTTATTCATGTCAAAAAAAATTTTGTAGCCAATGTATGGTTTGTGCAGGAAAAACAATTTTTTTAATGATTACTCACCTACGTGGTATTTTGAGATGATTAAAAAGATTGACAGGTAGGATAAACCCCCACCGTTCGTTATATTTCAACCTGAAAGTGACTGACAATCATACTGAAAGGAGATCTTTGCTTGTATTATGCAAGAAAACCCATACAAAGAAACAGAAACAAGAAATATACAAATACATCCATAGGCACCCGTAGAAAGGGGGCACGTTCTCTATCATGTCACTACATATGATATGTTAAGGAGAAAAATGGTCTGTGAGTATGTGCAAGGAAGTCTATCCTTGATTTGGATCGTGTGAAGAAGAGACTAGCTAGAAACAAGATAAAAGGCATTTGAAAACTGATTCAAATAAGCACGTTGAAGAAGGATGCAAACAAAAGCAATAGTAGGTGTTGTGTTAGGTCCAGAGTCTACAAGAGTAGGGGAGTGCCCTCTTCCGCGTGTTGTTCAACATATTAAACACACTTGCTATAATAAACCCATAATAAGCAGACACCTATCAAGTGGACCTGACTAGACAGGGAATATTAACCATTTATTGCATTAACCGTGTGACTAACATGGAACCTAGCCAATTATTCTCTTAACTGGGCGACTAACATGGATTTTATATGCACTGATCAATGGTGCCAGGACATTGACAGGATGCAGAACTCCTCATATTATAGTACAATTTCCCTTGAGGGTTGCTTTTGGCGCAAGACTTGTGATGATGCATTGCTTATATATCTAACCAAAATTAACAAGTAGATAGAGCCTGATGTTCGAGCTTTGTCAAGATCAGTCGTAACATTGCTTCCAAAAGCATTTGGCCCCTGTCATTTGTTTCTTCCTGGTATGCTAATATGTAAAGCCCCGAGACATGTTGCTTTGTTTGCAACCTAATTCAGTTCGTACAAAAAGAGATGAGTCATTTCTAGATTGTTAACTGTGCACTTTCGACGTCCTTCGATCGATTGGTCGAAAACGAGGTTAGTACCTTTCCCAGGAAAAAATGAGCTTAGTTCACAGACAACTCTCAGCATTGGTAGATTGCTTCAGTCCTACAACAGTTGTTGTTGCTCCACTGTTGTTTAACATATCACGATAAGTTGCTGCTCATCCCCTCCTGCCGCTTGCCAACTCTTTGTGTGTTGACAAGTCCAAATTTAACATCTCCTGGTTCTAGAGTTTATTTTAAGCTATCTTTCATCTGTTCAGCTCACATGCTACGGTTTTCGTTTGCTTTGGTCTGAAGAGTTGTTCGTATGAGCATATCACTGTATTAGCAATACTCCTTTGTCCCCTCTCCCAGGCCAGGCACGTAGAAATGTCAGGAAAACAAGGCTGTGGTACAATCATTTCTCTGCCGTAGTGACATCTTCTGTTTTTTCTGCAAAAGAAAGAAGTTTGAGCAATATCATGAGATTCTCACGGGATAGTCCTTTCCTTCGTTCTTTATAAGATTTAACACATGCCTTCTCATGTTTTCTTACTACCGCTTGAATGACCATTTGATGAGGAGTGAGGTAAAAAACACAAGGAGTATCCAGTATGTAAATATTAAGGAAGGAAGCAAATGACTGGGCGACCCAGGGGAACCCCTTCCCGCACGCCACCACTCCTCAGCCCCTCCACCTTGGCCTACACTCCTCGACACTATGGAGCAAAGCCCATGCGACCGCGATGGTAACTCGTGATACATCCTAAGCATATGTACGCTTTCTAAAGGTATCATAGCCATTTCTTATCAGTTTATGTTTTATATTTTATTGCGCTAATCTACTAACAAGAATTTAGAAAAATCTAGGGGAAAAAAGAATCATATGTGCATAGCTTCCCGGATCACAAAATGAAAGCTCATCTCTTAGATACCCCGTATGTGTTTTGATGATTTATCATACAACCATTAAGAGCATCTACAATCACAAGTACCAAACTCCGGTCCCCAAACGCCCGCAGACGCTTCCAGGCACGTCCGCAGGAAGTGGCTGGACAACACACAAAATTGCTCCTCCACCAATCGATGCATCTAAACCAAACACACAAAATGTCATCAGACTACCAAAAATTGACATGATACTAACTACGGACAATACGATTGTCCGGCCTTGCCCTTGCCTTTTCCCTTTCCGTTGTCCTTAAGGCAGTAGCGGTTGAAGATGTAGAACGGATCGAGGCGGATCTGCTCACTACCAGAGTTGTCCGATCCACCATCGTCCTTGTCTTTCTCCTCATTGGGGGCAGTCCGACCATGGCGCGGACCGCCCTGCTTTGGTATTTTTTCATTGCGTTGACCGCCATCCTCCGTCTCTTCTCGGTATGAGGGCACAGAGGTATTCCTCCGATGCCGCCTCGAGGGATACGACTGCCACCTCCATTTGAAGCTGCGCCTGAAGCCTCACGCGGCGGGCATGCAGCCCCTCTTGTCGGATTCACATCTAGTTATGTAGGCGCAAATGGTCTCTGTTTCCGTGAAGATGTCATGGGGACGAGGTGCCACCTAAAAGGTTCCGGCGGCATGGCGGGGTTGCATCATGTGGCGGAGGTGACCACTGTCCGCGATGCACGATGAGATCCTCCGTCCCCTAATCCAGATGCCAGTTGGGCAACAAATTCCCACTGGCTCGCTGAAGATCACGGGAGGGCGCACTCCTCCCTGGAGCATTGGAGAGCAGCGCGGACAACCATCTACTCCTCGGGGCTCCAAGGGATGAGCTCCTAGTCCTTGGATCCGGACATGTCAGAGTCGGATCCAAGCACCGCCATGGAGGAGAACTCCGGAGTAGGCTGGAGAGGGGCTTGGTAGTGTGGGAGGGGAGGGAAGTGGAATGAATGCGGCTAGGGTTTCAGTTGGAGTCCGGATAGGGTCCATTTTATGTGGGGCTAGATGGGCTGAGTGGGCTAGATTCGACGTCGCGGGTGCGCCCGGGCATCCCCATATCTACCCCAGATTTGGGCTAGATATGGGGAGTGCCAGTTAGTTCCGGCGTTTGGGCTAGAAATGGGGCACCCGGTTGGGTGGCATTTTTTCGTTCGGACACTGACCAAACAGCCCGTCCGGGTGTTTGTGGTGGGTATACGTGGTCCGGTTGTAGATGCCCTAAGAGGACTAAGATTTTTTTTATCAATGAGAGGACTAGTATTTTCATTGAGTTTATTTCAAATTTAGTGCAAAAGGCTTTAAGTAGTTGTTATTCATGACCATTTCCTACAACTTTTGATTATTTTTTCTACTCGAGCTCTTGGCATGTAATCATAGGATTTTGGTAAATCAAACATTCACATTAAGTGTAGGAAAATCGTACTATGAAGAAAGGCACAAGCAAAGGCAGTTCGGTGTGGAACTTCAATAAAGATCCCAAACCCAAAGTCCTCCAAAAATCCACTCTCGCCACCTTAAACCTAGTATCTCTAAGCCCGAGTACCTTCAAAGATTTTTCTTCTCATACTACCCACTTAGGGTTACTACTTCATAGAGTTCAAACCTAGTTTTTTTCATCGAAATAGCCGTACATTTTCGTTCCGGTGCTACCAAGCCAATCATTTTGAGACATTTCTCCGTTGGCGCCTACACCTTGGAGCTTAACATTTTCAATGGCACTTCCGAGCCATCTCTATTTGCTTCTCCGTGAGTATAGGTGTTGGTACCATTGTGTTTTTTTTTCAACCGCTACTTCTGAGTTGTAACTTATCGATTTCTACATATTTCTATTTAGGAGATGATATGTTTACTATGGTACTTCCAAGCAATTGGATTTACCTAACATCCAAGCAAGTTCTAATATCAAAGAATTTGAGCCACACATAATGTTCAGAACCAGCGCTTCATTTCAATCCATACTTCCAAGTATTGTATTTTTAGTTTAATTTCAGAACATGCTCTAGTTGTTCAAATGTTTGAACGAGTTCAAAAGCTCTAATTTTTTTCTTTTGATACTTCCAGGCTATTTACCTTTTCAAGTAACAATCGGATTTTGGAATCCCTCTATATATTGCCTCTCGTGCCCCTTCTGAAGGAAATATGCCCTAGAGGCAATAATAAAGTTGTTATTTATATTTCCTTATATCATGATAAATATTTATTATTCATGCTAGAATTGTATTAACCGGAAACTTAGTACATGTGTGAATACATAGACAAAACAGGGTGTCCCTAGTATGCCTCTACTTGAGTAGCTCGTTAATCAAAGATGGTTAAGTTTCCCGACCATAGACATGTGTTGTCATTTGATGAACGGGATCACATCATTAGAGAATGATGTAGTGGACAAGACCCATCCGTTAGCTTAGCATTATGATCGTTTAGTTTTATTGCTATTACTTTCTTCATGACTTATACATATTCCTCTGACTATGAGATTATGCAACTCCCGAATACCGGAGGAACACCTTGTGTGCTATCAAACGTCACAACGTAACTGGGTGATTATAAAGATGCTCTACAGGTGTCTCCGAAGGTGTTTGTTGAGTTGGCATGGATCGATATTAGGATTTGTCACTCCGAGTATCGGAGAGGTATCTCTAGGCCCTCTTGGTAATGCACATCACTATAAGCCTTGCAAGCAATGTGACTAATGAGTTAGTTACACGATGATGCATTACGGAACGAGTAAAGAGACTTGCTGGGAATGAGATTGAACTAGGTATGATGATACCGATGATCGAATCTCGGGCAAGTAACATACCAATGACAAAGGGAATAACGTATGTTGTTATGCGGTTTGACCGATAAAGATCTTCATAGAATATGTGGGAGCCAATATGAGCATCCAGGTTCCGCTATTGGTTATTTACCGAAGATGTGTCTCGGTCATGTCTACATAGTTCTCGAACCCATAGGTTCCGCACGCTTAACGTTCGATGACGATTTGTATTATGCGCTATGTGTTTTTGTGTCTGAAGTTTGTTCGGAGTCTCGAGTAAGATCACGGACATGCCGAGGAGTCTCGAAATGGTCAAGAGGTAAAGATTGATATATTGGACGAAGGTATTCGGACACCGGAAAGGTTTCAGAACGTTTCAGATATTTATCGGGAAATCGAGGGGTTACCGGAACCCCCCGGGGAAGTTATGGGCCTTAATGGGCCATAAGGGAGTAGGAGAGGGCAGCCCACAGGGTGGCGCGTGCCCCCCCAAGGGAGTTCGAATTGGACTAGGGGAGGGGGCGCAACCCCCTCTTTCCTCTCGCTCTCCCTCTCCTTCCCTCTTTCCCCCTGTTGGAATAGGAAAGGGAGTCGAACTAGGATTGGGAATCCTAGTTGGACTCCCCCTTGGCACGCCCCCTCATGGCCACCGGCCTCCTCCCTCTCCTCCTTTATATACGGGGGCGGGGGCACCCCAAAGGCACATCAATTGTTCCTTAGCCGTGTGCGGTGCCCCCCTCCACAGTTTACTACCTCAATCATATTGTCGTAGTGCTTACGCGAAGCCCTGTGCGGATCACATCATCAACACCGTCACCACACCGTCGTGCTGACGAAACTCTCCCTCGACCCTCTACTGGATCAAGAGCTCAAGGGACGTCATCGTGCTGAACGTGTGCTGAACATGGAGGTGCCGTACGTTCGGTACTTGGATCGGTTGGATCGTGAAGACGTTCGACTACATCAACCGCGTTAACCTAACGCTTCCGCTTTCGGTCTATGAGGGTACGTGGACACACTCTCCCTTCTCATTGCTATGCATCTCCTAGATAGATATTGCATGATCGTAGGAAAAGTTTTCAAATTGCATGCTACGCTCCCCAACACCTTCGTCGAGGAAAACCGTTGAAAACCATGCATTCCCATTTTCACTCCATTGAACTACCACAACAAGTGATGATGAGATATGTTGGAGTATTACTGTAATAGTGTATTATACCAGGACATAACTATAAAGTGGCATACGAATAAAAGGATATTTCTAGAGATGACACTGGTAAGATTCCCTCATTTGTACTTGGTATAAGATTTAGAAGAAAACTTCTCTCTCCTTCTTCCTCTACTATCCTAGAAAACTAGCTAGTAACTCCCACCATCCCAGCCAGCTCCTCCACCATCAGCCCTCCTCTTAGGACAAGGGAGCTCCACCACAACCCTCAATGAGTGGGCAACTCCCTATTGTGCCGCCTCACGAAAAGATGTAGGCCTCTGTTGCATCGTCGTGTAGGTGCGACAAAGCAGGTTTTGTGATTTTGCCGCCATGTGTTGAGATTGGACCAGATCTATTTTTTTTCAGGGTAACCCTAGTGGTCTTTGAGTTTTCATCTGGAAAAAGAAGTGACGGGGTTTATATTAGGAGGGAGAGGGATGCGCTTTGGAGATAGTAGGTCTATGTGGATGACATGAGTGTGGCTAGTAGTTAAGATAATACTAACTTTAGGTGTGAAAGGACTAGTGTTCAATGTTTTGGATTTCGATAGTAAAAAAATTCCGATCCCACCAAAATAACTGAATGTTATGAATTTCAAATTTTCTTGTTCCAAAGTTCAGACAAACTTACAAGCCAACAAATTGAAATTTAAACAAATTTTAAGCAGAAAAAATGCTACAGGGTGGACTCGAACTGAGAACCATCCTAGTATAATGCTCGCTCCTTACCACTAGGGTGACCGAAGTGACAAGTATTCCCGTCCCAGAGTATACTAGTCAAAGAATATGTGATAAAGAGGACCCACAAAACTTAATGCTATGGTTGGGTTTACCTTGATGATTTTTTAGTATTTGCAGATTCTTGCTAAGGGTTCCTAATTACATGTTAGTCAATGGATTTTGCAGCATGTTAGCATAGGCCTCTCCCACATATAAACTACAAGTATATATGTTGGTTATAGTATCATGGACAATGGACTAGGGACAATTTAGCAACACCTACCACCACTAGTTCCATACTTGCTCCCTTGCACGCTGATAACCCACAAGTATAGGGGATCAATTGTAGCCTCTTTCGATAAGTAAGAGTGTCGAACACAACGAGGAGCTAAAGGTAGAACAAATATTCCCTCAAGTTCTATCGACCACCGATACAACTCTACGCACACTTGACGTTCGCTTTACCGGAAACAAGTATGAAACTAGAAGTACTTTGTAGGTGTTTTTGGGTAAGCTTGCAAGAAAGTAAAGAGCACGTAAATAAAAGCTAGGGGTTGTTTAGATAAAGACACAACTAAATTAGTTCTAGTAGAGAGCTTTTGTCAACAAGAAAGTTATTTGTCCCTAGGCAATCGATAACTAGACCGGTAATCATTATTGCAATTTTATTTGAGGGAGAGGCATAAGCTAACATACTTTCTCTACTTGGATCATATGCACTTAGGATTGGAACTCTAGCAAGCATCCGCAACTACTAAAGATTCATTAAGGTAAAACCCAACCATAGCATTAAAGCATCAAGTCCCCTTTATCCCATACTCAAACAACCTACTTACTCGGGTCTGTGCTTCTATCACTCACGCCACCCACCATAAGCAAATCATAAGCATATTGCAAACCCTACAGCGGGAATCCCTCACGCCTGCGCGACACGGAGAGCACCATAGGACAGCACCAATAATAAAACATACAACTCAAACCAATCACGATCATCAAATAGCCATTAGGACAAAACAGATCTACTCAAACATCATAGGGTAGCCATACATCATTGGGAAATAATATATAGCGTTGAGCACCATGTTTAAGTAGAGATTACAGCATGTAAGAGAGAGGTTACACCGCTGCATAGAGGGGGGAAGAGTTGGTGATGATGGTGGTGAAGTTGTTGGTGAAGATGGCGGTGATGGTGATGGCCCCCGGTGGCACTCCGACGCCACCGGAAGCGAGGGGGCGAGAGCCCCCCTCCTTCTTCTTCTTCTTCCTTGAACTCCTCCCTAGATGGGATAAGGGTTTCCCCTCTGGTCCTTGGCTCCCATGGCGTGGGAGGGGCGAGAGCCCCTCTGAGATTGGATCTATCTCTCTGTCTCTCTCTGGTTCTGCGTTCTCCCCTGCTCTGTTTCACCGTTTCGCATATATATGGAGATCCATAACTCCGATTGGCCTAAAACCTTCGCCGTGTTTTTTTTTTCCGAATATTAGCTTTCTTGCGGCAAAAGAAGAGCGTCAACCGCCTTACGGTGGGCTCACGAGGGTAGGGGGCGCGCCCAGGGGGGGCAGGCGTGCCCCCCTGCCTCGTGACCACCTCGGGCACTGGTTCGCGTTGATTTTCCTTCCAAATTTTCCATATTTTCCAAAAATAAGCTCCGTCCGTTTTTATCCCGTTTGGACTCCGTTTGATATGAATATTCTGCGAAACCAAAAACATGCAACAGACAGGAACTGGCACTGGGCATTGGATCAATATGTTAGTCCCAAAAATAGTATAAAAAGTTGCCAAAAAGTATATGAAAGTTGAATAATATTGGCATGGAACAATCAAAAATTATAGATACGACGGAGATGTATCAGCATCCCCAAGCTTAATTCCTGCTCGTCCTCGAGTAGGTAAATGATAAAAAGATAATTTTTGATGTGGAATGCTACATAGCATAATCTTGACCATATGTCTAATCATGGCATGAATATTAAGACACGAGTGATTCAAAGCAATAATCTATCCTTTGACATAAAAACAATAATACTTCAAGCATACCAACCAAGCAATTATGTCTTATTGAAATAACATAGCCAAAGAAAGCTCATCCCTACAAAATCATATAGTTTGGCTATGCTCCATCTTCACCACACAAAGCATTCACATCATGCACAACCCCGATGACAAAGCCAAGAAATTGTTTCATACTTTGACGTTTATCAAACCTTTTCAACTTTCACGCAATACATGAGCGTGAGCCATGGACATAGCACTATAGGTGGAATAGAATATGATTGTGGGGGTTATGTGGAGAAGACAAAAAAGGAGAAAGTCTCACATCAACTAGGCGTATCAACGGGCTATGGAGATGCCCATTAATAGATATCAATGTGAGGAGTAGGGATTGCCATGCAACAGATGCACTAGAGCTATAAGTATATGAAAGCTCAAACTGAAACTAAGTGGGTGTGCATCCAACTTGCTTGCTCATGAAGACCTAGGGCATTTGAGGAAGCCCATCATTGGAATATACACGCCAAGTTCTATAATGAAAATTCCCACTAGTATATGAAAGTGATAACTCAAGAGACTCTCTATATGAAGAACATGGTGCTACTTTGAAGCACAAGTGTGGTAAAAGGATAGTAACATTGCCCCTTCTCTCTTTTTCTCTCATTTTTTTGTTTTTTTGGGCCTTCCCTTTTTTTGGCCTTTCTCTTTTTATATATATATTTTTTATTTTTTTATTTTTTTCGTCCAGAGTCTCATCCCGACTTGTGGGGGAATCATAGTCTCCATCATCCCTTCCTCACTGGGGCAATGTCCTAATAATGATGATCATCACACTTTTATTTACTTACAAATCAATATTACAACTCAATATCTAGAACAAAGATATGACTCTATATGAATGCCTCCGGCGGTGTACCGGGATGTGCAATGATCTAGCGTAGCAATGACATCAAAAAATGGACAAGCCATGAAAACATCATGCTAGCTATCTTATGATCATGCAAAGCAATATGACAATAAATGCTCAATTCATGTATATGATGATGATGGAAGTTGCATGGCAATATATCTCAAAATGGCTATGGAAATGCCATGATAGGTAGGTATGGTGGCTGTTTTGAGGAAGATATAATGAGGCTTATGTGTGACAGAGCGTATCATATCACAGGGTTTGGATGCACCGGCGAAGTTTGCACCAACTCTCGAGGTGAGAAAGGGCAATGCACGGTACCGAAGAGGCTAGCAATGATGGAAGGGTGAGAGTGCGTATAATCCATGGACTCAACATTAGTCATAAAGAACTCACATACTTATTGCAAAAATCTATTAGTCATCGAAACAAAGTACTACACGCATGCTCCTAGGGGGATATATTGGTAGGAAAAGACCATCGCTCGTCCCCGACCGCCACTCATAAGGAAGACAATCAATAAACACCTCATGCTCCGACTTCGTTACATAACGGTTCACCATACGTGCATGCTACGGGACTTGCAAACCTCAACACAAGTATTTCTCAATTTCACAATTACTCGACTAGCATGACTCTAATATCACCATCTTTATATCGCAAAACTATTGCAAGGAATCAAACATATCATATTCAGCAATCTACAAGTTTATGTAGGATTTTATGACTAACCATGTGAATGACCAGTTCCTGTCATCTCTCTAAATAGATATAAGTGAAGCACGAGAGTTTAATTCTTTCTACAAAAGATATGCCCGTGCTCTAACAAATATAAGTGAAGCAAAAGAGCATTCTACAAATGGCGGTTGTCTAAGTGAAGAGAAACAGGCAATCCAAACTTCAAATGATATAAGTGAAGCACATGAAGCATTCTATAAAGCCATACTCAAAAGATATAAGTGAAGTGCAATGAGCATTCTATAAATCAACCAAGGACTATCTCATAACAGCATGGTGCATAAAAAGAAAAAGAAAAACCTAAATGCGAAAGATGCTCCAAGACTTGCACATAACGCATGAACGAAACGAATCCGAAAACATACCGATATTTGTTGAAGAAAGTGGGGATGCCTCCCCAGCATCCCCAAGCTTAGACGCTTGAGTCTCCTTGAATATTTACTTGGGGTGCCTCGGGCATCCCCAAGCTTGAGCTATTGCCTCTCTTCCTTCTTCTCACATCAAGACCTTCTCAATCATCGAACACTTCATCCACACAAAACTTCAACAGAAAACTCGGTAAGATCCGTTAGTATAATAAAGCAAATCACTACTCTAAGTACTGTTGCAAACCAATTCATATTTTGTTTTTGCATTGTGTCTACTGTAATATAACTAATTCATGGCTTAATCCACTAATATAAATTGATAGTTTCATCAAAACAAGCAAACTATGCATCAAAAACAGAATCTGTCTAAAACAGAACAGTCTGTAGCAATCTGAACATTCACCATACTTCTGATACATGAAAAATTATGCCAAAATTAGGAAAAATAAACAATTTGTACAGAAAGACAGTGCAAAAAGAATCAGAACAGTTTGACATTCCAGTAAAAAAATTAAAATTCATGCACTACAGCCAAAGTTTCTGTCCTGCACCGCACAAACCAACAAGCATTGTAAACATCCTAAAGGCAAACCTTGGCACATTATTTTTATAATACAATGAAGTTGTACAAGGGGATAATTATTTTTGTTGAAAATTTTCTGTAATCAAGATTCACAAAGTTTCTGTGAGCACGAACAAAGTTCAAGGCTAGCTCCCACTTTAACAATGCTTGTCTTTCTCACTTTCACTTTTCTTTTTGAAAAAGCTTTGGGTTCCCCTCTTTATTTTTGTTGTTTTTAAACTATATGAAAGCACTCAACAGAAATAAATGACTCTCTAAAACTTCCGGGTTGTCTCCCTGGCAGCGCTTTCTTTAAAGTCGTTAAGCTAGGCATATAGTGCTCAAGTAGTGAATCCACCCGGATCCCAAGGTATATCAGAGCCAATTTTAATTACCAATGATTTAGCATTTAGTAGTGATCACAAAGAAACATATATCAAGAAATGGCAAAGTCTAACTCTCTTTCTATGCATCGGCATGTCATAAAAGAACAATTCATGCACACCTAGTAAAGGCCAATGCATAGTATAAACAGTTTCTTGCAATTTTATCGTATTGGAAACATAGAGAGGTGGAGATATAGTTCCTCTCTCATAATAATTGCAAGTAGGAGCAGCAAGCACATGCATATTATATCTATCAAAATCATCATGTGCAATGGTAAAAGGCAACCCATCAATATAATCCTTAATAAGTGCAAACTTCTCCGATATAGTGTAGTTGGGACAATTCAAAAAGATAATAGGACTATCATGCGTGGGTGCAATAGCAACAATTTCATGTTTAACATAAGGAACTATAGCAAGTTCATCTCCATAAGCATAATTTATTGGCATCTTGGCCACAAGCATAGCAAGCATCATCAAAAAGGGATATTTCAAAAGAATCAACGAGATCATAACAGTCATCATAGCAATCATCCTTTGGTAAGCACGAAGGGAATTTAAACAATGTATGAGTTGAAGAGTTACTCTCATTAGAAGGTGGGCACGGGTAGCTAATCGGCTCTTCCTCCTTTTGTTCTTCGCTCTCCTCATCATCTTTTTCATCCAGTGAGCTCACAGTTTCATCAATTTCTTCTTCCATAGACTCCTGCAAAATATTAGTTTCTTCTTGGGAAGTGGAGTACTCCTCAATATATTGTTTAACATAGGCATTAGAAGCATAATTCTCATAACAATATTCAAGTATGGAAAAAAAATCAGATTTGTAAAGAGTAGCATCATACTTTTCAATCAAAGAAGCAATTTCAAAAGCACCCTTAAAAGCAACAAATTCTTCAATTTGTTTAACATCATAGTAACTATAAGCACCTTTAGCATACGAAGATACGATTCCATTATCACTAAACTCACATTGGTAGGGAAGGTGTTTCTTAGGGTTTTCAGAACAACAAGTAAAATCATAATAATAGCATAAATTCCAAGCATAACATTGCATAGTATTAATTTGATGCTATAAAAGTTTCCCTTTTTGAGATATACGGTGTCTCACATAACAAGCATGCTCATCTAAAGATTTGCCCTCAACTAAGCTAGTTGGGGTTTCAGCACGAGCACATAGGGATCGAAGATGATCCAAGTAATAAGCTTCAGTAGTATGATAGATTTTGATTGGTTCTTCAACCATTGGTTCAGTAGGTACAACTAATTTTTTTGATATTTTGCGTTTCCTACCCATAACTAAAGATAGGAAACAACTAAGAACAGCAAATAAAAATTACTTAGTGATAAAGTAAACAAGCACACACGAGAATATTCACCCCACGCTATTGCTCCCCGGCAACGGCGCCAGATAAAGGTCTTGTTAACCCACAAGTATAGGGGATCAATTGTAGCCTCTTTCGATAAGTAAGAGTGTCGAACCCAACGAGGAGCTAAAGGTAGAACAAATATTCCCTCAAGTTCTATCGACCACCGATACAACTCTACGCACACTTGACGTTCGCTTTACCAGAAACAAGTATGAAACTAGAAGTACTTTGTAGGTGTTTTTGGGTAAGCTTGCAAGAAAGTAAAGAGCACGTAAATAAAAGCTAGGGAGTGTTTAGATAAAGACACAACTAAATTAGTTTTAGTAGAGAGCTTTTGTCAACAAGAAAGTTATTTGTCCCTAGGCAATCGATAACTAGACCGGTAGTCATTATTGCAATTTTATTTGAGGGAGAAGCATAAGCTAACATACTTTCTCTACTTGGATCATATGCACTTAGGATTGGAACTCTAGCAAGCATCCGCAACTACTAAAGATTCATTAAGGTAAAACCCAACCATAGCATTAAAGCATCAAGTCCCCTTTATCCCATACTCAAACAACCTACTTACTCGGGTCTGTGCTTCTATCACTCACGCCACCCACCATAAGCAAATCATAAGCATATTGCAAACCCTACAGCGGGAATCCCTCACGCCTGTGCGACACGGAGAGCACCATAGGACAGCACCAATAATAAAACATACAACTCAAACCAATCACGATCATCAAATAGCCATTAGGACAAAACAGATCTACTCAAACATCATAGGGTAGCCATACATCATTGGGAAATAATATATAGCGTTGAGCACCATGTTTAAGTAGAGATTACAGTGGGTAAGAGAGAGGTTACACCGCTGCATAGAGGGGGGAAGAGTTGGTGATGATGGCGGTGAAGTTGTTGGTGAAGATGGCGGTGGTGGTGATGGCCCCCGATGGCACTCCAGCGCCACCGGAAGCGAGGGGGAGAGAGCCCCCCTCCTTCTTCTTTTTCCTTGACCTCCTCCCTAGATGGGAGAAGGGTTTCCCCTCTGGTCCTTGGCTCCCATGGCATGGGAGGGGCGAGAGCCCCTCCGAGATTGGATTTATCTCTCTATCTCTCTCTGGTTCTGCGTTCTCCCCTGCTATGTTTCACCGTTTCGCGTATATATGGAGATCCGTAACTCCGATTGGCCTGAAACCTTCGTCGTGATTTTTTCCGAATATTAACTTTCTTGCGGCAAAAGAAGCGCATCAACTGCCTTATGGTGGGCTCACGAGGGTAGGGGCGCGCCCAGGGGGCAGGTGCGCCCTCCTGCCTCGTGACCACCTCGGGCACTGGTTCGCGTTGATTTTCCTTCCAAATTTTCCATATTTTCCAAAAATAAGCTCCATCCGTTTTTATCCCGTTTGGACTCCGTTTGATATGGATATTCTGCGAAACCAAAAACATGCAACAGATAGGAACTGGCACTGGGCACTGGATCAATATGTTAGTCCCAAAAATAGTATAAAAAGTTGCCAAAAAGTATATGAAAGTTGAATAATATTGGCATGGAACAATCAAAAATTATAGATACGACGGAGACGTATCACACACTTCCTCTTTTGCACTTCCAAATTATCTTTTGCTAGAGAGTCTAGTTAAAGCAAATATTTAGTGAATGAAAGGTTATATCATTGACAGATAGAACCTAGGAGAATAAGATTCCTACCTATAGATCCTTTGGGATATAGACACTCCATATATACTTCCACTACCACATTGGAAAGTGCTACAATAATTCCCTGGACTTCGGGATTACGCAACCTTTTTTGCTCCATTGCCAGGAAGCATAGCTCTAGGTCGAATATTCTTGTGTGCATTTGTTTGCTTTAACACTAGGTAGTTTTCTTTCTTATTTTTTTCTTGCATTTGTTTTCTACCTTTCATTATGGGTAGAAACACAAGAAGACAAAAAGGTTGTACTTAAAAAAGAATTGAGGAACCTCCTAAAATCCTCACTTCTGAAGGAAGTTACTACATGCAATACTTAATTTGTGCTCCTCCTAAAACTCCAACTAGCTTGGTATGGAGAAAATCATTGGTTAAGCATGAAATTTTTGTGAAATACTATTTTCAAAAAATTAAAACACTTGAACAATTTATTAAGCCAATCGAATAGGTATGCTAGGAATTTGTGTGCTCAATATAATCTAACTTGTTGCTCTCAGAAATGTACTAAACACTTTGCATTTCAATTTGAGCACAATGTTAAGCATACACTAGCTCTTATGTTGAGGATGATTGTGCTTACTATGATCTAGAACAAAGTGAATAATTTTTTACTTCTATGGCTAGTTAAGTTCAAATTGATGATGTCACTTGTACTGTCAAATTTTTGAACTGTGAGATCCTAGAATATTGTTTCAAAATTTTGAGTGGTATTGCTTATATTATTGATCAAATGGAGAGAGAGTCTTCACTTCCCGAGAAGAGATTAATATTTTGCAGGAACCAATAAATGAGATCAAGGAAGAATGAACTATTCAAAAGAAGTGCTCGTTAGATGAAAAATAGGAGAATGAGAGATAAGAACAAAAGGAGGAATAACAGATTAGTACCCGTGCCCACCTCTTTATGGTGATAGTAAAACTCTAACTCAAACTATGCATGATTATCCTCCATGATTATAAGAGGACAAAAACTATACTACTGAAATACAAGATCCTTTGAACTCACTGGATGAAAAAAAAATCCCTTTTGATGACTTTGATCCTTAATGATGAATACCATGATGAACCTATAGAAGAAACTTCCACATATTAATATGATATTGTTTTTTATGATAAGAATACAACCATTAATGTTGCACCCACAGATGGGAGTCCTAACTTTTTTTAATTCCCTCGACTACACTTTAGAGGAGAAATTTGCTTATGTTTAGGTTTATATTTGTGGTTTACGATTCACTTGTGCACATGATGATTCTAATGAAATTATATAATTAAGTTTTCTGCTAATACTTGCAATTATTATGAGAGAGGAGGAAATACGTGCCCTCTCTATGTCGTAAATACACTAAAATTGCAGGAAATTGCTTATATGATGCATTGATAGTTACTTTATGTTAATGAATTGTTCTCGTATGGCATGCCAATGCATATAAAGAGGGTTAGACTTTGATATTACAAGCTCCATATTACGTTGTGACCTCTATTTATATCAAAATATTTAATAATTAAATTGGATTTCATATACCTTGGGATCCTGGTGGAATGATTAAATGACCACTTTAAGCCTAGCTATATCGCTTTAGAGAAAGTGTTTTCTAGGAGGCAACCCAAAATTGTTAGAAGATATTTTTCTTCGGTTCTTCACCTTATAACTTTTCAAAAAAGATATAAAATAATGAGGGTAAATAAAAAATATTTCAAAAAGAGAAGTGATTGAAAATGTGAGTGTCATAGAAGTGGGGGTGGGCCTTGAACATTTTTGTTCGTGCCCATGGAAATCATGTAATTTTTTTATCATTGAAGGTTATCATCAATATAATTAGCCCCTTCTATAAACCATTGTACTATAAATAAAGTGTCAAAACTTACCTTTAGAAGTCCAGTTATAAGTAGTTGTGGTGTTGTGCTAAAATTGATGTTTTACTGCTACTTTTTGATTTATTCAAAAATCAGCAGAATGTGATCAAACCATAAAAATACGGAAAATAAAAAATTATAAGTTATATGTTACATGCTTATTTTTTAGAATTTTTTAGTACCATAAGTTCTTGGTTTAGATTTTATGGACTCACCTACTCACGAATCTGTTAAATTTTTGTGTAAATGAAGTTTTTAATACCCAAGGGAGACAGTGATATGATAGAAAGCTCGACGGAAGCAAACATTCAAGCTTGGGATTCCCAAGGCATCCCCACTGAAAGTTTAAAGAGGACCCAAGCTCCAAGCTTGGGGAAGCCTCAACATTCCCTCATCTTCCTCAACAAATATCGGGTTGTCCTGATTGGAACTATGTTTTTATTTATTCAAATGATGTGCATAGCTTTTGATCATCATTTTTCTTTTAACTTTAAATAAATATAAACCATGATGGTTTGGACATGGTTCTTGGTGGAACAAAAATGATTTCCCTCTGCGCTTCACTTATATCTATTGAAACAAGATGATGTTCTACTATTGATATTTCATTTTCTTTCCATTGGTTTTTCCTTGGACCTTAAATTGGATTTTCATTTGCTTCCTATTTTAATTATAATTTGGTTCTTATTTTCTTCTTATGTCCTCTCATGAAACACACACACACACACAAAATCATTCATTGTTTCTTGAGTTTTCATTTGCTTCTTATACTATTAAAAATACCCAAAAAAATTCTTGTTTCCCTACTTGGTTCTTTTATTTTATTTCTTTCGAAAACAAACCCAAAAATATTTTTATTTGTTGTTCTCTAGTTTTCTTTGCAGTTGGTTTTATGGTTCTTATTTACCTTTTGTTTAAACAGAAAATACGAAGAAGATTTCTCTTTCATTTGCTTTTTGTGTTCTTTGTAAAATCAAAAACAACAAAAATATTTTGGTTTTGTCTTTTTTTCCAATGTAAATTTATTTATATCTCATGAGAGAATTATCATATTGGATCTATTTACTCAATGTACTTCACTTATATCTTATAGAGTAATGGCATGACAAAAACACTATAAACTATTCGTCCTTCACTTATATTTGTTGAAGGGTTGGAAACTTAATTGGATTGTGAATTAATCTTCATAGTTTTGGCATGGCATCAATGTGTTACTACTGAAATGATAAATGTGTATAGGTGGTATGATTAAAAGAATCCATGAACAAGCTCTAGAAGTTAAAAACTTGAGTGCTAGATACTTTGCAATTGTTTTGAGATAGTTTGATAGAATTAGATAAGCATTGCGATGGATGAACTTGCACCTAGAAGTGATAGTGAGTTAAATTTACTGAACTTGAGATTTTTTCACCTAACAAACTAAAAGTCGGGAACTTGAATTGAAACTGATGTGGATTAAGGTATTGACATGGTGTTTTAAGTAAACCAACGACTTTGGATTAGGTCGGCATGTGTGATGGTTAAGTCCTACCAACCTAACCCCACATAGTACTTGGATGCATGGTTCTATGATAATGCCACAAAGCACTTTGCATTATTTTGAGTTCTTTATGACTAATGCAAGCTTGAAAACTTTGTTCACTTCCACTTGATCCATATTTGCTAGCCTCTTCGGTGTCGAGAATTGCCCACTCTCACCTTAAGATTTTGTGCATACTTCGCTGATACAAACAAATATTGTGGGAGGACTTTCTCTTGTTCTCCTATACATAAGCCCTAATACCTTCCTCAAAATAGCCACCATACCTATCTGTCATGCCATTTCCATAGCCATTTTTAGATGTTTTTTCGTGAAACTTCCATCATCATTACGTTACACAATTAGAGTTTTTTTCACATGTTATATTGTGTTTTGAGCTAACAGGCTAGTTTTATCTTGTTATGGCATCATCTTTCGCTTCTCATATGTATTGAGAAAGAGTTATGGATACATTCAAAAGTGTATTGGTCATTCATATAAGGTGTTGCTCCGACAAAAATGGAGAAATCAAATAAAAGATGAACCATAGATGTGTCAAAAAAAGATGTGTCATGGAAGCACCAAATGAAAAAGTGAGATAGGTAAGGAGCAACATCATTATCCTTTTTGTGTACAGTAAAGTGCTTCAAAGTAGCACTGCACTAGTAGAGAGCTTTCATGATCTTTGTATTTTATATACTAGTGGGGACTTCACCTTATAGAACTTACCTTGTATATTCCAATGATTAGCTTCCTCAAAACCACTAGGTCTTCATGAGCAAGCAAGTTGGATGCATACCCCACTAGTTCATAGCAGAACATGCATACATTCATATCTCTTGGTGCATCTAGTTGCATGGCAACCCTACTCCTTGCAATAATATTGAATATAAGGCCTTCCCATTACCTCATGATTAGGTACGTTGATGCAAGACTTTCCATTTTAGTTTTCTCATAAACCCATATTTTTTCCATTTTTCCTATAAGGCTAAGGTCTAGGCTTGCGCTTGAATTTTGCTAAGTTGCATGGATAATACAAAAAGAACATGCAATTATTGTACTTGGTCAACCATGGGTTGGCTTATGATAAGATTTCAATTAAACATATAGAGATGTTGAAATAGAGTTCCCAACATAATATTGACATTCTTTCTAATCCTTTGGCAAATGGCACGCCAACTTGATGCACTGGTTCGTGAAAGCGTAATAGGGTTTTGCTTTGATAATTTTTAATGAGTAAAATACACTAGAGGTCCTAAAAGTATTCCAAGTGTGTCAAGTAGGTCATATAAGTTTGAAATCGTTCACTGCAGGTTCTATGAGTGTAAGTCATTCACTGCGGGTCCTAAAAGTATTCCAAGTGTGTCAAATAGGTCTAAAAGTTACAGGTAAAATACACATATAGGACCCGTAGTGAACGATTTCAAACTTTTAGGTCCTACTTGACACACTTGGAATAATTTTAGGACCTTTAGTGTATTTTACTCATTTTTAATTGTAGACAATAGATTTGCATTACTTATCTTATGGTTCAAATTTAATGAGACTACATCATATGATCATGTTAACTTTAAGGTAGCATCCACAACAAAATTATTTCTTTTGTCATATACCTGCTTGGGGACGAGCATAGATTAAGTTTAGGGATGTTGATATGCCTCTGAAATAACTATAATTTTTGTTATCTTCATGTTATATTCATAGCATTTATACATAGTTTTGGCACCATTGTTTCCCATTTTTGTTGTACAAGCATATTAATCAAGTGCCAAGTGACAATTGCTAATAGTATTTTTTGTCCATCAAAAAAGGTATTTTGAGGGGACCAAAAATATGACGATGATGTACGGACCTTAGGTTCTCATGGGGGCAGAAGTCCACCTAGAGGGCCCCACCAGGCCTCCATGCATCCTAGGGCGAGGCCCCATCCTCCTACCTTGTGGGCACCTAGAAGCTCATGTGGACCTCTCCTTTTACCACAAACTTGAAAGTTTTCTCCACCACCTTAAATTGTTAAAAAAATGGAGTTACAAATCTCTAGGGATTAATAAAATGGTGATGGGACTCGTATTTAAACATCCAGAAACTGCTCCCCAGAGTTAGATCCATCTCGGGGAAAGTGCTCATCCTCCATGGCCATGGTACTAGATACTAAAGGGGAAACCCTTCCTCCACCTAAGGGGAAGGCCAAGAATGAGGGGGTCTCCCCCCTCTTCTAGTGGTGCTAGAACGCCATATGGGGAACCATCATCACCGTCGCCGTCCTTAGCAACTTCACTATCATCTCCATCTTCAAATCCCTCGTATATATATGCATGAGTCCACTCATCCACAAACCCATGTAATCCCCTACTTGAATATGGTATTTTATGTGATACATTATTACCCAATGAATTTTCAGACTAACGTTATGTCTGAGTAGTTTTATTTTGGTGTTTGATGTGATAGATTATTATCCAATGATTTGTTACACTATCGTTATGTCTGAGTAGTTATTTGTTGTCATATGGCATTGGTGATCTATTATGACTGATATGAATTATGTGTTACGATCTGATTTTTTCTGATACGTCTAAAACGTATATACAATTTTTGATTGTTTCATGCCATGTTTATATAATTTCGGAAAAATTGTACCAATTTTTATTATTTTCTAGACTAACCTATTAATTCACTACCCAATGCCAGTTGTTTTTCTCTGCATGTTTTTGGATTTTCGGGAAAAATCAATTTTATTAGGCTAAAAATCCAAAAAACAATCAGGAGAAGTTTTGCACTAGGAAGCTTCTGGTGGCAATAGACATAGACTAGGGGGTGGCCCACAGCCCCCACACTTCCCCTCCCCGCATCTAGGGGAATGTGGTTGGGGCCTTGGTGCTCCATTCCACCATCTCTTGATGCCTATGCCTATATATGAAAAGCCCGAGAGTTTTCAACCCAATTTTTTCCACCGCTGCACATCTCTGTTCCGTGGCGATCCAATCTTTAGGCTCTACCGGAGGGAGAATTCTTCATGGTGGCCATCTCCATCAACTTGAAGGCCACCATGATCACCCATGAGTAGTTTCCTTTGGACTATAGATCCATAGTAGTAGCTAGTTGGTTTTCTCTCCCATGTTTCTCAATACAAAGATCACATGAGCTGCCGTACATGATTGTGATCCATATGATGTAATCTGTTGGTGTGCTTGTTGGAATATGATGAATTCTCACTTTATGATCAGATTTATCCATGAATTTTTTTGAGATCCATTTGGTTTCTTTATTGCATAATTTGTATTCATGGTAGTAGCTAGTTGGTTTCTTCTCTCTCAATGAAAGCACCAATGTCGGTGTCAAAACTAGCAGATATTAGGTAGGGGGTTGATGACCCACAAGTATAGGGGATCTATCATAGTCCTTCTGATAAGTAAGAGTGTCGAACCCAACAAGGAGCAGAAGGAAATGATAAGCAGTTTTTAGTAAGGTATTCTCTGCAAGTACTGAAATTATCGGTAACAGATAGTTTTGTGATAAGGTAATTTGTAACGGGTAACACGTAATAAAAGTAAATAAGGTGCAGCAAGATGGCCCAATCCTTTTTGTAGCAAAGGACAAGCCTGGACAAACTCTTATATAAAGGAAAGTGCTCCCGAGGACACATGGGAATTATCGTCAAGCTAGTTTTCATCATGTTCATATGATTCGCGTTCAGTACTTTGATAATTTGATATGTGGGTGGACCGGTGCTTGGGTACTGTCCTTCCTTGGACAAGCATCCGCAACTACAAAAGAAGTATTAAGGTAAACCTAACCATATCATGAAACATATGGATCCAAATCAGCCCCTTACGAAGCAACTCATAAACTAGGGTTTAAGCTTCTGTCACTCTAGCAACCCATCATCTACTTATTACTTCCCAATGCCTTCCTCTAGGCCCAAACAATGGTGAAGTGTCATGTAGTCGACGTTCACATGACACCACTAGAGGAGAGATAACATACATCTCATCAAAATATCGAACGAATACCAAATTCACATGACTACTTATATCAAGACTTCTCCCATGTCCTTAGGAACAAACGTAACTACTCAAAAATAATATTCATGTTCATAATCAGAGGGGTATTAATATGCATAAAGGATCTGAACATATGATCTTCTACCAAGTAAACCAACTAGAATCAACTAGAAGGAGTAATCAACACTACTAGCAACCCGCAGGTACCAATCTGAGGTTTTGAGACAAAGATTCGATACAAGAGATGAACTAGGGTTTGAGATGAGATGGTGCTGGTGAAGATGTTGATGGAGATTGACCCCCTCCCGATGAGAGGATCGATGGTGATGACGATGGTGATGATTTCCCCCTCCCGGGGGGAAGTTTCCCCGACAGAACAGCTCCGACGGATCCCTAGATTGGTTCCGCCAAGGTTCCACCTCGTGGGGGTGGAGTTTCGTCCCGTGAGCTTGCTTATGATTTTTCCTAGACGAAAGACCTCATATAGCAGAAGATGGGCACCGGAGGCCTGCCAGGGGCCCACGAGGCAGGGGCGCGCCCCCACCCTCATGGATGGTGGGTGGCCCCCCTCTGGTGCTTCCTTCGCCCAATATTTTTTATATATTCTGAAAATGACTCCCGTGGAGTTTCAGGACTTTTGGGGCTGTGCAGAATAGGTCTCTAATATTTGCTTCTTTTCCAGCCTAGAATTCCAGCTGCCGGCATTCTCCCTCTTCATGTAAACCTTGTAAAATAAGAGAGAATAGGCATAAGTATTGTGACATAATGTGTAATAACAGCCCATAATGCAATAAATATCAATATAAAAGCATGATGCAAAATGGACGTATCAACTCCCCCAAGCTTAGACCTCGCTTGTCCTCAAGAGGAAGCCGAAATCGAAAAATATGTCCACATGTTTAGAGATAGAGGTGTCAATAAAATAAAATACGGACATGAGGGCATCACGATCATTCTTATAACAACAACATATATATATATATATATATATATTATCATATGATTTCTTATGCTAAAGTAACAACTCATTCACAATTTTAAGTATGAATCAGAAACTTCATTGAAAACTAACAAACTATAATCTCAGTCATTGAAGCAATTGCAATTTATCATAACATTAGAAAGAGTCAATATAAGAGATTTTCAGCAAGTCCACATACTCAACTATCATTTAGTCTTTCACAATTGTTAACACTCACGCAATATTTATGGGTATGAAGTTTTAGTTGGACATAGAGAAAGATAGGGGCTTATAGTTTTGCCTCCCAACCTTTTACCTCAAGGGTAATGTCAACAATAATAGTTCATGAAAACTCACATCCAATTAGCTATATATATCAGGATCTTTCCAACACATTGTGCTTGCCAAAGGATAAAATGTAAAAAGGAAAGGTGAACATCACCATGACTCTTGTATGAAGTATAAGACAAGAATAAAAGATAGGCCCTTCACAAAGGGAAGCAGAGGTTGTCATGTGCTTTTATGGTTGGATGCACGAAATCTTAATGCGAAAGAACGTCACTTTATATTGCCACTTGTGATATGGACCTTTATTATGCAGTTCGTCGCTTTTATTTCTTCCGCATCACAAGATCGTATAAAGCTTATTTTCTCCACACTAATAAATCATACATATTTAGATAGCAATTTTTATTGCTTGCAACGATGACAATTTACTTGAAGGATCTTACTCAATCCATAGGTAGATATGGTGGACTCTCATGGCAAAACTGGGTTTAAGGATATTTGGAAGCACAAGTAGTATCTCTACTTGGTGCAAAGAATTTGGCTAGCATGAGAGGGAAAGGCAAGCTCAACATGTTGGATGATCCATGACAATATAATTTATTTCAGATGTAAGAAAACATAACCCATTACGTTGTCTTCCTTGTCCAACGTCAACTCTTTAGCATGTCATATTTTAATGAGTGCTCATAATCATAAAAGATGTCCAAGATAGTAAATTTATATGTGAAAACCTCTCTTTCTTTATTACTTCCTATTAATTGCAACGATGACCAAAACTATGCTTGTCAACTCTCAACAATTTTTATTCATCATACTCTTTATATGTGAAGTCATTACTCTCCATAAGATCCATATGATCTCTTTACTTCTTTTTATTCTTTCTCTTTTCTTTTTATTCCCTCAAGATCATAGCAAGATAATCAAGCCCTTGACTCAACACTAATCTTTATTATATATATATAGCTCACGGACTCGATTACATAGAAGGATCATAAAGCAATACTCAAAACTAGATCATACTAAAACTTTATTCTACTAGATCAAGATATTACCAAAAGGATCGAACTAAGAAAAACGGTAAAGATAAAAGTGTGATGGTGATACGATACCGGGGCACTCCCCAAGCTTGGCAGTTGCTAAGGGGAGTGCCCATACCCATGTGTTTATGTCTCTTTCTTCGGGGTTGGTGATGTGATATTCTTGGCGATCATGCCCCTCAGGATACGATTCTCTTCCTCGAGCTTATTGACTTGTTGCTTGAGGTCCATTATATCCTTATGGAGCTTGACCATGACAGCTAAAGCTCCTTTCACCCAAGGATGTTCCATAGCTGCGGGAGAACAAGTAACACTCTTTTTCATATTTTCATAAGAAATAAATCTAACGTTGGAAGGGATGACCGAGTTTGGAATAGCTGAGCTTTGTAGTTCCCCCATCATGAATCCGGCTCGAAAACGAGAAGTAACTTCTTGATCCTCCTCCATGGCATCTATCCTTTTCAAGTTGGCCTCCATCTCTTCCTTAGTTGATAGACCAAAGTGGTCAGCATCGTTGTTTGCTCTTGGCCCCGGTATCAGATGAGACACCCGACTCTCCCCGACTGACTCTTGAGAAGACATCTTGCTCCAAATCTGCAGCAGAAACAGCTCGAAACAAAAACAGAGGATGTTTGTGTGGTACAGTGGTCAAAACCTTCGGGACATTATATAATGAATTTTTACCGACCAAAAGAAGTATCATGCACGAAAACGGAGTCCGGAGAGCACACGAGGTGCCCACGAGGCAGGGGCGCGCCCTCCACCCTCGTGGATGCCTCGTGTCCTTCCCGGACTACTTCTTATTTTCCTAATTTCTTAAATATTCCAAAACGGAGAAAAAATGCTATTAGAACTGTTTTGGAGTCGGTTTACTTACCGTACCTCATACCTATTCCTTTCCGGAGTCTGAAATGTTCTTGAAAGTGTCCTTTATGTATTCCTCCGGGGTTACGGTTTCAATAACATTAGTTTCAACATTTATGGGATTACCTGAGATGTAATGTTTGATTCTTTGACCGTTCACCACCCTCGGATTTGTGCCTTCGAAGTTGTTGATTTTTATGGCACCGGAACGATAGACCTCCTCAATGACGTAAGGACCTTCCCATTTAGAAAGGAGTTTGCCTGCAAAAAAATCTTAAACGAGAGTTGTATAACAATACATAATCACCTACATTAAACTCACGTTTTTGTATCCTTTTGTCATGCCATCTTTTAACTTTTTCTTTCAACAGTTCGGCATTCTCATATGCCTGGGTTCTCCATTCATCAAGTGAGATAATGTCAAAAATCCTCTTCTCACCGGCAAGTTTGAAATCATAATTGAGCTCTTTAATGGCCCAATATGCCTTATGTTCTAGTTCAAGATGTAAGTGACAAGCTTTACCATAAACCATTTTATACGGAGACGTACCCATAGGATTTTTGTATGCAGTTCTATAGGCCCGTAATGCATCATCAAGTTTCTTGGACCAATTCTTTCTAGATCTATTAACAATCTTTTGCAAAATTAATGTAAGCTCCCTATTACTCAATTCTACTTGACCACTAGACTGTGGATGATACGGAGACGCAATTCTATGATTAACATCATACTTAGCAAGCATTTTACGAAAAGCACCATGAATAAAATGTGAACCACCATCAGTCATTAAATATCTAGGGACTCCAAACCTCGGAAAAATAACTTCTTTAGTCATCTTAATAGAGGTGTTATGATCAGCACTACTAGTTGGAATAACTTCTACCCACTTAGTAACGTAATCAACAGCAACTAAAATATGTGTATACCAATTAGAGGAAGGAAATAGTCCCATATAATCAAAGCCCCAAACATCAAATGGTTCAATAACAAGTGAATAATTCATAGGAATTTCTTGACGTCTACTAATATTACCAATTCTTTGGCATTCATCACAAGACAAGACAAACTTACGGGCATCTTTGAAGAGAGTAGGCCAATAAAAACCGGATTGCAATTCCTTATGTGCAGTTCTATCTCCAGCATGGCATCCTCCATAAGCCTCAGAGTGACACTTGCATGGGATCTGTTCCTGTTCATGCTCAGGTACACAACGTATAATAACACCATCTACTCTTTCTTTATAAAGGTGTGGGTCATCCCAAAAGTAATGTCTTAAACCATATAAGAACTTTTTCTTTTGCTGGTATGTGAAACTAGGTGGTATAAATTTAGCAACTATGTAATTAGCATAATCAGCATACCATGGAGCAGCACGAGAAGCATTTATGACAGCTAGTTGTTCATCAAGAAAGCTATCATCAATAGGTAGTGGATCATCAAGAACATTCTCTAACCTAGACAAGTTGTCTGCAACGGGGTTCTCAACTCCCTTTCTATCAATAATATGCAAATCAAATTCTTGTAGAAAGAGAACCCATCTAATAAGTCTAGGTTTAGCATCTTTCTTTTCCATAAGATATTTAATAGCAGCATGATCAGTGTGAACAGTTACTTTAGAATCAAAAATATAAGGTCTGAACTTATCACAAGCAAATACAACTGCTAAAAATTCCTTTTCAGTAGTAGCATAATTTCTTTGGGCACTGTCTAGAGGTTTACTAGCGTATTGGATAACATTTAATTTCTTATCAACTCTTTGTCCTAGAACAGCCCCTACAACATAATCACTAGCATCACACATAATTTCAAAGGGTAAGTTCCAATCAGGAGACTGAACAATGGGTGCAGAAATCAAAGCTTTCTTAAGTATTTTAAATGCTTCTACACAATCATCATCAAAGACAAAAGGAACATCTTTTTGTAAGAGATTAGTCAGAGGCCTAGAAATTTTAGAGAAGTCCTTAATGAACCTCCTATAAAAACTGGCATGACCAAGGAAACTTCTTATACCTTTAATGTCTTTAGGACACGACACCTTTTCAATAGCATCAACTTTAGCTTTATCAACTTCAGTAAACTCTTTCAGAAATTTTATGCCCCAAGACAATACCTTCATTAACCATAAAGTGGCACTTCTCCCAATTCAAGACAAGATTACTTTCTTCACATCTCTGCAAAACTCGATCAAGCTTGCTTAAGCAATCACCAAAAGAAGTTCCATATACAGAAAAATCATCCATGAATACCTCAACAATCTTTTCACAAAAATCATAGAATATAGCAGTCATACATCTTTGAAAGGTAGCAGGTGCAGTGCATAAACCAAAAGGCATACATCTATAAGCAAAGGTACCGAAAGGGCAAGTAAAAGTTGTTTTTTCTTGATCCTCTTTTGACACAGGTATTTGAGAAAAACCAGAATAACAATCTAGAAAGCAAAAATGTCTATGTTTGGATAATCTTTCTAGCATTTGATCAATAAAAGGTAAAGGGTAATGATCCTTTTAGTAGCTTTATTTAGTTTGCGGAAATCAATTACCATTCTATAACATGTAACAATTCTTTGTGGGGTCAATTCATCTTTATCATTAGGAACAACAGTAATACCTCCCTTCTTAGGGACACAATGGACAGGACTTACCCACTGACTATCAGCAACGGGATAAATTATACATGCCTCCAGAAGCTTTAGTATTTCTTTTGTTACCACTTCTTTCATCTTAGGATTTAACCGTCGTTGGTGTCAACAACCGGTTTCGCGTCTTTCTCCAATTTTATTTTGTGCTGGCATAGAGTGGGACTAATGCACTTAAGATCATCAAGAGTATATCCAATAGCAGCATGGTGCTTCTTTAGAGTTTTCAATAATTTCTTTTCTTCATGCTCCAAAAGGTTAGCACTAATAATAACAGGATATATCTCTTTCTCATCAAGATAAGCATATTTAAGAGTATCAGGTAATGGCTTAAGCTCAAACACGGGATCACCCTTGGGTGGAGGAGGATCCCCTAGGATTTCAACAGGCAAGTTGTGTTTCAAAATAGGTCCCTGTTTAAAGAATACTTCATCTATATCCCTTCTTTCATTCATAGACATATCATTTTCATGGTCGAGCAAATATTGTTCTAAAGGATCATTAGGAGGCACGGCAATAGAAGCAAGACCAATAATTTCATCTTTACTAGGCAATTCTTTATCATGGGGTTGTCTACGAAATTTAGAAAAGATAAACTCATGAGACATATCCCCCAAACCAATAGTAACTACATCCTTTTTGCAGTCTATCTTAGCGTTAACAGTATTCAAGAAGGGTCTACCAAATATAATGGGACAAAAGTTATCTTGTGGGGAACTAAGAACAAGAAAATTAGCAGGATACTTAACTTTCCCACACAAGACTTCAACATCTCTAACAATCCCAACTGGTGAACTAGTGTCTCTATTAGCAAGCTTAATTGTAACATCAAATTCCTCTATCTCAGCAAGTGCAATATCATGCACAATTTCTTTGTATAAGGAATGAGGTATTGCACTTTCACTAGCACCCATATCACATAAGCCATGATAGCAATGATCTCCTGTTTTAACAGAAATAACAGGCATGCCTACAACAGGTCTATGCTTATTTTTAGTATCTGGTCTAGCAATTCTAGTAGCTTCATCATAAAAGTAAATAACATGCCCATCAATATTATCGACCAAGAGATCTTTAACCATAGCAATACTCGGTTCAACTTTAATTTGCTCAGAGGGTCTAGGTGTTCTAGTATTACTCTTACGAACCACAGTCGAAGCTTTAGCATGATCCTTTATTCTAACAGGGAAAGGTGGTTTCTCAATATAAGCAGTAGGAACAACAGGATCAACATTATAAGTGATAGTATTTTCTTCAACTTTAATAGGTGCAACTGCTTTTACTTCAATGGGAGGATTATATTTAAACCACTTCTCCTTAGGGAGATCAACATGAGTAGCAAAGGATTCACAGAAAGAAGCTACTATCTCAGAGTCAAGTCCATATTTAGTGCTAAATCACGAAAGGCATCGGTATCCATAAAAGATCTAACACAATCAAACTTTGGGGTTATACCTGACTCCTTACCTTTGTTGAGGTCTAAATCTTCAGAGTTCCATTTAATTCTTTCCAATAAATCCCATTTGAATTCAATAGTCTTCATCATAAAAGAACCAGTACAAGAAGTATCGAGCATGGAGCGATTACTAAGAGAAAGCCGAGCATAAATTTTTTGAATAATAATTTCTCTTGAGAGCTCATGATTGCGGCATGAATATAACATGGACTTAAGCCTCCCCCAAGCTTGAGCGATGATTTCTCCTTCGCGAGGCCAAACATTATATATATAATTATGATCACGATGAACAAGATGCATAGGATAAAACTTCTGATGAAATTCCAATTTCAATCGGTTATAGTTCCATGATCCCATATCATCACATAGCCTAAACCATGTCAATGCCTTACCTTCAAAGATAAAGGGAAGACCTTCTTCTTAATAACATCCTCAGGCATACCTGCAAGCTTAAATAATCCACAAACTTCATCCACATAGATTAGGTGCAAATCGGGTTGTAATGTTCCATCACCTGTGAAAGGATTAGCTAGCAGTTTCTCTATCATACCCGAAGGAATTTCAAAGTAAAAATTTTCAGTAGGTTCAGTAGGTTAAGGAGCAACTCTTTGCTCTACTAGTCGGGGTGAAGATACCCCGAACAAGCCCCTCAAAGGATTATGTTCCATAGTAACAAGTGACAGTAAATTTCAGCATACTATATAAATTTTTCCTTACCAAATTCCACCTACCAAAGGCGCCAGAAAAGTGTTTTGATGACCCAAAAGTATAGGGGATCTATCGTAGTCCTTTCGATAAGTAAGAGTGTCAAACCCAACGAGGAGTAGAATGAAATGATAAGCAGTTTTCAATAAGGTATTCTCTACAAGCACTGAAATTATCTGTAACAGATAGTTTTGTGATAAGGTAATTTATAACAGGTAACACGTAATAAAAGTAAATAAGGTGCATCAATATGGCCCAATCCTTTTTGTAGCAAAGGACAAGCCTGGACAAACTCTTATCTAAAGGAAAGCGCTCCCGAGGACACATGGGAATTATCGTCAAGCTAGTTTTCATCACGTTCATATGATTCGCGTTCAGTACTTTGATAATTTGATATGTGGGTGGACCGGTGCTTGGGTACTGTCCTTCCTTGGACAAGCATCCGCAAGTACAAAAGAAGTATTAAGGTAAACCTAACCATAGCATGAAACATATGGATCCAAATCAGACCCTTACGAAGCAACTCATAAACTAGGGTTTAAGCTTCTGTCACTCTAGCAACCCATCATCTACTTATTACTTCCCAATGCCTTCCTCTAGGCCCAAACAATGGTGAAGTGTCATGTAGTCGACGTTCACATGACACCACTAGAGGAGAGACAACATACATCTCATCAAAATATCGAACGAATACGAAATTCACAAGACTATTTATAGCAAGACTTCTCCCATGTCCTCAGGAACAAACGTAACTACTCACAAATCATATTCATGTTCATAATCAGAGGGGTATTAATATGCATAAAGGATCCGAACATATGATCTTCTACCAAGTAAACCAACTAGCATCAACTAGAAGGAGTAATCAACACTACTAGCAACCCACAGGTACCAATCTAAGGTTTTGAGACAAAGATTGGATACAAGAGATGAACTAGGGTTTGAGATGAGATGGTGCTAGTGAAGATGTTGATGGAGATTGACCCCCTCCCGATGAGAGGATCGATGGTGATGACGATGGTGATGATTTCCCCCTCCCGGAGGGAAGTTTCCCCGGTAGAATGCTACCTCTTGAGCACTAGCGTTGGTTTTCCCTTGAAGAGGAAAAGGTCATGCAACAAAGTAGCATAAGTATTTCCCTTAGTTTTTGAAACCAAGGTATCAATCCAGTAGGAGGCCACGCACGAGTCCCTCTCACCTACACAAACAAATAAATCCTCGCAACCAACGCGATAAGGGGTTGTCAATCTCTACACGGTAACTTACGAGAGTGAGATCTGATAGATATGATAAGATAATATTTTTGGTATTTTTATGGTAAATATGCAAAGTAAAATAAAAGGCAAATGAAATAACTAAGTTGGAAGATTAATATGATGGAAGATAGACCCGGGGGCCATAGGTTTCACTAGTGGCTTCTCTCGAGAGCATAAGTATTCACGGTGGGTAAACAAATTAGTGTTGAGCAATTGACAAATTTGAGCATAGTTATGAGAATATATAGCTTTGATCATGTATATAGGCATCACGTCCGAGACAAGTAGACCGACTCCTGCCTGCATCTACTACTATTACTCCACACATCGACCGCTATCCAGCATGCATCTAGAGTATTAAGTTCAAGAGAACAGAGTAACGCTTTAAGCAAGATGACATGATGTAGAGGGATAAACTCATGCAATATGATGTAAACCCCATCTTGTTATCCTCGATGGAAACAATACAATACATGCCTTGCTGTCACTGGGAAAGGACACCGCAAGATTGAACCCAAAGCTAAGCACTTCTCCCATTGCAAGAAATATCAATCTAGTAGGACAAACCAAACTAATAATTCAAAGAGACTTGCAAATATAACCAATCATACATAAAAGAATTCATAGAAGATTCAAATATTTTTCATAGATAAATTTGATCATAAACCCACAATTCATCGATCTCAACAAACACACCACAAAAGAAGATTACATCGAATAGATCTCCACAAGAGAGGGGGAGAACTTTGTATTGAAATCCAAATAGAGAGAAGAAGTCATCTAGCTAATAACTATGGACCCGTAGGTCTGAGGTAAACTACTCACACTTCATCGGAGAGGCTGTGGTGTTGATGTAGAAGCCCTCCGTGATCGATGCCCCCTCCGGCGGAGCTTTGGAACAGGCCCCAAGATGGGATCTCGTGGATACAGAAAGTTACGGTGGTGGAATTAGGGTTTTGGCTCTGTATCTGGTAGTTTGGGGGTACGCAGGTATATATAGGAGGAAGGAGTACGTCAGTGGAGCAACAGGGGGGCACAAGGCTGGAGGGCGCGCCCCCTACATCGTGGCCTCCTGGTTGATGTCTTGACGTAGGGTCCAAGTCCTCTGGATCATCTTCATTCCAAAAATCACATTCCCGAAGGTTTCATTCCGTTTGGACTCCGTTTGATATTCTTTTTCTGCGAAACCCTAAAATAGGCAAAAAAACAGCAATTCTGGGCTGGGCCTTCGGTTAATAGGTTAGTCCCAAAAATAATATAAAAATTTATAATAAAGCCCAATAATGTCCAAAACAGATATAATATAGCATGGAACAATCAAAAATTATAGATACGTTGGAGACGTATCAAGCATCCCCAATCTTAATTCATGCTCGTCCTCGAGTAGGTAAATGATAAAAACAGAATTTTTGATGTGGAATGCTACTTGGCATAATTTCAATGTAATTCTTCTTAATTGTGGTATGAATATTCAGATCTGAAAGATTCAAGACAAAAGTTCAATATTGACATAGAAATAATAATACTTCAAGCATACTAACTAAGCAATTATGTATCTTCAAAATAACATGGCCAAAGAAAGTTATCCCTACAAAATCATATAGTCTGCCTATGCTCTATCTTCACCACACAAAGTATTTAAATCATGCACAACACCGATGACAAGCCAAGCAATTGTTTCATACTTTTGGTGTTCTCAAACTTTTTCAATCTTCACGCAATACATGAGCGTGAGCCATGGACATAGCACTTTAGGTGGAATAGAATGGTGGTTGTGGAGGAGACAAAAAGGGGAAGATAGTCTCACATCAACTAGGCGTATCAACGGGCTATGGAGATGCCCATCAATAGATATCAATGTGAGTGACTAGGGATTGCCATGCAACAGATGCACTAGAGCTATAAGTATATGAAAGCTCAACAAATGTAACTAAGTGGGTGTGCATCCAACTCGCTTGCTCACGAAGACCTAGGGCATTTTGAGGAAGCCCATCATTGGAATATACAAGCCAAGTTCTATAATGAAAATTTCCCACTAGTATATGAAATTGATAACATAGGAGACTCTCTATTATGAAGATCATGGTGCTACTTTGAAGCACAAGTGTGGTAAAAGGATAGTAGCATTGTCCCTTCTCTCTTTTTCTCTCATTTTTTATTTGGGCCTTTTCTCTTTTTTTATGGCCTCTTTTTTTATTTGGACTTCTTTGGCCTCCTTTTTTCGTCCGGAGTCTCATCCCGACTTGTGGGGGAATCATAGTCTCCATCATCCTTTCCTCACTTGGGACAATGCTCTAAAAATGATCATCATCACACTTTTATTTACTTACAACTCAATACTTAGAACAAAATATGACTCTATGTGAATGCCTGCGGCGGTGTACCGGGATATGCAATGAATCAAGAGTGACATGTATGAAAGAATTATGAACAGTGGCTTTGCCACAAATACAATGTCAACTACATGATCATGCAAAGCAATATGACAATGATGGAGCGTTTCATAGTAAACGGAACGGTGGAGAGTTACATGGCAATATATCTCGGAATGGCTATGGAAATGCCATGATAGGTAGGTATGGTGGCTGTATTGAAGAAGGTATATGGTGGGTGTATGATACCGACGAAAGGTGCGCGGTATTAGAGAGGCTAGCAATGGTGGAAGGAAGAAAAGTGCGTATGATCCATGGACTCAACCTTAGTCATAAAGAACTCATATACTTATAGCAAAAATCTACAAGTTATCAAAGCAAAGTATTACGCGCATGCTCCTAGGGGGATAGATTGGTAGGAAAAGACCATTGCTCGTCCCCGACCGCCACTCATAAGGAAGAAATCAATAAATATATCATGCTCCGACTTCATCACATAACGGTTAACCATACGTGCATGCTATGGGAATCACAAAATTTGACACAAGTATTTCTCAAATTCACAACTAATCAACTAGCATGACTCTAATATCACCATCTCCATATATCAAAATAATTATCAAGTATCAAACTTCTCATAGTATTCAACACACTCATAAATTTTTTATTAATCTTGAATGCCTAACATAATTAAAGCAAATTACCATGCTTTTTTGTAGGACTCTCAAAATAATCTAAGTGAAGCATGAGAGAACAATAGTTTCTATAAAACAAATCCACCGACGTGCTCTAAAAGATATAAGTGAAGCACTAGAGCAAAAACTATATAACTCAAAAGATATAAGTGAAGCACATAGAATATTCTAACAATTTCCGAATCATGTGTGTATCTCTCAAAAGGTGTGTACAGCAAGGATGATTGTGGAAAACTAACAAATAAAGACTCAAATAATACAAGACTCTCCAAGCAAAACACATATCATGTGGTAAATAAAAATATAGCTCCAAGTAAAGTTACCGACGGAAGTAGACGAAAGAGGGGATGCCTTCTGGGGCATCCCCAAGCTTTGGCTTTTAGGTGTCCTTATATTATCTTGGGGGTGCCATGGGCATCCCCAAGCATAGGCTCTTTCCACTCCTTTTTCCATAATCCATCAAATCTTTTACCCAAAACTTGAAAACTTCACAACACAAAACTTAAAGTAGAAAATCTCGTGAACTCCGTTAGCGAAAGAAAACAAAACACCACTTCAAGGTACTGTAATGAACTCATTCTTTATTTATATTGGTGTTAAACCTACTGTATTCCAACTTCTCTATGGTTTATAAACTATTTTACTAGCCATAGATTCATCAAAATAAGCAAACAACACACGAAAAACAGAATCTGTCAAAAACAGAACAGTCTGTAGTAATCTGCAGCTAACGCAAGATCTGGAACCCCAAAAATTCTAAAATAAATTTATGGATGGGAGGAATTTATCTATTAATCATCTGCAAAAATAATTAACTAAATAGCACTATCCAAATAAAAATGGAAGAAGTTCTCGTGAGCGCTAAAGTTTCTGTTTTTTACAACAAGATTAAAAAGACTTCCCCCAAGTCTTCCCAACGGTTCTACTTGGCACAAACAATAATTAAACACAAAAAACACAACCAAAACAGAGGATAGATAAATTATTTATTACTAAACAGGAGCAAAAGGCAAGGAATAAAAATAAAATTGGGTTGCCTCCCAACAAGCGCTATCGTTTACCGCCCCTAGCTAGGCATAAAAAGCAAGGATAGGTCTAGGTATTGCCATTTTTGGTTGGTACTTCTTTAATGAGACATCTATCACCTTTAGGAGTTTCTTTCCTTTTATCAATAATCAAACTTCTAGGTACAAGATCGAAAAAATCGTTAGTAACAAATGGTTCCTTAATGATAGCAAAAAGATTAGGATGAATACTTATAGATTTGAGATCCGCAGTTTCTTTGCTAGAGGATTCACACTTATTTTTAGGAACATACATAAGCTTGGAAATTTTAGTTGGAGGACTTGGAGTATTCTTTACGGAAGAAAAAGCAGTTCCCAAGTTGGTAATGATACCCTCAAGTTTATCGATTCTAGTGGAATCATTTCATTCTTTCATTAACTATAGGTTCCTTCTCTTTAATATTTTTCATAGTTACTCCTACTTTAGATCCATATTGGCTAATTTCATTGTGGATATTTTTATCGAAATTTTCAATTAACTCAATAGTAGCAACTTTAATTTCAATAATTTCAAGTTTTTGCATCACAAGCTCCAAAGTTAACATAGTTCCATTAACCAAAAGGGGAGGTGAGCCAAATAAATCTATCATAGCATTATAGGAATCAAAAGTG
The DNA here is from genome assembly GCF_056163025.1 of Triticum urartu. Classification (NCBI taxonomy): domain Eukaryota; kingdom Viridiplantae; phylum Streptophyta; class Magnoliopsida; order Poales; family Poaceae; genus Triticum; species Triticum urartu. The sequence continues at coordinate 652,378,715 of NC_141875.1, read as the reverse complement.
TGGCTACCCAAGAAGTTCCCTCCGGTAATGGTATCAAGGACATATCTATGCCAAGGAAGAGCACCTACATAAAAATTGCGAAGAAGAATAGAAGTAGATTGCTTCCTGGTAGATCTATTTTGAGCATTGCAAATTCTATACCAAGCGTCTTTTAGGTTTTCTCCTTCCCTCTGCTTAAAAATAAGAACTTCATTTGCGGGATACAACAGAGAAGATAGGGGACTAGCCATAATGACAAGAAAGCAATCCGACACACAAGCAAACAAGAAACGGGCAAAAAGAGGTAAATAGAGAAAGAGAGGGAGGACGGTGAGAGAGAGGGCGAATAAAACGGCAAGGGTGAAGTGGGGGAGAGGAAAATGAGAGGCAAGTGGAAAATAATGTAATGCGGGAGATAAGGGTTTGTGATGGGTACTTGGTATGTTGACTTTTGCGTAGACCTCCCCGGCGACGGCGCCAGAAATCCTTCTTGCTACCTCTTGAGCACTTGCGTTGGTTTTCCCTTGAAGAGGAAAGGGTGATGCAGCAAAGTAGCGTAAGTATTTCCCTCAGTTTTTGAGAACCAAGGTATCAATCCAGTAGGAGGCCACGCACGAGTCCCTCGCACCTACACAAACAAATAAATCCTCGCAACCAACACGATAAGGGGTTGTCAATCCCTACACGATCACTTACGAGAGTGAGATCTGATAGATATGATAAGATAATATTTTTGGTGTTTTTATGATAAAGATGCAAAGTAAAATAAAAGGCAAAGGAAATGACTAAGTATTGGAAGATTAATATGATGGAAGATAGACCCGGGGGCCATAGGTTTCACTAGTGGCTTCTCTCGAGAGCATAAGTATTCACGGTGGGTAAACAAATTACTGTTGACCAAGACAGAATTGAGCATAGTTATGAGAATATATAGCTTTGATCATGTATATAGGCATCACATCCGAGACAAGTAGACCGACTCCTGCCTGCATCTACTACTATTACTCCACACATCGACCGCTATCCAGCATGCATGTAGAGTATTAAGTTCAAGAGAACAGAGTAATGCTTTAAGCAAGATGACATGATGTAGAGGGATAAACTCATGCAATATGATGTAAACCCCATCTTGTTATCCTCAATGGCAACAATACAATACATGCCTTGCTGCCCCTACTGTCACTTGGAAAGGACACCGCAAGATTGAACCCAAAGCTAAGCACTTCTCCCATTGCAAGAAAGATCAATCTAGTAGGCCAAACCAAACTGATAATTCGAAGAGACTTCCAAAGATAACCAATCATACATAAAAGAATTCAGAGAAGATTCAAATATTGTTCATAGATAAACTTGATCATAAAACCACAATTCATCGGTCTCAACAAACACACCGCAAAAGAAGATTACATCGAATAGATCTCCACAAGAGAGGGGGAGAACTTTGTATTGAGATCCGAAAAGAGAGAAGAAGTCATCTAGCTACTAACTATGGACCCGTAGGTTTGAGGTAAACTACTCACACTTCATCGGAGAGGCTATGGTGTTTGATGTCTACTACACAACCTTCTTCTTGTAGACGTTGTTGGGCCTCCAAGTGCAGAGGTTTGTAGGACAGTAGCAAATTTCCCTCAAGTATCAATCCGTCGGAGGCATAGGATGAAGATGGTCTCTCTCAAGCAACCCTGCAACCAAATAACAAAGAGTCTCTTGTGTCCCCAACACACCCAATACAATGGTAAATTGTATAGGCGCACTAGTTTGGCGAAGAGATGGTGATACAAGTGGTATATGGATGGTAGATATAGGTTTTTGTAATCTGAAAATATAAAAACAGCAAGGTAACTAATGATAAAAGTGAGCACAAACGGTATTGCAATGCTAGGAAACAAGGCCTAGGGTTCATACTTTCACTAGTGCAAGTCCTCTCAACAATAATAACATAATTGGATCATATAACTAGCCCTCAACATGCAACAAAGTGTCACTAATAGCGGAGAACAAACGAAGAGATTATTGTAGGGTACGAAACCACCTAATAGTTATTCTTTCCAATCAATCTGTTGGGCTATTCCTATAAGTGTCACAAACAACCCTAGAGTTCGTACTAGAATAACACCTTAAGACACAAATCAACCAAAACCCTAATGTCACCTAGATACTCCAATGTCACCTCAAGTATCCGTGGGTATGATTATACGATATGCATCACACAATCTCAGATTCATCTATTCAAACCAACACAAAGTACTTCAAAGAGTGCCCCAAAGTTTCTACCGGTGAGTCAAGACGAAAACGTGTGCCAACCCCTATGCATAGGTTCATGGGCGGAACCCGCAAGTTGATCACCAAAACATACATCAAGTGGATCAATAGAATACCCCATTGTCACCACGGGTATCCCACGCAAGACATACATCAAGTGTTCTCAAATCCTTAAAGACTCAATCCGATAAGATAACTTCAAAGGGGAAACTCAATCCATTACAAGAGATTACAAGAGAGTAGAGGGGGAGAAACATCATAAGATCCAAATATAATAGCAAAGCTCGCGATACATCAAGATCGTACCACCTCAAGAACACGAGAGAGAGATCAAACACATAGGTAATGGTACATACCCTCATCCTCGAGGGAGAACTACTCCCTCCTCGTCATGGAGAGCACCGGGATGATGAAGTAGAATGGGTCTAGATTGGTTTTCGGTGGCTACGGAACTCCCGATCTATTCTGTTCCTCGATGGTTTTAGGGTATATTGGTATATATAGGAGGAAGAAATACGTCATGGGAGCCACGAGGGGACCACGAGGGTGGAGGGCGCGCCCAAGGGGATGGGCGCCCCCCCTGCCTCGTGCCTTCCTCGTTGCTTCCCTTACGTACACCCCAAGTCTTCTGGATTGCGTTCGTTCCAAAAATCACGCTCCCAAAGGTTTCATTCCGTTTGGACTCCATTTGATATTCCTTTTCTGCGAAACACTGAAACAAGGGAAAACAGGAACTGGCACTGGGCTCTGGGTTAATAGGTTAGTCCCAAAAATAATATAAAAGTGTTCAATAAAGCCCATAAACATCCAAAATAGATAATATAATAGCATGGAACAATCAAAAATTATAGATACGTTGGAGACGTATCAACATCCCCAAGCTTAATTCCTGCTCGTCCTCGAGTAGGTAAATGATAAAAACAGAATTTTTGATGTGGAATGCTACCTAACATATTTATCCATGTAATTCTCTTTATTGTGGCAAGAATATTCAAATCCATAAGATTCAAGACAAAAGTTTAATATTGACATAAAAGTAATAATACTTCAAGCATACTAACTAAGCAATTACGTCTCTTCAAAATAACATGGCCAAAGAAAGCTATCCCTACAAAATCATATAGTCTGGCTATGCTCCATCTTCACCACACAACATATTTAAATCATGCACAACCCCGATAACAAGCCAAGCAATTGTTTCATACTTTGATGTTCTGAAACTTTTTCAATCTTCACGCAATATATGAGCGTGAGCCATGGATATAGCACTATAGGTGGAATAGAATGGTGGTTGTGGAGAAGACAAAAAGGAGAAGATAGTCTCACATCAACTAGGCGTATCAACGGGCTATGGAGATGCCCATCAATAGATATCAACGTGAGTGAGTAGGGATTGCCATGCAACGGATGCACTAGAGCTATAAGTGTATGAAGCTCAACAAAAGAAACTAGTGGGTGTGCATCCAACTTGCTTGCTCACGAAGACCTAGCACATTTTGAGGAAGCCCATCATTGGAATATACAAGCCAAGTTCTATAATGTAAAATTCCCACTAGTATATGAAAGTGACAACATAGGAGACTCTCTATCATGAAGATCATGGTGCTACTTTGAAGCACAAGTGTGGTAAAAGGATAGTAGCATTGTCCCTTTTATTTTATTTTTTATTTGGCCTTTCCCTTTTTTGCCTTTTTTTATTTGGCCTTTCCTTTTTTGGCCTTTTTTGGGACAATGCTCTATTAATGATGATCATCACACTTCTATTTATTTACAACTCAATGATTACAACTCGATACTAGAACAAAGTATGACTCTACATGAATGCTTCCGGCGGTGTACCGGGATGTGCAATGATGCATGAGTGACATGTATGAAAGAATTATGAACGGTGGCTTTGCCACAAATACAATTTCAACTACATGATCATGCAAAGCAATATGACAATGATGGAGCGTGTCATAGTAAACAGAATGGTGGAAAGTTGCATGGCAATATATCTCGGAATGGCTATGGAAATGCCATGATAGGTAGGTATGGTGGCTGTTTTGAGGAAGGTATATGGTAGGTGTATGATACCGGCGAAAGGTGCGGTATTAGAGAGGCTAGCAATGGTGGAAGGGTGAGAGTGCGTATAATCCATGGATTCAATATTAGTCATAAAGAACTCACATACTTATTGCAAAAATCTATTAGTTATTGAAACAAAGTACTACGCGCATGCTCCTAGGGGGATAGATTGGTAGGAAAAGACCATCGCTCGTCCCCGAACGCCACTCATAAGGAGGACAATCAATAAATACATCATGCTCCGACTTCTTAACATAACGGTTCACCATACGTGCATGCTACGGGAATCACAAACTTTAACACAAGCATTTATCAAATTCACAACTACTCAACTAGCACGACTCTAATATCACCATCTCCATATCTCAAAACAATTATCAAGTATCAAACTTTTCATAGTATTCAATGCACTTTATATGAAAGTTTTTATTATATCCCTCTTGGATGCCCATCATATTAGGACTAAATTCATAACCAAAGCAAATTACCATGCTGTTTAGGACTCTAAAAATAATATAAATGAAGCATGAGAGTTCATATATTTCTTTAAAATAAAACCACCACCATGCTCTAAAAAGATATAAGTGAATCACTAGAGCAACAACAAACTACTCCGGAAGATATAAGTGAGGATCAATGAGTAGTCGAATAATTATGCAATTATATGAAGACTCTATAACATTTAATAATTTCATATCTTGGTATTTTATTCAAACAGCAAGCAAAACTAAATAAAACAAAATGACGCTCCAAGCAAAACACATATCATGTGGTAAATAAAAATATAGCTCCAAGTAAAGTTACCAATGAACGAAGACGAAAGAGGGGATGCCTTCCGGGGCATCCCCAAGCTTAGGCTCTTGGTTGTCCTTGAATATTTCCGTGGGGTGCCTTGGGCATCCCCAAGCTTAGGCTCTTTCCACTCCTTATTCCATAGTCCATCGAATCTTTACCCAAAACTTGAAAACTTCACAACACAAAACTTAACCGAAAACTTGTAAGCTCCGTTAGCGAAAGAAAACAAAAGACCACTTCAAAGTACTGTAATGAACTCATTCTTTATTTATATTGGTGTTAAACCTACTGTATTCCAACTTCTCTATCGTTTATAAACTCTTTTACTAGCCATAGATTCATTAAAATAAGCAAACAACACACGAAAAACAGAATCTGTCAAAAACAGAACAGTCTGTAGTAATCTGTAACTAACGCAAGATATGTAACCCCAAAAATTCTAAAATAAATTGTTGGAAGTGAGTAATTTATCTATTAATAATCTTCAAAAGGAATTAACTAAATAACGCTTTGCAAATAAAAATGGCAGCAATTTTCGTGAGCGCTAAAGTTTCTGTTTTTTACAGCAAGATTAAAAAGACTTTCCCCAAGTCTTCCCAACAGTTCTACTTGGCACAAACACTAATTAAACACAAAAAACACAACCAAAACAGAGGTTAGATAAATTATTTATTACTAAACAGGAGCAAAAAGCAAGGAATAAAAATAAAATTGGGTTGCCTCCCAACAAGCGCTATCGTTTAACGCCCCTAGCTAGGCATGATGATTTCAATGATGCTCACATAAAAGATAAGAATTGAAACATAAAGAGAGCATCACGAAGAATATGACTAGAACGTTTAATTCTAACCCACTTCCTATGCATAGGGATTTTGTGAGCAAACAACTTATAGGAACAATAATCAACTAGCATAGGAACGCAAAACAAGCATAACTTCAAAACTTTAAGCACATAGAGAGGAAACTTGGTATTATTACAATTCCTACAAGCATAAGTTCCTCCCTCATAATAATTTTCAGTAGCATCATAAATGAATTCAACAATATAACCAGCACCTAAAGCATTCTTTTCATGATCTACAAGCATAGAAAATTTACTACTCTCTACATAAGCAAAATTCTTCTCATTCATAATAGTGGGAGCAAACTCAACAAAATAACTATCATGTGAGGCATAATCTAATTGAAAATTAAAATCATGATGACAAGTTTCATGGATATCATTATTCTTTATAGCATACAAGTCATCACAAAAATCATCATAAATAGCAACTTTGTTCTCATAATCAATTGGAACATCTTCCAGAATAGTGGATTCATCACAAAATAAAGTCATGACCTCTCCAAATCCACTTTCATTAATATAATCATCATAAATAGGAGGCATGCTTTCATCATAATAAATTTTCTCATCAAAGCTTGGGGGACAAAAAATATCATCTTCATCAAACATAGCTTCCCCAAGCTTGTGGCTTTGCATATCATTAGCATCATGGATATTCAAGGAATTCATACTAACAACATTGCAATCATGCTCATCATTCAAATATTTAGTGCCAAACATTTTAATGCATTCTTCTTCTAACACTTTGGCACAATTTTCCTTTCCATTATACTCACGAAAGATATTAAAAAGATGAGGCGTATGAGGCAAACTCAATTCCATATTTTTTTAGTTTTCTTTTATAAACTAAACTAGTGCTAAAACAAGAAACTAAAACATTCGATTGCAAGATCTAAAGATATACCTTCAAGCACTAACCTCCCCGGTAACGGCGCCAGAAAAGAGCTTGATGTCTACTACACAACCTTCTTCTTGTAGACGTTGTTGGGCCTCCAAGTGCAGAGGTTTGTAGGACAGTAGAAAATTTCCCTCAAGTGGATGACCTAAGGTTTATCAATCCGTAGGAGGCGTAGGATGAAGATGGTCTCTCTCAAGCAACCCTGCAACCAAATAACAAATAGTCTCTTGTGTCCTCAACACACCCAATACAATGGTAAATTGTATAGGTGCACTAGTTCGGCGAAGAGATGGTGATCCAAGTTGTATATGGATGGTAGATATAGGTTTTTGTAATCTGAAAATATAAAAACAGCAAGGTAACTAATGATAAAAGTGAGCACAAATGGTATTGCAATGCTAGGAAACAAGGCCTAGGGTTCATACTTTCACTAGTGCAAGTCCTCTCAACAATAATAACATAATTGGATCATATAACTAGCCCTCAACATGCAACAAAGAGTCACTCCAACGTCACTAATAGAGGAGAACAAACGAAGAGATTATGGTAGGGTACGAAACCACCTCAAAGTTATTCTTTCCAATCAATCTGTTGGGCTATTCCTATAAGTGTTACAAACAGCCCTAGAGTCCGTACTAGAATAACACCTTAAGACACAAATCAACCAAAACCCTAATGTCACCTAGATACTCCAATGTCACCTCAAGTATACGTGGGTATGATTATACGATATGCATCACACAATCTCAGATTCATCTATTCAAACCAACACAAAGTACTTCAAAGAGTGCCCCAAAGTTTCTACCGGAGAGTCAAGACGAAAACGTGTGCCAATCCCTATGCATAGGTTCATGGGCGGAACCCGCAAGTTGATCACCAAAACATACATCAAGTAGATCAATAGAATACCCCATTGTCACCACGGGTATCCCACGCAAGACATACATCAAGTGTTCTCAAATCCTTAAAGACTCAATCCGATAAGATAACTTCAAAGGGGAAAGTCAATCCATTACAAGAGAGTAGAGGGGGAGAAACATCATAAGATCCAAATATAATACCAAATCTCGCGATACATCAAGATTGTACCACCTCAAGAGCACCGGGATGATGAAAATAGACACCGGAGAGGGATTCACCCCTCCGGCAGGGTGCTGGAACGGGTCTAGATTGGTTTTCGGTGGCTACGGAACTCCCGATCTATTCTGTTCCTCGATGGTTTTAGGGTATATTGGTATATATAGGAGGAAGAAATACGTCAGGGGAGCCACAAGGGGCCCACGAGGGTGGAGGGCGCGCCCAGAGGGGTGGGTGCGCCCCCCTGCCTCGTTGCTTCCCTTACATACACCCCAAGTCTTCTAGATTGCGTTTGTTCCAAAAATCACGCTATCGAAGGTTTCATTCCGTTTGGACTCCGTTTGATATTCCTTTTCTGCGAAACACTGAAACAAGGGAAAAAACAAGAACTAGCACTGGGCTCTGGGTTAATAGGTTAGTCCCAAAAATAATATAAAAGTGTTTAATAAAGCCCATAAACATCCAAAACAGATAATATAATAGCATGGAACAATCAAAAATTACAGATACGTTGGAGACGTATCAGTGTTGATGTAGAAGCCCTCCATAATCGATGCCCCCTCCAGCAGAGCTCCGGAACAGGCCCCAAGATGGAATCTCGTGGATACAGAAAGTTACGGCAGTGGAATTAGGGTTTTGGCTCCGTATCTGGTAGTTTGGGGGTACGTAGGTATATATAGGAGGAAGGAGTACGTCGGTGGAGAAACAGGGGGTCCACGAGGGTGGAGGGCGCGCCCAGGGGGGTAGGCGCGCCCCCTACCTCATGGCCTCCTGGTTGATGTCTTGACGTAGGGTCCAAGTCCTCTGGATCATGTTCGTTCTGAAAATCACGTTCCTGAAGGTTTCATTCCGTTTGGACTCCGTTTGATATTCTTTTTCTGCAAAACCCTAAAATAGGCAAAAACAGCAATTCTGGGCTGGGCCTCCGGTCAATAGGTTAGTCCTAAAAATAATATAAAAGTGTATAATAAAGCCCAATAATGTCCAAAACAGAATATATTATAGCATGGAACAATCAAAAATTATAGATACATTGGAGACGTATCACAGAATAGCTCCGCCGGAGCCCTAGATTGGTTCCGCCTCGTGGCGGCGGAGTTTCGTCCCGTGAGCTTTCTTATGATTTTTTCCCGGACGAAAGACCTTATATAGCAGAAGATGGGCACCGGAGGCCTGCCAGGGGCCCACGAGGCAGGGGCGCGCCCAGGTGGTAGGGCGCGCCCCCAACCCTCGTGGATGGTGGGTGGCATCCCTCTGGTGCTTCCTTCGCCCAATATTTTTTATATATTCTGAAAATGACTCCCGTGGAGTTTCAGGACTTTTGGGGCTGTGCAGAATAGGTCTCTTATATTTGCTCCTTTTCCAGCCCAGAATTACAGCTACCGGCATTCTCCCTCTTCATGTAAACCTTGTAAAATAAGAGAGAATCAGCATAAGTATTGTGACATAATGTGTAATAACAGCCCATAATGCAATAAATATCGATATAAAAGCATGATGCAAAATGGACGTATTAGGGGTCCCAAGTTGTGTGTCTAAGGATCGATGGTAACAAGGGACAATAGGGCACGATTTTTACCCAGGTTCGGGCCCTCTAAAAGGAGGTAAAACCCTACGTCATGGTTGATTGTATTCTATGAGTATAGGGGTTACAAGAGTTGATCTACCTCGAGATCGTAATGGCTAAACCCTAGTTGTCTAGCCTATGATTATTCTGATAGCCTCTACGGACTAAACCCTCTGGTTTATATACACACCGGAGGGGCGTTGGGTTGTACAGAGTCGGCTTGGAGAGGAAGGAAACATTACACCCGGACACCAAATTTACCGTTCTAGGCACATAGGAGTCCTACCCGAACACCGGGGGGGGGGGGGGGGTAGCCTTCTGCTTTATCTTCACGGCCCATCAGTCTGGCCCATATCGAATAGACCGGACACCCAAGGACCCCCTAATCCAGGACCCCCTCGGAGGTCTGTATGATAGTTGGGTTTAACCTTGAATGTAATCTACCCTAGTGAAAAAAGAGGAAAAGGTTTGTATTGTGTTGTTGCCACTAGGGATAAAAAGATGGTTGCATAGTTGTCCATTGAATAAAGGATGAAGACAATATACCATCTACTTCATGTCATCACACGTATTGCAATACTTTGTTTTTACTTAATACTTTAAGATGCATGCTATATAGAGATCTTGGGTGGAGTATTAGCTATAGATGTCGTTCAATAATGGTCCATAGATATTGGGGCGTGGTGCTTATATGCTGATTATGCCATGGATAGTCGTAGTTATAAAAGCTAGAATTTAATCCATTCTCAACTGTAATTTTTTTTACCACACCATGCTCTCCTTTGGATACAAACCACTAGTGAACCTCTGGATCCTATTTCATCTTCTTCCTATGAAATTTCAACCTCGGAAACACTCCTTTTAATTTCATGTTTTTGCTTTCCATCAAATCCAAGCCCTTTTCCTTGTCACCAGCGAAGCTAGTGAGATTGACAACCTCGTTAGTTCTTTTTGGGGACATGGCAGTTTTGTATCTGTGTGTGCAAGTGCTAATAATTTATTGTGTCACTAAAATCTTGTTCGTTCGAGAAACCTTGAGGTCACTTAAGGGAAACTGCTGCTTCACTTGGGGGCTCAACACCTTCCTAGTTGATAGGAAGCATTTTACTCCTATGTTAATGCATGAGGGCATGCATATGTTGGATCACACTTGAGGGTAGTAATATGTTGAGATGAATATGCATAGGGTGAGAGGAGTGGTAGATATTATAAAGCCCGAGTATAGGAGTTAAAGCATACGGGAAAAAGAGGACCCATAAGACTTAATGATATGATTGGATTTATCTTAATGAATTCTTAGTATTTTCGGATGCATGCTAACGATTCCAATCATAAGTACATGTTAGTCAATGGATTTTGCAGCATGTTAGCATAACCCTCTCCCACATGTAAAATTGCAACTATGTATATCAGTTATAGTATTGTAGTCAATGGCCTAGGGACAATTTTAAATTTCAGTACCTAAATATTATTTACTTGCACTTTGTAATCTTGCACACTTCCTCTTCTGCACTTTCTGATCTTGCACACTTCCTCTTTTGGACTTGCTAACCTTCCACACGTCCTCTTCTGCACTTGCAAACTATGTTTTGTTGGAGAGTCTAGGTAAAGCAAATATTTCATGTATGAAAGGGTATCATTGGTAGATAGATCCTGAGAGAATAGGATTCCTATCTTTTGCTCATTTGGGATGTCGATACTCCATACTTCTACCCCCACATTGGAAAATTCTACAAACATTCCCTGCACTCTATGGGATTCTCAAGAGGGCCAACAAGATGTAGAACAACGTACTCGTCTCTTGGGCCATGAGAAAGATATCTCCCCTTCCAGTATGTCAATATTTTGATTCATGTGGAGCGAGTTTACATTTTTGATAGGATGGTGAAAAAAGGCGCTTTGAAAAAAAGTAGTTGGAAAGGGAAGCATCTGTCTTTTGGTGGCAGGCTTATCGTAATTATTGTATTTTGTGTACATGCTCTCTTTCTTAAACATTACATGAGGGATACCTAAAATATTATATTATTTTAGATGCCGATCATATTGGCAAATTGATGAACATACAATGAAATATTGCCTTATTAAGTGAGTGCCATATTCTCATTTGCATACCTAAAGGCCAAAGTGGTGTAGGTATTTTGGACTTGTAAGTTAGAAATTTAAGTCTTCTAACCAAATGGCTGTTCAAGCTCCTAAATGATGAGGGTGTGTGTGTCTAGGCCTTCTTAAAAACAAATGCATCTTTTCCACATAGAGTGGAGAGCTGTAGATTTGCACTCTAAGCATGCCTTATGCGTGTCCAATGTGATTTTCCATTATGAAACTTCCGATGTCAAGGATAGCTCTCAAGTGCGATTCTAGGAGAATAACATGTTGTGCCATGCACCATTGAAGCAACACTGATCCCTCTAATTTTGCGAGGGACGTACATGCCTTTGTTGCTGAGGTAGCAACAATGGTTGCACCAAACATCTCTTTTCGACGAGCTCTAACCGGACAAAATATGGTGCCATGGAATCAGTTATGTGCTTACCTCAACAACGTTCAATTAGTATATGAAAAGGACCCTTTTAGGTGGTTATGTGAGAGTGACAGTTTTTCTATCAAATCAATGTATGAGACGCTAATGCGGTTTAATATATCGATCCAAAGCTACAAAAATCTATAGGAGTAAGGATTTTTCTTTGGTATATGAGTAGAGGTGTCATGTTGATTAAGGAATGCCTCACTTAGAGAATTCACATCGCCTCTCAAAGTTTTGCTTTTCTAATCCAAATGAAGTGATAAGACATCTATTTTTCTATTGTCACTTTACTAGTGTAGTTCAAGTGTCCTTTGTAATCCCCACCCCCTAAGCATTTCTAATATGTTTGGTATAGTTTATAGAGATCTTAATCTTAAGTTGAGAGCTCTAGTTCTGGTTGGAACAGATGTTTTTGCTGGTCACTATGGTTTTGTAGAAATGATGTTTTTTTACAATTAAAATGAAAATATAGTTTGTATACACATAAATATTGGCTCTCTATCTATACCTCACCAAATGAAGGACCACATATCAGTGATAGGTGCTTGTCGAGGATTTGTTTACCAAGTTTTAGTCTTATGAGTCAAGTTCATTTCATATTGTTTTAGAGAAACTTTGTCATATCACCTGGTTTGTTTCCGTAATTTTCACCCCCAATACTTCCATTGGCACCGTATATGCTATACTGACAATAGTTTACTAGTTTTTCTTTTTTGAGAAACATAGTACAGATGCGTACGCTCACAATCACTTACATACACACACTTTTATGGACGTACGCACACACGCACACCTTATCCCTATGAACACCTTAGAGAGACTATTAATTTTTCTAAACTATATATGACAACCTCTATCATGCATCTTGACACTGAAATCACCTGTCAACAGTTCCTCCACATTTCTCTCAAAAGGTTTTCACGCTCCCTGAAGCTTTTGGGACTGAGATAAAGGAAAGGATGGACTCAATATTGGGTACTACCTCTGTAACTAAATATAAGATGTTTTTGTTGTTCAAGTATACAAATAGTAATCAGGGAAGGGATATAGGATTGCCTGGAGAGTGTTTTTGTTTCCTCTCCTATTGTGCGGGTTGGGGACTTTATTGAGGATTACCTAGAGATGCTCTTTGGCATCTTTTTGTGTGTGTGAAACTGTTAGGCTATTATCTAACCCGCTGCCACTGGACCACAACTAAACTTAGCTGATGCACTAGTACGGGGATGTTGTAACTCGGTTTAACATGCATAATGTGCAACCAAACATGTGAAAATAAGTTTTGGACGATTTCACAACCATTGCAAAACTACATTTTTGGTTGCAGGTCCAATTTCCTTCGCTTCTATTGAAGCTTCCCCTCACATAGGGATCGTATATGTCTTATTTATCTTTAGGGCCTATTTGGAACAGTTTTAATTTTTATGTGGTCATTGGCTCCCTTGATGGTGCTCCTAGCTTTCAAAACTGGTATAACATGTGCTTTGTTTCTTTCAAAACTGGTAATAACACCGAGTATAACATGGACGTACGTGGTTACATTCACTCCCATATGCACAAAATACAGTGTCTCCCACCTTCGTAATTCATAAGCGCACGTGACAACGTGAGACTTATACTTGATTCCATGTAGGCTAGGGAAACAATCATCATCCACTAATCACCCAACCAACATGCGGTTCTCCACATCTTATTGTACGAACGCTTGCCAAAAAGATCACCACATTATAGCATCACCCTGGGCGCTGTACTGGTCATAGCTTGCTAGTTTTGCTAAACTACATATGTCGGGCTCTGTCCTGAAACTTCCGCTTGGTAGTCAAAAGGACCATCTTGTCACTGAAATCACCAGTAGACCGTTTGTTCGTATCTGTACCCGAAAGTTTTCCCATTTTCTAGAGTCTTCGAGCACTGCGCTTCCATAAGGTTCCACAGAGGAAGAGGAAGAAGAATCTCTACTCTTATAAAAAACCGAATTGATGATGATGGTGTGCCTGCCATCTTGCAAGATAGACCGTTTGATCTATATCTGACGGATAGAAAGTAAACTATAGCAATTTTGCAAAAAAGATACCCGCACCTCTCTCCACATTTGCAGATAAGGCCTTCCCTTGTTCATCCTTATCTTCCACAACCTCATTGTTGAGCAATTAAAAAAGGAAACCTCTGGAACAATCTGGCATGGTGGCCGCATGGGTTTTTACACTCCTCCTCACCCTATCTCTTCTCTTTCTCGAGATATCATTAGTTTTTACACATGGGATTACTTCCGCATGGGTCAATCACAACATGTGTTTTATAAAAAAAATGCATCTTGACG